>NW_027640990.1:0-600000 GCF_949752795.1 Hyperoodon ampullatus | reverse complement strand
CTGAGTTAGGAAAGAGAACAGTGTCTCACATTTAGAAAACACTCTTATGCCTGCTTAAGGGGGAAGGAGAGGTGGGGTGATGCATAAAACCAGAGCTTGATATAAGCACAGGTACCGTTCCAAAAACCATCAATGGAATAGACAAGACCTACACCTTCCTCAGTGAAAGGAACTCAAAACCCCATATTTCCCGCAGAGGAATATATCTGACTAGTAAGAATCTTAAAACCTATGTATTGATATGTCTCCGTAAGGGAATCAAGTGTGTCTAGACTGGCATAAACATGGCAGCGAGAATCAGCTCAAACCCACTATAAAAAGGAATTTCAAAAACAAAACAAAACAACTGGGAAATTCTTTACAATTCCTTCAGGGTCTCTGATGAAACCTGGAATGACCATATCTACAACGACAGCTGTATGTGGCATAAGGCTGGACACTTGGGACTGAGAGGAATGGTGAGATTGTGTGAGAAAATGCAGACCCTCTAAAGCACAAATGCCTGGCACCCATTCCATGGGTCCCAACTCTCCAGGTTGAAGGGAATATTACTACAGCTATAACATGTACGGGAAACATAGAGAAGGGACACACTGTGAATACGAAAGGTTTCTAAAACCCAACTAAGAATCCCTCTCCTGGTGCTCCGGTTTGACTTCCCATCTGCTTTACTATCAACCTCCCAACTTGGAGAGACAACCCATTTAACGTCCTGGTTCGCACAGGTTGCCAATTTGGCAGAGGATGAAAGGGAAGAGGGAGAACCAATGAGAGACTAGCTGGTAGACATTTGGACGGGCACATATCACTGTAATTTCCCGGCAGGAAGAAGAATTAACCAAAGTCTCAGCCACCCACCGGGAACCAGTTTAGGTCCTGAACCAAAATTTTGGAATTGCGGTCAGCTCACCAAAAACCAGTTGAAAAATGGAGCTCAGGGGCACAGCAATTCACAAACTGGCCGAGTAATAAAGGACAACTATCGTCCAAAAATCTGTTGAGGGAAGGCAACGAGGCGGACTTGAAAGCGAGGCAGAATAGCAGGAAACAGATTTCAAGAGGTACGTTGGAATCGCCTTTAAAGCACAGGAAGAGGGGCACAACTTCGACAATGATGCACTTGGCCCAAAAGGGCGTATGCATTTTCTCCTGAATATATTCAGGTGAAAACGCATACACCCTTTTTGGCCAAGCAAGCAAGCGGTCAATGCAAATCTGCACTACAAAGAAGTATCACTTCCCACCGGTCAAAAGGGACATCCACAAAATGTGTAAAAACCAGAAAGGCAAGACAGGCCCTGGAGAACAGGGAGCCTTGTTATGCTGATGGGCGGGATGTAAATTGCCAACTGCCTCTCTGGAGGAGTGCATTGTGTTCCCTAAAACAAGTAAACAACAGAGCTACAGAGCCAAGGGCACTTCCAGTCTAGGGAATATACCTTGGGAAAACTGAAAATCGATAAGACAGAGCCACCCCAAAATTCAGGGCTGCACTGCTTACAAGGACCTCAACTTGGGTACACCTTAAATATCCCAGGTAATATAAAAATGGTTCAAAAAATTGTGGTACTTACGTACGATGGAATATCCCTCAGCCATGAAATCAATGTCATAAGACCAGTAGCAGCAAAATGGGTGGATTCAGGTACGATGATTCTAAGTGAAATAAGTCACAGAGAAAAAGAAACTTATCATAAGATATCACTTATGAAGATCCTGTAAACATGGCTACACTTGAACTGAGTTAGGAAAGAGAACAGTGTCTCACATTTAGAAAACACTCTTATGCCTGCTTAAGGGGGAAGGAGAGGTGGGGTGATGCATAAAACCAGAGTTTGATATAAGCTCAGGTACCGTTCCAAAAACCAACTATGGAATAGACAAGACCTACACCTTCCTCAGTGAAAGGGGCTCAAAACCCCATATTTCCCGCAGAGGAATATATCTGACTAGTAAAAATCTTAAATCCTATGTATTGATATGTCTCCGTAAGGGAATCAAGTGTGTCTAGACTGGCATAAACTTGGCAGCGAGAATCAGCTCAAAACTACTATAAAAAGGAATTTCAAAAACAAAACAAAAAAACTGGGAAATTCTTTACAATTCCTTCAGGGTCTCTGATGAAACCTGGAATGACCCTATGTACAACGACAGCTGGATGTGGCGTAAGGCTGGACACTTGGGACTGAGAGGAATGGTGAGATTGTGTGAGAAAATGCAGACCCTCTAAAGCACAAATGCCTGGCACCCATTCCATGGGTCCCAACTCTCCAGGTTGAAGGGAATATTACTACAGCTATAACATGTACGGGAAACATAGAGAAGGGACACACTGTGAATACGAAAGGTTTCTAAAACTCAACGAATAGTCCCTCTCCTGGTGCTCCGGTTTGACTTTCCATCTGCTTTACTATCAACCTCCCAACTTGGAGAGACAACCCCTTTAACCTCCTGGTTCGCACAGGTTGCCAATTTGGCAGAGGATGAAAGGGAAGAGGGAGAACCAATGAGAGACTAGCTGGTTGACATTTGGACGGGCACATATCACTGTAATTTCCCGGCAGGAAGAAGAATTAACCAAAGTCTCAGCCACCCATCGGGAACCAGTTTAGGTCCTAAACCAAAATTTTGGACTTGCGGTCAGCTCACCAAAAACCAGTTGAAAAATGGAGCTCAGGGGCACAGCAATTCACAAACTGGCCGAGTAATAAAGGACAACTATCGTCCAAAAATCTGTTGAGGGAAGGCAACGAGGCGGACTTGAAAGCGAGGCAGAATAGCAGGAAACAGATTTCAAGAGGTACGTTGGAATCGCCTTTAAAGCACAGGAAGAGGGGCACAACTTCGACAATGATGCACTTGGCCCAAAAGGGCGTATGCATTTTCTCCTGAATATATTCAGGAGAAAACGCATACACCCTTTTTGGCCAAGCAAGCAAGCGGTCAATGCAAATCTGCACTACAAAGAAGTATCACTTCCCACCGGTCAAAAGGGACATCCACAAAATGTGTAAAAACCAGAAAGGCAAGACAGGCCCTGGAGAACAGGGAGCCTTGTTATGCTGATGGGCGGGATGTAAATTGGCAACTGCCTCTCTGGAGGAGTGCATTGTGTTCCCTAAAACAAGTAAACAACAGAGCTACAGAGCCAAGGGCACTTCCAGTCTAGGGAATATACCTTGGGAAAACTGAAAATCGATAAGACAGAGCCACCCCAAAATTCAGGGCTGCACTGCTTACAAGGACCTCAACTTGGGTACACCTTAAATATCCCAGGAAATATAAAAATGGTTCAAAAAATTGTGGTACTTACGTAAGATGGAATATCCCTCAGCCATGAAATCAATATCATAAGACCAGTAGCAGCAAAATGGGTGGATTCAGGTACGATGATTCTAAGTGGAATAAGTCACACAGAAAAAGAAACTTATCATAAGATATCACTTATGAAGATCCTATAAACATGGCTACACTTGAACTGAGTTAGGAAAGAGAACAGTGTCTCACATTTAGAAAACACTCTTATGCCTGCTTAAGGGGGAAGGAGAGGTGGGGTGATGCATAAAACCAGAGCTTGATATAAGCACAGGTACCGTTCCAAAAACCATCAATGGAATAGACAAGACCTACACCTTCCTCAGTGAAAGGAACTCAAAACCCCATATTTCCCGCAGAGGAATATATCTGACTAGTAAGAATCTTAAAACCTATGTATTGATATGTCTCCGTAAGGGAATCAAGTGTGTCTAGACTGGCATAAACATGGCAGCGAGAATCAGCTCAAACCCACTATAAAAAGGAATTTCAAAAACAAAACAAAACAACTGGGAAATTCTTTACAATTCCTTCAGGGTCTCTGATGAAACCTGGAATGACCATATCTACAACGACAGCTGTATGTGGCATAAGGCTGGACACTTGGGACTGAGAGGAATGGTGAGATTGTGTGAGAAAATGCAGACCCTCTAAAGCACAAATGCCTGGCACCCATTCCATGGGTCCCAACTCTCCAGGTTGAAGGGAATATTACTACAGCTATAACATGTATGGGAAACATAGAGAAGGGACACACTGTGAATACGAAAGGTTTCTAAAACCCAACGAAGAGTCCCTCTCCTGGTGCTCCGGTTTGACTTCCCATCTGCTTTACTATCAACCTCCCAACTTGGAGAGACAACCCGTTTAACCTCCTGGTTCGCACAGGTTGCCAATTTGGCAGAGGATGAAAGGGAAGAGGGAGAACCAATGAGAGACTAGCTGGTAGACATTTGGACGGGCACATATCACTGTAATTTCCCGGCAGGAAGAAGAATTAACCAAAGTCTCAGCCACCCACCGGGAACCAGTTTAGGTCCTGAACCAAAATTTTGGACTTGCGGTCAGCTCACCAAAAACCAGTTGAAAAATGGAGCTCAGGGGCACAGCAATTCACAAACTGGCCGAGTAATAAAGGACAACTATCGTCCAAAAATCTGTTGAGGGAAGGCAACGAGGCGGACTTGAAAGCGAGGCAGAATAGCAGGAAACAGATTTCAAGAGGTACGTTGGAATCGCCTTTAAAGCACAGGAAGAGGGGCACAACTTCGACAATGATGCACTTGGCCAAAAAGGGCGTATGCGTTTTCTCCTGAATATATTCAAGAGAAAACGCATAAGCCCTTTTTGGCCAAGCAAGCAAGCGGGCATAGCAAATCTGCACTACAAAGAAGTATCACTTCCAAACGGTCAAAAGGGACATCCACAAAATGTGTAAAAACCAGAAAGGCAAGACAGGCCCTGGAGAACAGGGAGCCTTGTTATGCTGATGGGCGGGATGTAAATTGCCAACTGCCTCTCTGGAGGAGTGCATTGTGTTCCCTAAAACAAGTAACCAACAGAGCTACAGAGCCAAGGGCACTTCCAGTATAGGGAATATACCTTGGGAAAACTGAAAATCAATAAGCCAGAGCCACCCCAAAATTTAGGGCTGCACTGCTTACAAGGACCTCAACTTGGGTACAACTGAAATATCCTAGGAAATATAAAAATGGTTCAAAAAATTGTGGGACTTACGTACGATGGAATATCCCTCAGCCATGAAATCAATGTCATAAGACCAGTAGCAGAAAAATGGGTGGATTCAGGTACGATGATTCTAAGGGAAATAAGTCACAAAGAAAAAGAAACTTATCATAAGATGTCCCTTATGATGATCCTGTAAACATGGCTACACTTGAACTGAGTTAGGAAAGAGAACAGTGACTCACATTTAGAAAACACTCTTATGCCTGCTTAAGGGGGAAGGAGAGGTGGGGTGATGCATAAAACCAGAGTTTGATATAAGCACAGGTACCGTTCCAAAAACCAACTATGGAATAGACAAGACCTACACCTTCCTCAGTGAAAGGGACTCAAAACCCCATATTTCCCGCAGAGGAATATATCTGACTAGTAAGAATCTTAAAACCTATGAATTGATATGTCTCCGTAAGGGAATCAAGTGTGTCTAGACTGGCATAAACATGGCAGCGAGAATCAGCTCAAACCCACTATAAAAAGGAATTTCAAAAACAAAACAAAAAAACTGGGAAATTCTTTACAATTCCTTCAGGGTCTCTGATGAAACCTGGAATGACCCTATCTACAACGACAGCTGGATGTGGCATAAGGCTGGACACTTGGGACTGGGAGGATTGGTGAGATTGGGTGAGCAAATGCAGACCCTTTAAAGCAATAGTGCATGGCACCCATTCCATGGGTCCCAACTCTCCAAGTTGAAGGGAATATTACTACAGCTATAACATGTACGGGAAACCTAGAGACCGGACACACTGTGAATACGAAATGTTTCTAAAACTCAACGAATAGTCCCTCTCCTGGTGCTCCGGTTTGACTTTCCATCTGCTTTACTATCAACCTCCCAACTTGGAGAGACAGCCCCTTTAACCTCCTGGTTCCCACAGGTTGCCAATTTGGCAGAGGATGAAAGGGAAGAGGGACAACCAATGAGAGAGTAGCTGTTAGGCATTTGGACGGGCACATATCACTCTAATTTCCCGGCAGGAAGAAGAATTAACCAAAGTCTTAGTCACACACCGGGGACCAGTATAGGTCCTGAATCAAAATTTTGGACTTGCGGTCAGCTCACCAAAAACGAGTTTAAAAATGGAGCTCATGGTCACAGCAATTCACAAACTAGCCGAGTAATAAAGGACAACTATCGTTCAAAAATCTGTTGAGGGAAGGCAACGAGGCGGACTTGAAAGCGAGGCAGAATAGCAGGCAACAGATTTCAAGAGGTACTTTGGAATCGCCTTTAAAGCACAGGAAGAGGGGCACAACTTCGACAATGATGCACTTGGCCAAAAAGGGCGTATGCGTTTTCTCCTGAATATATTCAGGAGAAAACGCATACGCCCTTTTTGGCCAAGCAAGCAAGAGGCAATGCAAATCTGCACTACAAAGAAGTATCACTTCACACCGGTCAAAAGGGACATCCACAAAATGTGTAAAAACCAGAAAGGCAAGACAGGCCCTGGAGAACAGGGAGCCTTGTTATGCTGATGGGCGGGATGTAAATTGCCAACTGCCTCTCTGGAGGAGTGCATTGTGTTCCTTAAACAAGTAAACAACAGATCTACAGAGCCGAGGGCACTTCCAGTCTAGGGAATATACCTTGGGAAAACTGAAAATCAAGAAGACACAGCCACTCCAATATTTAGTGCTGCACTGCTTACAAGAACCTCAACTTGGGTACACCATAAATATCCCAGGAAAGATAAAAATGGTTCAAAAAATTGTGGTACTTACATACGATGGAATATCCCTCAGCCATACAATCAATGTCACAAGACCAGTAGCAGCAAAATGAGTGGATTCAGGTACGATGATTCTAAGTGAAATAAGTCACAGAGAAAAAGAAACTTATCATGAGATATCACTTATGAAGATCCTGTTAACATGGCTACACTTGAACTGAGTTAGGAAAGAGAACAGAGTCTCACATTTGGAAAACACTCTTATGCCTGCTTAAGGGGGAAGGAGAGGTGGGGTGATGCATAAAACCAGAGTTTGATATAAGCACAGGTACCGTTCCAAAAACCAACTAAGGAATAGACAAGACCTATACCTTCCTCAGAGAAAGGGACTCAAAACCCCATATTTCCCACAGAGGAATATATCTGACTAGTAAGAATCTTAAAACCTATGTATTGATATCTCTCCGTAAGGGAATCAAGTGTGTCTAGACTGGCATAAACATGGCAGCGAGAATCAGCTCAAACCCACTATGAAAAGGAATTACAAAAACAAAACAAAACAAAAAAGGAAATTCTTCACAATTCCTTCAAGGTCTCTGATGAAACCTGGAATGACCCTATCTACAGTGACAGCTGGATGTGGCATAAGGCTGGACACTTGGGAATGAGAAGATTGGTGAGATTGGGTGAGCAAATGCAGACCCTTTAAAGCAATAATGCATGCCACCCATTCCTTGTGTCCCAATTGTACAGGTTGAATGGAATATTACTACAGCTATAACATGAACGGGAAACCTAGAGAATGAGCACACTGTGAATACGAAAGGTTTCTAAAACTCAACGAATAGTCCCTCTCCTGGTGCTCCCGTTTGACTTTCCAACTGCTTTACTATCAATCTCCCAACTTGGAGAGACAGCCCCTTTAACCTACTGGTTCGCACAGGATGCCAGTTTGGCTGAGGATGAAAGTGAAGAGGGAGAAGCAATGAGAGAGTAGCTGTTAGGCATTTGGACGGGCACATTTCTATCTAATTTCCCAGCAGGAAGAAGAATTAACCATAGTCTCAGCCCCCCATCGGAAACCAGTAAAGTTCCTGAACCAAAATTTTGGACTTGTGGTCACCTCAAAAAAACGAGTAGAATAATGGAGCTCAGGGGCACAGCAATTCACAAACTGGCAGAGTAATAAAAGACAACTATCGTCCAAAAATCTGGTGAGGGAAGGCAACGAGGCGGACATGAAAGCGAGGCAGAATAGCAGGAAACAGGTTTCAAGAGGTACGTTGGAATCGCGTTTAAAACACAGAAAGAGGGGCAAAATTTCAAAAATGATGCACTTGGCCAAATAGAGCGTATGCGTTTTCTCATGAATATATTCAGGAGAAAACGCATACGCCCTTTTTGGCCAAGCAAGCAGGCGGGCAATGAAAATCTGCACTACAAAGAAGTATCACTTTCCAAAGGTCTAAAAGGGACATCCACGAAATGTGTAAAAACCAGAAAGGCAAGACAGGCCCTGGAGAACAGGGAGTCTTGTTATGCTGATGGGCGGGATGTAAATTGCCACCTGGATCACTGGAGGAGTGCATTGTGTACCCAAAAACAAGTAAACAACAGAACTACGGAGCCAAGGGCACTTCCAGTCTACGGAATATTCCTTGGGAGAACTGAAAATCAATAAGACAGAGCCACCCCAAAATTTAGGGCTGCACTGATTACAAGAACCTCAAATTGGGTACACCTTAAATATTCCAGGAAATATGAAAATGGTTCAAAAAATTGTGGTACTTACGTACGATGGCATATCCCTCAGCCATGAAGTCAATGTCATAAGACCAGTAGCAGCAAAATGAGTAGATACAAGTACGATGATTCTAAGTGAAATAAGTCACACAGAAAAAGAAACATATCATAAAATATCACTTATGAAGGTCCTGTAACCATGGCTACACTTGAACTGAGTTAGGAAAGAGAACAGAGTCTCACATTTAGAAAGATCTCTTATGCCTGCATAAGAGGGAAGGAGAGGTGGGGTGATGCATAAAACCGGAGTTTGATATAAGCACAGGTACTGTTCCAAAAACTAACTATGGAATAGACACGACCTACACCTTCCTCAGTGAAAGGGACTCAAAACCCCATATTTCACACAGAGGAATATATCTGACTAGTAAGAATCTTAAAACCTATTTATTGATATGTCTGCGTAAGGGAATCAAGTGTGTCTAGAATGGCATAAACATGGCAGCGAGAATCAGCTCAAACCCACTATAAAAAGGAATTTCAAAAACAAAACAAAACAAAAATGGAAATTCTACACAATTCCTTCAGGGTCTCTGATGAAACCTGGACTGACCCAATCTACAACGACAGCTGGATGTGGCATAAGGCTGGACACTTGGGACTGAGAGGATTGGTGAGATTCGGTGAGCAAATTCAGACCATTTAAAGCAATAATGAATGGCACGCATTCCATGGTTCCCAACTCTCCAGCTTTAAGGGACTATTACTACAGATATATCATGTAAGGGAAAAATAGAGAATGGACACACGGTGAATATGAAAGGTTTCTAAAACTCAACAAATAGTCCCTCTCCTGGTGCTCCGGTTTGATTTTCCAGCTGCTTTTCTATCAATCTCCAAACTTGGAGAAACAGCCCCTTTAACCCCCTGGTTCGCACAGGTTGCCAATTTGGCAGAGGATGAAAGGGAAGAGGGAGAACCAGTGTGAGAGTAGCTCTCAGGCATTTGGACGGGCACATGTCACTCTAATTTCCCGGCAGGAAGAAGAATTAACCAAAGTCTCAGCTCCCCACCGGGAAGCAGTATAGGTCCTGAACCACAATTTTGGACTTTCGGTCAGCTCACAAAAAAGAAGTTGAAAAATGGAGCTCAGGGGCACAGCAATTCACAAACTGGCAGAGTAATAAACACAACTATTGTCCAAAAATCTGTTGAGGGAAGGCAATTAGGTGGACTTGAATGCTAGGCAGAATAGCAGGAAACAGATTTCAAGTGGTACGTTGGAATTGACTTTAAAGCACAGGATGAGGGGCACAACTTCAACAATGATGCACTTGAGCAAAAAGGGCATATGCGTTTTCTCCTGAATATATTCAGGAGAAAACGCATACGTCCTTTTTGGCTAAGCAAGCAAGCGGGAAATACAAATCTGCACTACAAAGAAGTATCATTTCCCACTGTTCAAAAGGGACATCCACAAAATGTGTAAAATCCAGAAAGGCAAGACCGGCCCCGGAGAACAGGGAGGCTTGTTTTGCTGTTGGGCGGGATGTAAACTGCCAACTGCATCTCTGGAGGAGTGCATTGTGTTCCCGAAAACAAGTAAACAACAGAGCTACAGAGCCAAGGGCACTTCCAGTCTAGGGAATATACCTTGGGAAAACTGAAAATCAATAAGACAGAGCCACCCCAAAATTTAGGGCTGCACTGCTTACAAGAACCTCAACTTGGGTAAACCTTAAATATCCCAGGAAATATAAAAATGGTTCCAAAAATTGTGGTACTTCTGTACGATGGAATATCCCTCAGCCATGCAATCAATGGCATAAGATCAGTAGCAGCCAAATGAGTGGATAGAGGTATGATGCTTCTAAGTGAAATATGTCACAGAGAAAAAGAAACTTATATTAAGATATCACTTATGAAGATCCTGTAAACATGGCTACACTTGAACTCAGTTAAGAAAGAGAGCAGAGTCTCACCTTTGGAAAACCCTCTGATGCCTGCTTAAGGGGGAATGAGAGGTGGGGTGATGCATAAATCCAGAGTTTGATATAAGCACAGGTACCGTTCCAAACACAAACTATGGAATAGACAAGACCTACACCTTCGTCAGTGAAAGGGACCAGAGGCATCTGTGAGTAAACGTGAGCTGAGCTCCAGGCCAGCTGCTGCTGAACTTTTCCCACCCTTCCCAGGTAAAACACCTGAATATGTACAAGGGCTTGAAAGCTTAGAGGAGGGGCCGTGGAGCCACACCAGCGACAGCACGCAGGCCAACTTGGTGCCTACATGCCAGCCAGGATGGTCCTGGACCTGGGCGCTCTTCTGGAAGCTTTCCATTGCCCTGCCTGAGATACCCCTCCTGTCCCTGCCCCCACTGCATTTTTCTTTCCTCATCTCTCTCCGGAGAGAAATTCCAACGGAAGGTGTGGGTGATACATCCTCTTATTTACACGTGGCATCCTGGCAACTCCTTTAGAAAGTCCAGCAGAGACCCACTCACACCGGGCCACCCACAAAGCCGTGGCCCCTCACTCCCTCCCACCAGCATAGCCCCGAGACTGCTGACGGACAGAGAATATGGAGTAAGGCACAGCTTCAGGGGCTATTGCTGCCTGCAGCGCTGTTTATATTGACGTCAACCTAGGCACACCTGGGGAGGGCCGGACGGCAGGGTCAGGCTACACAGGTCAGCTTATCCTCAGCCTTCAGGGAATCACATTGTTGAAAATGGACCTCGCTAAGGCAGAATAGAAGCCAAGGAATAAAAGGACACAATGCCATTTGCAGCACCGTAGGTGTGACTACAGGAAATCACGTGACTTGTAGTAAGTCAGAAAGTGAAAGACACATATCATATCATATCTCTTATAGGTGTGACCGAAAAATGGATACCAGGGCAGATATTTCCACGCAGAAGGGCAATCACAGATTCATTCAACAAACTTATGGTTCACCAATGGAAAGGTGTGAGGATTGGTTTCATTATGATATTGGTGTTAACAGACATATACAAACACAGGTGACATATATAATCACCAAAGACCTACAGAATACCAAGAGAAGACTACTCAACATTCTGTCATAAGGTACATGGGAAAAGGATCCCAGGAAGAACAGACATATGTATATGTGTAAAAGAACCACATCTTCCATACCTACAACAAGCCAAACATTGTAATCAAATTTGTTGTAATAAAAAATAAAAAATTAAATTAAAAACACGAACAAGAAGTAGTGAGACAAACTTGAGGGGCTTTCTCCTGGCACATTCCATTCTAAATTCCAATCTAGAACACGACTTCCATTGAGGCTCTGTTGCCCCAGTAACCAGACTTGGTAAGGGAGAGTTGCTGCCACCTTGTGGCCGTTTCACACAACAGCAGCTTTAATCCCAGCGCTAAAGGTCAGTTGATATTCAAAATCATTGCAGGCCTGTAAATGACACCAGCCCTGAACACAAATCCTGGGGTCATATATCGACCAAAAAATTCAAAGGACGTCCATATTTCAAAACGACAGTTTCAAAAGGCATATTTTACACACATTAGTGTTCTGCTTCTTTTTCTTTCTTTCTTTTTTTGTTAAAAAAACGGGAATGGCAAAAAGCATCCCTCAGAATGGGCGAAAATATTTGCAAACGAATCAATGGACAAAGGTTTAATCTCCAATATATATAAAGAGCTCATGCAGCTTAATATTAAAAAAAACAAACAACCCAATACAAAAATGGGCAGAAGATCTAAAGAGACGTTTCTTCAAAGAAGACACAGAGATGGCCAAGACGCACATGAAAAGCTGCTCAACATCACTAATTATTAGAGAAATGCAAATCAAAACTACAATGAGGTATCACCTCACACCTGTTAGAATCGGCATCATCAGAAATTCTACAAAGAACGAATTCTGGGGAGGGTGTGGACAACAGGATCCCTCTTCCACTAGTGGTGGAAATGTAAATTGATACAGTCACGATGGAGAACAGTATGGAGTTTCCATAAAAAAACTAGAAAAAGAATTACCATATGATCCAGCAATCCCACTTCTGGGCATATACCCAGAGAAAACCATAAATCAAAAAGGCACATTCACCACAATGCTCATTTCAGCACTATTTACAATAGCCAGGTAATGGAAGCAACCTAAATACCCACAGACAGACGAATGGATAAGATGTGATACATATATAAAATGGAATATTACTCAGCCATATGAAGGAATGAAACTGCGTCATTTGTAGAGACGTCGATGGATCTAGAGTCTGTCATATAGAATGAAGTAAGTCAGAAAGAGAAAAACAAATATTGTCTATTAATGCATATATGTGGAACCTAGAAAAATGGTACAGATGAACTGGTTGGCAGGGAAGAAATAGAGACACAGAGGTAGAGAACACACGTATGGACACCAAGTGTGGGAAGCCACGGGGTGGTGGTGGTGGGATGAGTTGGGAGATTGGGATTGACCTGTATATATGTATGTGCGTAAAATACATAACTAATAATAACCTGCTGTATAAAAAATAAATAAAATTAAATTTCAAAATTTTAAAAAATAAAATTTAAAAATAAAACAGAAAAAAGTTCTTCCCTTCACACAGATGTATTTATATGAATGAATTATTTCCATGCTTATATCTATAAATACATAAAAGAGGAATAAAATCTAACTTGAACCAAAAAAGAAAAAAAAAAAAACCTGAACCCACCAGTTAGACAGAGGAAAACCCTCTCAGGGCACTTGCTCCAGCGGTAAACAATTCTGAAATTGGTCAGAGGTGGGGAATCATCTCCCATAGAGCCAGCAGCCCTCTCCTACGCAAGGAGCGTCCTCACTGCAAATCTGGGGGCCATGCCGAGGCATCTGTGAGTAACCGTGAGCAGAGCCACAGGCCAGCTGCTGTTGAACTTTTCCCACCCTTCCCAGGTAAAACACCTGAATATGTACAAGGGCTTGAAAGCCTAGAAGAAGGGCCGTGGAGACACACCAGCGACAGCACGCAGGCCAACTTGGTGCCTGCAGGCCAGCCAGGAAGGTCCTGGCCCTGGGCGCTCTTTTGGAAGATTTCCATTGCCCTGCCTGAGATACCCCTCCTGTCCCGGCCCCCACTGCTTTTTTCCTTCCTCACCTCTGTCCGGAGAGAAATTCCAGCGGAAGGTATGGGTGACACATCCTCTTCTTTACAGGTGGCAGCCTGGCAACTCCTGCAGAAAGTCCATCAGAGACCCACTCACACCGGGCCACCCACAAAGCCGTGGCCCCTCCCTCCCTCCCACCAGCACAGCCCTGAGACTGCTGACGGGGCAGAGAATATGGAGTCAGGCACAGCTTCAGGGGCTATTGCTGCCTGCAGCGCTGTTTATATTGACCTCAACACAGGCACACCTGGGGAGGGCCGGCCGGCAGGGTCAGGCTACCCAGGTCAGCTAATCCTCAGCCCTCAGGGAATCACATTGTTGAAAATGGACCTCGCTAAGGCAGAATAGAAGCCAAGGAATAAAAGGACACAATGCCATTTGCAGCACCGTAGGTGTGACTAGAGGTAATCACGTGACTTGTAGTAAGTCAGAAAGTGAAAGACACATACCATATCATATCTCTTATAGGTGTGACCGAAAAATGGATACCAGGGCAGATATTTCCACGCAGAAGGGCAATCACAGATTCATTCAACAAACTTATGGTTCACCAATGGAAAGGTGTGAGGATTGGTTTCATTATGATATTGGGGTTAACAGACATATACAAACACAGGTGACATATATAGTCACCAAAGACCTACAGAATACCAAGAGAAGACTACTCAACATTCTGTCATAAGGTACATGGGAAAAGGATCCCAGGAAGAACAGACATATGTATATGTGTAAAAGAACCACATCTTCCACACCTACAACAAGCCAAACATTGTAATCCAATTTGCTGTAATAAAAAATAAAAAAATAAATTAAAAACACGAACAAGAAGTAGTGAGACAAACTTGAGGGGCTTTCTCCTGGCACATTCCATTCTAAATTCCAATCTAGAACACGATTTCCATTGAGGCTCTGTTGCCACAGTAACCAGATTTGGTAAGGGAGAACTGCTGCCACCTTGTGGCCGTTTCACACAACAGCAGCTTTAATCCCAGCGCTAATGGTCAGTTGATATTCAAAATCATTGCAGGCCTGTAAATGACACCTGCCCTGAACACAAATCCTGGGGTCATATATCGACCAAAAAATTCAAAGGGCGTCCATATTTCAAAACGACAGTTTCAAAAGGCATATTTTACACACATTAGTGTTCTGCTTCTTTTTCTTTCTTTCTTTTTTTGTTAAAAAAACGGGAATGGCAAAAAGCTTCCCTCAGAATGGGCGAAAATATTTGCAAACGAATCAATGGACAAAGGTTTAATCTCCAATATATATAAAGCGCTCATGCAGCTTAATATTAAAAAAAAGAAACAACCCAATACAAAAATGGGCAGAAGATCTAAAGAGACGTTTCTTCAAAGAAGATGCAGAGATGGCCAAGACGCACATGAAAAGCTGCTCAACATCACTAATTATTAGAGAAATGCAAATCAAAACTACAATGAGGTATCAACTCACACCTGTTAGAATCGGCATCATCAAAAAATCTACAAGAAACAAATTCTGGGGAGGGTGTGGACAAAAGGATCCCTCTTCCACTTGTGGTGGAAATGTAAATTGATACAGTCACGATGGAGAACAGTATGGAGTTTCCTTAAAAAACTAGAAATAGAATTACCATATGATCCAGCAATCCCACTTCTGGGCATATACCCAGAGAAAACCATAAATCAAAAAGGCACATTCACCACAATGCTCATTTCAGCACTATTTACAATAGCCAGGTAATGGAAGCAACCTAAATACCCACAGACAGACGAATGGATAAAGATGTGGTACATATATAAAATGGAATATTACTCAGCCTTAAGAAGGAATGAAACTGGGTCATTTGTAGAGACGTCGATGGATCTAGAGACTGTCATACAGAATGAAGTAAGTCAGGAAGAGAAAAAAAATATTGTATATTAATGCATATATGTGGAACCTAGAAAAATGGTACAGATGAACTGGTTTGTAGGGAAGAAATAGAGACACAGAGGTAGAGAACACACGTATGGACACCAAGTGTGGGAAGCCATGGGGAGGTGGTGTTGGGATGAGTTGGGAGATTGGGATTGACCTGTATACATGTATATGCATAATATACATAACTAATAATAACCTGCTGTATAAAAAAATAAATAAAATTAAATTTGAAAATTTTTAAAATATAATTTAAAAATAAAACATAAAAAAGTTCTTCCCTTCACACAGATGTATTTATATGAATGAATTATTTCCATGCTTATATCTATAAATACATAAAAGAGGTATAAAATCTAACTTGAACTAAAAAAGAAAAAAAAAACCTGAACCCACCAGTTATACAGAGGAAAACCCTCTCAGGGCACTTGCTCCAGCGGTAAACAATTCTGAAATTGGTCAGAGGTGGGGAATCATCTCCCATAGAGCCAGCAGCCCACTCCTACGCAAGGAGCGTCCTCATTGCAAAGCTGGGGGCCATGCAGAGGCATCTGTGAGTAACCGTGAGCTGAGCCCCAGGCCAGCTGCTGTTGAACTTTTCCCACCCTTCCCAGGTAAAACACCTGAATATGTACAAGGGCTTGAAAGCCTAGAGGAAGGGGCGTGGAGCCACACCAGCGATAGCACGCAGGCCAACTTGGTGCCTGCAGGCCAGCCAGGATGGTCGTGGCCCTGGGCACTCTTCTGGAAGCTTTTCATTGCCCTGCCTGAGATACCCCTCCTGTCCCGGGCCCCACTGCTTTTTTCCTTCCTCACCTCTGTCCGGAGAGAAATTCCAGTGGAAGGTATGGGTGACACATCCTCTTCTTTACAGTTGGCAGCCTGGCAACTCCTGCAGAAAGTCCAGCAGAGACCCACTCACACCGGGCCACCCACAAAGCCATGGCCCCTCACTCCCTCCCACCAGCACAGCCCCGAGACTGCTGACGGGGCAGAGAATATGGAGTCAGGCACAGCTTCAGGGGCTATTGCTGCCTGCAGTGCTGTTTATATTGACCTCAACCCAGGCACACCTGGGGAGGGCCTGCCGGCAGGGTCAGGCTACCCAGGTCAGCTAATCCTCAGCCCTCAGGGAATCACATTGTTGAAAATGGACCTCGCTAAGGCAGAATAGAAGCCAAGGAATAAAAGGACACAATCCCATTTGCAGCACCGTACGTGTGTCTAGAGGTAATCACGTGACTTGTAGTAAGTCAGAAAGTGAAAGACACATATCATATCATATCACTTATAGGTGTGACCGAAAAATGGATACCAGGGCAGATATTTCCACGCAGAAGGGCAATCACAGATTCATTCAACAAACTTATGGTTCACCAATGGAAAGGTGTGAGGATTGGTTTCATTATGATATTGGGGTTAACAGACATATACAAACACAGGTGACATATATTATCACCAAAGACCTACAGAATACCAAGAGAAGACTACTCAACATTCTGTCATAAGGTACATGGGAAAAGGATCCCAGGAAGAACAGACATATGTATATGTGTAAAAGAACCACATCTTCCACACCTACAACAAGCCAAACATTGTAATCAAATTTGCTGTAATAAAAAATAAAAAATTAAATTAAAAACACGAACAAGAAGTAGTGAGACAAACATGAGGGGCTTTCTCCTGGCACATTCCATTCTAAATTCCAATCTAGAACACGACTTCCATTGAGGCTCTGTTGCCCCAGTAACCAGATTTGGTAAGGGAGAACTGCTGCCACCTGGTGGCCGTTTCACACAACAGCAGCTTTAATCCCAGCGCTAATGGTCAGTTGATATTCAAAATCATTGCAGGCCTGTAAATGACACCTGCCCTGAACACAAATCCTGGGGTCATATATCGACCAAAAAATTCAAAGGACGTCCATATTTCAAAACGACAGTTTCAAAAGGCATATTTTACACACATTAGTGTTCTGCTTCTTTTTCTTTCTTTCTTTTTTTGTTAAAAAAACGGGAATGGCAAAAGGCTTCCCTCAGAATCGGCGAAAATATTTGCAAACGAATCAATGGACAAAGGTTTAATCTCCAATATATATAAAGAGCTCATGCAGCTTAATATTAAAAAAAACAAACAACCCAATACAAAAATGGGCAGAAGATCTAAAGAGACGTTTCTTCAAAGAAGACGCAGAGATGGCCAAGACGCACATGAAAAGCTGCTCAACATCACTAATTATTAGAGAAATGCAAATCAAAACTACAATGAGGTATCTCCTCAAACCTGTTAGAGTCGGCATCAACAGAAAATCTACAAACAACAAATTCTGGGGAGGGTGTGGACAAAAGGATCCCTCTTCCACTACTGGTGGAAATGTAAATTGATACAGTCACGATGGAGAACAGTATGGAGTTTCCTTAAAAAAACTAGAAATAGAATTACCATATGATCCAGCAATCCCACTTCTGGGCATATACCCAGAGAAAACCATAAATCAAAAAGCCACATTCACCACAATGCTCATTTCAGCACTATTTACAATAGCCATGTAATGGAAGCAACCTAAATACCCACAGACAGACGAATGGATAAAGATGTGGTACATATATAAAATGGACTGTTACTCAGCCATAAGAAGGAATGAAACTGGGTCATTTGTAGAGACGTCGATGGATCTAGAGACTGTCATACAGAATGAAGTAAGTCAGAAAGAGAAAAACAAATATTGTATATTAATGCATATATATGGAACCTAGAAAAATGGTACAGATGAACTGGTTTGCAGGGAAGAAATAGAGACACAGAGGTAGAGAACACACGTATGGACACCAAGTGTGGGAAGCCATTGGATTGTGGGGGTGGGATGAGTTGGGAGATTGGGATTGACCTGTATACATGTATATGCATAAAATACATAACTATTAATAACCTGCTATATAAAAAAATAAATAAAATTAAATTTCAAAATTTTAAAAAATATAATTTTAAAATAAAACAGAAAAATTTCTTCCCTTCACACAGATGTATTTATATGAATGAATTCTTTCCATGCTTATATCTATAAATACATAAAAGAGGAATAAAATCTAACTTGAACCAAAAAAGAAAAAGAAAAACCTGAACCCACCAGTTAAACAGAGGAAAACCCTATCAGGGCACTTGCTCCAGCAGGAAACAATTCTGAAATTGGTCAGAGGTGGGGAATCATCTCCCATAGAGCCAGCAGCCCACTCCTACGCCAGGAGCGTCCTCATTGCAAAGCTGGGGGCCATGCCGAGGCATCTGTGAGTAACCGTGAGGTGAGCCCCAGGCCAGCTGCTGTTGAACTTTTCCCACCCTTCCCAGGTAAAACACCTGAATATGTACAAGGGCTTGAAAGCCTAGAGGAAGGGCCGTGGAGCCACACCAGCGACAGCACGCAGGCCAACTTGCTGCCTGCAGGCCAGCCAGGAAGGTCCTGTCACTGGGCGCTATTCTGGAAGCTTTCCATTGCCCTGCCTGAGATACCCCTTCTGTCCCGGCCCCCACTGCTTTTTTCCTTCCTCACCTCTGTCCGGAGAGAAATTCCAGTGGAAGGTATGGGTGACACATCCTCTTCTTTATAGGTGGCAGCCTGGCAACTCCTGCAGAAAGTCCTGCATAGACCCACTCACACCGGGCCACCCACAAAGCCGTGGCCCCTCACTCCCTCCCAGCAGCACTGCCCCGAGACTGCTGACGGGACAGAGAATATGGAGTCAGGCACAGATTCAGGGGCTATAGCTGCCTGCAGTGCTGTTTATATTGACCTCAACCCAGGCACACCTGGGGAAGGCCGGCCGGCAGGGTCAGGCTACCCAGGTCAGCTAATCCTCAGCCCTCAGGGAATCACATTGTTGAAAATGGACCTCGCTAAGGCAGAATAGAAGCCAAGGAATAAAAGGACACAATGCCATTTGCAGCACCGTAGGTGTGACTAGAGGTAATCACGTGACTTGTAGTAAGTCAGAAAGTGAAAGACACATACCATATCATATCTCTTATAGGTGTGACCGAAAAATGGATACCAGGGTAGATATTTCCACGGAGAAGGGCAATCACAGATTCATTCAACAAACTTATGGTTCACCAATGGAAAGGTGTGAGGATTGGTTTCATTATGATATTGGGGTTAATAGACATATACAAACACAGGTGACATATTTAATCACCAAAGACCTACAGAATACCAAGAGAAGACTACTCAACATTCTGTCATAAGGTAAATGGTAAAAGGATCCCAGGAAGAGCAGACATATGTATATGTGTAAAAGAACCACATCTTCCACACCTACAACAAGCCAAACATTGTAATCAAATTTGCTGTAATAAAAAATAAAAAATTAAATTAAAAACATGAACAAGAAGTAGTGAGACAAACTTGAGGGGCTTTCTCCTGGCACATTCCATTCTAAATTCCAATCTAGAACACGACTTCCATTGAGGCTCTGTGCCCCAGTAACCAGATTTGGTAAGGGAGAACTGCTGCCACCTTGTGGACGTTTCTCACAAGAGCAGCTTTAATCCCAGCGCTAATGGTCAGTTGATATTCAAAATCATTGCTGGCCTGTAAATGACACCTGCCCTAAAAACAAATCATGCGTTCATATATCGACCAAAAAATTCAAAGGACGTCCATATTTCAAAACGACAGTTTCAAAAGGCATATTTTACACACATTAGTGTTCTGCTTCTTTTTCTTTCTTTCTTTTTTTGTTAAAAAAACGGGAATGGCAAAAAGCTTCCCTCAGAATGGGCGCAAATATTTGCAAAGGAATCAAAGGACAAAGGTTTAATCTCCAATATATATAAAGAGCTCATGCAGCTTAATATTAAAAAAACAAACCACCCAATACAAAAATGGGCAGAAGATCTAAAGAGACGTTTCTTCAAAGAAGACACAGAGATGGCCAAGACGCACATGAAAAGCTGCTCAACATCACTAATTATTAGAGAAATGCAAATCAAAACTACAATGAGGTATCAACTCACACCTGTTAGAATCGGCATCATCAGAAAATCTACAAACAACAAATTCTGGGGAGGGTGTGGACAAAAGGATCCCTCTTCCACTACTGGTGGAAATGTAAATTGATACAGTCACGATGGAGAACAGTATGGAGTTTCCTTAAAAAAACTAGAAATAGAATTACCATATGATCCAGCAATCCCACTTCTGGGCATATACCCAGAGAAAACCATAAATCAAAAAGGCACATTCACCACAATGCTCATTTCAGCACTATTTACAATAGCCAGGTAATGGAAGCAACCTAAATACCCACAGACAGACGAATGGATAAAGATGTGGTACATATATAAAATGGAATATTACTCAGCCATAAGAAGGAATGAAACTGGGTCATTTGTAGAGACGTCGATGGATCTAGAGACAGTCATACAGAATGAAGTAAGTCAGAAAGAGAAAAACAAATATTGTATATTAATGCATATATGTGGAACCTAGAAAAATGGTACAGATGAACTGGTTTGCAGGGAAGAAATAGAGACACAGAGGTAGAGAACACACGTATGGACACCAAGTGTGGGAAGCCATGTGGTGGTGGTGGTGGGATGATTTGGGAGATTTGGATTGACCTGTATACATGTATATGCGTAAAATACATAACTAATAATAACCTGCTGTATAACAAAATAAATAAAATTAAATTTCAAAATTTTAAAAAATAAAATTTAAAAATACAACAGAAAAAAGTTCTTCCCTTCACACAGATGTATTTATATGAATGAATTATTTCCATGCTTATATCTATAAATATATAAAAGAGGAATAAAATCTAACTTGAACCAAAAAGAAAAAAAAAAAACCTGAACCCACCAGTTAGACAGAGGAAAACCCTATCAGGGCACTTGCTCCAGCAGTAAACAATTCTGAAATTGGTCAGATGTGGGGAATCATCTCCCATAGAGCCAGCAGCCCACTCCTACGCAAGGAGCGTCCTCATTGCAAAGCGGGGGGCCATGCCGAGGCATCTGTGAGTAACCATGAGCTGAGCCCCAGGCCAGCTGCTGCTGAACTTTTCCCACCCTTCCCAGGTAAAACACCTGAATATGTACAAGGGCTTGAAAGCCTAGAGGAAGGGCCGTGGAGCCACACCAGCGACAGCACGCAGGCCAACTTGGTGCCTGCAGGCCAGCCAGGAAGGTCCTGTCCCTGGGCGCTCTTCTGGAAGCTTTCCATTGCCCTGCCTGAGATAACCCTCCTGTCCCGGCCCCCACTGCTTTTTTCCTTCCTCACCTCTGTCCGGAGAGAAATTCCAGCAGAAGTTATGGGTGACACATCCTCTTCTTTACAGGTGGCAGCCTGGCAACTCCTGCAGGAAGTCCAGCAGAGACCCACTCACACCGGGCCACCCACAAAGCCATGGCCCCTCACTCCCTCCCACCACCCCAGCCCCGACACTGCTGACGGGGCAGAGAATATGGCGTCAGGCATAGCTACCGGGGCTCTCGCTGACTGGAGAGGTGTTTATATTGACCTCAACCCAGGCACACATGGGGAAAGCTGGCAGGCAGTTTCAGGCTGCCAAAATCAGCCAATCCTCACCCCTCAGGGGCTCACAGTTGCAGAAAATGAAACTTGCTAAATGGGCCAGGCCCGAGGAACAGGTGTCGGCTCTTGAGAGTCAGGATAGACAAGGGGCTGCAGCTGCGGCTTGTTTTCTGATCATTTTATCTGGTCCATGAGTGGAAAACAACTTCAAGAAGACCCTATCCTAATGAGAGGAACCCAGGAGTCAGGGAGAGGAGTGATGGTGGGTGGAGACAGAGGCCTGGTGCCCTGGCTACAGTGGAAGTGTCTGGAAGACCAGGCAGAAAGAGCCTGCAGTGAGTGATAGCCATGGTCACAGACCTGTCAGAGCTGCTGTTTGTTAGTTCAAGTCCTGCTCTGAGGTGTTCTGTGTCAGCTGTGAGCGACAGGTGAGCTGGGGGTTCTCTGCAAGTTGGGCTATGTGCACGGTTCCTGTGTGTCCAGCCCTGCTGTGGTACCTGCCCAGGGGAGCTCCGTATCCTGGGAAGGGCCTGAGTAGGAGAGCCCCATGGGCTGCTGGGTAGCTGCAGAGGTGAGCTCCATACCTTGGGAGGGACTTGACCACGAGAGCCCCATGGGCTGCGGGGTAGGTGTGAAGCCCAGGTGAGCTCCATATCCTGGGATTGGCCTGACCACGAGAGCCCCATGGGCTGCTGGAGACCTGGTAAAGGATATCAGGACAGTCAGTGAAGCCACCGAGGATATACATCCAGTAGCTCCTATTTCCTACACCCTGCTGGTCATTCTACCATCCACCAGGCCATGGCATTCTGTATTAGACTTCAATGATGCCTTCTTCTGTATTCCATTCATCTCAGAGTCACAAGAATTTTTGGCTTGTGAGTGGCAGGACACAACATGCAACAAAAGCAATAATGCTGGGCCGTCCTGCCCCAATGGTTCAAAAATCCCCACACCATCATTGGGGAAATGTCCTCTAAAGACCTTAAAGTTCAACCTCTGTAAAAGGGAACCCTCCTTCAATATGCAGATGACATTCTGATCGCCAGGCCTACTAAAGACGCCTCTGAACTACCTAGCCAAGAAAGGATAGAAGGTGTCCAAGGAAAAGGCTCAAATATCCCAGGCTAAGGTGACATGCCTGGGCTTCATTCTCACAGATATTTGGAGAAACGCATCCCAGGATAGGGAAGAAGCCATTTGCAGCCTTACC
The DNA here is from genome assembly GCF_949752795.1 of Hyperoodon ampullatus. Taxonomy (NCBI): domain Eukaryota; kingdom Metazoa; phylum Chordata; class Mammalia; order Artiodactyla; family Ziphiidae; genus Hyperoodon; species Hyperoodon ampullatus. Next base: position 576,732 of record NW_027640990.1, on the reverse strand, counting down.
TCTTCTACAACTAGAAGACAGCTTAGGGGTTCCTGGGGAGGCCAAGGTTTTCTGCATCTGGATCCCTAACTACAGTCTAATAGCTGGGCCTCTACATGAAACACTGACAGGAAAAGATGATGATCCTTTTGAATAGAATCCAGAAATAGCCATTCAAGATTGGAAAGAGCAGTCAATTCAGACCCTTGCCCAGGAACTCCCTAATTTAGCTAAACCCTTTGACCTTTACATACCCTGTCAAAGGTTAATCGCCCTTGGAGCCTTAGTGCAAAAACTGGGACCACTTGAAATGGAGCAACACAAGAATGCCCTTCAGGTATGATAAACTATGATCACCAAGGGCTTTGCATACCGACTCATCAGGCCAGGATACTGGGGTATCTAAAAAGCTGGAAAACAGCAGCCCGCAAGGCCAGCTCCTTCCTAAGGTAAAAGGACCCCACGTGGTGATCCTAACCACCCATCATGCCCTGAAGTTGCAGGGATCGCTCTGTGGACACACTGACCTCAAGTGAGGAGGCCCTCCAACTCCAACCTCCAGAGAGACAAACGGGGGCAACGGGCCCCCAAGATGGCTCGTGTGACCATCACTTGACCTGGAGTTTCTCTCAGAAAACGGCAAGACTGTGCCCCGAAAGAGCAGACTACTGCTTGCAGGACTTACTGCACCCAGAGGGGAGCTAATAAGCTTGGCGGGGGAAACGTATATCACGCTTTCACCATAGAAAACCATACAGACACCGCGGTGATGGTAGCCAATATGACCGGCTGGACTGCTGGCTACTTCTAAAGGCAGTTGACTCAGTGGACGTCATGGTCCTGGATCACCACTGACCCTGGACTGTCTGGGAGTTGCGCAGGCAGGGCTCTGACACATGGTGCTGTTTGTACATTAATTCAGGGACCTAATTAAAGAAAGCACAGACTACTGGTCAGAGCATCTAGGCTGGCAAAAACTGTCAGCCTAAGGTCGCCGAACAAATGTGGGCTGGGGTGAAATCTGCCACCGCAGCATCTCTGCGCCTCTCTTTCCTGGACCCTTAAAGGTCATTAGAATCTATAACACTTCCAATGCTGGTGCTCAGGTGGACGAGAAGAGAGGCAGGAGGCCTTGGGACAATCAACCTCACCTGGAGGCTGGTGGCGAGACGTTTTGCCCCTCCCCCCATGTTACAGTCTCCCACCACAGCATGAAGCAGTTACAAAAGAGGGGCCTGCACCCTCAACACCCAAAGAATGAGGAATGGAACAAAAAGCAGAGGAGGTTTTCGTCTCCGGCATCGTTCATTAAAAATTCCTGGGAGATAAAAGGAGAATCTGGGCAATAAAATAAAGTCTAACCTGTTTTTCCTTTGTGCTTTGTCTAATTTCACGTGCTTCTAGAGTTCCGCATGCAGAGGTCCCACACCCGGCACTTCAGACCCGATTTCCTAGTGCAGAATTGCTGGGTCAACACCTCAGCAAGCAGTGTCCCATGCATACCCTGCGGCATAGAGCCTAAGCTGCAGCCAACACAGCACTCGAGAGCTCCATCCCCTCCCTCCCACTGACGCTGCCGGGGTCCCTACACAGCAGCCCAGCCCACAGCCCATGGGGGAGTGCACGCTCTCACCTCTCCATTCTGTTTTCAAAATAATGTTTCCTTTGCTTCTGAACAAAACTCAGTCTTGATCTGTTGGCTCCAATGACACTGGGCATGGGGACTCCTGTTGGGGTCCACTCTGGAGGATCAGTAACAGAAATTGAGAACATTGTAACTTCAATGAACAGATGTGTGAGCCAAACTGTAGTTAACATAGAGCAGTGTATAATGCTCGGGTAAAATAAGATGTTTCTAAGACTTACATTTGATATTTCCATCACTTTCCTATAAGCAAGTTCAGAGAAGACGTCTGTCTTATTTGTCAGGTCAACATTAGAGAAATGAAGTGATTTATTTCCATGGATGTACATCGAATACTCTTGGCTGAAGCTTCAATCTTGTTTTGAATGCTTTTCCATTGAAAATGATACCTCTCTTTCAGCTCCCCCATTTCTGAGAAGTATAAAATCTTATAATTTATTATTACCAAAGGGGAAAGGTAGGAGAAAGGATAAATTAACAGTTTGGGATTAACACATACACACTGCTATGTATAAAATAGATCATCAACAAGGAACTACTGTATAGCACAGGGAACTACACTGAATATTTTGCAATAACCTATAAGGGGAAATAATCTGAAAAAGAATAGATATTTTTATTGACATCCTCTATCAATGACAGATAAAATGTAACCTAAGCAAGGCCGATGGTGAGCGCTTCTGACCCTGAAGATTTCAGTCATCTAATATTTGGGCTCTGCCTATTTCCCAAGGCCCTTAATGGACATACGTGTAGCTGTACCTTAAAAATTCCCCAGTTTGGGTTTTGGGGAGGCACTGATTTGGAAAAATCCCTGGTGTTCTCCTTACATGCACGGGACCCTTCCTACAGCTAAAACATGCCCGTCACACCTAGAGGATGGTACACCGTTTGATCGGAAAGAGTTTGGAAAAGGCACCTCATATCCTCATCGCCTGGTGCTCGGGTTCACCCCTCCAGCATCTTTCCTAACAATCTCCTCACTTGGGGATATCAGCACCGTGAACATCCTGTTGCACACAGTTTGGAATTGGTCCAGAGGATGAAGCGGAAGGATGAGAAAAATTTAGAGACAAGTCTTAGGTGTTCGGACAGGCACATGCCACTCTAATTTCCAATCCAGAAGACAAATTCATCAAAGGCTAGAATTGCCCACGGAAACAGAATAGGGCTAGAGGAAATCCCGCTGTTTTGTGTCCAGTTTCCAAAAACACAAGTTGAAAAATGGAACTCAGGGACATTAAAATTCATGAAACTGCAGAGTTGAAAATATCTATCGTCGAAAAATGTCTTCAGGTAAGTCACAGAAAAGGACTTGTAATCAAGGGAGAGTGGCAGGAAACAGATTTGAAGAGCTAGAAATGACTCCCCATTAAAGCACAAGAAAAGGGGCTGAACATCGCCAATGATGCAGTTGGCCAAAAAGGGTGTATGCATTTTTTCTGAATATATTCAAGTAAAGGCCATACACACTTTTTATCCAACCAAACAGGTGGGCACTGGAAATCAATATCACAAAATGTATCACTTCACATCAGTCAGAAGGGCCATCCACATAAAGTGTAAACACCAGAAATGCAGGACAGGGCGAGGAGAAAAGGGAGCCCTGTGAGGCTGATAGTGGAAATGTAATTTGCCAACGACCACTCTGGAGAAGTGTATTGTGTTTGCTAAAACATCTACAAAATGAGCTAAAGAGCATAGGGCACTTGCACTCATGGGCGTATACCTTGGGAAAATCAAAAATCGACAGAAAACAGGCACCCGAACGTTTACCACCTCTCTGTTAAAAAGGGCCTCAACTTGGATATAACGTAAATGTCCCTGGAAGGATAAAATGGATAAAAGAGATGGAGTACTTATGTAGAGTGGAATATTACTCATCCAGAAATCAATGAAATAAGGCCAGTTGTAACAACTCTGGAGGAGTTACATACGATCATTCTAAGTGACATATGTCAGAAAGAAAAAGACACATATCATAAGATGACACTTAAAGGTGGAATCAAAACTGGCTACACATGAAATAAATTACAAAACAGAAACATAGTCAAATATGTAGAAAATAGACATAAGGCTGCTAAATGGGAAAGGTGGGGAATGGTGAGGTATTATCCAGGAGGTTGAAATTAGCAAAGATACCATTCCAAGTACCAAATTGAATAACTGACAAGGCCTACACGGTACCTCAAAGAACTGCACTCAGCCCACTCAAGTCACTGTAAAATAATACATATGACTGGTAAGCATCTGAAAACGAATTTATTGTTGTCTCACAGTACATGAATCAGGTGGATGTACAGCAGCAAAAAACAGAGCTTTGAAAATCAGCTGTAACCAATATAAAAATAAATTTAAAACTATTTATAAAAACAGTGAGACAGACAAAAATTCTTACAACTTTTGTTGAAGGACTACGATGTAACATGGATTGAACACATGTAGACCCACAGCAGGATGATTATATAAGGCTAGAAGCTATGCACGCTAAGAGATGTTAGAGACGCTGGGTGAGGAAATGCAGACCTTTTAAAGTAATACTGCCTGGTACCCATTCCATGGGTCCCAAATCTGCAGGTTCAAGGGAATCTTCTGACAGCGAAAACATGCCTGGGAAACCGAGATGAATGTACACCGTGTGCTCAGGAAAGGTGTCTAAAATGCACCTCAGTTTTGATCTCCTGGTGCTGGGGTTCGCCATTCCAGCCACATTACTAACAATCTCCCCACTTGGAGAATCAGCACCTTTAACCTCCTGTTTCACACAGTTTGCAATTTGTGCAGAGGATAAATGGGAAGAGGGGGAACCAATGAGAGATTAGCTGTAGGACTTTTGACAGACACATGTCACTCTAATTTCCCATTAGGAAGAAGAATTAACCAAAGGCTCAGCCTGCCTCCCCAGAACCAGAATAGGGCCAGAAGTAATCCAATGGTTTGGCGGCCAGCTCACAAAAAAAAGCGAGTTGCAAAATGGAGCTCAGGAGCAGACAATTCAAAGACCTGCAAAGATATAAATGATAACCAACGTCCAAAAATATATTCAGGTAAGGCAACGAAGAGGATCTGAATGAGAGGCAGAATTGCAGGAAACAGATTTCAAAAGGTAGATTGTACTCACATTTAAAGCATATGAAAAGCAGCAGAATTTCTAAAATGATGCGGTTGGGCAAAAGGGTGTATGCGTTTTTTTCGTGAATATCTTCAGGAAAAAAACACATGCAGAGTTTTTGGCCAACCAAGCAAGAGGGAAATGCAAATCCGCACAACAAAGAAGTCTCAATTTCCACTGCTCAGAGAGGCCATCCAAAAAATGTGTACAAACCAGAAATGCAGGAGAGGCCATGGAAAACAGGGAGCCTAGTCACGCTGATGGGTGGGGTATAAATATCCAAGAGCCACTCTGAAGAAGTGTATGCTGTTTTTAAAACATCTAAAATGCAAAGCCCCGGAGCAAGGGGACTTCAACTCATGGACATATAACTTGGGAAGACTAAATGTCAATAAGACACAGGCACCCCAAAGTTTAGGGCTGCTCTGCATACAAGAACCTCAACTTTGGTACACCTAAAATATCCCAGGAAAAAGAGAAATGCATAAAGAACTCGTGGTAATTTTGTACAACGGAATATCACTCAGACGTGAAATCAATGTATATAAGGCCAGTAGCAGCATAATGAGTGGATTTACGTATGATGATTTTAAGGGAAATTAGTCACACAGAAAAAGAATCTTATCATAAGATATGACTTATAGAGGGAATGTCAATATCACAACACATGAACTGAATTAGGAAAGAGAACAGAGTCTCACATTTAGCAAAAATCTCTTATGCCTGCTTCAGGGGAAAGGAGAGGTGGGGTGATGCATAAAACCAGAGTTTGATATTAGCACAGGTACCATTCCATAAACCAAATACAGAATAGACAAGACCTACACCTTCCTCAGTGAACGGGACTCAACACCCCTATGCCCCACAGAGGAATATATCTGACTACTAAGAATCTTAAAACCTATGTATTGATATGTCTCCGTAAGGGAATCAATTGTGTCTAGACTGGCATAAACACGTCAGTGAAAATCAGCTCAACCCCATTATAAAAATGAATTTCAAAAAAACCCCAAAAAACAGCGAAGTTCTTACACAATTCCTTCAGGGGTTGTGATGAAACCTGGAATGACCCTATCTGCAAAGACAGCTGGATGAGACATAAGGCTGGACACTTGGGACTGAGAGGACTGGTGAGATTGGGAGAGAAAATGCAGACCTTTTAAAGTAGTAATGCATGCCACCATTCCATGTGTCCCAAATCTCCAGGTAGAAGGGAATATCACTACAATTATAACATGTATGGGAAACCTAGAAAATGGACACCCTGTGATGGCGAAAGGTTTCTAAAACTCTCCTAATTTTTCCTCTCCTTGTGCTCCACTTTGGCATTCCAACTGCTTTACTATCAATCTCCCAACTTAGGAGAGTCAGCCCCTATAACCTCCTGGTTCGCACAGTTTGCTAATTGTGCAGAGGATGAAAGGGAAGAGGGAGAACCAATCAGAGAGTAGATGTAGACATTTGGACGGGCACATGTCACTCTAATTTCCCGGGAGGAAGAAGAATTAACCAAAGCCTCAGCCACCCACAGGGAACCAATATAGCCACCCCTGGAACCAGTATAGGTCCTGAAGCAAAATTGTGGATTTGCAGCCAGCTCACAAAGATGGGATTTGAAAATTGGAGCTCAGGGGCACAGCAATTCACAAACCTGCAGACTTATAAAGGACTACTCTCTTCCAAAAATCTGTTGAGGGAAGGCAATGAAGCGGACTTGAAAATGAGGCAGAATTGCACAAAAAATATTTCAAGAGGTAAATTGGAATCGCCTTTAAAGCACAGGAAAAGCATCCCAACTTGGACAGAGATGCACTTGGCCAAAAAGGGCGTATGACTTTTCTCCTGAATATATTCAGAAGAAAACGCATACACCCTTTTTGGCCAATCAAGCAAGCGCGCAATACAAATCCACACTACAAAGAATTGTCACTTACCACCGGTCAAAAGGGACATCCGAATATCTGTAAAAACAAGAAAGGCAAGAGAGAGATGGCAAGGGCATGAAGCAATGTGATCCCAATGGTCATGGAGGATTGTGATGACAAGCGCATGGAGAATTGTGATGAGAAGATTATGTACCATTTTGTTGACAAAGGCAAGGAGCATTATGATGACAAGGTTCATGGAGCACTGTGATGACAAGCATCACGGAGCATAGTGATTACAGGGGTCATGGAGCATTGGGATGACAAGCGCATGGATCATTGTGATGACAATGGTCATGGAGCATTTTAATGACAAGAGTCCCGGATCATTTTGTTGTCAGGGTTCATGGAGCGTTGTGATAACAGTGGTCATGGAGCATTGTGATGACAGGGGTAATGGGGCATTGTGATGAGAAGGTCATTGAGCATTGGGCTGAAAATGTCCATGGAGTACTGTGATGACAGGGGTCATGGAGCATTGTGATGACAAGGTACTGGAGCACTGTGATGAGAAGACCATGGAGCCTTGTGATGACAAGTCTCATGGAGCATTCTGATGAAAAGTGCCATGGAGCATTGTGATTACAGGGGTCTTGGAGCATTGTGATGACAAGGGCATGGAGCATTGGGATGAAAAGGCCATGGAGCGTTCTGATGACATGCATCATGGAGCTTTGTGATGACAAGGGCATGGAGCATTGTGATTACAGCGGTCTTGGAGCACTGTGATGAAAAGGGCATGGATCATTGTGATGAAAAAGGCATGGAGCCTTGTCATGACAGGGTTCAAGGAGCAAACTGACAACAAGTGTCAGGGAGCATTGTGATGACAAGGGTATTGAGTATTGTGATGACAAAGGTCATGGAGCATTGTGATGAGAAGACCATGGATAATTGTGATGACGAGCGTCATGGGGCGTTGTGATGATAAGTGTTATGGAACATATTGATCACAAGGATTTGGAGCATTGTGATGACAGAGGTCATGGAGCATTTTGGTTTCATTGTGATGACAATAGCCTGAAGCATTATGATGATGGGCATGGTGCATTGTGATGACAGGGTTCATGGAGCATTGAGATGAAAAGGGGCATGGAGCCTTGCGATTACAGGAGTCTTGGAGCATTGTGATGAAAAAGGCATGGAACATCGTGAATGAGAAGGCCATGGAGCATTCTGTTGACATGCGTCATGGAGCTTTGTGATGACAAGGGCATGGAGCATTGTGATTACAGGGGTCTTGGAGCATTGTGATGACAAGGGTCATGGAGCCTTGTGATGACAAGGCTGTGGAACATTGTGATGGCAGGGGTCATGGAGCATTGTTATGACAGGGGTAATGCAGCATTGTGATGACAAGGGCATGGAACACTGCTATACATGCGTCATGGAGGATTGTAATGAAAAGCGCATGGAGCATTGTGATAAGAATGGCATCGAGCATTGTGATGAAAAGCATCATGGAGCCTGTGATGACAAGGGCATGGAACAATGTGATGAGAGGGTTCATGGAGCATTGTGATGACAATGGCATGCAGCATTGTGATGACAAGGGTCATTGAGCTTTGTGATGACAAAGGTCATGGAGCATTTTGATGACAAGGGTGTGGTGCATTCTGTTGTGAAGGGCAGGGAGCATTGTGATGACAGGGGTTATGGAACATTGTGATGTCAGGGGAATGGAGCATTGTGATGATAAAGGCATGTAGCATTGTTGTGAAAAGGGTCATGGAATATTGTGATGACAGGGGTGAGGGAGTATTGTGTTGACTAGTGATGGAACATTGTGATATCAGTGGTGAGAGAGCATTTTGATGAGAAGTGCATGGAGCAGTGTGATGACAAGGTTTATGGAGCATTGTGATGACAAAGATGTGGAGCATTGTGATGACAAGCGCATGGCACATTGTGATGCCATGGGTCATGGAGTATTGTGCTAACAAAGGCATTGAGCATTGGGAGGACAAGGGTCACCGAGCATTGTGATGAAATGTTCATGGTGTGTTGTGGTCACAAAGGTCACAGAGCCTTGTGATGACGAGGGCATGGACCATTGTGATGACAAAGGTCATGAAGCATTGTGATGACTGTAGTCACGGAGCATTGTGATGACAGGGGTCATAGAGCATTGTGATGAAAGGGCATGGATCATTGTGATGACAGGGGCATGTTGCATTGGTTTGACAAGTTTCATGGATTATTGTGATGACAGTGGGCATGGCGCATTGTGATGACAAGGGCATGGAGCATTGTGATGAGAAGGTCATGGAGTATTTTGAAGAAGGGTGTCAGGGAGCATTGTGATGACATATGTCATGGTCCATTGCGATGACAATGGAATGGAGCATTGTGATGCCAAGTGTCATGGAGGATTGTGATGACAAAGGTAATGGAGCATTTTGATGACAAGCGCTTGGGGCATTGTGATGACAAGGGTCATGGAGCATTGTGATAACAAGGGCCATTGAGAATTTTGATGACATGTTCATGAAGCATTGTGATGACAATCACATGGAGCTTGCTGTGACAGGGATCATGGAGCATTGCGATGACAAGTGCATAGAGAATTGTGATGACAAAGCATGTAACACTGTGATGAAAAGCATCATGGAGCACAGTGATGCCAAGAACGTGGAGAATTGTTATGACAGGGGACATGGAACATTGTGATGACCAGGGCATGGAGTATTGTGATGGCAAGACCGTGGAGCACTGTGATGAGAAGACCATGGATAATTGTGATGATGAGCGTCATGGAGCACTGTAATGACAAGGTGTATGGAGCATTGTGATAACAGGGGTCATGGAGCATTGTGATGACAAGGTTCATGGAGCATTCTGATGACAAGCTTGTGGAGTATTTTGATGACAATGACATGGAGCATTTTGATGAAAATGGCATGGGGCATTGTGATGAAAAAGACATGGAGCCTTTTCATGACAGTTTTCAGGGAGCATTCTGATGACAAGTGTCAGGGAGCATTGTGATGACAAAGGTCATGGAGAATTGTGACGACAAGGGCAGGGAGTATTGTGATGACAAGCACATGGAGCTTGCTATGACGGGGTCATGGAGCATTGCGATGACAAGTGCATAGAGAATTGTGATGACAAAACATGTAACACTGTAATGAGAAGTGTCATGGAGCATAGTGATGCCAAGATCGTGGAGAATTTTGATGACAGGGGACATGGAGCATTGTGATGACCAGGGCATGGAGCATTGCGATGGCAAGATCGTGGAGCATTGTGATGAGAAGACCATGGATAATTGTGATGACGAGGGTCATGGAGCACTGTAATGACAAGGGGTATAGAGCATTGTGATGACAGTGGTCATGGAGCATTGTGATGACCGGGGACATGGAGCATTGTGATGCCCAAGGCATGGAGCACTGTGATGGCAAGACCGTGGAGCATTGTGATGAGAAAGCCATGGATAATTGTGATGAGGAGCGTCATGGAGCACTGTAATGACAAGTGGTATGGAGCCTTGTGATGACAGGGGTCATGGAGCATTGTTATGACAGTGGTCATGGAGCATTGTGATGACAAGGGTCATGGAGCATTTTGAGGACAAGGGCGTGGAGCATTGTGATGAGAAGACCATGGACAATTGTGATTATGAGTGTCATGGAGCACTGTAATGACTAGCAGTATGGAGCATAGTGATGACAGGGGTCATGGAGCATTGTGATGACTGGGGACATGGAGCATTGTGATGACCAGGGCATGGAGCATTGTGATGGCAAGACCGTGGAGCACTGTGATGAGAAGACCATAGATAATTGTGATGACGAACATCATGGAGCACTGTAATGACAAGGGGCATGGAGCATTGTGATGACAGGTGTCATGGAGCATTGTGAAGACAGGGGTCATGGATCATTGAGATGACAAGGGTCACGGAGCATTCTGATGACAAGCTTGTGGAGTATTGTGATGACAATGGCATGAAGCATTGTGATGAAAAGGGCATGGATCATTGTGATGAAAAAGGCATGGAGACTTGTCATGACAGGGTTCAATGAGCATACTGATGACAAGTGTCAGGGAGCATTGTGATGACAAGTGTATTGAGAATTGTGATGACAAAGGTCATGGAGCATTGTGATGAGAAGTCCATGGATAATTGTGATGAGCAGCGTCATGGGGCGTTGTGATGACAAGTGTTATGGAACATTGTGATCACAAGGGTTTGGAGCATTGTGATGAGAGAGGTCATGGAGAATTTTGATTTCATTGTGATGACAATAGCATGAAGCATTATGATGATGGGCATGGTGCATTGTGATGACAGGGTTCATGGAGCATTGAGATGAAAAGAGTCATGGATCATTGTAATAACAAGGGTCTTGGAGCATTGTGATGACAAGGGCATGGAGTATTGTGATGAGAAGGCCATGGAGCATTCAGATGACATGCGTCAGGGAGCTTTGTGATGACATGGGCATGGAGCATTGTGATTACAGGGGTCTTGGAGCATTGTGATGACAAGGGTCATGGAGTCTTGTGATGACAAGGCCGTAGAATATTGTGATGGCAGGGGTCATGGAGCATTGTTATGACAGGTGTAATGGAGCATTGTGATGACAAGGGCATGGAGCATTGGTCTGAAAGGTTTCATGGATTATTGTGATGAGAGTGAGCATGGAGCATTGTGATGACAAGGGCACGGAACACAGTGATACATGTGTCATGGAGGATTGCAATGACAAGGGCATGGAGCTTTGTGATGACAACGGCATGGAGCAATGTGATGAGAGGTTTCATGGAGGTTTGTGATGACAATGGCATGGAGCATTGTGATTCCAAGGGTCATGGAGATTTGTGATGACATAGGCCATGGAGCATTTTGATGACAAGGGCGTGGTGCATTGTGATGAGAAGGGCAGGGAACATTGTGATGACAGGGTCATGGAGCAAATGGATGAAAAGGGTTATGTAACTTTTTGATGACAGTGTTTATGGAACATTGTGATGTTAGGGGTCATGGAGCATTGTGATGAAAAGGGTCATGGAGCATTGTGATGACAGGGGTTATGGAACAATGTGATGTCAGGGGTCATGGAGCATTGTGATGATAAGAGCGTGTAGCATTGTTGTGACAAGGGTCATGGAACATTGGGATGACAGGGTGGAGGGAGTATTGTGTTGACTAGTGATGGAACATTGTGATATCAGTGGTGAGAGAGCATTTTGATGAGAGGTGCATGGAGCATTGTGATGACAAGGCTGTGGAGCATTGTGATGAGAAACGCAGGGCACATTTTGATGACATGGGTCATGGATCATTGTGCTGACAAACGCATGGAGCATTGTGATGACAAGGTTTATGGAGCATTGTGATGACAACGATGTGGAGCATTGTGATGACAAGTGCATTGCACATTTGATGCCATGTGTCATGGAGAAATGTGCTGACAAAGGCATGGAGCATTGTGATGACAAGGGTCACCGAGCATTGTGATGAAATGTTCATGGAGTGTTGTGGTCACAAAGGTCACAGAGCCTTGTGATGACGAGGGCATGGACCATTGTGATGACAAAGGTCATGAAGCATTGTGATGACTGGAGTCACAGAGCATTGTGATGACAGGGGTTATAGAGCATTGTGATGAAAGGGCATGGAGCATTGTGATGACAGGGGCATGTTGCATTGGTTTGACAAGTTTCAGGGATTATTGTGATGACAGTGGGCATGGCGCATTGTGATGACAAGGGCATGGAGCATTGTGATGAGAAGGTCATGGAGTATTGTGAAGAAGGGTGTCAGGGAGCATTGTGATGACATATGTCATGGTCTATTGCAATGACAATGGAATGTAGTATTGTGTTGCCAAGTGTCATGGAGGATTGTGATGACAAAGGTAATGGAGCATTTTGATGACAAGGGCTTGGAGCATTGTGATGACAAGGGTCATGGAGCATTGTGATAACAAGGGCCACTGAGAATTTTGATGACATGTTCATGAAGCATTGTGATGACAATCACATGGAGCTTGCTATGACAGGGGTAATGGAGCATTGCGATGACAAGTGCATAGAGAATTGTGATGACAAAACATGTAACACTGTGATGAGAAGTATCATGGAGCATAGTGATGCCAAGAACGTGGAGAATTGTGATGACTGGGGACATGGAGCATTGTTATGAACAGGGCATGGAACCTTTTGATGGCAAGATCGTGGAGCACTGTGATGAGAAGATCATGGATAATTGTGATGACGAGTGTCATGGAGCACTGTAATGACAAGGGGTATAGAGCATTGTGATGACAGTGGTCATGGAGCATTGTGATGACCGGGGACATGGAGCATTGTGATGCCCAAGGCATGGAGCACTGTGATGGCAAGACCGTGGAGCATTGTGATGAGAAGACCATGGATAATTGTGATGAGGAGCGTCATGGAGCACTGTAATGACAAGTGGTATGGAGCCTTGTGATGACAGGGGTCATGGAGCATTGTTATGACAGTGGTCATGGAGCATTGTGATGACAAGGGTCATGGAGCATTTTGATGACAAGGGCGTGGAGCATTGTGATGAGAAGACCATGGACAATTGTGATTACGAGTGTCATGGAGAACTGTAATGACAAGCGGTATGGAGCATTGTGATGACAGGGGTCATGGAGCATTGTGATGACTGGGGACATGGATCATTGTGATGACCAGGGCATGGAACATTGTGATGGCAAGACCGTGGAGCACTGTGATGAGAAGACCATGGATAATTGTGATGACGAACATCATGGAGCACTGTAATGACAAGGGGCATGGAGCATTGTGATGACAGGTGTCATGGAGCATTGTGATGACAGGGGTCATGGATCATTGAGATGACAAGGGTCACGGAGCATTCTGATGACAAGCTTGTGGAGTATTGTGATGACAATGGCATGGAGCATTGTGATGAAAAGGGCATGGATCATTGTGATGAAAAAGGCATGGAGACTTGTCATGACAGGGTTCAATGAGCATACTGATGACAAGTATCAGGGAGCATTGTGATGACAAGTGTATTGAGAATTGTGATGACAAAGGTCATGGAGCATTGTGATGAAAAGTCCATGGATAATTGTGATGAGCAGCGTCATGGGGCGTTGTGATGACAAGTGTTATGGAACATTGTGATCACAAGGGTTTGGAGCATTGTGATGAGAGAGGTCATGGAGAATTTTGATTTCATTGTGATGACAATAGCATGAAGCATTATGATGATGGGCATGGTGCATTGTGATGACAGGGTTCATGGAGCATTGAGATGAAAAGAGTCATGGATCATTGTAATAACAAGGGTCTTGGAGCATTGTGATGACAAGGGCATGGAGTATTGTGATGAGAAGGCCATGGAGCATTCTGATGACATGCGTCAGGGAGCTTTGTGATGACATGGGCATGGAGCATTGTGATTACAGGGGTCTTGGAGCATTGTCATGACAAGGGCCATGGAGTCTTGTGATGACAAGGCCATAGAACATTGTGATGGCAGGGGTCATGGAGCATTGTTATGACAGGTGTAATGGAGCATTGTGATGACAAGGGCATGGAGCATTGGTCTGAAAAGTTTCATGGATTATTGTGATGAGAGTGAGCATGGAGCATTGTGATGACAAGGGCACGGAACACAGTGATACATGTGTCATGGAGGATTGCAATGACAAGGGCATGGAGCATTGTGATGACAAGCGTCATGGAGCTTTGTGATGACAACGGCATGGAGCAATGTGATGAGAGGTTTCATGGAGGTTTGTGATGACAATGGCATGGAGCATTGTGATTCCAAGGGTCATGGAGATTTGTGATGACATAGGCCATGGAGCATTTTGATGACAAGGGCGTGGTGCATTGTGATGAGAAGGGCAGGGAACATTGTGATGACAGGGTCATGGAGCAAATGGATGAAAAGGGTCATGGAACATTTTGATGACAGTGTTTATGGAACATTGTGATGTTAGGGGTCATGGAGCATTGTGATGAAAAGGGTCATGGAGCATTGTGATGACAGGGGTTATGGAACATTGTGATGTCAGGGGTCATGGAGCATTGTGATGATAAGAGCGGGTAGCATTGTTGTGACAAGGGTCATGGAACATTGGGATGACAGGGTGGAGGGAGTATTGTGTTGACTAGTGATGGAACATTGTGATATCAGTGGTGAGAGAGCATTTTGATGAGAGGTGCATGGAGCATTGTGATGACAAGGCTGTGGAGCATTGTGATGAGAAACGCAGGGCACATTGTGATGACATGGGTCATGGAACATTGTGCTGACAAACGCATGGAGCATTGTGATGACAAGGTTTATGGAGCATTGTGATGACAACGATGTGGAGCATTGTGATGACAAGCGCATGGCACATTTGATGCCATGTGTCATGGAGTAATGTGCTGACAAAGGCATGGAGCATTGTGATGACAAGGGTCACCGAGCATTGTGATGAAATGTTCATGGAGCGTTGTGGTCACAAAGGTCACAGAGCCTTGTGATGACGAGGGCATGGACCATTGTGATGACAAAGGTCATGAAGCATTGTGATAACTGGAGTCACGGAGCATTGTGATGACAGGGGTCATAGAGCATTGTGATGAAAGGGCATGGAGCATTGTGATGACAGGGTCATGGATCATTTTTCTGACAAGTTTCATGGATTATTGTGATGACAGTGGGCATGGCGCATTGTGATGACAAGGGCATGGAGCATTGTGATGAGAAGGTCATGGAATATTGTGAAAAAGGGTGTCAGGGAGCATTGTGATGACATATGTCATGGTCTATTGCAATGACAGTGGAATGTAGCATTGTGATGCCAAGTGTCATGGAGGATTGTGATGACAAATGTAATAGAGCATTTTGATTACAAGGGCTTGGAGCATTGTGATGACAAGGGTCATGGCGCATTGTGATAACAAGGGCCATTGAGAATTTTGATGACATGTTCATGAAGCATTGTGATGACAATCACATGGAGCTTGCTATGACAGGGGTCATGGAGCATTACGATGACAAGTGCATAGAGAATTGTGATGACAAAACATGTAACACTGTGATGAGAAGTATCATGGAGCATAGTGATGCCAAGAACGTGGAGAATTGTGATGACAGGGTACATGGAGCATTGTGATGACCAGGGCATAGAGCATTGTGATGGCAAGACCGTGGAGCATTGTGATGAGAAGACCATGGATAATTGTGATGACGAGCGTCATGGAGCACTGTAATGACAAGGGGTATGGAGCATTGTGATGACAGGGGTCATGGAGCATTGTGATGACAAGGGCATGGAGCATTGTGATGAGAAGGGCATCAAACATTGTTTTGACAAGCGTCATGGAGCTTTGTGATGACAAGGGCATGGAACAATGTGATGAGAGGGTTCATGGAACATTGTGATTCCAAGGGTTATGGAGCTTTGTGATGACAAAAGTCATGGAGCATTTTGATGTCAAGGGCGTGGTGCATTGTGATGAGAAGGACACGGAGCATTTTGATGACAGGGTCATGCAGCAATTTGATGAAAAGTGTAATGGAACATTTTGATGACAGGGGTTATAGAACATTGTGATGTCAGGGGTCATGGAGCTTTGGGATGAAAAGGGTCATGGAGCATTTTGATGACAGGGGTTATGGAACATTGTGATGTCAGGGGTCATGGAACATTGTGATGATAAGTGGATGTAGCATTGTGATGACAGGGGTCATGGAACATTGTGATTACAGGGGTGAGGGAGTATTGTGATGAGTAGTGATGGAACATTGTGATATCTCTGTTGAGAGAGCATTTTGATGAGAAGTGCATGGAGCATTGTGATTACAAGGTTTATGGAGCATGACGATGACAAGGTTGTGGACTGTTGTGATGAAAATCACGTGGCACATTGTGATGACAAGGGTCATGGAGCATTGTTCTGACAAAGGCATGGAGCATTGTGATGACAAGGGTCATGGAGCATTGTGATGAAAAGTTCATGGAGTATTGTGGTTACAAAGGTCACAGAGCCTTGTGATGATGTGGGCATGGACCACTGTGATGACAAATGTTATGAAGCATTGTGATGACTGGAGTCACAGAGCATTGTGATGACAGGGGTCATGGAGCATTGGTCTGACAAGTTTAATAGATTATTGTGATGACAGTGGGCATGGGGCATTGTGATGACAAGGGCATGGGGCATTGTGATGAGAAGGTCATGGAGTATTGTGAAGAAATGTGTCAGGGAGCATTGTGATGACATATGTCATGGTCCATTGCGATGACAATGTCATGGAGCATTGTGATGCCAAATGTAATAGAGGATTGTGATGACAAATATAATGGAGCATTGTGATGACTAGGGCTTGGAGCATTATGATGACAAGGGCCATTGAAAATTTTCATGACAAGGTCGTGAAGCATTGTGATGACATGGTGCTGGAGCACTGTGATGAGAAAACCATGGAGCCTTGTGAGACAAGTCTCATGGAGCATACTGATGAAAAGGGGCATGGAGCATTGTGATTAGAGTGTCTTGGAAAATTGTGATGACAAGGGCATGGAGCATTGTGATGAGAAGACCAAGGAGCAGTCTGATGACATGCGTCATTGAGCTTTGTGATGACAAGGGCATGGAGCATTGTAATTACAGGCGTCTTGGAGCATTGTGATGAAAAAGGCATGGATCATTGTGATGAAAAAGGCATGGAGCCTTGTCATGACAGGGTTCAAGGAGCATACAGAGAACAAGTGTCAGGGAGCATTTTGATGACAAGTGTATTGAGCATTGTGAGGACAAAGGTCATGGAGCATTGTGAAGAGAAGACCATAGATAATTGTGATGACGAGCGTCATGGGGCATTGTGATGACAAGTGTTATGGAATATTGTGATCACAAGGGTTTGGAGCAGTGTTATGACAGAGGTCATGGAGCATTTTGATTTCATTGTGATGACAATAGCCTGAAGCATTATGATGATGGGCATGGTGCATTGTGATGACAGGGTTCATGGATCATTGAGATAAAAAGGGACATGGAGGATTGTGATTACAGGGGTCTTGGAGCATTGTGATGAGAAGGGTCATGGAGCCTTGTGATGACAAGGCCATGGAACATCGTGATGGCAGGGGTCATGGGGCATTGTTATCACAGGGATAATGGAGCATTGTGATGGCAAGGGCATGGAGCATTCTGATGACATGCATCATGGAGCTTTGTGATGACAAGGGCATGGAGCACTGTGATTACAGGGGTCTTGGAGCATTGTGACGACAAGGGTCATGGAGCCTTGTGATGACAAGGCCGTGGAACGTTGTGATGGCAGGGGTCATGGAGCATTTTTATGACAGGGGTAATGGAGCATTGTGATGACAAGGGCATGGAACATTTGTCTGAAAAGTTTCATGGATTATTGTGATGAGAGTGGGCATGGAGCATTGTGATGACAAGGGCACGGAACACAGTGATACATGGGTCATGGAGGATTGTAATGACAAGGGCATGGAGCATTGTGATGAGAAGGGCATCGAGCAGTGTGATGACAAGCACCATGGAGCTTTTTGATGGCAACTGCATGGTACAATGTGATGAGAGGTTTCATGGAGTATTGTGATGACAATGGCATGGAGCATTGTGATGCCAAGGGTCATGGAGCTTTGTGATGACAAAGGTCATGGAGCATTTTGATGACAAGGGCGTGGTGCATTGTGATGAGAAGGGCAGGGAGCATTGTGATGACATTGTCATGGACCAATTTGATGAAAAGGGTCATGGAACATTTTGATGAGAGGCGTTATGTAACATTGTGATGTTAGGGGTCATGGAGCATTTTGATGAAAAGGGTCATAGAGCATTTGATGACAGGGGTTATGGAACATTGTGATGTCAGGGATCATCAAACATTGTGATGATAAGTGCATGTAGCATTGTGATGACAGGAGTCATGGAACATTGTGATGACAGGGTTGAGGGAGTATTGTGATGAATAGTGATGTAACATTGTGATATCAGTGGTGAGAGAGCATTTTGATTTGAAGTGCATGGAGCATTGTGATGACAAGGTTTATGGAGCATTGTGATGACAAGATTGTGGAGCACTGTGACGACAAGCGCATGGTGCATTGTGATGACATGGGTCATGGAGCATTGTGCTGACAAGCGCATGGAGCATTGTGATGACAAGGGTCATGGAGCATTGTGTTTAGAAAGGCATAGAGCATTGTGATGACAAGGGTCAAAGAGCATTGTGATGAAAAGTTCATGAAGCATTGTGGTTAAAAAGGTCACAGAGACTGTTGATGACAAGGGCATGGACCATTGTGATGACAAAGGTCATGAAGCCTTGTGATGACTGGAGTCACAGAGCATTGTGATGACAGGGGTCATGGAGCATTGTGATAACAAGGTCATGGGGCATTGTGATGACAAGGGCATGGAGCATTGGTCTAATAAGTTTCATGGCTTATTGCGATGACAGTTGGAATGGCGCATTGTGATGACAAGGGCATGGAGCATTGTGATGACCAGGTCATTCATTATTGTGAAGACAGGTGTCAGGGAGCATTGTGATGACATATGTAATGGCCCATTGTGATGACAAAGCCATGGAGCATTGTGATTCCAAGTGTCATGGAGGATTCTGATGACAAAGGTAATGGAGCATTGTGATGACAATGGCTTGGAGCATTATGATGACAAGGGTCAGGGAGCATTGTGCTGACAAGTGCATGGAAAATTGTGATGACAAGGGACATGGAGCATTCTGATGACAAGCTTGTGGAGTATTTTGATGACAATGGCATGGAGCATTGTGATGAAAACGGCATGGTGCATTTTGATGAAAAAGGCATGAAGCCTTTTTGTGACAGGGTTCAAGGAGCATTCTGACGACAAGTGTCAGAGAGCATTGTGATGACAAGTGTATCGAGAATTGTGATGACAAAGGTCATGGAACATTGTGATGAAAAGGGCATGGAGTATTGTGATGACAGGCATCATGGAGCATTGTGATGACAAGTGTTAGGGAACATTGTGATCACAAGGGTTTGGAGCATTGTGATGACAGAGGTCATGGATCATTTTGATTTCAAGGAGCATGGAGCATTGTGATGACAAGGGCATGGAGCAATGTGATCCCAAGGTTCATGGAGGATTGTGATGGCAATGGTAATGGAGTATTGTGATGACAAGTGCATAGAACATTGTAATGACAAGGTCATGTAGCATTTTGCTGACAAAGGCATGGAGCATTGTGATGACAGGTGTCATGGAGCACTGTGATGACAAGCGTCACGGAGCATTGTGATTACAGGGGTCATGGAGCATTGGGATGACAAGGGCATGCATCATTGTGATGACAAGTGTCATGGAGCATTGGGCTGAAAATGTTCATGGAGTATTGTGATGACAGGGGTCATGGAGCATTGTGATGACTAGGGAATGGAGCATTGTGATGACAAGAGTCCCGGATCATTGTGTTGTCAGGCGATATTGAGCGTTGTGATGACTGTGGTCATGGAGCATTGTGATGATATTGGTCATGGAGCATTGTGATGAGAAGGTCATGGAGAATTGGGCTGAAAATGTTCATGGAGAATTGTGATGACAGGGGTCATGGAGCATTGTGATGATAAGGGAATGGGGCATTTTGATGACAATGTCCTGGAGCATTGTGATGAGAAGACCATGGAGCCTTGTGATGACAAGTCTCATGGAGCATTCTGATGAAAAGGGGCATGGACCATTGTGATTACAGGGGTCTTGGAGCATTGTGATGACAAGGGCATGGAGCATTGTGATGAGAAGGCCATGGAGCATTCTGATGACATGCATCATGGAGCTTTGTGATGACAAGGGCATGGAGCATTGTGATTACAGGGGTCTTGGAGCATTGTGATGAAAATGGCATGGATCATTGTGATGAAAAAGGCATGGAGCCTTGTCATGAAAGGGTTCAGGGAGCATACTGATGGCAAGAGTCAGGGAGCATTGTGATGACATGTGTATTGCGCATTGTGATGACAAATGTCATGGGGCATTGTGATGAGATGTCCATGGATAATTGTGATGAGTAGCGTCATGGGGTATTGTGATGACAAGTGTTATGGAACATTGTGATCACAAGGGTTTGGAGCATTGTGATGACAGAGGTCATGGAGCATTTTGATTTCATTGTTATGACAAGAGCATGAAGCATTATGGTGATGGGCATGGTGCACTGTGGTGACAGGTTTCATGGAGCATTGTGATGAAAGGTGGCATGGAGCTTTGGTCTGACAAGTTTCATGGATTATTTTGATGACAGTGGGCATGGCACATTGTGATGACAAGGGCATGGAGCATTGTGATGACAAAGTCATGGAGTATTGTGAAGACAGGTGTCAGGGAGCATTGTGATGACATATGTCATGTTCCATTGTGATGACAATAGCACGGAGCATTGTGATGCCAAGTGTCATGGAGGATTGTTGTGACAAAGGTAAAGGAGCATTGTGATGATAAGCGCATGGAGCATTGAGATGACAAGGGCCATTGATAATTTTAATGTCCATGTCGTGAAACATTGTGATGACAAGCGCATGTAGCTTCCTATGACAGGGATCATGGAGCATTGCGATGACAAGTGCATGGAGTATTGTTATGACAAGAGCATATAACATTGTGATGAGAAGTGCCATGGAGCATTGTGATGACAAGGACGTGGAGAATTGTGAGGACAAGGGACATTGAGCTTTGAGATGACCAGGGCATGGAGCATTGTGATGGCAAAGCCGTGGAGCATTGTGATGAGAAGACCTTGGGTAATTGTGATGACGAGCATCATGGAACACTGTAATGACAAGGGGCATGAAGCATTGTGATGACAGGTGTCAGGGAGCATTGTGATGACAGGGGTCATGGAGCATTGTGATGACAAGGGCATGGAGCATTGTGATGACAAGGGTACGGAACATTGTGATGAAAAGTGTCATTGAGAATTTTGATGATAAAGTCGTGAAGCATTGTGATGACAAACACTTGGAGCTTGCTATGACAGGGGTCATGGAACATTGCAATGACAAGTGCATGGAGAATTGTGATGAAACAAGCATGTAACTTTGTGATGAGAAGTGTCATGTAGCATTGTGATGACAAGTACGTGGAGAATTGTTATGACAAGGGACATGGAGCATTGTGATAACCAGGGAATGGAGCATTGTGATGACAGGGGTCATGGAGCATTATTATGACAAGGGACATGGTGCATTCTGATATAAGATATCACTTATGAAGGGAATGTAAACCTGGCTATATATGAACTGAATTAGGAAAGAGAACAGAGTCTCAGATTTAGAAAACACTCTTATGCTTGCTTAAGGGGGAAGGAGAGGTGGGGAGACACACAAAACCAGAGTTTGATATTAACACAGGTACCGTTCCATAATCCAAATACAGAAGAGACAAGCCCGACTCCTTCCTCAGTGAATGGGACTCAACACCCCTATTCCCCACAGAGAAATATATCTGACTAGTAAGGATCTTAAAACCTATGTATTGATATGCTCCATAAGGGAACCAAGTGTGTCTAGAATGACATAAACACGGCAGTGAGAATCAGCTCAAACCCACTATAAAAATGAATTTCAAAACAAAACAAAGAAACAGTGAAATTCTTACACAATACCTTCAGGGGTTCTGATGAAACATGGAATGACCCTATCTACAACAACAGCTGGATGTGGCATAAGGCTGGTCACTTGGGACTGATAGGATTGGTGAGATTCGGTGTGAAAATGCAGACGCTTTAAAGCAATAATGCCTGCCACTGATTCCATGGTTCCCAACTCTCCAGGTAGAAGGGAATATCACTACAGTTATAACTTGTATGGGAAACCTAGAGAATGGACACCCTCTGATGGTGAAAGGTTTCTAAAACTCTACTAATTTTTTTCTCTCCATGTGCTCCAGCTTGACATTCCAACTCCTTTAATATCAATCTCCCAACTTGGAGAGTCAGCCCCTATAACCTCCTGGTTCACACAGTTGGCACATTGTGCAGAGGATATAAGGGAAGAGGGAGAACCAATGAGAGAGTAGCTGTAGGCATTTGGACGGCGACATGTCACTCTAATTTCCCGTCACGATGAAGAATTAACCAAATTCTCAGCCTGCCCCACCCCCATAACTAGTATAGGTCCTGAAGCAAAATTGTGGGTTTGCGGTCAGCTCACAAAAACACAAGTTGAAAAATGGAGCTCAGGGGCACAGCAATTCACTAACTTGCAGAGTTATACAGGACTACTCTCTTCCAAAAATCTGTTGAGGAAAAGCCATGAGGCGGACTTGAAAATGAGGGAGATTTGCACGAAACAGATTTAAAGAAGTACATTGGAATCGCCTTTAAACACAGGAAAAGCATCACAACTTCGACAGTTATGGAATTGTCCATAAAGGGCGCATGCATTTTCTCCTGAGTATATTCAGGAGAAAACACATACACGCATTTTGGCCAACCAAGCAACCGCACAATGCAAATCTGCACTACAAAGAAGTATCACTTCCCACCAGTCAAAAGGGATATCCGTAAAGTGGGTAAAAACCAGAAAGGCAAGAGGGGCTCTGGAGAACAGGGAGCATTGTTATGCTGATGGGTGGGATGTAGATTGCCAACAGCCACTCAGGAGGAGTGCATTGTGTTCCCTAAAAGAATTAAACAACAGAGCTTCACAACCTAAGGCACTTCCAGTCATGGGAATATACCTTGGGAAAATTGAAAATCAATAAGACACAGCCAACCCAAAATATAGGGCAGCACTGCTTACAAGAACCTCGACTTCGGGACACCTTAAATATCCCAGGAAAGACAAAAATAGTAAAGAAATTGTGGTACATACGTACGATGGAATATCCCTCAGCCATGAAATCAATGTCATAAGGCCAGTAGCAGCATAATGAGTGGATTCATGTACGATGATTCTAACTGAAATAAGTCACACAGAAAAAGAAACTTATCATAAGATATCACTTATGAAGGTCTTGTAAACATGGCTACACATGAACTGGATTAGGAAAGAGAAGAGTCTCACATTTAGAAAACACTCTTATTCCTGCTCAAGAGGAAAGGAGAGGTGGGGTGATGCATAAAACCAGAGTTTGATATTAGCACAGGTACGGTTGCATAATCCAAATACAGAATAGACAAGACCTACTCTTTCCTCACTGAATGGGGCTCAACACCCCTATTCCCCACAGAGTAGTATATCTGACTAGTAAGAATCTTAAAACCTATGTATTGATATTTCTGCATAAGGTAACCAAGTGTGTCTAGAACGACATAAACACGGCAGTGAGAATCAGCTCAAACCCACTATAAAAATGAATTTCAAACAAAACAAATAAAGAGTGAAATTCTTACACAATACCTTCAGGGGTTCTGATGAAACTTAGAATGACCCTATCTACAACGACAGCTGGATGTGGCATAAGGCTGGTCACTTGGGACTGAGAGGATTGGTGAGATTGGGTGAGAAAATGCAGACCGTTTAAAGCAATAATACATGGCACCCATTCCATGGTTCCCAACTCTCCAGGTAGAAGGGAATATCACTACAGTTATAACATGTATGGGAAACCTAGAGAATGGACACCATCTATTGGTGAAAGGTTTCTAAAACTCTACGAATTTTTTTCTCTCCTTGTGCACCAGTTTGACATTCCAACTGCTTTAGTATCAATCTCCCAAATTGGAGAGTCAGCACCTTTAACCTCCTGGTTCGCACAGTTGGCACGTTGTGCAGAAGATATAAGGGAAGAGTGAGAAACAATTATAGAGTAACTGTAGGCATTTGGATGGCCACATGTCACTCTAAATTCCCGTCACGAAGAAGAATTAACAAACTCTGAGCCAGCCCCCCCAATGGAACTAGTATAGGTCCTGAAGCAAAATTGTGGATTGGCAGTCAGCTCACAAAAACGCGAGTTGAAAAATGGAGCTCAGGGGCACAGCAATTCACTAACTTGCCGAGTTATAAAGGACTACTCTCTTCCAAAAATCTGTTGAGAGAAAGCCAAGAGGGGGACTTGAAAATGAGGCAGAAGTGCACGAAACAGATTTCCAGAAGTACATTGGAATCGCCTTTAAACAAAGGAAAAGCATCACAACTTCGACAATTATGGAATTGTCCATAAAGGGCACATGCGTTTTCTCCTGAATATATTCAGGAGAAAACGCATACGCCCATTTTGGCCAACCAAGCAACCGCACAATGCAAATCTGCACTACAAAGAAGTATCACTTCCAACCGGTCAAAAGGGACATCCGTAAAATGTGTAAAAACAAGAAAGGCAAGACAGGATCTGGAGAAGAGGGAGCCTTGTTATGGGGATGGGTGGGATGTAAATTGCCAACAGCCACTCTGGAGGAGTGCATTGTGTTCCCAAAAAGAAGTAAACAACAATGCTTCACAACCTAAGGCACTTCCAGTCACGGGAATATACCTTGGGAAAATTTAAAATCAATAAGACACAGCCACCCCAAAATTTATGGCAGCACTGCTTACAAGAACCTCGACTTTGGGACACCTTATATATCCCAGGAAAGACAAAAATGGTAAAGAAATTGTGGTATATACGTATGATGGAATATCCCTCAGCCATGAAGTCAATGTCATAAGGCCAGTAGCAGAATAATGACGGGAGTCATGTACGATGATTCTAACTGAAAAAATCACACAGAAAAAGAAACTTATCATAAGATATCACTTATGAAGGGTATATAAACATTGCTACACATGGAATGAAATAGGAAAGGGAACAGAGTCTCATATTTAGAAAACACTCTTATGCATGCTTAAGGAGAAAGCAGAGGTGGGGTGATGAATAAAACCAGAGTTTCATATTAGCACAGGTACGGTTCCATAATCCAAATACAGAATAGACAAGACCTACACCTTCCTCAGTGAAAGGGACTCAAAGCCCCATATTTCCCGAAGAGGAATATATCTGACTAGTAAGAATCTTAAAACCTATGTATTGATATGTCTCCATAAGGGAATCAAGTGTGTCTAGACTGGCATAAACATGGCAGCGAGAATCAGCTCAAACCCACTATAAAAAGGAATTTCAAAAACAAAACAAAAAAACTGGGAAATTCTTTACAATTCCTTCAGGGTCTCTGATGAAACCTGGAATGACCCTATCTACAACGACAGCTGGATGTGGCATAAGGCTGGACACTTGGGACTGAGAGGATTGGTGAGATTGGGTGAGCAAATGCAGACCCTTTAAAGCAATAATGCATGGCACACATTCCATGGGTCCCAACTCTCCAGGTTGAAGGGAATATTACTACAGTTATAACATGTACGGGAAACCTAGAGAACGGACACACTGTGAATACGAAAGGTTTCTAAAACTCAACGAATAGTCCCTCTCCTGGTGCTCCGGTTTGACTTTCCATCTGCTTTACTATCAATCTCCCAACTTGGAGAGACAGCCCCTTTAACCTCCTGGTTCTCACAGGTTTCCAATTTGGCAGAGGATGAAAGGGAAGAGGGAGAACCAATGAGAGAGTAGCTGTTAGGCATTTGGACGGGCACATGTCACTCTAATTTCCCAGCCGGAAGAAGAATTAACCAAAGTCTCAACCCCCCACCGGGAACCAGTATAGGTCCTGAACCAAAATTTTGGACTTGCGGTCAGCTCACCAAAAACGAGTTGAAAAATGGAGCTCAGGGGCACAGCAATTCACAAACTGGCCGAGGAATAAAGGACAACTATCGTCCAAAAATCTGTTGAGGGAAGGCAACGAGGCGGACTTGAAAGCGAGGCAGAATAGCAGGAAACAGATTTCAAGAGGTACGTTGGAATCGCCTTTAAAGTACAGGAAGAGGGGCACAACTTCGACAGTGATGCACTTGGCCAAAAAGGGCGTATGCGTTTTCTCCTGAATATATTCAGGAGAAAACGCATACGTGCATTTTGGCCAAGCAAGCAAGCGGGCAATGCAAATCTGCACTACAGAGAATTATCACTCCCCCACCGCTCAAAAGGGACATCCACAAAATGTGTAAAAACCAGAAAGGCAAGACAGGCCCTGGAGAACAGGGAGCCTTGTTATGCTGATGGGCGGGATGTAAATTGCCAACTGCCTCTCTGGAGGAGTGCATTGTGTTCCCTAAAACAAGTAAACAACAAATCTACAGAGCCAAGGGCACTTCCAGTCTAGGGAATATACCTTGGGAAAACTGAAACTAAATAAGACAGAGCCAGCCCAAAATTTAGGGCTGCACTGCTTACAAGAACCTCAACTTGGGTACACCTTAAATATCCCAGGAAATATAAAAATGGTTCAAATAATTGTGGTCCTTATGTACGATGGAATGTCCCTGAGCCATTAAATAAATGTCATAAGGATTATTTAAAAGGTAAAGAAGAAGATGGCGGAAGAGTAAGACGCGGAGATCACCTTCCTCCTCACGGATACACCAGAAATACAGCTACACGTGGAACAACTCCTACAGAACACCTACTGAACGCTGGCAGAAGACCCCAGACCTCCCAAAAGGCAAGAAACTCCCCACATACCTGGGTAGGGCAAAGCGGAGAGATTCCCGCACAGAGGATCGGTGCCGAGCGGCACTCACCAGCCCGAGAGGCTTGTCTGCTCGCCCGCCGGGGCGGGCGGCGCTGGAAGCTGAGGCTCGGGCTTCGGTCAGAGCGCAGGGAGAGGACTGGGGCTGGCGGCGAGAACTCAGCCTGAAGGGGGCTAATGTGCCACAGCTAGCCGGGAGGGAGTCCGGGAAAACTCTGGAGCTGCCGAAGAGGCAAGAGACTCGTTCTTCCCTCTTGGTTTCCTGCTGCGCGAGGAGAGGGGATTAAGAGCGCTGCTTAAAGGGGCTCCACAGACGGGCGCGAGTCGCGACTGAAAGCGCGGAGCCCAGTGACGGGCGTGGGACGCTGGGGCTGCTGCTGCCGCCGCCAAGAAGCCCGTGTGCGAGCGCAGGTCACTGTCCACACCGCCCTTCCGGGAGCCTGAGCAGCCCGCCACTGCCGGGGTCCCGGGATCCAGGGGCGGCTTCCCTGGGAGAACGCACGGCGCGCCTCGGGCTGGTGCAACGTCACGCCGACCTCTGCCGCTGCAGGCTCGCCCCGCACTCCGTGCCCCTCCCTCCCGCCCGGCCTGAGTGAGCCAGAGTTCCCGAAGAGGCTGCTCCTTTAACCCTTTCCTGTCTGAGTGAAGAACAGACGCCCTCCGGCGACCTACACGCAGAGGCGGGGCCAAATCCAAAGCTGAGACCCGGGAGCTGTGAGAACAAAGAAGAGAAAGGGAAACCTCTCCCAGCAGCCTCAGAAGCAGCGGATTAAAGCTCCACAATCAACTTGATGTACCCTGCATCTGTGGAATACATGAATAGACAACAAATCATCCCAAATTGAGGAGCCAGGAGTCAGTACTGTGCCTCTGAGGTGGGAGAGCCAACTTCAGGACACTGGTCCACAAGAGACCTCCCAGCTCCACATAATATCAAACGGCGAAAATCTTCCAGAGATCTCCATCTCAACACCAGCACCCAGCTTCACTCAACGACCAGCAAGCTACAGTGCTGGACACCCTATGCCAAACAACTAGCAAGACAGGAACACAACGCCACCCATTAGCAGAGAGGTGGCCTAAAATCATAAAAAGTCTGCAGACACCCCAAAACACACCACCAGACGTGGACCTGCCCACCAGAAAGACAAGATCCAGCCTCATCCACCAGAACACAGGCACTAGTCCCCTCGACCAGGAAACCTACACAACCCACTAAACCAACCTTAGCCACTGGGGACAGACACCAAAAACAACAGGAACTACGAACCTGCAGCCGGCAAAAAGGAGACCCCAAACACAGTAACATAAGCAAAATGAGAAGACAGAAAAACACACAGCAGGAGAAGGAGCAAGATAAAAACCCACCAGACCTAACAAATGAAGAGGTAATAGGCAGTCTATCTGAAAAAGAATTCAGAATAATGATAGTAAAGATGATCCAAAATCTTGGAAATAGAATAGACAAAATGCAAGAAACAGTTAACAAGGACCTAGTAGAACTAAAGATGAATCAAGCATCGATTAAAAACACAATAAATGAAATGAAAAATACTCTAGATGGGATCAATAGCAGAATAACTGAGGCAGAAGAACGGATAAGTGAGGTGGAAGATAAAATAGTGGAAATAACTAATGCAGAGCAAAATAAAGAGAAAAGAATGAAAAGAACAGAGGACAATATCAGAGACCTCTGGGACAACATTAAACGCACCAACATTCGAATTATAGGGGTTCCAGAAGAAGAAGAGAAAAAGAAAGGGACTGAGAAAATATTTGAAGAGATTATAGTTGAAAACTTCCCTAATATGGGAAAGGAAATAGTTAATCAAGTCCAGGAGGCACAGAGAGTCCCATACAGAATAAATCCAAGAAGAAATACGCCAAGACACATATTAATCAAACTGTCAAAAATTAAACACAAAGAAATCATATTAAAAGCAGCAAGGCAAAAACAACAAATAACACACAAGGGAATCCCCATCAGGATAACAGCTGATCTCTCAGCAGAAACTCTACAAGCCAGAAGGGAGTGGCAGGACATAATTAAAGTGATGAAGGAGAGAAACCTGCAACCAAGATTACTCTACCCAGCAAGGATCTCATTCAGATTTGATGGAGAAATTAAAACGTTTACAGACAAGCAAAAGCTGAGAGAGTTCAGCACCACCAAACCAGCTTTACAACAAATGCTAAAGGAACTTCTCTAGGCAAGAAACACAACAGAAGGAAAAGACCTACAATAACGAACCCAAAACAATTAAGAAAATGGGAATAGGAACATACATATCGATAATTACCTTAAATGTAAATGGACTAAATGCTCCCACCAAAAGACACAGATTGGCTGAATGGATACAAAAACAAGACCCATATATATGCTGTCTACAAGAGACCCACTTCAGACCTAGAGACACATACAGACTGAAAGTAAGGGGATGGAAAAAGATATTCCATGCAAATGGAAACCAAAAGAAAGCTGGAGTAGCAATTCTCATATCAGACAAAATAGACTTTAAAATAAAGACTACTAGAAGAGACAAAGAAGGACACTACATAATGATCAAGGGATCGATCCAAGAAGAAGATATAACAATTGTAAATATTTATGCACCCAACATAGGAGCACCTCAATACATAAGGCAAACACTAACAGCCATAAAAGGAGAAATCGACAGTAACACAATCATAGTAGGGGACTTTAACACCCCACTTTCACCAATGGACAGATCATCCAAAATGAAAATAAATAAGGAAACACAAGCTTTAAATGATACATTAAACAAGATGGACTTAATTGATATTTATAGGACATTCCATCCAAAAACAACAGAATACACATTTTTCTCAAGTGCTCATGGAACATTCTCCAGGATAGATCATATCTTGGGTCACAAATCAAGCCTTGGTAAATTTAAGAAAATTGAAATTGTATCAAGTATCTTTTCCGACCACAATGCTATGAGACTAGATATCAATTACAGGAAAAGAGCTATAAAAAATACAAACACATGGAGGCTAAACAATACATTACTTAATAACGAAGTGATCACTGAAGAAATCAAAGAGGAAATAAAAAAATACCTAGAAACAAATGACAATGGAGACACGACGACCCAAAACCTATGGGATGCAGCAAAAGCAGTTCTAAGAGGGAAGTTTATAGCAATACAATCCCACCTTAAGAAACAGGAAATATCTCGACTAAACAACCTAACCTTGCACCTAAAGCAATTAGAGAAAGAAGAACAAAAACATCCCAAAGTTAGCAGAAGGAAAGAAATCATAAAAATCAGATCAGAAATAAATGAAAAAGAAATGAAGGAAACAATAGCAAAGATCAATAAAACTAAAAGCTGGTTCTTTGAGAAGATAAACAAAATTGATAAACCATTAGCCAGACTCATCAAGAAAAAAAGGGAGAAGACTCAAATCAATAGAATTAGAAATGAAAAAGGAGAAGTAACAACTGACACTGCAGAAATACAAAAGATCGTGAGAGATTACTATAAGCAACTCTATGCCAATAAAATGGACAACCTGGAAGAAATGGACAAATTCTTAGAAATGCACAACCTGCCAAGACTGAATCAGGAAGAAATAGAACATATGAACAGACCAATCACAAGCACTGAAATTGAAACTGTGATAAAAAATCTTCCAACAAACAAAAGCCCAGGACCAGATGGCTTCACAGGCGAATTCTATCAAGCATTTAGAGAAGAGCTAACGCCTATCCTTCTCAAACTCTTCCAAAATATAGCAGAGGGAGGAACACTCCCAAACTCATTCTACGAGGCCACCATCACCTTGATACCAAAACCAGACAAGGATGTCACAAAGAAAGAAAACTACAGGCCAATATCACTGATGAACATAGATGCAAAAATCCTCAACAAAATACTAGCAAACAGAATCCAACAGCACATTAAAAGGATCATACACCATGATCAAGTGGGGTTTATCCCAGGAATGCAAGGATTCTTCAATATACGCAAATCAATCAACGTGATACACCATATTAACAAATTGAAGGAGAAAAACCATATGATCATCTCAATAGATGCAGAGAAAGCTTTCGACAAAATTCAACACCCATTCATGATAAAAACCCTGCAGAAAGTAGGCATAGAGGGAACTTTCCTCAACATAATAAAGGCCATATATGACAAACCCACAGCCAGCATCGTCCTCAATGGTGAAAAACTGAAACCATTTCCACTAAGATCAGGAACAAGACAAGGTTGCCCACTCTCACCACTCTTATTCAACATAGTTTTGGAAGTTTTAGCCACAGCAATCAGAGAAGAAAAGCAAATAAAAGGAATCCAAATTGGAAAAGAAGAAGTAAAGCTGTCACTGTTTGCAGATGACATGATACTATACATAGAGAATCCTAAAGATGCTACCAGAAAACTACTAGAGCTAATCAATGAATTTGGTAAAGTTGCAGGATACAAAATTAATGCACAGAAATCTCTGGCATTCCTATATACTAATGATGAAAAATCTGAAAGTGAAATCAAGGAAACACTCCCATTTACCATTGCAACAAAAAGAATAAAATATCTAGGAATAAACCTACCTAAGGAGACAAAAGACCTGTATGCAGAAAATTATAAGACACTGATGAAAGAAATTAAAGATGATACAAATAGATGGAGAGATGTACCATGTTCTTGGATTGGAAGAATCAACATTGTGAAAATGACTCTACTACCCAAAGCAATCTACAGATTCAATGCAATCCCTATCAAAATACCACTGGCATTTTTCACAGAACTAGAACAAAAAATTTCACAATTTGTATGGAAACACAAAAGACCCCGAATAGCCAAAGCAATCTTGAGAACGAAAAATGGAGCTGGAGGAATCAGGCTCCCTGACTTCAGACTATACTACAAAGCTGCAGTAATCAAGACAGTATGGTACTGGCACAGAAACAGAAAGATAGATCAATGGAACAGGATAGAAAGCCCAGAGATAAACCCACGGACATATGGTCACCTTATCTTTGATAAAGGAGGCAGGAATGTACAGTGGAGAAAGGACAGTCTCTTCAATAAGTGGTGTTGGGAAAACTGGACAGGGACATGTAAAAGTATGAGATTCGATCACTCCCTAACACCATACACAAAAATAAGCTCAAAATGGATTAAAGACCTAAATGTAAGGCCAGACACTATCAAACTCTTAGAGGACAACATAGGCAGAACACTCTATGACATAAATCACAGCAAGATCCTTTTTGACCCACCTCCTAGAGAAATGGAAATAAAGACAAAAATAAACACATGGGACCTAATGAAACTTAAAAGCTTTTGCACAGCAAAGGAAACCATAAACAAGACCAAAAGACAACCCTCAGAATGGGAGAAAATATTTGCAAATGAAGCAACTGACAAAGGATTAATCTCCAAAATTTATAAGCAGCTCATGCAGCTCAATAACAAAAAAACAAACAACCCAATCCAAAAATGGGCAGAAGACCTAAATAGACATTTCTCCACAGAAGATATACAGACTGCCAACAAACACATGAAAGGATGCTCAACATCTTTACTAATTAGAGAAATGCAAATCAAAACTACAATGAGATATCATCTCACACCAGTCAGAAGGGCCATCATCAAAAAATCTAGAAACAATAAATGCTGGAGAGGGTGTGGAAAAAAGGGAACACTCTTGCACTGCTGGTGGGAATGTGAATTGGTACAGCCACTATGGAGAACGGTATGGAGGTTCCTTAAAAAACTACAAATAGAACTACCATATGACCCTGCAATCCCACTACTGGGCATATACCCTGAGAAAACCATAATTCAAAAAGAGACATGTACCAAAATGTTCATAGCAGCCCTATTTACAATAGCCCGGAGATGGAAACAACCTAAGTGTCCATCATTGGATGAATGGGTAAAGAAGATGTGGCACATACATACAATGGAATATTACTCAGCCATAAAAAGAAATGAAATTGAACTATTTGTAATGAGGTGGATGGACCTAGAGTCTGTCATACAGAGTGAAGTAAATCAGAAAGAGAAAGACAAATACTGTATGCTGACACATATATATGGAATTTAAGAAAAAAAAAGGTCATGAAGAACATAGGGGTAAGACAGGAATAAAGACACAGACCTACTAGAGAATGGACTTGAGGATATGGGGAGGGGGAAGGGTAAGCTGTGAAAAAGTGAAAGAGCGGCATGGACATATATACACTACCAAACGTAAGGTAGATAGCTAGTGGGAAGCAGCCGCATAGCACAGGGAGATCAGCTCGGTGCTTTGTGACCGCCTGGAGGGGTGGGATAGGGAGGGTGGGAGGGAGACGCAAAAGGGAGGGGATATGGGAACATATGTATACATATAACTGATTAAATTTGTGATAAAGCAAAAAATAAAAATAAAAAAATAAAAAAATAAAAAAAAAAAAAAAAAAAAAAAATGTCATAAGACCAGTAGCAGCAAAATGAGTGGATTCAGGTACGATGATTCTAAGTGAAATAAGTCACACAGAAAAAGAAACTTATCATAAGATATCACTCATGAAGATCCTGTAAACATGGCTACAATTGAACTGAGTTAGGAAAGAGAACAGAGTCTCACATTTAGAAAACACTCTTATGCCTGCTTAAGGGGGAAGGAGAGGTGGGGTGATGCATAAACCAAGAGTTTGATATAAGCACAGGTACCGTTCCAAAAACCAACTATGGAATAGACAAGACCTACACTTTCTTCAGTGAAAGGGTCTCAAAACCCCTTATTTCCTGCAGAGGAATATATCTGACTAGTAAGAATCTTAAAACCTATGTATTGATATGTCTCCATAAGGGAATCAAGTGTGTCTAGACTGGCATAAACATGGCAGCGAGAATCAGCTCAAAAGCAGTATAAAAAGGAGTTTCAAAAACAAAACAAAAAAACTGGGAAATTCTTTACAATTCCTTCTGGGTCTCTGATGAAACCTGGAATGACCCTATCTACGACGACAGCTGGATGTGGCTTAAGGCTGGACACTTGGGACTGAGAGGATTGGTGAGATTGGGTGAGCAAATGCAGACCCTTTAAAGCAATAATGCATGGCACCCATTCCATGGGTCCCAACTCTCCAGGTTGAAGGGTATATTACTACAGCTATAACATGTACGGGAAACCTAGAGAACGGACACACTGTGAATACGAAAGATTTCTAAAACTCAACGAATAGACCCTCTCCTGGTGCTCCGGTTTGACTTTCCATCTGCTTTACTATCAATCTCCCAACTTGGAGAGACAGCCCCTTTAACCTCCTGGTTCGCACAGGTTTCCAATTTGGCAGAGGATGAAAGGGAAGAGGGAGAACCAATGAGAGAGTAGCTGTTAGGCATTTGGACGGGCACATATACCTCTAACTTCTCGGCAGGAAGAAGAATTAACCAAAGTCTCAGCCCCCCACCGGGAAACAGCACAGGTCCTGAACCAAAATTTTGGACTTGCGGTCAGCTCACCAAAAACGAGTTGAATAATGGAGCTCAGGGGCACAGCAATTCACAAACTGGCCGAGTAATAAAGGACAACTGTCGTCCAAAAATCTGTTGAGGGAAGGCAACGAGGCGGACTTGAAAGCGAGGCAGAATAGCAGGAAACAGATTTCAAGAGGTACGTTGGAATCGCCTTTAAAGCACAGGAAGAGGGGCACAACTTCGACAGTGACGCACTTGGCCACAAAGGGCGTATGCGTTTTCTCCTGAATATATTCAGGAGAAAACACATACATGCATTTTGGCCAAGCAAGCAAGCGGGCAATGCAAATCTGCACTACAGAGAAGTATCACTACCCCACCGCTCAAAAGGGACATCCACAAAATGTGTAAAAACCAGAAAGGCAAGACAGGCCCTGGAGAACAGGGAGCCTTGTTATGCTGATGGGCGGGATGTAAATTGCCAACTGCCTCTCTGGAGGAGTGCATTGTGTTCCCTAAAACAAGTAAAGAACAGAGCTACAGAGCCAAGGGCACTTCCAGTCTAGGGAATATACCTTGGGAAAACTGAAAATCAATAAGACAGAGCCACCCCAAAATTTAGGGCTGCACTGCTTACAAGGACCTCATCTTGGGTACACCTTAAATATCCCAGGAAATATAAAAATGGTTCAAAAAATTGTGGTACTTACGTACGATGGAATATCCCTCAGCCATGAAATCAATGTCATAAGTCCAGTAGCAGCAAAATGGGTGGATTCAGGTACGATGATTCTAAGTGAAATAAGTCACACAGAAAAAGAAACTTATCATAAGATATCACTCATGAAGATCCTGGAAACATGGCTACACTTGAACTGAGTTAGGAAATAGATGAATGTCTCACATTTAGAAAACACTCTTATGCCTGCTTAAGGGGGAAGGAGAGGTGGGGTGATGCATAAAACCAGAGTTTGATATAAGCACAGGTACCGTTCCAAAAACCAACTAAGGAATAGACAAGACCTACACCTTCCTCAGTGAAAGGGACTCAAAACCGCATATTTCCCGCAGAGGAATATATCTGACTAGTAAGAATCTTAAAACCAATGTATTGATATGTCTCCGTAAGGGAATCAAGTGTGTCTACAATTGCATAAACGTGGCAGCGAGAATCAGCTCAAAACCAGTATAAAAAGGAATTTCAAAAACAAAACAAAAAAACTGGGAAATTCTTTACAATTCCTTCTGGGTCTCTGATGAAACCTGGAATGACCCTATCTACAACGACAGCTGGATGTGGCTTAAGGCTGGACACTTGGGACTGAGAGGATTGGTGAGATTGGGTGAGCAAATGCATACCCTTTAAAGCAATAATGCATCGCACCCATTCCATGGGTCCCAACTCTCCAGGTTGTACGGTATATTACTACAGCTATAACATGTACGGGAAACCTAGAGAACGGACACACTGTGAATACGAAAGATTTCTAAAACTCAACGAATAGAACCTCTCCTGGTGCTCCGGTTTGACTTTCCATCTGCTTTACTATCAATCTCCCAACTTGGAGAGACAGCCCCTTTAACCTCCTGGTTCGCACAGGTTTCCAATTTGGCAGAGGATGAAAGGGAAGAGGGAGAACCAATGAGAGAGTAGCTGTTAGGCATTTGGACGGGCACATATACCTCTAACTTCTCGGCAGGAAGAAGAATTAACCAAAGACTCAGCCCCCCACCGGGAAACAGCATAGGTCCTGAACCAAAATTTTGGACTTGCGGTCAGCTCACCAAAAACGAGTTGAATAATGGAGCTCAGGGGCACAGCAATTCACAAACTGGCCGAGTAATAAAGGACAACTATCATCAAAAAATCTGTTGAGGGAAGGCAACGAGGCGGACTTGAAAGCAAGGCAGAATAGCAGGAAACAGATTTCAAGAGGTACGTTGGAATCGCCTTTAAAGCACAGGAAGAGGGGCACAACTTCGACAATGATGCACTTGGCCAAAAAGGGTGTATGCGTTTTCTCCTGAATATATTCAGGAGAAAACGCATACGCCTTTTTTGGCCAAGCAAGCAAGCGGGCAATGCAAATCTGCACTACAAAGAAGTATCACTTCCCACCGGTCAAAAGGGACATCCACAAAATATGTAAATACCAGAAAGGCAAGACAGGCCCTGGAGAACAGGGAGCCTTGTTATGTTGATGTGCGGGATGTAAATTGCCAACTGCCTCTCTGGAGGAGTGCATTGTGTTCCATAAAACAAGTAAAGAACAGAGCTACAGAGCCAAGGGCACTTCCAGTCTAGGGAATATACCTTGGGAAAACTGAAAATCAATAAGACAGAGCCACCCCAAAACTTAGGTCTGCACTGCTTACAAGGACCTCAACTTGGGTACACCTTAAATATCCCAGGAAATATAAAAATGGTTCAAAAATTTGTGGTAATTACGTACGATGGAATATCCCTCAGCCATGAAATCAATGTCATAAGACCAGTAGCAGCAAAATGGGTGGATTCAGGTACGATGATTCTAAGTGAAATAAGTCACACAGAAAAAGAAACTTATCATACGATATCACTTATGAAGATCCTGTAAACATGGCTACACTTGAACTGAGTTAGGAAAGAGAAGAGTGTCTCACATTTAGAAAACACTCTTATGCCTGCTTAAGGGGGAAGGAGAGGTGGGGTGATGCATAAAACCAGAGTTTGATATAAGCACAGGTACCGTTCCAAAAACCAACTATGGAATAGACAAGACCTACACATTCCTCAGTGAAAGGGACTCAAAACCCCATGTTTCCCGCAGAGGAATATATCTGACTAGTAAGAATCTTAAAACCTATGTACTGATATGTCCCCGTAAGGCAATCAAGTGTGTCTAGACTGGCAAAAACATGGCAGCGAGAATCAGCTCAAACCCATTATAAAAAGGAATTTCAAAAACAAAACAAAAAAACTGGGAAATTCTTTACAATTCCTTCAGGGTCTCTGATGAAACCTGGAATGACCCTATCTACAATGACAGCTGGATGTGGCATAAGGAGGGACCCTTGGGACTGAGACGATTGGTGAGATTGGGTGAACAAATGCAGACCCTTTAAAGCACAAATGCCTGCCACACATTCCATGGCTCCCAACTCTGCAGGTTGAAGGGAATATTACTACAGCTATAACATGTGCGTGAAACCTAGAGAACGGACACACTGTGAATACGAAAGGTTTCTAAAACTCAACGAATAGTCCCTCTCCTGGTGCTCCGGTTTGACTTTCCATCTGCTTTACTATCAACCTCCCAACTTGGAGAGACAGCCCCTTTAACCTCCTGGTTCGCACAGGTTGCCAATTTGGCAGAGGATGAAAGGGAAGAGGGAAAACCAATGAGAGAGTAGCTGTTAGGCATTTGGACGGGCACATATCACTGTAATTTCCAGGCAGGAAGAAGAATTAACCAAAGTCTCAGCCCCCCACAGGGAAACAGTATAGGTCCTGAACCAAAATTTTGGCCTTGCAGTCAGCTCACCAAAAACGAGTTGAAAAATGGAGCTCAGGGGCACAGCAATTCACAAACTGGCCGAGTAATAAAGGAAAACTATCGTCCAAAAATCTGTTAAGGGAAGGCAACGAGGCGGACTTGAAAGCGAGGCAGAATAGCAGGAAACAGATTTCAAGAGGTACGTTGGAATCGCCTTTAAAGCACAGGAAGAGGGGCACAACTTCGACAATGATGCACAAGGCCAAAAAGGGCGTATGCGTTTTCTCCTGAATATATTCAGGAGAAAACGCATACGCCCTTTGTGGCCATCAAGCCAGCGGGCAATGCAAATCTGCACTACAGAGAAGTATCACTTACCACCTGTCAAAAGGGACATCCACAAAATGTGTAAAAACCAGAAAGGCAAGACAGGCCCTGGAGAACAGGGAGCCTTGTTATGCTGATGGGCGGGATGTAAATTGCCAACTGCCTCTCTGGAGGAGTGCATTGTGTTCCCTAAAACAAGTAAAGAACAGAGCTACAGAGCCAAGGGCACTTCCAGTCTAGGGAATATACCTTGGGAAAACTGAAAATCAATAAGACAGAGCCACCCCCAAATTTAGGGCTGCACTGCTTACAAGGACCTCAACTTGGGTACACCTTAAATATCCCAGGAAATATAAAAATGGTTCAAAAAATTGTGGTACTTACGTACGATGGAATATC
Organism: Hyperoodon ampullatus; assembly: GCF_949752795.1. Classification (NCBI taxonomy): domain Eukaryota; kingdom Metazoa; phylum Chordata; class Mammalia; order Artiodactyla; family Ziphiidae; genus Hyperoodon; species Hyperoodon ampullatus. The sequence goes on along the minus strand of NW_027640990.1, from coordinate 537,873 downwards.
CCTCAGCCATGAAATCAATGTCATAAGACCAGTAGCAGCAAAATGGGTGGATTCAGGTACGATGATTCTAAGTGAAATAAGTCACACAGAAAAAGAAACTTATCATAAGATATCACTCATGAAGATCCTGGAAACATGGCTACACTTGAACTGAGTTAGGAAAGAGAAGAATGTCTCACATTTCGAAAACACTCTTATGCCTGCTTAAGGGGGAAGGAGAGGTGGGGTGATGCATAAAACCAGAGTTTGATATAAGCACAGGTACCGTTCCAAAAACCAACTAAGGAATAGACAAGACCTACACCTTCCTCAGTGAAAGGGACTCAAAACCCCATATTTCCCGCAGAGGAATATATCTGACTAGTAAGAATCTTAAAACCAATGTATTGATATGTCTCCGTAAGGGAATCAAGTGTGTCTAGAATGGCATAAACGTGGCAGCGAGAATCAGCTCAAAACCAGTATAAAAAGGAATTTCAAAAACAAAACAAAAAAACTGGGAAATTCTTTACAATTCCTTCAGGGTCTCTGATGAAATCCGGAATGACCCTATGTACAATGACAGCTGGATGTGGCATAAGGCTGGACACTTGGGACTGAGAGGATTGGTGCGATTGGGTGAGCAAATGCAGACCCTTTAAAGCAATAATGCATGGCACCCATTCCATGGGTCCCAACTCTCCAGGTTGAAGGGAATATTACTACAGCTATGACATGTACGGGAAACCTAGAGAACGGACACACTGTGAATACAAAAAGTCTCTGAATCTCAACGAATAGTGCCTATCATGGTGCTCCGGTTTGACTTTCCATCTGCTTTAATATCAATCTCGCAACTTGGAGAGACAGCCCCTTTAACCTCCTGCTTCGCACAGGTTGCCAATTTGGCAGAGGGTGAAAGGGAAGAGGGAGAAACAATGAGAGAGTAGCTCTTAGGCATTTGGACGGGCACATGTCACTCTAATTTCCCAGCAGGAAGAAGAATTAACCAAAGTCTCAGCCACCCACCGGGAACCAGTATAGGTTCGGAGCCAAAATTTTGGACTTGCAGTCAGCTCACAAAAAGGACTTGAAAAATGGAGCTCAGGGGCACAGCAATTCACAAACTGGCCTGTAATAAAGGACAACTATCGTTCTAAAATCTGTTGAGGGAGGAATAAGAACCGGACTTGAAAGCGAGGCAGAATAGGAAGAAACAGATTTCAAGAGATACGTTGGCATCGGCATTAAAGCACAGGAAGAGGGGCACAACTTCGACAATGATGCACTTGGCCAAAAAGGGTGTAGGCGTTTTGTCCTGAATATATTCAGGAGAAAATGCATACGCCCTTTTTGGCAAAGCAAGAAAGCGGGCAATGCAAATCTGCACAAAAAGAAGTATCACTTCCCACCGGTCAAAAGGGACATCCACAAAATGTGTAAAAACCAGAAAGGCAAGACAGGCCCTGGAGAACAGGGAGCCTTGATATGCTGATGGGCAGGATGTAAATTGCCAACTGCTTCTCTGGAGGAGTACATTGTGTTCCCTAAAACAAGTAAAGAACAGAGCTACAGAGCCAAGGGCACTTCCAGTCTTGGGAATATACCTTTGGTAAACCGAAAATCAATAAGACAGAGACACACCAAAATTTAGGGCTGCACTGCTTACAAGGACCTCAAATTGGGTACACCTTAAATATCCCAGGAAATGTAAAAATGGTTCAAAAAATTGTGGTACTTACGTACGATGGAATATCCCTCAGCCATGAAATCAATGTCATAAGACCAGTAGCAGCAAAATAGGTGGATTCAGGTACGATGATTCTAAGAGAAATAAGTCACAAAGAAAAAGAAACTTATCATAAGATATCACTTATGAAGATCCTGTAAACATGGCTACACTTGAACTGAGTTAGGAAAGAGAACAGTGTCTCACATTTAGAAAACACTCTTATGCCTGCTTAAGGGGGAAGGAGAGGTGGGGTGATGCATAAAACCAGAGTTTGATATAAGCACAGGTACCGTTCCAAAAACCAACTATGGAATAGACAAGACCTACACCTTCCTCAGTGAAAGGGACTCAAAACCCCATATTTCACGCAGAGGAATATATCTGACTAGTAAGAATCTTAAAACCTATGTATTGATATGTCTCCGTAAGGGAATCAAGTGTGTCTAGACTGGCATAAACATGGCAGCGAGAATCAGCTCAAACCCACTATAAAAAGGAATTTCAAAAACAAAACAAAAAAACTGGGAAATTCTTTACAATTCCTTCAGGGTCTCTGATGAAACCTGGAATGACCCTATCTACAACGACAGCTGGATGTGGCAAAAGGCTGGACAATTGGGACAGAGAAGATTGGTGAGATTGGGTGCGCAAATGCAGTCCCTTTAAAGCAATAATGCATGGCACCCATTCCATGGGTCCCAACTCTCCAGGTTGAAGGGAATATTACTACAGTTATAACATGTACGGGAAACCTAGAGAACGGACACACTGTGAATACGAAAGGTTTCTAAAACTCAACGAATAGTCCCTCTCCTGGTGCTCCGGTTTGACTTTCCATCTGCTTTACTATCAATCTCCCAACTTGGAGAGACAGCCCCTTTAACCTCCTAGTTGGCACAGGTTGCCAATTTGGCAGAGGATGAAAGGGAAGAGGGAGAACCAATGTGAGAGTAGCTGTTAGGCATTTGGAAGGGCACATGTCACTCTAATTTACCAGCACGAAGAAGAATTAACCAAAGTCTCAGCCACCCACCAGGAACCCGTATAGGTTCTGAGCCAAAATTTTGGGCTTGCAGTCAGCTCACAAAAAACAAGTTGAAAAATGGAGCTCAGGGGCACAGCCATTCACAAACTGCCCGAGTAATAATGGACAACTATCGTTCAAAAATCTGTTGAGGGAGGACAAAGAACCGGACTTGAAAGCGAGGCAGAATAGGAAGAAACAGATTTCAAGAGGTACGTTGGCATCGGTTTTAAAGCACAGGAAGAGGGGCCCAAATTCTACAATGATGCAATTGGCCAAAAAGGGTGTATGCATTTTCTCCTTCAGGAGGAAACACATATGCCCTTTTTGGCCAAGCAAGCAAGCGGGCAATGCAAATCTGCACTACAGAGAAGTATCACTTCCCACCGGTCAAAAGGGACATCCACAAAATGTGTAAAAATCAGAAAGGCAAGACAGGCCCTGGAGAACAGGGAGCATTGTTATGTTGATGGGCGGGATGTAAATTGCCAACTGCTTCTATGGAAGAGTGCATTGTGTTCCCTAAAACAAGTAAAGAACAGAGCTACAGAGCCAAGGGCACTTCCAGTCTAGGGAATATACCTTGGGAAAACTGAAAATCAATAAGACAGAGCCACCCCAAAATTTAGGGCTGCAGTGCTTACAAGGACCTCAACTTGTGTACACCTTAAATATCCCAGGAAATATAAAAATGGTTCAAAAAATTGTGGTACTTACGTAGGATGGAATACCCGTCAGCCATGAAATCAATGTCATAAGACCAGTAGCATCAAAATGGGTGGATTCAGGTACGATGATTCTAAGTGAAATAAGTCACAGAGAAAAAGAAACTTATCATAAGATATAACTTATGAAGATCCTGTAAACATGGCTACACTTTAACTGAGTTAGGAAAGAGAACAGTGTCTCACATTTAGAAAACACTCTTATGCCTGCTTAAAGGGGAAGGAGAGGTGGGGTGATGCATAAAACCAAAGTTTGATATAAGAACAGGTACCGTTCCAAAAACCAACTATGGAATAGACAAGACCAACACCTTCCTCAGTGAAAGGGACTCAAAACCCCATATTTCCCGTAGGGGAATATATCTGACTACTAAGAATCTTAAAACCTATGTATTGATATGTCTCCGTAAGGGAATCAAGTGTGTCTAGACTGGCATAAACATGGCAGCGAGAATCAGCTCAAAACCAGTATAAAAAGGAATTTCAAAAACAAAACAAAAAAACTGGGAAATTCTTTACAATTCCTTCAGGGTCTCTGATGAAACCTGGAATGAGCCTATCTACAATGACAGCTGGATGTGGCATAAGGAGGGACACTTGGGACTGAGAGGATTGGTGAGATTGGGTGAGCAAATGCAGACCCTTTAAAGCACAAATGCCTGGCACCCATTCCATGGGTCCCAACTCTCCAGGTTGAAGGGAATATTACTACAGTTATAACATGTACGGGAAACCTAGAGATCGGACACACTGTGAATACGAAAGATTTCTAAAACTCAACGAATAGTCCCTCTCCTGGTGCTCCGGTTTGACTTTCCATTTGCTTTACTATCAATCTCCCAACTTGGAGAGACAGCCCCTTTAACCTCCTGGTTCGCGCAGGTTTCCAATTTGGCAGAAGATGAAAGGGAATAGGGAGAACCAATGAGAGAGTAGCTGTTAGGCATTTCGACGGGCACATAACACTGTAATTTCCATGCAGTAAGAAGAATTAAACAAAGTCTCAGCCACCCACGGGGAACCAGTATAGGTCCTGAACCAAAATTTTGGACTTGCAGTCAGCTCACCAAAAACGAGTTGAAAAATGGAGCTCAGGGGCACAGCAATTCACAAACTGGCCGAGTAATAAAGGACAACTATCGTCCAAAAATCTGTTGAGGGAAGGCAACGAGGCGGACTTGAAAGCGAGGCAGAATAGCAGGAAACAGATTTCAAGAGGTACGTTGGAATCACCTTTAAAGCACAGGAAGAGGGGCACAACTTCGACAATGATGCACTTGGCCAAAAAGGGCGTATGCGTTTTCTCCTGAATATATTCAGGAGAAAATGCATACGCCCTTTTTGGCCAAGCAAGCAAGCGGGCAATGCAACTCTGCACTACAAAGAAGTATCACTTCCCACCGGTCAAAAGGGACATCCACAAAATGTGTAAAAACCAGAAAGGCAAGACAGGCACTGGAGAACAGGGAGCCTTGTTATGCTGATGGGCGTGATGTAAATTGCCAACTGCCTCTCTGGAGGAGTGCATTGTGTTGCCTAAAACAAGTAAACAACAGAGCTACAGAGCCAAGGCCACTTCCAGTCTACGGAATATACCTTGGGAAAACTGAAAATCAATAAGACAGAGCCACCCTAAAATTTAGGGCTGCACTGCTTACAAGGACCTCAACTTGGGTACACCTTTAATATCCCAGGAAATATAAAAATGTTTCAAAAAATTGTGGTACTTACGTACGATGGAATATCCCTCAGCCATGAAATCAATGTCATAAGACCAGTAGCAGCAAAATGGGTGGATTCAGGTACGATGATTCTAAGTGAAATAAGTCACACAGAAAAAGAAACTTATCATAAGATATCACTTATGAAGATCCTGTAAACTTGGCTACACTTGAACTGAGTTAGGAAAGAGAACAGTGTCTCACATTTAGAAAACACTCTTATGCCTGCTTAAGGGGGAAGGAGAGGTGGGGTGATGCATAAAACCAGAGTTTGATATAAGCACAGGTACCGTTCCAAAAACCAACTATGGAATAGACAAGACCTACACCTTCCTCAGTGAAAGGGACTCAAAACCCCATATTTCCCGCAGAGGAATATATCTGACTAGTAAGAATCTTAAAACCTATGGATTGATATGTCTCCGTAAGGGAATCAAGTGTGTCTAGACTGGCATAAACATGGCAGCGAGAATCAGCTCAAACCCACTATAAAAAGGAATTTCAAAAACAAAACAAAAAAACTGGGAAATTCTTTACAATTCCTTCAAGGTCTCTGATGAAACCTGGAATGACCCTATCTACAATGACAGCTGGATGTGGCATAAGGCTGGACACTTGGGACTGAGACGATTGGTGAGATTGGGTGAGCAAATGCAGAACCTTTAAAGCACAAATGCCTGGCACCCATTCCATGGGTCCCAACTCTCCAGGTTGATGGGAATATTACTACAGCTATAACATGTACGGGAAACCTAGAGAACGGACACACTGTGAATACGAAAGGTTTTTAAAACTCAACGAATAGTCCCTCTCCTGGTGCTCCGGTTTGACTTTCCATCTGCTTTACTATCAACCTCCCAACTTGGAGAGACAGCCCCTTTAACCTCCTGGTTCGCACAGGTTGCCAATTTGGCAGAGGATGAAAGGGAAGAGGGAGAACCAATGAGAGAGTAGCTGTTAGGCATTTGGACGGGCACATATCACTGTAATTTCCCGGCAGGAAGAAGAATTAACCAAAGTCTCAGCCACCCATCGGGAACCAGCATGGGTCCTGAACCAAAATTTTGGACTTGCGGTCAGCTCACCAAAAACGAGTTGAAAAATGGAGCTCAGGGGCACAGTAATTCACAAAGTGGCCGAGTAATAAAGGACAACTATCGTCCAAAAATCTGTTGAGGGAAGGCAACGAGGCGGACTTGAAAGCGAGGCAGAATAGCAGGAAACAGATTTCAAGAGGTACGTTGGAATCACCTTTAAAGCACAGGAAGAGGGACACAACTTCGAATATGATGCACTTGGCCAAAAAGGGCGTATGCGTTTTCTCCTGAATATATTCAGGAGAAAACGCATACGCCCTTTTTGGCCAAGCAAGCAAGCGGGCAATGCAAATCTGCACTACAAAGAAGTATCACTTCCCACCGGTCAAAAGGGACATCCACAAAATATGTAAAAACCATAAAAGCAAGACAGGCACTGGAGAACAGGGAGCCTTGTTATGCTGATGGGCGGGATGTAAATTGCCAACTGCCTCTCTGGAGGAGTGCATTGTGTTCCCTAAAACAAGTAAACAACAGAGCTACAGAGCCAAGGGCACTTCCAGTCTAGGGAATATACCTTGGGAAAACTGAAAATCAATAAGACAGAGCCACGCCAAAATTTAGGGCTGCACTGCTTACAAGGACCTCAACTTGGGTACACCTTAAATATCCCAGGAAATATAAAAATGGTTCAAAAAAGTGTGGTACTTACGTACGATGGAATATCCCTCAGCCATGAAATCAATGTCATAAGACCAGTAGCAGCAAAATGGGTGGATTCAGGTACGATGATTCTAAGTGAAATAAGTCACACAGAAAAAGAAACATCATAAGATATCACTTATGAAGATCCTGTAAACATGGCTACACTTGAACTGAGATAGGAAAGAGAACAGTGTCTCACATTTAGAAAACACTCTTATGCCTGCTTAAGGGGGAAGGAGAGGTGGGGTGATGCATAAAACCAGAGTTTGATATAAGCACAGGTACCATTCCAAAAACCAACTATGGAATAGACAAGACCTACACCTTCCTCAGTGAAAGGGATTCAAAGCCCCATATTTCCCGCAGAGGAATATATCTGACTACTAAAAATCTTAAAACCTATGGATTGATATGTCTCCGTAAGAGAATCAAGTGTGTCTAGACTGGCATAAACATGGCAGCGAGAATCAGCTCAAACCCACTATAAAAAGGAATTTCAAAAACAAAACAAAAAAACTGGGAAATTCTTTCAAATTCCTTCAGGGTCTCTGATGAAACCTGGAATGACCCTATCTACAACGACAGCTGGATGTGGCATAAGGCTGGACACTTCGCACTGAGAGGATTGGTGAGATTGGGTGAGCAAATTCAGACCCTTTAAAGCAATAATGCATGGCACCCATTGCATGGGTCCCAACTCTCCAGGTTGAAGGGAATATTACTACAGTTATAACATGTACGGGAAACCTAGAGAACGGACACACTGTGAATACGAAAGGTTTCTAAAACTCAACGAATAGTCCCTCTCCTGGTGCTCCGGTTTGACTTTCCATCTGCTTTACTATCAACCTCCCAACTTGGAGAGACAGCCCCTTTAACCTCCTGGTTCGCACAGTTTGCCAATTTGGCAGAGGATGAAAGGGAAGCGGGAGAACCAATGAGAGAGTAGCTGTTAGGCATTTGGACGGGCACATATCACTGTAATTTCCCGGCAGGAAGAAGAATTAACCAAAGTCTCAGCCACCCACCGGGAACCAGTATAGTTACTGAACCAAAATTTTGGACTTGTGGTCAGCTCACCAAAAACGAGTTGAAAAATGGAGCTCAGGGGCACAGCAATTGACAAACTGGCCGAGTAATAAAGGACAACTATCGTCCAAAAATCTGTTGAGGGAAGGCAACGAGGCGGACTTGAAAGCGAGGAAGAATAGCAGGAAACAGATTTCAAGAGGTACGTTGGAATCGCCTTTAAAGCACACGAAGAGGGGCACAACTTCGACAATGATGCAGTTGGCCGAAACGGGCGTTTGCGTTTTCTCCTGAATATATTCAGGAGAAAACGCATACGCCGTTTTTGGGCAAGCAAGCAAGCGGGCAATGTAAATCTGCACTACAAAGAAGTATCACTTCCCACCGGTGAAAAGGGACATCCACAAAATGTGTAAAAACCAGAAAGACAAGACAGGCCCTGGAGAACAGGGAGCGTTATTATGCTGATGGGCGGGATGTAAATGGCCAACTGCCTCTCTGGAAGAGTGCATTGTGTTCCCTAAAACAAGTAAACAACAGAGCTACAGAGCCAAGGGCACTTCCAGTCTAGGGAATATACCTTGGGAAAACTGAAAATCAATAAGACAGAGCCACCCCAAAATTTAGGGCTGCACTGCTTACAAGGACCTCAACTTGGGTACACTTTAAATATCCCAGGAAATATAAAAATGGTTCAAAAAATTGTGGTACTTACGGATGATGGAATATCCCTCAGCCAAGAAATCAATGTCATAAGTCCAGTAGAAGCAAAATGGGTGGATTCAGGTACGATGATTCTAAGTGAAATAAGTCACACAGAAAAAGAAACTTATCATAAGGAAGCACTTATGAAGATCCTGTAAACCTGGCTACACTTGAACTGAGTTAGGAAAGAGAAGAATATCTCACATTTAGAAAACACTCTTATGCCTGCTTAAGGGGGAAGGAGAGGTGGGGTGATGCATAAAACCAGAGTTTGATATAAGCACAGGTACCGTTCCAAAAACCAACTATGGAATAGACAAGACCTACACCTTCCTCAGTGAAAGGGACTCATAACCCCATATTTCCCTCAGAGGAATATATCTGACTAGTAAGAATCTTAAAACCTATGTATTGATATGTCTCTGTAAGGGAATCAAGTGTGTCTAGACTGGCCTAAACATGGCAGCGAGAATCAGCTCAAACCCACTATAAAAAGGAATTTCAAAAACAAAACAAAAAAACTGGGAAATTCTTTACAATTCCTTCAGGGTCTCTGATGAAACCTGGAATGACCCTATCTACAACGACAGCTGGATGTGGCATAAGGCTGGACACTTGGGACTGAGAGGATTGGTGAGATTGGGTGAGCAAATGCAGAACCTTTAAAGCAATAATGCATGGCCCCCATTCCATGGGTCCCAACTCTCCAGGTTGAAGGGAATATTACTACAGTTATAACATGTACGAGAAACCTAGAGAACGGACACACTGTGAATACGAATGGTTTCTAAAACTCAACGAATAGTCCCTCTCCTGGTGCTCCGGTTTGACTTTCCATCTGCTTTACTATCAATCTCCCAACTTGGAGAGACAGCCCCTTCAACCTCCTGGTTCACACAGGTTTCCAATTTGGCAGAGGATGAAAGAGAAGAGGGAGAACCAATGAGAGAGTAGCTGTTAGGCGTTTGAACGGTCATATATCACTCTAGCTTCCCGGCAGGAAGAAGAATTAACCAAAGTCTCAGCCACCCACCGGGAACCAGCATAGGTCCTGAACCAAAATTTTGGACTTGCGGTCAGCTCACCAAAAACGAGTTGAAAAATGGAGCTCAGGGGCACAGCAATTCACAAACTGGCCGGGTAATAACGGACAACTATTGTCCAAAAATCTGTTGAGGGAAGGCAACGAGGTGGACTTGAAAGCGAGGCAGAATAGCAGGAAACATATTTCAAGAGGTACGTTGGAATCGCCTGTAAATCACAGGAAGAGGGACACAACTTCGACAATGATGCACTTGGCCAAAATGGGCGTATGCGTTTTCTCCTGAATATATTCAGGAGAAAACGCATACGCCCTTTTTGGCCAAGCAAGCAAGCGGGCAATGCAAATCAGCACTACAAAGAAGTATCACTTCCCACTGGTCAAAAGGGACATCCACAAAATGTGTAAAAACCAGAAAGGCAAGACAGGCGCTGGAGAACAGGGAGCCTTGTTATGCTGATGGGCGGGATGTAAATTGCCAACTGCCTCTCTGGAGGAGTACATTGTATTCCTTAAAACAAGTAAACAGCCGAGCTACAGAGCCAAGGGCATTTCCAGTCTAGGGAATATACCTTGGGAAAATTGAAAATCAATAAGACAGAGCCACCCCAAAATTTAGGGCTGCACTGCTTATAAGGACCTCAACTTGGGTACACCTTAAATATCCCAGGAAATATAAAAATGGTTCAAAAAATTGTGGTACTTACGTACGATGGAATATCCCTCAGCCATGAAATCAATGTCATAGGACGAGTAGCAGCAAAATGGGTGGATTCAGGTACGATGATTCTAAGTGAAATAAGTCACAGAGAAAAAGAAACTTATCATAAGATATCACTTATGAAGATCCTGTAAACATGGCTACACTTGAACTGAGATAGGAAAGAGAACAGTGTCTCACATTTAGAAAACACTCTTATGCCTGCTTAAGGGGGAAGGAGAGGTGGGGTGATGCATAAAACCAGAGTTTGATATAAGCACAGGTACCGTTCCAAAAACCAACTATGGAATAGACAAGACCTACACCTTCCTCAGTGAAAGGGATTCAAAGCCCCATATTTCCCGCAGAGGAATATATCTGACTACTAAGAATCTTAAAACCTATGGATTGATATGTCTCCGTAAGGGAATCAAGTGTGTCTAGACTGGCCTAAACATGGCAGCGAGAATCAGCTCAAACCCACTATAAAAAGGAATTTCAAAAACAACACAAAAAAACTGGGAAATTCTTTACAATTCCTTCAGGGTCTCTGATGAAACCTGGAATGACCTTATCTACAATGACAGCTGGGTGTGGCATAAGGAGGGACACTTGGGACTGAGACGATTGGTGAGATTGGGTGAGCAAATGCAGAAAATTTAAAGCACAAACGCCTGGCACCCATTCCATGGGTCCCAACTCTCCAGGTTGAAGGGAATATTACTACAGTTATAACATGTAAGGGAAACCTAGAGATCGGACACACTGTGAATACGAAAGGTTTCTAAAACTCAACGAATAGTCCCTCTCCTGGTACTCCGGTTTGACTTTCCATCTGCTTTACTATCAACCTCCCAACTTGGAGAGACAGCCCCTTTAACCTCCTGGTTCGCACAGGTTTCCAATTTGGCAGAGGATGAAAGGGAAGAGGGAGATCCAATGAGAGAGTAGCTGTTAGGCATTTGGACGGGCACATATCACTGTAATTTCCCGGCAGGAAGAAGAATTAACCAAAGTCTCAGCCACCCCCCGGGAACCAGTATAGTTCCTGAACCAAAATTTTGGACTTGCGGTCAGCTCACCAAAAACGAGTTGAAAAATGGAGCTCAGGGGCACAGCAATTCACAAACTGGCCGAGTAATAAAGGACAACTATCGTCCAAACATCTGTTGAGGGAAGGCAACGAGGCGGACTTGAAAGCGAGGCAGAAGAGCAGGAAACAGATTTCAAGAGGTACGTTGGAATCGCCTTTAAAGCACAGGAAGAGGGGCACAACTTCGACAATGATGCACTTGGCCAAAAAGGGCGTATGCGTTTTCTCCTGAATATATTCAGGAGAAAACGCATACGCCCTTTTTAGCCAAGCAAGCAAGCTGGCAATGCAGATCTGCACTACAAAGTAGTATCACTTCCCACTGGTCAAAAGGGACATCCACAAAATGTGTAAAAACCAGAAAGGCAAGACAGGTCCTGGAGAATAGGGAGCCTTGTTATGCTGATGGGCGGGATGTAAATTGCCAACTGCCTCTCTGGTGGAGTGCATTGTGTTCCCTAAAACAAGTAAACAACAGAGCTACAGAGCCGAGGGCACTTCCAGTCTAGGGAATATACCTTGGGAAAACTGAAAATCAATAAGACAGAGCCACCCCAAAATTTAGGGCTGCACTGCTTACAAGGACCTCAACTTGAGTACACCTTAAATATCCCAGGAAATATAAAAATGGTTCAAAAATTGTGGTACTTACGTATGATGGAATATCCCTCAGCCATGAAATCAATGTCATAAAACCAGTAGCAGCAAAATGGGTGGATTCAGGTACGATGATTCTAAGTGAAATAAGTCACAGAGAAAAAGAAACTTATCATAAGATATCACTTATGAAGATCCTGTAAACATGGCTACACTTGAACTGAGTTAGGAAAGAGAACAGTGTCTCACATTTAGAAAACACCCTTTTGCCTGCTTAAGGGGGAAGGAGAGGTGGGGTGATGCATAAAACCAGAGTTTGATATAAGCACAGGTACCGTTCCAAAAACCAACTATGGAATAGACAAGACCTACACCTTCCTCAGTGAAAGGGACTCAAAACCCCATATTTCCCGCAGAGGAATATATCTGACTAGTAAGAACCTTAAAACCTATGGATTGATATGTCTCCGTAAGGGAATCAAGTGTGTCTAGACTGGCATAAACATGGCAGCGAGAATCAGCTCAAACCCACTATAAAAAGGAATTTCAAAAACAAAACAAAAAAACTGGGAAATTCTTTACAATTCCTTGAGGGTCTCTGATGAAACCTGGAATGACCCTATCTACAATGACAGCTGGATGTGGCATAAGGCTGGACACTAGGGACTGAGAGGATTGGTGAGATTGGGTGAGCAAATGCAGACCCTTTAAAGAACAAATGCCTGGCACCCATTCCATGGGTCCCAACTCTCCAGGTTGAAGGGAATATTACTACAGCTATAACATGTACGGGAAACATAGAGAACGGACACACTGTGAATACGAAAGGTTTCTAAAACTCAACGAATAGTCCCTCTCCTGGTGCTCCGGTTTGACTTTCCATCTGCTTTACTATCAACCTCCCAACTTGGAGAGACAGCCCCTTTAACCTCCTGGTTCGCACAGGTTTCCAATTTGGCAGAGGATGAAAGGGAAGAGGGAGAACCAATGAGAGAGTAGCTGTTAGGCATTTGGACGGGCACATATCACTGTAATTTCCCGGCAGGAAGAAGTATTAACCAAAGTCTTCGCGACCCACCAGGAACCAGTATAGGTCCAGAACCAAAATGTTGGACGTGTGGTCAGCTCACCAAAAACGAGTTGAAAAATGGAGCTCAGGGGCACAGCAATTCACAAACTGGCCGAGTAATAAAGGACAACTATCGTCCAAAAATCTCTTGAGGGAAGGCAACGAGGCGGACTTGAAAGCGAGGCAGAATAGCAGGAAACAGATTTCAGGAGGTACGTTGGAATCGCCTTTAAAGCACAGGAAGAGGGACACAACTTCGAATATGATGCACTTGGCCAAAAAGGGCGTATGCGTTTTCTCCTGAATATATTCAGGAGAAAACGCATACGCCCTTTTTGGCCAAGCAAGCAAGCGGGCAATGCAAATCTGCACTACAAAGAAGTATCACTTCCCACCGGTCAAAAGGGACATCCACAAAATGTGTAAAAACCAGAAAGGCAAGACAGGCCCTGGAGAACAGGGAGCCTTGTTATGCTGATGGGCGGGATGTTAATTGCCAACTGCCTCTCTGGAGGAGTACATTGTATTCCCTAAAACAAGTAAACAACAGAGCTACAGAGCCAAGGGCACTTCCAGTCTAGGGAATATACCTTGGGAAAACTGAAAATCAATAAGACAGAGCCACGCCAAAATTTAGGGCTGCACTGCTTACAAGGACCTCAACTTGGGTACACCTTAAATATCCCAGGAAATATAAAAATGGTTCAAAAAAGTGTGGTACTTACGTACGATGGAATATCCCTCAGCCATGAAATCAATGTCATAAGACCAGTAGCAGCAAAATGGGTGGATTCAGGTACGATGATTCTAAGTGAAATAAGTCACAGAGAAAAAGAAACTTATCATAAGATATCACTTATGAAGATCCTGTAAACATGGCTGCACTTGAACTGAGTTAGGAAAGAGAACAGTGTCTCACATTTAGAAAACACTCTTATGCCTACTTAAGGGGGAAGGAGAGGTGGGGTGATGCATAAAACCAGAGTTTGATATAAGCACAGGTACCGTTCCAAAAACCAACTATGGAATAGACAAGACCTACACCTTCCTCACTGAAAGGGATTCAAAGACCCATATTTCCCGCAGAGGAATATATCTGATTACTAAAAATCTTAAAACCTATGTATTGATATGTCTCCGTAAGAGAATCAAGTGTGTCTAGACTGGCATAAACATGGCAGCGAGAATCAGCTCAAACCCACTATAAAAAGGAATTTCAAAAACAAAACAAAAAAACTGGGAATTTCTTTCCAATTCCTTCAGGGTCTCTGATGAAACCTGGAATGACCCTATCTACAACGACAGCTGGATGTGGCATAAGGTTGGACACTTCGGACTGAGAGGATTGTTGAGATTGGGTGAGCAAATGCAGACCCTTTAAAGCAATAATGCATGGCACCCATTCCATGGGTCCCAACTCTCCAGGTTGAAGGGAATATTACTACAGTTATAACATGTACGGGAAACCTAGAGAACGGACACACTGTGAATACGAAAGGTTTCTAAAATTCAGCGAATAGTCCCTCTCCTGGTGCTCCGGTTTGACTTTCCATCCGCTTTACTATCAACCTCCCAACTTGGAGAGACAGCCCCTTTAACCTCCTGGTTCACACAGTTTGCCAATTTGGCAGAGGATGAAAGGGAAGAGGGAGAACCAATGAGAGAGTAGCTGTTAGGCATTTGGACGGGCACATATCACTGTAATTTCGCGGCAGGAAGAAGAATTAACCAAAGTCTCAGCCACCCACCGGGAACCAGTATAGTTCCTGAACCAAAATTTTGGACTTGCGGTCAGCTCACCAAAAACGAGTTGAAAAATGGAGCTCAGGGGCACAGCAATTCACAAACTGGCCGAGTAATAAAGGACAACTATCGTCCAAAAATCTGTTGAGGGAAGGCAACGAGGCGGACTTGAAAGCGAGGCAGAATACCAGGAAACAGATTTCAAGAGGTACGTGGGAATCGCCTTTAAAGCACACGAAGTGGGGCACAACTTCGACAATGATGCACTTGGCCAAAAAGGGCGTTTGCGTTTTCTCCTGAATATATTCAGGAGAAAACACATACGCCGTTTTTGGCCAAGCAAGCAAGCGGGCAATGCAAATCTGCACTACAAAGAAGTATCACTTCCCACCGGTCAAAAGGGACATCCACAAAATGTGTAAAAACCAGAAAGGCAAGACAGGCCCTGGAGAACAGGGAGTCTTGTTATGCTGATGGGCGGGATGTAAATTGCCAACTGCCTCTCTGGAAGAGTGCATTGTGTTCCCTAAAACAAGTAAACAACAGAGCTACAGAGCCAAGGGAACTTCCAGTCTACGGAATATACCTTGGGAAAACTGAAAATCAATAAGACAGAGCCACCCCAAAACTTAGGGCTGCACTGCTTAAAAGGACCTCAACTTAGGTACACCTTAAATATCCCAGGAAATATAAAAATGGTTCAAAAAATTGTGGTACATATGTACGATGGAATATCCCTCAGCCATGAAATCAATGTCATAAGACCAGTAGCAGCAAAATGGGTGGATTCAGGTACGATGATTCTAAGTGAAATAAGTCACAGAGAAAAAGAAACTTATCATAAGATATCACTTATGAAGATCCTGTAAACATGGCTACACTTGAACTGAGATAGGAAAGAGAACAGTGTCTCACATTGAGAAAACACTCTTATGCCTGCTTAAGGGGGAAGGAGAGGTGGGGTGATGCATAAAACCAGAGTTTGATATAAGCACAGGTACCGTTCCAAAAACCAACTATGGAATAGACAAGACCTACACCTTCCTCAGTGAAAGGGATTCAAAGCCCCATATTTCCCGCAGAGTAATATATCTGACTACTAAGAATCTTAAAACCTATGGATTGATATGTCTCCGTAAGGGAATCAAGTGTGTCTAGACTGGCATAAACATGGCAGCGAGAATCAGCTAAACCCACTATAAAAAGGAATTTCAAAAACAAAACAAAAAAACTGGGAAATTCTTTACAATTCCTTCAGGGTCTCTGATGAAACCTGGAATGACCCTATCTACAATGACAGCTGGATGTGGCATAAGGCTGGACACTTGGGACTGAGAGGATTGGTGAGATTGGGTGAGCAAATGCAGAACCTTTACAGCACAAATGCCTGGCACCCATTCCATGGGTCCCAACTCTCCAGGTTGAAGGGAATATTACTATAGCTATAACATGTACGGGAAACCTAGAGAACGGACACACTGTGAATACGAAAGGTTTCTAAAACTCAACGAATAGTCCCTCTCCTGGTGCTCCGGTTTGACTTTCCATCTGCTTTACTATCAACCTCCCAACTTGGAGAGACAGCCCCTTTAACCTCCTGGTTCGCACAGGTTTCCAATTAGGCAGAGGATGAAAGGGCAGAGGGAGAACCAATGAGAGAGTAGCTGTTAGGCATTTGGACGGGCACATATCACTGTAATTTCCCGGCAGGAAGAAGAATTAACCAAAGTCTCAGCCACCAACCAGGAACCAGTATAGGTCCTGAACCAAAATTTTGGACTTGCGGTCAGCTCAACAAAAACGAGTTGAAAAATGGAGCTCATGGGCACAGCAATTCACAAACTGGCCGAGTAATACAGGACAACTATCGTCCAAAAATCTGTTGAGGGAAGGCAACGAGGCGGACTTGAAAGCGAGGCAGAAGAGCAGGAAACAGATTTCAAGAGGTACATTGGAATCGCCTTTAAAGCACAGGAAGAGGGACACAACTTCGACAATGATGCACTTGGCCAAAAAGGGCGTATGCGTTTTCTCCTGAATATATTCAGGAGGAAACGCATACACCCTTTTTGGCCAAGCAAGCAAGCGGGCAATGCAAATCTGCACTACAAAGAAGTATCACTTCTCACCGGTCAAAAGGGACATCCACAAAATGTGTAAAAACCAGAAAGGCAAGACAGGCCCTGGAGAACACGGAGCCTTGTTATGCTGATGGGCGGGATGTAAATTGCCAACTGCCTCTCTGGAGGAGTGCATTGTGTTCCCTAAAACAAGTAAACAACAGAGCTACAGAGCCAAGGGCACTTCCAGTCTAGGGAATATACCTTGGGAAAACTGAAAATCAATAAGACAGAGCCACCCCAATACTTAGGGCTGCACTGCTTACAAGGACCTCAACTTGGGTACACCTTAAATATCCCAGGAAATATAAAAATGGTTCAAAAAATTGTGGTACTTACGTACGATGGAATATCCCTCAGCCATGCATTCAATGTCATAAGACCACTAGCAGCAAAATGGGTGGATTCATGTAGGATGATTCTAAGTGAAATAAGTCACAGAGAAAAAGAAACTTATCATAAGATATCACTTATGAAGATCCTGTAAACATGGCTACACTTGAACTGAGTTAGGAAAGAGAACAGTGTCTCACATTTAGAAAACACTCTTATGCCTGCTTAAGGGGGAAGGAGAGGTGGGGTGATGCATAAAACCAGAGTTTGATATAAGCACAGGTACCGTTCCAAAAACCAACTATGGAATAGACAAGACCTACACCTTCCTCAGTGAAAGGGACTCAAAACCCCATATTTCCCTCTGAGGAATATATCTGACTAGTAAGAATATTAAAACCTATGTATTGATATGTCTCCGTAAGGGAATCAAGTGTGTCTAGACTGGCATAAACATGGCAGCGAGAATCAGCTCAAACCCACTATAAAAAGGAATTTCAAAAACAAAACAAAAAAACTTGGAAATTCTTTACCTTTCCT
The DNA here is from genome assembly GCF_949752795.1 of Hyperoodon ampullatus. NCBI lineage: Eukaryota > Metazoa > Chordata > Mammalia > Artiodactyla > Ziphiidae > Hyperoodon > Hyperoodon ampullatus. The sequence continues at coordinate 519,979 of NW_027640990.1, read as the reverse complement.
TCAGGGTCTCTGATGAAACCTGGAATGACCCTATCTACAATGACAGCTGGATGTGGCATAAGGCTGGACACTTGGGACTGAGAGGATTGGTGAGATTGGGTGAGCAAATGCAGACCCTTTAAAGCAATAATGCATGGCACCCATTCCATGGGTCCCAACTCTCCAGGTTGAAGGGAATATTACTACAGTTATAACATGTACGGGAAACCTAGAGAACGGACACACTGTGAATACGAAAGGTTTCTAAAACTCAACGAATAGTCCCTCTCCTGGTGCTCCGGTTTGACTTTCCATCTGCTTTACTATCAACCTCCCAAATTGAAGAGACAGCCCCTTTAACCTCCTGGTTCGCACAGGTTGCCAATTTGGCAGCGGATGAAAGGGAAGAGGGAGAAACAATGAGAGAGTAGCTGTTAGGCATTTGGACGGGCACATATCACTGTAATTTCCCGGCAGGAAGAAGAATTAACCAAATTCTCAGCCACCCACCGGGAACCAGTATAGGTCCTGAACCAAAATTTTGGACTTGCGGTCAGCTCACCAAAAACGAGTTGAAAAATGGAGCTCAGGGGCACAGCAATTCACAAACTGGCCGAGTAATAAAGGACAACTATCGTCCAAAAATCTGTTGAGGGAAGGCAACGAGGCGGACTTGAAAGCGAGGCAGAAGAGCAGGAAACAGATTTCAAGAGGTACGTTGGAATCGCCTTTAAAGCACAGGAAGAGGGGCACAACTTCGACAATGATGCACTTGGCCAAAAAGGGCGTAGGCGTTTTCTCTTGAATATATTCAGGAGGAAACGCATACGCCCTTTTTGGCCAAGCAAGCAAGCGGGCAATGCAAATCTACAATACAAAGAAGTATCACTTCTCACCGGTCAAAAGGGACATCCACAAAATATGTAAAAACCAGAAAGGCAAGACAGGCCCTGGAGAACACGGAGCCTTGTTATGCTGATGGGCGGCATGTAAATTGCCAACTGCCTCTCTGGAGGAGTGCATTGTGTTCCCTAAAACAAGTAAATAACAGAGCTACAGAGCCAAGGGCACTTCCAGTCTACGGAATATACCTTGGGAAAACTGAAAATCAATAAGACAGAGCCACCCCAATATTTAGGGCTGCACTGCTTACAAGGACCTCAACTTGTGTATACCTTAAATATCCCAGGAAATATAAAAATGGTTCAAAAAATTGTGGTACTTACGTACGATGGAATATCCCTCAGCCATGAAATCAATGTCATAAGACCAGTAGCAGCAAAATGGGTGGATTCAGGTACGATGATTCTAAGTGAAATAAGTCACAGAGAAAAAGAAACTTATCATAAGATATCACTTATGAAGATCCTGTAAACATGGCTGATCTTGAACTGAGTTAGGAAAGAGAACAGTGTCTCACATTTAGAAAACACTCTTATGCCTGCTTAAGGGGGAAGGAGAGGTGGGGTGATGCATAAAACCAGAGTTTGATATAAGCACAGGTACCGTTCCAAAAACCAACTATGGAATAGACAAGACCTACACCTTCCTCAGTGAAAGGGACTCAAAACCCCATATTTCCCGCAGAGGAATATATCTGACTAGTAAGAATCTTAAAACCTATGTATTGATATGTCTCCGTAAGGGAATCAAGTGTGTCTAGACTGGCATAAACATGGCAGCGAGAGTCAGCTCAAACCCACTATAAAAAGGAATTTAAAAAACAAAACAAAAAAACTGGGAAATTCTTTACAATTCCTTCAGGGTCTCTGATGAAACCTGGAATGACGCTATCTACAACGACAGCTGGATGTGGCATAAGGCTGGACACTTGGGACTGAGAGGATTGGTGAGATTGGGTGAGCAAATGCAGACCCTTTAAAGCAATAATGCATGGCACCCATTCCATGGGTCCCAACTCTCCAGGTTGAAGGGAATATTACTACAGTTATAACATGTACGGGAAACCTAGAGAACGGACACACTGTGAATACGAAAGGTTTCTAAAACTCAACGAATAGTCCCTCTCCTGGTGCTCCCGTTTGACTTTCCATCTGCTTTACTGTCAACGTCCCAACTTGGAGAGACAGACCCTTTAACCTCCTGGTTCGCACAGGTTGCCAATTTGGCAGAGGATGAAAGGGACGAGGGAGAACCAATGAGAGAGTATCTGTTAGGCATTTGGACGGGCACATATCACTGTAATTTCCCGGCAGGAAGAAGAATTAACCAAAGTCTCAGCCACCCACCATGAACCAGTATACGTCCTGAACCAAAATTTTGGACTTGCGGTCAGCTCACCAAAAACGAGTTGAAAAATGGAGCTCAGGGGCACAGCAATTCACAAACGGGCCGATTAATAAAGGACAACTATCGTCCAAAAATCTGTTGAGGGAAGGCAACGAGGCGGACTTGAAAGCGAGGCAGAAGAGCAGGAAACAGATTTCAAGAGGTACGTTGGAATCGCCTTTAAAGCACAGGAAGAGGGACACAACTTCGACAATGATGCACTTGGCCAAAAAGGGCGTATGCGTTTTCTCCTGAATATATTCAGGAGAAAACGCATACGCCCTTTTTGGCCAAGCAAGCAAGCGGGCAATGCAAATCTGCACTACAAAGAAGTATCACTTCCCACCGGTCAAAAGGGACATCCACAAAATGTGTAAAAACCAGGAAGGCAAGACAGGCCCTGGAGAACAGGGAGCCTTGTTATGCTGTTGGGCGGGATGTAAATTGCCAACTACCTCTCTGGAGGAGTGCATTGTGTTCCCTAAAACAAGTAAACAACAGAGCTACAGAGCCAAGGGCACTTCCAGTCTAGGGAATATACCTTGGGAAAACTGAAAATCAATAAGACAGAGCCACCCCAAAATTTAGGGCTGCACTGCTTACAAGGACCTCAACTTGGGTACACCTTAAATATCCCAGGAAATATAAAAACGGTTCAAAAAATTGTGGTACTTACGTACGATGGAATATCCCTCAGCCATGAAATCAATGTCATAAGACCAGTAGCAGCAAAATGGGTGGATTAATGTACGATGATTCTAAGTGAAATAAGTCACAGAGAAAAAGAAACGTATCATAAGATATCACTTATGAAGATCCTGTAAACATGTCTACACTTGAACTGAGTTAGGAAAGAGAACAGTGTCTCACTTTTAGAAAACACTCTTATGCCTGCTTAAGGGGAAAGGAGAGGTGGGATGATGCATAAAACCAGAGTTTGATATAAGCACAGGTACCGTTCCAAAAACCAACTATGGAATAGACAAGACCTACACCTTCCTCAGTGAAAGGGACTCAAAACCCCATATTTCCCACAGAGGAATATATCTGACTAGTAAGAATCTTAAAACCTATGTATTGATATGTCTCCGTAAGGGAATCAAGTGTGTCTAGACTGGCATAAACATGGCAGCGAGAGTCAGCTCAAACCCACTATAAAAAGGAATTTAAAAAACAAAACAAAAAAACTGGGAAATTCTTTACAATTCCTTCAGGGTCTCTGATGAAACCTGGAATGACGCTATCTACAACGACAGCTGGATGTGGTATAAGGCTGGACACTTGGGACTGAGAGGATTGGTGAGATTGGGTGAGCAAATGCAGACCCTTTAAAGCAATAATGCATGGCACCCATTCCATGGGTCCCAACTCTCCAGGTTGAAGGGAATATTACTACAGTTATAACATGTACGGGAAACCTAGAGAACGGACACACTGTGAATACGAAAGGTTTCTAAAACTCAACGAATAGTCCCTCTCCTGGTGCTCCGGTTTGACTTTCCATCTGCTTTACTATCAACCTCCCAACTTGGAGAGACAGACCCTTTAACATCCTGGTTCGCACAGGTTGCCAATTTGGCAGCGGATGAAAGGGACGAGGGAGAACCAATGAGAGAGTATCTGTTAGGCATTTGGTCGGGCACATATCACTGTAATTTCCCGGCAGGAAGAAGAATTAACCAAAGTCTCAGCCACCCACCAGGAACCAGTATACGTCCTGAACCAAAATTTTGGACTTGCGGTCAGCTCACCAAAAACGAGTTGAAAAATGGAGCTCAGGGGCACAGCAATTCACAAACTGGCCGATTAATAAAGGACAACTATCGTCCAAAAATCTGTTGAGGGAAGGCAACGAGGCGGACTTGAAAGCGAGGCAGAAGAGCAGGAAACAGATTTCAAGAGGTACGTTGGAATCGCCTTTAAAGCACAGGAAGAGGGACACAACTTCGACAATGATGCACTTGGCCAAAAAGGGCGTATGCGTTTTCTCCTGAATATATTCAGGAGAAAACGCATACGCCCTTTTTGGCCAAGCAAGCAAGCGGGCAATGCAAATCTGCACTACAAAGAAGTATCACTTCCCACCGGTCAAAAGGGACATCCAGAAAATGTGTAAAAACCAGGAAGGCAAGACAGGCCCTGGAGAACAGGGAGCCTTGTTATGCTGATGGGCGGGATGTAAATTGCCAACTGCCTCTCTGGAGGAGAACATTGTGTTCCCTAAAACAAGTAAACAACAGAGCTACAGAGCCAAGGGCACTTCCAGTCTACGGAATATACCTTGGGAAAACTGAAAATCAATAAGACAGAGCCACCCCAAAACTTAGGTCTGCACTGCTTACAAGGACCTCAACTTGGGTACACCTTAAATATCCCAGGAAACATAAAGATGGTTCAAAAAATTGTGGTACTTACGTACGATGGAATATCCCTCAGCCATGAAATCAATGTCATAAGACCAGTAGCAGCAAAATGGGTGGATTCAGGTACGATGATTCTAAGTGAAATAAGTCACAGAGAAAAAGAAACTTATCATAAGATATCACTTATGAAGATCCTGTAAACATGGCTACACTTGAACTGAGTTAGGAAAGAGAACAGTGTCTCACATTTAGAAAACACTCTTATGCCTGCTTAAGGGGGAAGGAGAGGTGGGGTGATGCATAAAACCAGAGTTTGATATAAGCACAGGTACCGTTCCAAAAACCAACTATGGAATAGACAAGACCTACACCTTCCTCAGTGAAAGGGATTCAAAGCCCCATATTTCCCGCAGAGGAATATATCTGACTACTAAGAATCTTAAAACCTATGTATTGATATGTCTCTGTAAGCGAATCAAGTGTGTCTAGACTGGCATAAACATGGCAGCGAGAGTCAGCTCAAACCAACTATAAAAAGGAATTTCAAAAACAAAACAAAAAAACTGGGAAATACTTTGCAATTCCTTCAGCGTCTCTGATGAAACCTGGAATGATCCTATCTACAACGACAGCTGGATGTGGCATAAGGCTGGACACTTGGGACTGAGAGGATTGGTGAGATTGGGTGAGCAAATGCAGACCCTTTAAAGCACAAATGCCTGGCACCCATTCCATGTGTCCCAACTCTCCAGGTTGAAGGGAATATTACTACAGCTATAACATGTACGGGAAACCTAGAGAACGGACACACTGTGAATATGAAAGGTTTCTAAAACTCAACGAATAGTCCCTCTCCTGGGGCTCCGGTTTGACTTTTCATCTGCTTTACTATCAACCTCCCAACTTGGAGAGACAGCTCCTTTAGCCTCCTGGTTCGCACAGGTGGCCAATTTGGCAGAGGATGAAAGGGAAGAGGGAGAAACAATGAGAGAGTAGCTGTTAGGCATTTGGACGGGCACATATCACTGTAATTTCCCGGCAGGAAGAAGTATTAACCAAAGTCTTCGCGACCCACCAGGAACCAGTATAGGACCAGAACCAAAATGTTGGACGTGTGGTCAGCTCACCAAAAACGAGTTGAAAAATGGAGCTCAGGGGCACAGCAATTCACAAACTGGCCGAGTAATAAAGGACAACTATCGTCCAAAAATCTGTTGAGGGAAGGCAACGAGGCGGACTTGAAAGCGAGGCAGAAGAGCAGGAAACAGATTTCAAGAGGTATGTTGGAATCACCTTTAAAGCACAGGAAGAGGGGCACAACTTCGACAATGATGCACTTGGCCAAAAAGCGCGTATGCGTTTTCTCCTGAATATATTCAGGAGAAAACGCATACGCCCTTTTTGGCCAAGCAAGCAAGCGGGCAATGCAAATCTGCACTACAAAGAAGTATCACTTTCCACCGGTCAAAAGGGACATCCACAAAATGTGTAAAAACCAGGAAGGCAAGACAGGCCCTGGAGAACAGGGAGCCTTGTTATGCTGATGGGCGGGATGTAAATTGCCAACTGCCTCTCTGGAGGAGTGCATTGTGTTCCCTAAAACAAGTAAAGGACAGAGCTACAGATCCAAGGGCACTTCCAGTCTACGGAATATACCTTGGGAAAACTGAAAATCAATAAGACAGAGCCACCCCAAAACTTAGGTCTGCACTGCTTACAAGGACCTCAACTTGGGTACACCTTAAATATCCCAGGAAATATAAAAATGGTTCAAAAAATTGTGGTACTTACGTACGATGGAATATCCCTCAGCCATGAAATCAATGTCATAAGACCAGTAGCAGCAAAATGGGTGGATTCAGGTACGATGATTCTAAGTGAAATAAGTCACACAGAAAAAGAAACTTATCATAAGATATCACTTATGAAGATCCTGTAAACATGGCTACACTTGAACTGAGTTAGGAAAGAGAACAGTGTCTCACATTTAGAAAACACTCTTATGCCTGCTTAAGGGGGAAGGAGAGGTGGGGTGATGCATAAAACCAGAGTTTGATATAAGCACAGGTACCGTTCCAAAAACCAACTATGGTATAGACAAGACCTACACCTTCCTCAGTGAAAGGGATTCAAAGCCACATATTTCCCGCAGAGGAATATATCTGACTAGTAAGAATCTTAAAACCTATGGATTGATATGTCTCCGTAAGAGAATCAACTGTGTCTTGACTGGCATAAACATGGCAGTGAGAATCAGCTCAAACCCACTATAAAAAGGAATTTCAAAAACAAAACAAAAAAACCTGGAAATTCTATACAATTCCTTCAGCGTCTCTGATGAAACCTGGAATGACCCTATCTACAATGACAGCTGGATGTGGCATAAGGCTGGACACTTGGGACTGAGAGGATTGGTGAGATTGGGTGAGCAAATGCAGAACCTTTACAGCACAAATGGCTGGCACCCATTCCATGGGTCCCAACTCCCCAGGTTGAAGGGAATATTACTACTGCTATTACATGTACGGGAAACCTAGAGAACGGACACACTGTGAATACGAAAGGTTTCTAAAACTGAACGAATAGTCCCTCTCCTGGTGCTCCGGTTTGACTTTCCATCTGCTTTACTATCAACCTCCCAACTTGGAGAGACAGCCCCTTTAACCTCCTGGTTCGCACAGGTTTCCAATTTGGCAGAGGATGAAAGGGAAGAGGGAGAACCAATGAGAGAGTAGATGTTAGGCATTTGGACGGGCACATATCACTGTAATTTCCCTGCAGGTAGAAGAATTAACCAAAGTCTCAGCCACCCACCGGGAGCCAGTATAGGTCCTGAACCAAAATTTTGGACTTGCGGTCAGCTCAACAAAAACGAGTTGAAAAATGGAGCTCAGGGGCACAGCAATTCACAAACTGGCCCAGTAATAAAGGACAACTATCGTCCAAAAATCTGTTGAGGGAAGGCAACGAGGCGGACTTGAAAGCGAGGCAGAATAGCAGGAAACAGATTTCAAGAGGTACGTTGGAATCGCCTTTAAAGCACAGGAAGAGGGGCACAACTTCGACAATGATGCACTTGGCCAAAAAGGGCGTATGCGTTTTCTCCTGAATATATTCAGGAGGAAACGCATACGCCCTTTTTGGCCAAGCAAGCAAGCGGGCAATGCAAATCTGCACTACAAAGAAGTATCACTTCCCACCGGTCAAAAGGGACATCCACAAAATGTGTAAAAACCAGAAAGGCAAGACAGGCCCTGGAGAACAGGGAGCCTTGTTATGCTGATGGGCGGGATGTAAATTGCCAACTGCCTCTCTGGAGGAGTGCACTGTGTTCCCTAAAACAAGTAAAGGACAGAGCTACAGATCCAAGGGCACTTCCAGTCTACGGAATATACCTTGGGAAAACTGAATATCAATAAGACAGAGCCACCCCAAAATTTAGGGCTGCGCTGCTTACAAGGACCTCAACTTGGGTACACCTTAAATATCCCAGGAAATATAAAATTGGTTCAAAAAATTGTGGTACTTACGTACGATGGAATATCCCTCAGCCATGAAATCAATGTCATAAGACCAGTAGCAGCAAAATGGGTAGATTCAGGTACGATGATTCTAAGTGAAATATGTCACAGAGAAAAAGAAACCTATCATAAGATATCACTTATGAAGATCCTGTAAACATGGCTACACTTGAACTGAGTTAGGAAAGAGAACAGTGTCTCACTTTTAGAAAACACTCTTATGCCTGCTTAAGGGGGAAGGAGAGGTGGGGTGATGCATAAAACCAGAGTTTGATATAAGCACAGGTACCGTTCCAAAAACCAACTATGGAATAGACAAGACCTACACCTTCCTCAGTGAAAGGGACTCAAAACGCCATATTTCCCGCAGAGGAATATATCTGACTAGTAAGAATCATAAAACCTATGTATTGATATGTTTCCGTAAGGGAATCAAGTGTGTCTAGACTGGCATAAACATGGCAGCGAGAATCAGCTCAAACCCACTATAAAAAGGAATTTCAAAAACAAAACAAAAAAACTGGGAAATTCTTAACAATTCCTTCAGGGTCTCTGATGAAACCTGGAATGACCCTATCTACAATGACAGCTGGATGTGGCATAAGGAGGGACACTTGGGACTGAGAGGATTGGTGAGATTTGGTGAGCAAATGCAGAACATTTACAGCACAAATGCCTGGCACTCATTCCATGGGTCCCAATCTCCAGGTTGAAGGGAATATTACTACAGCTATAACATGTACGGGAAACCTAGAGAACGGACACACTGTGAATACGAAAGGTTTCTAAAACTCAACGAATAGTCCCTCTCCTGGTGCTCCGGTTTGACTTTCCATCTGCTTTACTATCAACCTCCCAACTTGGAGAGACAGCCCCTTTAACCTCCTGGTTCGCACAGGTTGCCAATTTGGCAGAGGATGAAATGGAAGAGGGAGAACCAATGAGAGAGTAGCTGTTAGGCATTTGGACGGGCACATATCACTGTAATTTCCCGGCAGGAAGAAGAATTAACCAAAGTCTCAGCCACCCACCAGGAACCAGTATACGTCCTGAACCAAAATTTTGGACTTGCGGTCAGCTCACCAAAAACGAGTTGAAAAATGGAGCTCAGGGGCACAGCAATTCACAAACTGGCCGATTAATAAAGGACAACTATCGTCCAAAAATCTGTTGAGGGAAGGCAACGAGGCGGACTTGAAAGCGAGGCAGAAGAGCAGGAAACAGATTTCAAGAGGTACGTTGGAATCGCCTTTAAAGCACAGGAAGAGGGACACAACTTCGACAATGATGCACTTGGCCAAAAAGGGCGTATGCGTTTTCTCCTGAATATATTCAGGAGAAAACGCATACGCCCTTTTTGGCCAAGCAAGCAAGCGGGCAATGCAAATCTGCACTACAAAGAAGTATCACTTCCCACCGGTCAAAAGGGATATCCACAAAATGTGTAAAAACCAGGAAGGCAAGACAGGCCCTGGAGAACAGGGAGCCTTGTTATGCTGTTGGGCGGGATGTAAATTGCCAACTGCCTCTCTGGAGGAGTGCATGGTGTTCCCTAAAACAAGTAAACAACAGAGCTACAGAGCCAAGGGCACTTCCAGTCTACGGAATATACCTTGGGAAAACTGAAATTCAAGAAGACAGAGCCACCCCAAAACTTAGGTCTGCACTGCTTACAAGGACCTCAACTTGGGTACACCTTAAATATCCCAGGAAATATAAAAATGGTTCAAAAAATTGTGGTACTTACGTACGATGGAATATCCCTCAGCCATGCAATCAATGTCATAAGACCAGTAGCAGCAAAATGGGTGGATTCATGTAGGACGATTCTAAGTGAAATAAGTCACAGAGAAAAAGAAACTTATCATAAGATATCACTTATGAAGATCCTGTAAACATGGCTACACTTGAACTGAGTTAGGAAAGAGAACAGTGTCTCACATTTAGAAAACACTCTTATGCCTGCTTAAGGGGGAAGGAGAGGTGGGGTGATGCATAAAACCAGAGTTTGATATAAGCACAGGTACCGTTCCAAAAACCAACTATGGAATAGACAAGACCTACACCTTCCTCAGTGAAAGGGACTCAAAACCCCATATTTCCCGCAGAGGAATATATCTGACTAGTAAGAATCTTAAAACCTATGTATTGATATGTCTCCGTAAGGGAATCAAGTGTGTCTAGACTGGCATAAACATGGCAGCGAGAATCAGCTCAAACCCACTATAAAAAGGAATTTCAAAAACAAAACAAAAAAACTTGGAAATTCTTTACAATTCCTTCAGGGTCTCTGATGAAACCTGGAATGACCCTATCTACAACGACAGCTGGATGTGGCATAAGGCTGGACACTTGGGCCTGAGAGGCTTGGTGAGATTGGGTGAGCAAATGCAGACCCTTTAAAGCAATAATGCATGGCACCCATTCCATGGGTCCCAACTCTCCAGGTTGAAGGGAATATTACTACAGTTATAACATGTACGGGAAACCTAGAGAACGGACACACTGTGAATACGAAAGGTTTCTAAAACTCAACGAATAGTCCCTCTCCTGGTGCTCCGGTTTGACTTTCCATCTGCTTTACTATCAACCTCCCAACTTGAAGAGACAGCCCCTTTAACCTCCTGGTTCGCACAGGTTGCCAATTTGGCAGCGGATGAAAGGGAAGAGGGAGAACCAATGAGAGAGTAGCTGTTAGGCATTTGGACGGGCACATATCACTGTAATTTCCCGGCAGGAAGAAGAATTAACCAAAGTCTCAGCCACCCACCGGGAACCAGTATAGGACTTGAACCAAAATTTTGGACTTGCGGTCAGCTCACCAAAAACGAGTTGAAAAATGGAGCTCAGGGGCACAGCAATTCACAAACTGGCCGAGTAATAAAGGACAACTATCGTCCAAAAATCTGTTGAGGGAAGGCAACGAGGCGGACTTGAAAGCGAGGCAGAAGAGCAGGAAACAGATTTCAAGAGGTACGTTGGAATCACCTTTAAAGCACAGGAAGAGGGGCACAACTTCGACAATGATGCACTTGGCCAAAAAGGGCGTAGGCGTTTTCTCTTGAATATATTCAGGAGGAAACGCATACGCCCTTTTTGGCCAAGCAAGCAAGCGGGCAATGCAAATCTGCACTACAAAGAAGTATCACTTCTCACCGGTCAAAAGGGACATCCACAAAATATGTAAAAACCAGAAAGGCAAGACAGGCCCTGGAGAACACGGAGCCTTGTTATGCTGATGGGCGGCATGTAAATTGCCAACTGCCTCTCTGGAGGAGTGCATTGTGTTCCCTAAAACAAGTAAACAACAGAGCTACAGAGCCAAGGGCACTTCCAGTCTAGGGAATATACCTTGGGAAAACTGAAAATCAATAAGACAGAGCCACCCCAATATTTAGGGCTGCACTGCTTACAAGGACCTCAACTTGTGTATACCTTAAATATCCCAGGAAATATAAAAATGGTTCAAAAAATTGTGGTACTTACGTACGATGGAATATCCCTCAGCCATGAAATCAATGTCATAAGACCAGTAGCAGCAAAATGGGTGGATTCAGGTACGATGATTCTAAGTAAAATAAGTCACAGAGAAAAAGAAACTTATCATAAGATATCACTTATGAAGATCCTGTAAACATGGCTGCACTTGAACTGAGTTAGGAAAGAGAACAGTGTCTCACATTTAGAAAACACTCTTATGCCTGCTTAAGGGGGAAGGAGAGGTGGGGTGATGCATAAAACCAGAGTTTGATATAAGCACAGGTACCGTTCCAAAAACCAACTATGGAATAGACAAGACCTACACCTTCCTCAGTGAAAGGGACTCAAAACCCCATATTTCCCGCAGAGGAATATATCTGACTAGTAAGAATCTTAAAACCTATGGATTGATATGTCTCCGTAAGGGAATCAAGTGTGTCTAGACTTGCATAAACATGGCAGCGAGAATCAGCTCAAACCCACTATAAAAAGGAATTTCAAAAACAAAACAAAAAAACTGGGAAATTCTTTACAATTCCTTCAGGGTCTCTGATGAAACCTGGAATGACGCTATCTACAACGACAGCTGGATGTGGCATAAGGCTGGACACTTGGGACTGAGAGGATTGGTGAGATTGGGTGAGCAAATGCAGACCCTTTAAAGCAATAATGCATGGCACACATTCCATGGGTCCCAACTCTCCAGGTTGAAGGGAATATTACTACAGTTATAACATGTACGGGAAACCTAGAGAACGGACACACTGTGAATACGAAAGGTTTCTAAAACTCAACGAATAGTCCCTCTCCTGGTGCTCTGGTTTGACTTTCCATCTGCTTTACTATCAACCTCCCAACTTGAAGAGACAGCCCCTTTAACCTCCTGGTTCGCACAGGTTGCCAATTTGGCAGCGGATGAAAGGGAAGAGTGAGAACCCATGAGAGAGTAGCTGTTAGGCATTTGGACGGGCACATATCACTGTAATTTACCAGGAGGAAGAAGAATTAACCAAAATCTCAGCCACACACCGGGAACCAGTATAGGTCCTGAACCAAAATTTTGGACTTGCGGTCAGCTCACCAAAAACGAGTTGAAAAATGGAGCTCAGGGGCACAGCAATTCACAAACTGGCCGAGTAATAAAGGACAACTATCGTCCAAAAATCTGTTGAGGGAAGGCAACGAGGCGGACTTGAAAGCGAGGCAGAATAGCAGGAAACAGATTTCAGGAGGTACGTTGGAATCGCCTTTAAAGCACAGGAAGAGGGACACAACTTCGACAATGATGCACTTGGCCAAAAAGGGCGTATGCGTTTTCTCCTGAATATATTCAGGAGAAAACGCATACGCCCTTTTTGGCCAAGCAAGCAAGCGGGCAATGCAAATCTGCACTACAAAGAAGTATCACTTCCCACCGGTCAAAAGGGACATCCACAAAATGTGTAAAAACCAGAAAGGCAAGACAGGCCCTGGAGAACAGGGAGCGTTGTTATGCTGATGGGCGGGGTGTAAATTGCCAACTACCTCTCTGGAGGAGTGCATTGTGTTCCCTAAAACAAGTAAACAACAGAGCTACAGAGCCAAGGGCACTTCCAGTCTAGGGAATATACCTTGGGAAAACTGAAAATCAATAAGACAGAGCCACCCCAAAATTTAGGGCTGCACTGCTTACAAGGACCTCAACTTGGGTACACCTTAAATATCCCAGGATATATAAAAACGGTTCAAAAAATTGTGGTACTTACGTACGATGGAATATCCCTCAGCCATGAAATCAATGTCATAAGACCAGTAGCAGCAAAATGGGTGGATTAATGTACGATGATTCTAAGTGAAATAAGTCACAGAGAAAAAGAAACGTATCATAAGATATCACTTATGAAGATCCTGTAAACATGGCTACACTTGAACTGAGTTAGGAAAGAGAACAGTGTCTCACTTTTAGAAAACACTCTTATGCCTGCTTAAGGGGAAAGGAGAGGTGGGATGATGCATAAAACCAGAGTTTGATATAAGCACAGGTACCGTTCCAAAAACCAACTATGGAATACACAAGACCTACACCTTCCTCAGTGAAAGGGACTCAAAACCCCATATTTCCCGCAGAAGAATATATCTGACTAGTAAGAATCTTAAAACCTATGTATTGATATGTCTCCGTAAGGGAATCAAGTGTGTCTAGACTGGCATAAACATGGCAGCGAGAATCAGCTCAAACCCACTATAAAAAGGAATTTAAAAAACAAAACAAAAAAACTGGGAAATTCTTTACAATTCCTTCAGGGTCTCTGATGAAACCTGGAATGACGCTATCTACAACGACAGCTGGATGTGGCATAAGCCTGGACACTTGGGACTGAGAGGATTGGTGAGATTGGGTGAGCAAATGCAGACCCTTTAAAGCAATAATGCATGGCACCCATTCCATGGGTCCCAACTCTCCAGGTTGAAGGGAATATTACTACAGTTATAACATGTACGGGAAACCTAGAGAACGGACACACTGTGAATACGAAAGGTTTCTAAAACTCAACGAATAGTCCCTCTCCTGGTGCTCCGGTTTCACTTTCCATCTGCTTTACTGTCAACCTCCCAACTTGGAGAGACAGACCCTTTAACCTCCTGGTTCGCACAGGTTGCCAATTTGGCAGAGGATGAAAGGGACGAGGGAGAACCAATGAGAGAGTATCTGTTAGGCATTTGGACGGGCACATATCACTGTAATTTCCCGGCAGGAAGAAGAATTAACCAAAGTCTCAGCCACCCACCAGGAACCAGTACACGTCCTGAACCAAAATTTTGGACTTGCGGTCAGCTCACCAAAAACGAGTTGAAAAATGGAGCTCAGGGGCACAGCAATTCACAAACGGGCCGATTAATAAAGGACAACTATCGTCCAAAAATCTGTTGAGGGAAGGCAACGAGGCGGACTTGAAAGCGAGGCAGAAGAGCAGGAAACAGATTTCAAGAGGTACGTTGGAATCGCGTTTAAAGCACAGGAAGAGGGACACAACTTCGACAATGATGCACTTGGCCAAATGGGGCGTATGCGTTTTCTCCTGAATATATTCAGGAGAAAACGCATACGCCCTTTTTGGCCAAGCAAGCAAGCGGGCAATGCAAATCTGCACTACAAAGAAGTATCACTTCCCACCGGTCAAAAGGGACATCCACAAAATGTGTAAAAACCAGGAAGGCAAGACAGGCCCTGGAGAACAGGGAGCCTTGTTATGCTGTTGGGCGGGATGTAAATTGCCAACTACCTCTCTGGAGGAGTGCATTGTGTTCCCTAAAACAAGTAAACAACAGAGCTACAGAGCCAAGGGCACTTCCAGTCTAGGGAATATACCTTGGGAAAACTGAAAATCAATAAGACAGAGCCACCCCAAAATTTAGGGCTGCACTGCTTACAAGGACCTCAACTTGGGTACACCTTAAATATCCCAGGAAATATAAAAACGGTTCAAAAAATTGTGGTACTTACGTACGATGGAATATCCCTCAGCCATGAAATCAATGTCATAAGACCAGTAGCAGCAAAATGGGTGGATTCAGGTACGATGATTCTAAGTGAAATAAGTCACAGAGAAAAAGAAACTTATCATAAGATATCACTTATGAAGATCCTGTAAACATGGCTACACTTGAACTGAGTTAGGAAAGAGAACAGTGTCTCACATTTAGAAAACACTCTTATGCCTGCTTAAGGGGGAAGGAGAGGTGGGGTGATGCATAAAACCAGAGTTTGATATAAGCACAGGTACCGTTCCAAAAACCAACTATGGAATAGACAAGACCTACACCTTCCTCAGTGAAAGGGATTCAAAGCCGCATATTTCCCGCAGAGGAATATATCTGACTACTAAGAATCTTAAAACCTATGTATTGATATGTCTCTGTAAGCGAATCAAGTGTGTCTAGACTGGCATAAACATGGCAGCGAGAGCCAGCTCAAACCAACTATAAAAAGGAATTTCAAAAACAAAACAAAAAAACTGGGAAATACTTTACAATTCCTTCAGGGTCTCTGATGAAACCTGGAATGATCCTATCTACAACGACAGCTGGATGTGGCATAAGGCTGGACACTTGGGACTGAGAGGATTGGTGAGATTGGGTGAGCAAATGCAGACCCTTTAAAGCACAAATGCCTGGCACCCATTCCATGGGTCCCAATCTCCAGGTTGAAGGGAATATTACTACAGCTATAACATGTACGGGAAACCTAGAGAATGGACACACTGTGAATACGAAAGGTTTCTAAAACTCAACGAATAGTCCCTCTCCTGGTGCTCCGGTTTGACTTTCCATCTGCTTTACTATCAACCTCCCAACTTGGAGAGACAGCCGCTTTAACCTCCTGGTTCGCACAGGTTGCCAATTTGGCAGAGGATGAAAGGGAAGAGGGAGAACCAATGAGAGAGTAGCTGTTAGGCATTTGGACGGGCACATATCACTGTAATTTCCCGGCAGGAAGAAGAATTAAACAAAGTCTCAGCCACCCACCGGGAACCAGCATAGTTCCTGAACCAAAATTTTGGACTTCCGGTCAGCTCACCAAAAACGAGTTGAAAAATGGAGCTCAGGGGCACAGCAATTCACAAACTCGCCAAGTAATAAAGGACAACTATCGTCCAAAAATCTGTTGAGGGAAGGCAACGAGGCGGACTTGAAAGCGAGGCAGAAGAGCAGGAAACAGATTTCAAGAGGTACGTTGGAATCGCCTTTAAAGCACAGGAAGAGGGACACAACTTCGAATATGATGCACTTGGCCAAAAAGGACGTATGCGTTTTCTCCTGAATATATTCAGGAGAAAACCCATACGCCCTTTTTGGCCAAGCAAGCAAGCGGGCAATGCAAATCTGCACTACAAAGAAGTATCACTTCCCACCGGTCAAAAGGGACATCCACAAAATGTGTAAAAACCAGAAAGGCAAGACAGGCCCTGGAGAACAGGGAGCCTTGTTATGCTGATGGGCGGGAAGTAAATTGCCAACTGCCTCTCTGGAGGAGTGCATTGTGTTCCCTAAAACAAGTAAACAACAGAGCTACAGAGCCAAGGGCACTTCCAGTCTAGGGAATATACCTTGGGAAAACTGAAAATCAATAAGATTGAGCCACCCCAAAATTTAGGGCTGCACTGCTAACATGAACCTCAACTTGGGTACACCTTAAATATCCCAGGAAATATAAAAATGGTTCAAAAAATTGTGGTACTTACGTACGATGGAATATCCCTCAGCCATGAAATCAATGTCATAAGACCAGTAGCAGCAAAATGGGTGGATTCAGGTACGATGATTCTAAGTGAAATAAGTTACACAGAAAATATAAACTTATCATAAGATATCACTTATGATGTTCCTGTAAACATGGCTACACTTGAACTGAGATAGGAAAGAGAACAGTGTCTCACATTCAGAAAACACTCTTATGCCTGCTTAAGGGGGAAGGAGAGGTGGGGTGATGCATAAAACCAGAGTTTGATATAAGCACAGGTACCGTTCCAAAAACCAACTATGGAATAGACAAGACCTACACCTTCCTCAGTGAAAGGGACTCAAAACCCCATATTTCCCGCAGAGGAATATATCTGACTAGTAAGAATCTTAAAACCTATGTATTCATATGTCTCCGTAAGGGAATCAAGTGTGTCTAGACTGGCATAAACATGGCAGTGAGAATCAGCTCAAACCCACTATAAAAAGGAATTTCAAAAACAAAACAAACAAACTGGGAAATTCCTTACAATTCCTTCAGGGTCTCTGACGAAACCTGGAATGACCCTGTCTACAATGACAGCTGGATGTGGCATAAGGCTGGACACTTGTGACTGAGAGGATTGGTGAGATTGGGTGAGCAAATGCAAACCCTTTAAAGCAATAATGCATGGCACCCATTCCATGGGTCCCAACTCTCCAGGTTGATGGGAATATTACTACAGCTATAACATGTACAGGAAACCTAGAGAACAGAAACACTGTGAATACGAAAGGTTTCTAAAACTCAACGAATAGTCCCTCTCCTGGTGCTCCGGTATGACTTTCCATCTGCTTTACTATCAACCTCCGAACTTGCAGAGACAGCCCCTTTAACCACCTGGTGCGCACAGGTTGCGAATTTGGCAGAGGATGAAAGGGAAAAGGGAGAACCAATGAGACAGTAGCTGTTAGGCATTTGGACGGGCACATATCACTGTAATTTCCCGGCAGGAAGAAGAATTAAACAAAGTCTCAGCCACCCACCGGGAACCAGCATAGTTCCTGAACCAAAATTTTGGACTTCCGGTCAGCTCACCAAAAACGAGTTGAAAAATGGAGCTCAGGGGCACAGCAATGCACAAACTGCCCAAGTAATAAAGGACAACTATCGTCCAAAAACCTGTTGAGGGAAGGCAACTAGGTGGACTTGAAAGCGAGGCAGAATAGCAGGAAACAGATTTCAAGACGTACGTTGGAATCACCTTTAAAGCACAGGAAGAGGGGTCCAACTTCGACCATGATGCACTTGGCCAAAAAGGGCGTATGCGTTTTCTCCTGAATATATTCAGGAGAAAACGCATACGCCCTTTTTGGCCAAGCAAGCAAGCGGGCAATGCAAATCTCCACTACAAAGAAGTATCACTTCCCACCGGTCAAAAGGGACATCCACCAAATGTGTAAAAACCAGAAAGGCAAGACAGGCCCTGGAGAACAGGGAGCCTTGTTATGCTGATGGGCGGGATGTAAATTGCCAACTGCCTCTCTGGAGGAGTGCATTGTGTTCCCTAAAACAAGTAAACAACAGAGCTACAGAGCCGAGTGCACTTCCAGTCTAGGGAATATACCTTGGGAAAACTGAAAATCAATAAGACAGAGCCACCCCAATGTTTAGGGCTGCACTGCTTACAAGGACCTCAACTTGGGTACACCTTAAATATCCCAGGAAATATAAAAATGGTTCAAAAAATTGTGGTACTTACGTACGATGGAATATCCCTCAGCCATGCAATCAATGTCATAAGTCCAGTAGCAGCAAAATGGGTGGATTCATGTAGGTTGATTCTAAGTGAAATAAGTCACAGAGAAAAAGAAACTTATCATAAGATATCACTTATGAAGATCCTGTAAACATGGCTACACTTGAACTGAGTTAGGAAAGAGAACAGTGTCTCACATTTAGAAAACACTCTTATGCCTGCTTAAGGGGGAAGGAGAGGTGGGGTGATGCATAAAACCAGAGTTTGATATAAGCACAGGTACCGTTCCAAAAACCAACTATGGAATAGACAAGACCTACACCTTCCTCAGTGAAAGGGACTCAATACCCCATATTTCCCGCAGAGGAATATATCTGACTAGTAAGAATCTTAAAACCTATGTATTGATATGTCTCCGTAAGGGAATCAAGTGTGTCTAGACTGGCATAAACATGGCAGCGAGAATCAGCTCAAACCCACTATAAAAAGGAATTTCAAAAACAAAACAAAAAAACTTGGAAATTCTTTACAATTCCTTCAGGGTCTCTGATGAAACCTGGAATGACCCTATCTACAACGACAGCTGGATGTGGCATAAGGCTGGACACTTGGGACTGAGAGGATTGGTGAGATTGGGTGAGCAAATGCAGACCCTTTAAAGCAATAATGCATGGCACCCATTCCATGGGTCCCAACTCTCCAGGTTGAAGGGAATATTACTACAGTTATAACATGTACGGGAAACCTAGAGAACGGACACACTGTGAATACGAAAGGTTTCTAAAACTCAACGAATAGTCCCTCTCCTGGTGCTCCGGTTTGACTTTCCATCTGCTTTACTATCAACCTCCCAACTTGAAGAGACAGCCCCTTTAACCTCCTGGTTCGCACAGGTTGCCAATTTGGCAGCGGATGAAAGGGAAGAGGGAGAACCAATGAGAGAGTAGCTGTTAGGCATTTGGACGGGCACATATCACTGTAATTTTCCGGCAGGAAGAAGAATTAACCAAAGTCTCAGCCACCCACCGGGAACCTGTATAGGAGTTGAACCAAAATTTTGGACTTGCTGTCAGCTCACCAAAAACGAGTTGAAAAATGGAGCCCAGGGGCACAGCAATTCACAAACTGGCCGAGTAATAAAGGACAACTATCGTCCAAAAATCTGTTGAGGGAAGGCAACGAGGCGGACTTGAAAGCGAGGCAGAAGAGCAGGAAACAGATTTCAAGAGGTACGTTGGAATCGCCTTTAAAGCACAGGAAGAGGGGCACAACTTCGACAATGATGCACTTGGCCAAAAAGGGCGTATGCGTTTTCTCCTGAATATATTCAGGAGGAAACGCATACACCCTTTTTGGCCAAGCAAGCAAGCGGGCAATGCAAATCTGCACTACAAAGAAGTATCACTTCTCACCGGTCAAAAGGGACATCCACAAAATGTGTAAAAACCAGAAAGGCAAGACAGGCCCTGGAGAACACGGAGCCTTGTTATGCTGATGGGCGGGATGTAAATTGCCAACTGCCTCTCTGGAGGAGTGCATTGTGTTCCCTAAAACAAGTAAACAACAGAGCTACAGAGCCAAGGGCACTTCCAGTCTAGGGAATATACCTTGGGAAAACTGAAAATCAATAAGACAGAGCCACCCCAATATTTAGGGCTGCACTGCTTACAAGGACCTCAACTTGTGTATACCTTAAATATCCCAGGAAATATAAAAATGGTTCAAAAAATTGTGGTACTTACGTACGATGGAATATCCCTCAGCCATGAAATCAATGTCATAAGACCAGTAGCAGCAAAATGGGTGGATTCAGGTACGATGATTCTAAGTGAAATAAGTCACAGAGAAAAAGAAACTTATCATAAGATATCACTTATGAAGATCCTGTAAACATGGCTACACTTGAACTGAGTTAGGAAAGAGAACAGTGACTCACATTTAGAAAACACTCTTATGCCTGCTTAAGGGGGAAGGAGAGGTGGGGTGATGCATAAAACCAGAGTTTGATATAAGCACAGGTACCGTTCCAAAAACCAACTATGGAATAGACAAGACCTACACCTTCCTCAGTGAAAGGGACTCAAAACCCCATATTTCCCGCAGAGGAATATATCTGACTAGTAAGAATCTTAAAACCTATGGATTGATATGTCTCCGTAAGGGAATCAAGTGTGTCTAGACTTGCATAAACATGGCAGCGAGAATCAGCTCAAACCCACTATAAAAAGGAATTTCAAAAACAAAACAAAAAAACTGCGAAATTCTTTACAATTCCTTCAGGGTCTCTGATGAAACCTAAAATGACGCTATCTACAACGACAGCTGGATGTGGCATAAGGCTGGACACTTGGGACTGAGAGGATTGGTGAGATTGGGTGAGCAAATGCAGACCCTTTAAAGCAATAATGCATGGCACACATTCCATGGGTCCCAACTTTCCAGGTTGAAGGGAATATTACTACAGTTATAACATGTACGGGAAACCTAGAGAACGGACACACTGTGAATACGAAAGGTTTCTAAAACTCAACGAATAGTCCCTCTCCTGGTGCTCTGGTTTGACTTTCCATCTGCTTTACTATCAACCTCCCAACTTGAAGAGACAGCCCCTTTAACCTCCTGGTTCGCACAGGTTGCCAATTTGGCAGCGGATGAAAGGGAAGAGTGAGAACCAATGAGAAAGTAGCTGTTAGGCATTTGGACGGGCACATATCACTGTAATTTCCCGGCAGGAAGAAGAATTAACCAAAATCTCAGCCACACACCGGGAACCAGTATAGGTCCTGAACCAAAATTTTGGACTTGCGGTCAGCTCACCAAAAACGAGTTGAAAAATGGAGCTGAGGGGCACAGCAATTCACAAACTGGCCGAGTAATAAAGGACAACTATCGTCCAAAAATCTGTTGAGGGAAGGCAACGAGGCGGACTTGAAAGCGAGGCAGAATAGCAGGAAACAGATTTCAGGAGGTACGTTGGAATCGCCTTTAAAGCACAGGAAGAGGGACACAACTTCGACAATGATGCACTTGGCCAAAAAGGGCGTATGCGTTTTCTCCTGAATATATTCAGGAGAAAACGCATACGCCCTTTTTGGCCAAGCAAGCAAGCGGGCAATGCAAATCTGCACTACAAAGAAGTATCACTTCCCACCGGTCAAAAGGGACATCCACAAAATGTGTAAAAACCAGAAAGGCAAGACAGGCCCTGGAGAACAGGGAGCGTTGTTATGCTGATGGGCGGGATGTAAATTGCCAACTACCTATCTGGAGGAGTGCATTGTGTTCCCTAAAACAAGTAAACAACAGAGCTACAGAGCCAAGGGCACTTCCAGTCTAGGGAATATACCTTGGGAAAACTGAAAATCAATAAGACAGAGCCACCCCAAAATTTAGGGCTGCACTGCTTACAAGGACCTCAACTTGGGTACACCTTAAATATCCCAGGATATATAAAAACGGTTCAAAAAATTGTGGTACTTACGTACGATGGAATATCCCTCAGCCATGAAATCAATGTCATAAGACCAGTAGCAGCAAAAGGGGTGGATTAATGTACGATGATTCTAAGTGAAATAAGTCACAGAGAAAAAGAAACGTATCATAAGATATCACTTATGAAGATCCTGTAAACATGGCTACACTTGAACTGAGTTAGGAAAGAGAACAGTGTCTCACTTTTAGAAAACACTCTTATGCCTGCTTAAGGGGAAAGGAGAGGTGGGATGATGCATAAAACCAGAGTTTGATATAAGCACAGGTACCGTTCCAAAAACCAACTATGGAATAGACAAGACCTACACCTTCCTCAGTGAAAGGGACTCAAAACCCCATATTTCCCGCAGAGGAATATATCTGACTAGTAAGAATCTTAAAACCTATGTATTGATATGTCTCCGTAAGGGAATCAAGTGTGTCTAGACTGGCATAAACATGGCAGCGAGAGTCAGCTCAAACCCACTATAAAAAGGAATTTAAAAAACAAAACAAACAAACTGGGAAATTCCTTACAATTCCTTCAGGGTCTCTGATGAAACCTGGAATGACGCTATCTACAACGACAGCTGGATGTGGCATAAGGCTGGACACTTGGGACTGAGAGGATTGGTGAGATTGGGTGAGCAAATGCAGACCCTTTAAAGCAATAATGCATGGCACCCATTCCATGGGTCCCAACTCTCCAGGTTGAAGGGAATATTACTACAGTTATAACATGTACGGGAAACCTAGAGAACAGACACACTGTGAATACGAAAGGTTTCTAAAACTCAACGAATAGTTCCTCTCCTGATGCTCCGGTTTGACTTTCCATCTGCTTTACTGTCAACCTCCCAACTTGGAGAGACAGACCCTTTAACCTCCTGGTTCGCACATGTTGCCAATTTGGCAGAGGATGAAAGGGACGAGGGAGAACCAATGAGAGAGTATCTGTTAGGCATTTGGACGGGACATATCACTGTAATTTCCCGGCAGGAAGAAGAATTAACCAAAGTCTCAGCCACCCACCAGGAACCAGTATACGTCCTGAACCAAAATTTTGGACTTGCGGTCAGCTCACCAAAAACGAGTTGAAAAATGGAGCTCAGGGGCACAGCAATTCACAAACGGGCCGATTAATAAAGGACAACTATCGTCCAAAAATCTGTTGAGGGAAGGCAACGAGGCGGACTTGAAAGCGAGGCAGAAGAGCAGGAAACAGATTTCAAGAGGTACGTTGGAATCGCCTTTAAAGCACAGGAAGAGGGACACAACTTCGACAATGATGCACTTGGCCAAAAAGGGCGTATGCGTTTTCTCCTGAATATATTCAGGAGAAAACGCATACGCCCTTTTTGGCCAAGCAAGCAAGCGGGCAATGCAAATCTGCACTACAAAGAAGTATCACTTCCCACCGGTCAAAAGGGACATCCACAAAATGTGTAAAAACCAGGAAGGCAAGACAGGCCCTGGAGAACAGGGAGCCTTGTTATGCTGTTGGGCGGGATGTAAATTGCCAACTACCTCTCTGGAGGAGTGCATTGTGTTCCCTAAAACAAGTAAACAACAGAGCTACAGAGCCAAGGGCACTTCCAGTCTAGGGAATATACCTTGGGAAAACTGAAAATCAATAAGACAGAGCCACCCCAAAATTTAGGGCTGCACTGCTTACAAGGACCTCAACTTGGGTACACCTTAAATATCCCAGGAAATATAAAAACGGTTCAAAAAATTGTGGTACTTACGTACGATGGAATATCCCTCAGCCATGAAATCAATGTCATAAGACCAGTAGCAGCAAAATGGGTGGATTAATGTACGATGATTCTAAGTGAAATAAGTCACAGAGAAAAAGAAACGTATCATAAGATATCACCTATGAAGATCCTGTAAACATGGCTACACTTGAACTGAGTTAGGAAAGAGAACAGTGTCTCAGTTTTAGAAAACACTCTTATGCCTGCTTAAGGGGAAAGGAGAGGTGGGATGATGCATAAAACCAGAGTTTGATATAAGCACAAGTACCGTTCCAAAAACCAACTATGGAATAGACAAGACCTACACCTTCCTCAGTGAAAGGGACTCAAAACCCCATATTTCCCGCAGAGGAATATATCTGACTAGTAAGAATCTTAAAACCTATGTATTGATATGTCTCCGTAAGGGAATCAAGTGTGTCTAGACTGGCATAAACATGGCAGCGAGAGTCAGCTCAAACCCACTATAAAAAGGAATTTAAAAAACAAAACAAAAAAACTTGGAAATTCTTTACAATTCCTTCAGGGTCTCTGATGAAACCTGGAATGACGCTATCTACAACGACAGC
Source organism: Hyperoodon ampullatus (assembly GCF_949752795.1). NCBI lineage: Eukaryota > Metazoa > Chordata > Mammalia > Artiodactyla > Ziphiidae > Hyperoodon > Hyperoodon ampullatus. Next base: position 495,588 of record NW_027640990.1, on the reverse strand, counting down.
TGGATGTGGTATAAGGCTGGACACTTGGGACTGAGAGGATTGGTGAGATTGGGTGAGCAAATGCAGACCCTTTAAAGCAATAATGCATGGCACCCATTCCATGGGTCCCAACTCTCCAGGTTGAAGGGAATATTACTACAGTTATAACATGTACGGGAAACCTAGAGAACGGACACACTGTGAATACGAAAGGTTTCTAAAACTCAACGAATAGTCCCTCTCCTGGTGGTCCGGTTTGACTTTCCATCTGCTTTACTATCAACCTCCCAACTTGGAGAGACAGACCCTTTAACATCCTGGTTCGCACAGGTTGCCAATTTGGCAGCGGATGAAAGGGACGAGGGAGAACCAATGAGAGAGTATCTGTTAGGCATTTGGTCGGGCACATATCACTGTAATTTCCCGGCAGGAAGAAGAATTAACCAAAGTCTCAGCCACCCACCAGGAACCAGTATACGTCCTGAACCAAAATTTTGGACTTGCGGTCAGCTCACCAAAAACGAGTTGAAAAATGGAGCTCAGGGGCACAGCAATTCACAAACTGGCCGATTAATAAAGGACAACTATCGTCCAAAAATCTGTTGAGGGAAGGCAACGAGGCGGACTTGAAAGCGAGGCAGAAGAGCAGGAAACAGATTTCAAGAGGTACGTTGGAATCGCCTTTGAAGCACAGGAAGAGGGACACAACTTCGACAATGATGCACTTGGCCAAAAAGGGTGTATGCGTTTTCTCCTGAATATATTCAGGAGAAAACGCATACGCCCTTTTTGGCCAAGCAAGCAAGCGGGCAATGCAAATCTGCACTACAAAGAAGTATCACTTCCCACCGGTCAAAAGGGACATCCACAAAATGTGTAAAAACCAGGAAGGCAAGACAGGCCCTGGAGAACAGGGAGCCTTGTTATGCTGATGGGCGGGATGTAAATTGCCAACTGCCTCTCTGGAGGAGAACATTGTGTTCCCTAAAACAAGTAAACAACAGAGCTACAGAGCCAAGGGCACTTCCAGTCTACGGAATATACCTTGGGAAAACTGAAAATCAATAAGACAGAGCCACCCCAAAACTTAGGTCTGCACTGCTTACAAGGACCTCAACTTGGGTACACCTTAAATATCCCAGGAAACATAAAAATGGTTCAAAAAATTGTGGTACTTACGTACGATGGAATATCCCTCAGCCATGAAATCAATGTCATAAGACCAGTAGCAGCAAAATGGGTGGATTCAGGTACGATGATTCTAAGTGAAATAAGTCACAGAGAAAAAGAAACTTATCATAAGATATCACTTATGAAGATCCTGTAAACATGGCTACACTTGAACTGAGTTAGGAAAGAGAACAGTGTCTCACATTTAGAAAACACTCTTATGCCTGCTTAAGGGGGAAGGAGAGGTGGGGTGATGCATAAAACCAGAGTTTGATATAAGCACAGGTACCGTTCCAAAAACCAACTATGGAATAGACAAGACCTACACCTTCCTCAGTGAAAGGGATTCAAAGCCCCATATTTCCCGCAGAGGAATATATCTGACTACTAAGAATCTTAAAACCTATGTATTGATATGTCTCTGTAAGCGAATCAAGTGTGTCTAGACTGGCATAAACATGGCAGCGAGAGTCAGCTCAAACCAACTATAAAAAGGAATTTCAAAAACAAAACAAAAAAACTGGGAAATACTTTGCAATTCCTTCAGGGTCTCTGATGAAACCTGGAATGATCCTATCTACAACGACAGCTGGATGTGGCATAAGGCTGGACACTTGGGACTGAGAGGATTGGTGAGATTGGGTGAGCAAATGCAGACCCTTTAAAGCACAAATGCCTGGCACCCATTCCATGGGTCCCAACTCTCCAGGTTGAAGGGAATATTACTACAGCTATAACATGTACGGGAAACCTAGAGAACGGACACACTGTGAATATGAAAGGTTTCTAAAACTCAACGAATAGTCCCTCTCCTGGGGCTCCGGTTTGACTTTCCATCTGCTTTACTATCAACCTCCCAACTTGGAGAGACAGCTCCTTTAGCCTCCTGGTTCGCACAGGTGGCCAATTTGGCAGAGGATGAAAGGGAAGAGGGAGAAACAATGAGAGAGTAGCTGTTAGGCATTTGGACGGGCACATATCACTGTAATTTCCCGGCAGGAAGAAGTATTAACCAAAGTCTTCGCGACCCACCGGGAACCAGTATAGGTCCAGAACCAAAATGTTGGACGTGTGGTCAGCTCACCAAAAACGAGTTGAAAAATGGAGCTCAGGGGCACAGCAATTCACAAACTGGCCGAGTAATAAAGGACAACTATCGTCCAAAAATCTGTTGAGGGAAGGCAACGAGGCGGACTTGAAAGCGAGGCAGAAGAGCAGGAAACAGATTTCAAGAGGTATGTTGGAATCACCTTTAAAGCACAGGAAGAGGGGCACAACTTCGACAATGATGCACTTGGCCAAAAAGCGCGTATGCGTTTTCTCCTGAATATATTCAGGAGAAAACGCATACGCCCTTTTTGGCCAAGCAAGCAAGCGGGCAATGCAAATCTGCACTACAAAGAAGTATCACTTCCCACCGGTCAAAAGGGACATCCACAAAATGTGTAAAAACCAGGAAGGCAAGACAGGCCCTGGAGAACAGGGAGCCTTGTTATGCTGATGGGCGGGATGTAAATTGCCAACTGCCTCTCTGGAGGAGTGCATTGTGTTCCCTAAAACAAGTAAACAACTGAGCTACAGAGCCAAGGGCACTTCCAGTCTACGGAATATACCTTGGGAAAACTGAAAATCAATAAGACAGAGCCACCCCAAAACTTAGGTCTGCACTGCTTACAAGGACCTCAACTTGGGTACACCTTAAATATCCCAGGAAATATAAAAATGGTTCAAAAAATTGTGGTACTTACGTACGATGGAATATCCCTCAGCCATGAAATCAATGTCATAAGACCAGTAGCAGCAAAATGGGTGGATTCAGGTACGATGATTCTAAGTGAAATAAGTCACAGAGAAAAAGAAACTTATCATAAGATATCACTTATGAAGATCCTGTAAACATGGCTACACTTGAACTGAGTTAGGAAAGAGAACAGTGTCTCACATTTAGAAAACACTCTTATGCCTGCTTAAGGGGGAAGGAGAGGTGGGGTGATGCATAAAACCAGAGTTTGATATAAGCACAGGTACCGTTCCAAAAACCAACTATGGTATAGAAAAGACCTACACCTTCCTCAGTGAAAGGGATTCAAAGCCACATATTTCCCGCAGAGGAATATATCTGACTAGTAAGAATCTTAAAACCTATGGATTGATATGTCTCCGTAAGAGAATCAACTGTGTCTAGACTGGCATAAACATGGCAGTGAGAATCAGCTCAAACCCACTATAAAAAGGAATTTCAAAAACAAAACAAAAAAACCTGGAAATTCTATACAATTCCTTCAGCGTCTCTGATGAAACCTGGAATGACCCTATCTACAATGACAGCTGGATGTGGCATAAGGCTGGACACTTGGGACTGAGAGGATTGGTGAGATTGGGTGAGCAAATGCAGAACCTTTACAGCACAAATGGCTGGCACCCATTCCATGGGTCCCAACTCCCCAGGTTGAAGGGAATATTACTACTGCTATTACATGTACGGGAAACCTAGAGAACGGACACACTGTGAATACGAAAGGTTTCTAAAACTCAACGAATAGTCCCTCTCCTGGTGCTCCGGTTTGACTTTCCATCTGCTTTACTATCAACCTCCCAACTTGGAGAGACAGCCCCTTTAACCTCCTGGTTCGCACAGGTTTCCAATTTGGCAGAGGATGAAAGGGAAGAGGGAGAACCAATGAGAGAGTAGATGTTAGGCATTTGGACGGGCACATATCACTGTAATTTCCCTGCAGGTAGAAGAATTAACCAAAGTCTCAGCCACCCACCGGGAGCCAGTATAGGTCCTCAACCAAAATTTTGGACTTGCGGTCAGCTCAACAAAAACGAGTTGAAAAATGGAGCTCAGGGGCACAGCAATTCACAAACTGGCCCAGTAATAAAGGACAACTATCGTCCAAAAATCTGTTGAGGGAAGGCAACGAGGCGGACTTGAAAGCGAGGCAGAATAGCAGGAAACAGATTTCAAGAGGTACGTTGTAATCGCCTTTAAAGCACAGGAAGAGGGGCACAACTTCGACAATGATGCACTTGGCCAAAAAGGGCGTATGCGTTTTCTCCTGAATATATTCAGGAGGAAACGCATACGCCCTTTTTGGCCAAGCAAGCAAGCGGGCAATGCAAATCTGCACTACAAAGAAGTATCACTTCCCACCGGTCAAAAGGGACATCCACAAAATGTGTAAAAACCAGAAAGGCAAGACAGGCCCTGGAGAACAGGGAGCCTTGTTATGCTGATGGGCGGGATGTAAATTGCCAACTGCCTCTCTGGAGGAGTGCACTGTGTTCCCTAAAACAAGTAAAGGACAGAGCTACAGATCCAAGGGCACTTAGAGTCTACGGAATATACCTTGGGAAAACTGAAAATCAATAAGACAGAGCCACCCCAAAATTTAGGGCTGCACTGCTTACAAGGACCTCAACTTGCGTACACCTTAAATATCCCAGGAAATATAAAATTGGTTCAAAAAATTGTGGTACTTACGTACGATGGAATATCCCTCAGCCTTGAAATCAATGTCATAAGACCAGTAGCAGCAAAATGGGTAGATTCAGGTACGATGATTCTAAGTGAAATATGTCACAGAGAAAAAGAAACCTATCATAAGATATCACTTATGAAGATCCTGTAAACATGGCTACACTTGAACTGAGTTAGGAAAGAGAACAGTGTCTCACTTTTAGAAAACACTCTTATGCCTGCTTAAGGGGGAAGGAGAGGTGGGGTGATGCATAAAACCAGAGTTTGATATAAGCACAGGTACCGTTCCAAAAACCAACTATGGAATAGACAAGACCTACACCTTCCTCAGTGAAAGGGACTCAAAACGCCATATTTCCCGCAGAGGAATATATCTGACTAGTAAGAATCATAAAACCTATGTATTGATATGTTTCCGTAAGGGAATCAAGTGTGTCTAGACTGGCATAAACATGGCAGCGAGAATCAGCTCAAACCCACTATAAAAAGGAATTTCAAAAACAAAACAAAAAAACTGGGAAATTCTTAACAATTCCTTCAGGGTCTCTGATGAAACCTGGAATGACCCTATCTACAATGACAGCTGGATGTGGCATAAGGAGGGACACTTGGAACTGAGAGGATTGGTGAGATTTGGTGAGCAAATGCAGAACATTTACAGCACAAATGCCTGGCACCCATTCCATGGGTCCCAATCTCCAGGTTGAAGGGAATATTACTACAGCTATAACATGTACGGGAAACCTAGAGAACGGACACACTGTGAATACGAAAGGTTTCTAAAACTCAACGAATAGTCCCTCTCCTGGGGCTCCGGTTTGACTTTCCATCTGCTTTACTATCAACCTCCCAACTTGGAGAGACAGCCCCTTTAACCTCCTGGTTCGCACAGGTTGCCAATTTGGCAGAGGATGAAAGGGAAGAGGGAGAACCAATGAGAGAGTAGCTGTAAGGCATTTGGACGGGCACATATCACTGTAATTTCCCGGCAGGAAGAAGAATTAACCAAAGTCTCAGCCACCCACCAGGAACCAGTATACGTCCTGAACCAAAATTTTGGACTTGCGGTCAGCTCACCAAAAACGAGTTGAAAAATGGAGCTCAGGGGCACAGCAATTCACAAACTGGCCGATTAATAAAGGACAACTATCGTCCAAAAATCTGTTGAGGGAAGGCAACGAGGCGGACTTGAAAGCGAGGCAGAAGAGCAGGAAACAGATTTCAAGAGGTACGTTGGAATCGCCTTTAAAGCACAGGAAGAGGGACACAACTTCGACAATGATGCACTTGGCCAAAAAGGGCGTATGCGTTTTCTCCTGAATATATTCAGGAGAAAACGCATACGCACTTTTTGGCCAAGCAAGCAAGCGGGCAATGCAAATCTGCACTACAAAGAAGTATCACTTCCCACCGGTCAAAAGGGACATCCACAAAATGTGTAAAAACCAGAAAGGCAAGACAGGCCCTGGAGAACAGGGAGCCTTGTTATGCTGTTGGGCGGGATGTAAATTGCCAACTGCCTCTCTGGAGGAGTGCATGGTGTTCCCTAAAACAAGTAAACAACAGAGCTACAGAGCCAAGGGCACTTCCAGTCTACGGAATATACCTTGGGAAAACTGAAAATCAATAAGACAGAGCCACCCCAAAACTTAGGTCTGCACTGCTTACAAGGACCTCAACTTGGGTACACCTTAAATATCCCAGGAAATATAAAAATGGTTCAAAAAATTGTGGTACTTACGTACGATGGAATATCCCTCAGCCATGAAATCAATGTCATAAGACCAGTAGCAGCAAAATGGGTGGATTCAGGTACGATGATTCTAAGTGAAATAAGTCACAGAGAAAAAGAAACTTATCATAAGATATCACTTATGAAGATCCTGTAAACATGGCTACACTTGAACTGAGTTAGGAAAGAGAACAGTGTCTCACATTTAGAAAACACTCTTATGCCTGCTTAAGGGGGAAGGAGAGGTGGGGTGATGCATAAAACCAGAGTTTGATATAAGCACAGGTACCGTTCCAAAAACCAACTATGGAATAGACAAGACCTACACCTTCCTCAGTGAAAGGGATTCAAAGCCCCATATTTCCCGCAGAGGAATATATCTGACTACTAAGAATCTTAAAACCTATGTATTGATATGTCTCTGTAAGCGAATCAAGTGTGTCTAGACTGGCATAAACATGGCAGCGAGAGTCAGCTCAAACCAACTATAAAAAGGAATTTCAAAAACAAAACAAAAAAACTTGGAAATTCTTTACCTTTCCTTCAGGGTCTCTGATGAAACCTGGAATGATCCTATCTACAACGACAGCTGGATGTGGCATAAGGCTGGACACTTGGGACTGAGAGGATTGGTGAGATTGGGTGAGCAAATGCAGACCCTTTAAAGCACAAATGCCTGGCACACATTCCATGGGTCCCAACTCTCCAGGTTGAAGGGAATATTACTACAGCTATAACATGTACGGGAAACCTAGAGAACGGACACACTGTGAATATGAAAGGTTTCTAAAACTCAACGAATAGTCCCTCTCCTGGGGCTCCGGTTTGACTTTCCATCTGCTTTACTATCAACCTCCCAACTTGGAGAGACAGCTCCTTTAGCCTCCTGGTTCGCACAGGTGGCCAATTTGGCAGAGGATGAAAGGGAAGAGGGAGAAACAATGAGAGAGTAGCTGTTAGGCATTTGGACGGGCACATATCACTGTAATTTCCCGGCAGGAAGAAGTATTAACCAAAGTCTTCGCGACCCACCGGGAACCAGTATAGGTCCAGAACCAAAATGTTGGACGTGCGGTCAGCTCACCAAAAACGAGTTGAAAAATGGAGCTCAGGGGCACAGCAATTCACAAACTGGCCGAGTAATAAAGGACAACTATCGTCCAAAAATCTGTTGAGGGAAGGCAACGAGGCGGACTTGAAAGCGAGGCAGAAGAGCAGGAAACAGATTTCAAGAGGTATGTTGGAATCACCTTTAAAGCACAGGAAGAGGGGCACAACTTCGACAATGATGCACTTGGCCAAAAAGCGCGTATGCGTTTTCTCCTGAATATATTCAGGAGGAAACACATACACCCTTTAGGCCAAGCAAGCAAGCGGGCAATGCAAATCTGCACTACAAAGAAGTATCACTTCTCACCGGTCAAAAGGGACATCCACAAAATGTGTAAAAACCAGAAAGGCAAGACAGGCCCTGGAGAACACGGAGCCTTGTTATGCTGATGGGCGGGATGTAAATTGCCAACTGCCTCTCTGGAGGAGTGCATTGTGTTCCCTAAAACAAGTAAACAACTGAGCTACAGAGCCAAGGGCACTTCAAGTCTAGGGAATATACCTTGGGAAAACTGAAAATCAATAAGACAGAGCCACCCCAATATTTAGGGCTGCACTGCTTACAAGGACCTCAACTTGGGTACACCTTAAATATCCCAGGAAATATAAAAATGGTTCAAAAAATTGTGGTACTTACGTACGATGGAATATCCCTCAGCCATGAAATCAATGTCATAAGACCAGTAGCAGCAAAATGGGTAGATTCAGGTACGATGATTCTAAGTGAAATATGTCACAGAGAAAAAGAAACCTATCATAAGATATCACTTATGAAGATCCTGTAAACATGGCTACACTTGAACTGAGTTAGGAAAGAGAACAGTGTCTCACTTTTAGAAAACACTCTTATGCCTGCTTAAGGGGGAAGGAGAGGTGGGGTGATGCATAAAACCAGAGTTTGATATAAGCACAGGTACCGTTCCAAAAACCAACTATGGAATAGACAAGACCTACACCTTCCTCAGTGAAAGGGACTCAAAACGCCATATTTCCCGCAGAGGAATATATCTGACTAGTAAGAATCATAAAACCTATGTATTGATATGTTTCCGTAAGGGAATCAAGTGTGTCTAGACTGGCATAAACATGGCAGCGAGAATCAGCTCAAACCCACTATAAAAAGGAATTTCAAAAACAAAACAAAAAAACTGGGAAATTCTTAACAATTCCTTCAGGGTCTCTGATGAAACCTGGAATGACCCTATCTACAATGACAGCTGGATGTGGCATAAGGAGGGACACTTGGAACTGAGAGGATTGGTGAGATTTGGTGAGCAAATGCAGAACATTTACAGCACAAATGCCTGGCACCCATTCCATGGGTCCCAATCTCCAGGTTGAAGGGAATATTACTACAGCTATAACATGTACGGGAAACCTAGAGAACGGACACACTGTGAATACGAAAGGTTTCTAAAACTCAACGAATAGTCCCTCTCCTGGTGCTCCGGTTTGACTTTCCATCTGCTTTACTATCAACCTCCCAACTTGGAGAGACAGCCCCTTTAACCTCCTGGTTCGCACAGGTTGCCAATTTGGCAGAGGATGAAAGGGAAGAGGGAGAACCAATGAGAGAGTAGCTGTAAGGCATTTGGACGGGCACATATCACTGTAATTTCCCGGCAGGAAGAAGAATTAACCAAAGTCTCAGCCACCCACCAGGAACCAGTATACGTCCTGAACCAAAATTTTGGACTTGCGGTCAGCTCACCAAAAACGAGTTGAAAAATGGAGCTCAGGGGCACAGCAATTCACAAACTGGCCGATTAATAAAGGACAACTATCGTCCAAAAATCTGTTGAGGGAAGGCAACGAGGCGGACTTGAAAGCGAGGCAGAAGAGCAGGAAACAGATTTCAAGAGGTACGTTGGAATCGCCTTTAAAGCACAGGAAGAGGGACACAACTTCGACAATGATGCACTTGGCCAAAAAGGGCGTATGCGTTTTCTCCTGAATATATTCAGGAGAAAACGCATACGCACTTTTTGGCCAAGCAAGCAAGCGGGCAATGCAAATCTGCACTACAAAGAAGTATCACTTCCCACCGGTCAAAAGGGACATCCACAAAATGTGTAAAAACCAGGAAGGCAAGACAGGCCCTGGAGAACAGGGAGCCTTGTTATGCTGTTGGGCGGGATGTAAATTGCCAACTGCCTCTCTGGAGGAGTGCATGGTGTTCCCTAAAACAAGTAAACAACAGAGCTACAGAGCCAAGGGCACTTCCAGTCTACGGAATATACCTTGGGAAAACTGAAAATCAATAAGACAGAGCCACCCCAAAACTTAGGTCTGCACTGCTTACAAGGACCTCAACTTGGGTACACCTTAAATATCCCAGGAAATATAAAAATGGTTCAAAAAATTGTGGTACTTACGTACGATGGAATATCCCTCAGCCATGAAATCAATGTCATAAGACCAGTAGCAGCAAAATGGGTGGATTCAGGTACGATGATTCTAAGTGAAATAAGTCACAGAGAAAAAGAAACTTATCATAAGATATCACTTATGAAGATCCTGTAAACATGGCTACACTTGAACTGAGTTAGGAAAGAGAACAGTGTCTCACATTTAGAAAACACTCTTATGCCTGCTTAAGGGGGAAGGAGAGGTGGGGTGATGCATAAAACCAGAGTTTGATATAAGCACAGGTACCGTTCCAAAAACCAACTATGGAATAGACAAGACCTACACCTTCCTCAGTGAAAGGGATTCAAAGCCCCATATTTCCCGCAGAGGAATATATCTGACTACTAAGAATCTTAAAACCTATGTATTGATATGTCTCTGTAAGCGAATCAAGTGTGTCTAGACTGGCATAAACATGGCAGCGAGAGTCAGCTCAAACCAACTATAAAAAGGAATTTCAAAAACAAAACAAAAAAACTTGGAAATTCTTTACCTTTCCTTCAGGGTCTCTGATGAAACCTGGAATGATCCTATCTACAACGACAGCTGGATGTGGCATAAGGCTGGACACTTGGGACTGAGAGGATTGGTGAGATTGGGTGAGCAAATGCAGACCCTTTAAAGCACAAATGCCTGGCACACATTCCATGGGTCCCAACTCTCCAGGTTGAAGGGAATATTACTACAGCTATAACATGTACGGGAAACCTAGAGAACGGACACACTGTGAATATGAAAGGTTTCTAAAACTCAACGAATAGTCCCTCTCCTGGGGCTCCGGTTTGACTTTCCATCTGCTTTACTATCAACCTCCCAACTTGGAGAGACAGCTCCTTTAGCCTCCTGGTTCGCACAGGTGGCCAATTTGGCAGAGGATGAAAGGGAAGAGGGAGAAACAATGAGAGAGTAGCTGTTAGGCATTTGGACGGGCACATATCACTGTAATTTCCCGGCAGGAAGAAGTATTAACCAAAGTCTTCGCGACCCACCGGGAACCAGTATAGGTCCAGAACCAAAATGTTGGACGTGCGGTCAGCTCACCAAAAACGAGTTGAAAAATGGAGCTCAGGGGCACAGCAATTCACAAACTGGCCGAGTAATAAAGGACAACTATCGTCCAAAAATCTGTTGAGGGAAGGCAACGAGGCGGACTTGAAAGCGAGGCAGAAGAGCAGGAAACAGATTTCAAGAGGTATGTTGGAATCACCTTTAAAGCACAGGAAGAGGGGCACAACTTCGACAATGATGCACTTGGCCAAAAAGCGCGTATGCGTTTTCTCCTGAATATATTCAGGAGGAAACACATACACCCTTTAGGCCAAGCAAGCAAGCGGGCAATGCAAATCTGCACTACAAAGAAGTATCACTTCTCACCGGTCAAAAGGGACATCCACAAAATGTGTAAAAACCAGAAAGGCAAGACAGGCCCTGGAGAACACGGAGCCTTGTTATGCTGATGGGCGGGATGTAAATTGCCAACTGCCTCTCTGGAGGAGTGCATTGTGTTCCCTAAAACAAGTAAACAACTGAGCTACAGAGCCAAGGGCACTTCAAGTCTAGGGAATATACCTTGGGAAAACTGAAAATCAATAAGACAGAGCCACCCCAATATTTAGGGCTGCACTGCTTACAAGGACCTCAACTTGGGTACACCTTAAATATCCCAGGAAATATAAAAATGGTTCAAAAAATTGTGGTACTTACGTACGATGGAATATCCCTCAGCCATGCAATCAATGTCATAAGACCAGTAGCAGCAAAATGGGTGGATTCAGGTACGATGATTCTAAGTGAAATAAGTCACAGAGAAAAAGAAACTTATCATAAGATATCACTTATGAAGATCCTGTAAACATGGCTACACTTGAACTGAGTTAGGAAAGAGAACAGTGTCTCACATTTAGAAAACACTCTTATGCCTGCTTAAGGGGGAAGGAGAGGTGGGGTGATGCATAAAACCAGAGTTTGATATAAGCACAGGTACCGTTCCAAAAACCAACTATGGAATAGACAAGACCTACACCTTCCTCAGTGAAAGGGACTCAAAACCCCATATTTCCCGCAGAGGAATATATCTGACTAGTAAGAATCTTAAAACCTATGGATTGATATGTCTCCGTAAGGGAATCAAGTGTGTCTAGACTTGCATAAACATGGCAGCGAGAATCAGCTCAAACCCACTATAAAAAGGAATTTCAAAAACAAAACAAAAAAACTGGGAAATTCTTTACAATTCCTTCAGGGTCTCTGATGAAACCTGGAATGACGCTATCTACAACGACAGCTGGATGTGGCATAAGGCTGGACACTTGGGACTGAGAGGATTGGTGAGATTGGGTGAGCAAATGCAGACCCTTTAAAGCAATAATGCATGGCACACATTCCATGGGTCCCAACTTTCCAGGTTGAAGGGAATATTACTACAGTTATAACATGTACGGGAAACCTAGAGAACGGACACACTGTGAATACGAAAGGTTTCTAAAACTCAACGAATAGTCCCTCTCCTGGTGCTCTGGTTTGACTTTCCATCTGCTTTACTATCAACCTCCCAACTTGAAGAGACAGCCCCTTTAACCTCCTGGTTCGCACAGGTTGCCAATTTGGCAGCGGATGAAAGGGAAGAGGGAGAACCAATGAGAGAGTAGCTGTTAGGCATTTGGACGGGCACATATCACTGTAATTTCCCGGCAGGAAGAAGAATTAACCAAAGTCTCAGCCACACACTGGGAACCAGTATAGGTCCTGAACCAAAATTTTGGACTTGCGGTCAGCGCACCAAAAACGAGTTGAAAAATGGAGCTCAGGGGCACAGCAATTCACAAACTGGCCGAGTAATAAAGGACAACTATCGTCCAAAAATCTGTTGAGGGAAGGCAACGAGGCGGACTTGAAAGCGAGGCAGAAGAGCAGGAAACAGATTTCAAGAGGTACGTTGGAATCGCCTTTAAAGCACAGGAAGAGGGGCACAACTTCGACAATGATGCACTTGGCCAAAAAGGGCATATGCGTTTTCTCCTGAATATATTCAGCAGAAAACGCATACGCCCTTTTTGGCCAAGCAAGCAAGCGGGCAATGCATATCTGCACTACAAAGAAGTATCACTTCCCACCGGTCAAAAGGGACATCCACAAAATGTGTAAAAACCAGAAAGGCAAGACAGGCCCTGGAGAACAGGGAGCCTTGTTATGCTGATGGGCGGGATGTAAATTGCCAACTGCCTCTCTGGAGGAGTGCATTGTGTTCCCTAAAACAAGTAAACAACAGAGCTACAGAGCCAAGGGCACTTCCAGTCTAGGGAATATACCTTGGGAAAACTGAAAATCAATAAGACAGAGCCACCCCAAAACTTAGGTCTGCACTGCTTACAAGGACCTCAACTTGGGTACACCTTAAATATCCCAGGAAATATAAAAATGGTTCAAAAAATTGTGGTACTTACGTACGATGGAATATCCCTCAGCCATGAAACCAATGTGATAAGACCAGTAGCAGCAAAATGGGTGGATTCAGGTACGATGATTCTAAGTGAAATAAGTCACAGAGAAAAAGAAACTTATCATAAGATATCACTTATGAAGATCCTGTAAACATGGCTACACTTGAACTGAGTTAGGAAAGAGAACAGTGTCTCACATTTAGAAAACACTCTTATGCCTGCTTAAGGGGGAAGGAGAGGTGGGGTGATGCATAAAACCAGAGTTTGATATAAGCACAGGTACCGTTCCAAAAACCAACTATGGTATAGACAAGACCTACACCTTCCTCAGTGAAAGGGATTCAAAGCCACATATTTCCCGCAGAGGAATATATCTGACTAGTAAGAATCTTAAAACCTATGGATTGATATGTCTCCGTAAGAGAATCAACTGTGTCTAGACTGGCATAAACATGGCAGTGAGAATCAGCTCAAACCCACTATAAAAAGGAATTTCAAAAACAAAACAAAAAAACTTGGAAATTCTTTACCTTTCCTTCAGGGTCTCTGATGAAACCTGGAATGATCCTATCTACAACGACAGCTGGATGTGGCATAAGGCTGGACACTTGGGACTGAGAGGATTGGTGAGATTGGGTGAGCAAATGCAGACCCTTTAAAGCACAAATGCCTGGCACACATTCCATGGGTCCCAACTCTCCAGGTTGAAGGGAATATTACTACAGCTATAACATGTACGGGAAACCTAGAGAACGGACACACTGTGAATATGAAAGGTTTCTAAAACTCAACGAATAGTCCCTCTCCTGGGGCTCCGGTTTGACTTTCCATCTGCTTTACTATCAACCTCCCAACTTGGAGAGACAGCTCCTTTAGCCTCCTGGTTCGCACAGGTGGCCAATTTGGCAGAGGATGAAAGGGAAGAGGGAGAAACAATGAGAGAGTAGCTGTTAGGCATTTGGACGGGCACATATCACTGTAATTTCCCGGCAGGAAGAAGTATTAACCAAAGTCTTCGCGACCCACCGGGAACCAGTATAGGTCCAGAACCAAAATGTTGGACGTGCGGTCAGCTCACCAAAAACGAGTTGAAAAATGGAGCTCAGGGGCACAGCAATTCACAAACTGGCCGAGTAATAAAGGACAACTATCGTCCAAAAATCTGTTGAGGGAAGGCAACGAGGCGGACTTGAAAGCGAGGCAGAAGAGCAGGAAACAGATTTCAAGAGGTATGTTGGAATCACCTTTAAAGCACAGGAAGAGGGGCACAACTTCGACAATGATGCACTTGGCCAAAAAGCGCGTATGCGTTTTCTCCTGAATATATTCAGGAGGAAACACATACACCCTTTAGGCCAAGCAAGCAAGCGGGCAATGCAAATCTGCACTACAAAGAAGTATCACTTCTCACCGGTCAAAAGGGACATCCACAAAATGTGTAAAAACCAGAAAGGCAAGACAGGCCCTGGAGAACACGGAGCCTTGTTATGCTGATGGGCGGGATGTAAATTGCCAACTGCCTCTCTGGAGGAGTGCATTGTGTTCCCTAAAACAAGTAAACAACTGAGCTACAGAGCCAAGGGCACTTCAAGTCTAGGGAATATACCTTGGGAAAACTGAAAATCAATAAGACAGAGCCACCCCAATATTTAGGGCTGCACTGCTTACAAGGACCTCAACTTGGGTACACCTTAAATATCCCAGGAAATATAAAAATGGTTCAAAAAATTGTGGTACTTACGTACGATGGAATATCCCTCAGCCATGCAATCAATGTCATAAGACCAGTAGCAGCAAAATGGGTGGATTCAGGTACGATGATTCTAAGTGAAATAAGTCACAGAGAAAAAGAAACTTATCATAAGATATCACTTATGAAGATCCTGTAAACATGGCTACACTTGAACTGAGTTAGGAAAGAGAACAGTGTCTCACATTTAGAAAACACTCTTATGCCTGCTTAAGGGGGAAGGAGAGGTGGGGTGATGCATAAAACCAGAGTTTGATATAAGCACAGGTACCGTTCCAAAAACCAACTATGGAATAGACAAGACCTACACCTTCCTCAGTGAAAGGGACTCAAAACCCCATATTTCCCGCAGAGGAATATATCTGACTAGTAAGAATCTTAAAACCTATGGATTGATATGTCTCCGTAAGGGAATCAAGTGTGTCTAGACTTGCATAAACATGGCAGCGAGAATCAGCTCAAACCCACTATAAAAAGGAATTTCAAAAACAAAACAAAAAAACTGGGAAATTCTTTACAATTCCTTCAGGGTCTCTGATGAAACCTGGAATGACGCTATCTACAACGACAGCTGGATGTGGCATAAGGCTGGACACTTGGGACTGAGAGGATTGGTGAGATTGGGTGAGCAAATGCAGACCCTTTAAAGCAATAATGCATGGCACACATTCCATGGGTCCCAACTTTCCAGGTTGAAGGGAATATTACTACAGTTATAACATGTACGGGAAACCTAGAGAACGGACACACTGTGAATACGAAAGGTTTCTAAAACTCAACGAATAGTCCCTCTCCTGGTGCTCTGGTTTGACTTTCCATCTGCTTTACTATCAACCTCCCAACTTGAAGAGACAGCCCCTTTAACCTCCTGGTTCGCACAGGTTGCCAATTTGGCAGCGGATGAAAGGGAAGAGGGAGAACCAATGAGAGAGTAGCTGTTAGGCATTTGGACGGGCACATATCACTGTAATTTCCCGGCAGGAAGAAGAATTAACCAAAGTCTCAGCCACACACTGGGAACCAGTATAGGTCCTGAACCAAAATTTTGGACTTGCGGTCAGCGCACCAAAAACGAGTTGAAAAATGGAGCTCAGGGGCACAGCAATTCACAAACTGGCCGAGTAATAAAGGACAACTATCGTCCAAAAATCTGTTGAGGGAAGGCAACGAGGCGGACTTGAAAGCGAGGCAGAAGAGCAGGAAACAGATTTCAAGAGGTACGTTGGAATCGCCTTTAAAGCACAGGAAGAGGGGCACAACTTCGACAATGATGCACTTGGCCAAAAAGGGCATATGCGTTTTCTCCTGAATATATTCAGCAGAAAACGCATACGCCCTTTTTGGCCAAGCAAGCAAGCGGGCAATGCATATCTGCACTACAAAGAAGTATCACTTCCCACCGGTCAAAAGGGACATCCACAAAATGTGTAAAAACCAGAAAGGCAAGACAGGCCCTGGAGAACAGGGAGCCTTGTTATGCTGATGGGCGGGATGTAAATTGCCAACTGCCTCTCTGGAGGAGTGCATTGTGTTCCCTAAAACAAGTAAACAACAGAGCTACAGAGCCAAGGGCACTTCCAGTCTAGGGAATATACCTTGGGAAAACTGAAAATCAATAAGACAGAGCCACCCCAAAACTTAGGTCTGCACTGCTTACAAGGACCTCAACTTGGGTACACCTTAAAT
The DNA here is from genome assembly GCF_949752795.1 of Hyperoodon ampullatus. NCBI lineage: Eukaryota > Metazoa > Chordata > Mammalia > Artiodactyla > Ziphiidae > Hyperoodon > Hyperoodon ampullatus. The sequence continues at coordinate 478,828 of NW_027640990.1, read as the reverse complement.
ATCCCAGGAAATATAAAAATGGTTCAAAAAATTGTGGTACTTACGTACGATGGAATATCCCTCAGCCATGAAACCAATGTGATAAGACCAGTAGCAGCAAAATGGGTGGATTCAGGTACGATGATTCTAAGTGAAATAAGTCACAGAGAAAAAGAAACTTATCATAAGATATCACTTATGAAGATCCTGTAAACATGGCTACACTTGAACTGAGTTAGGAAAGAGAACAGTGTCTCACATTTAGAAAACACTCTTATGCCTGCTTAAGGGGGAAGGAGAGGTGGGGTGATGCATAAAACCAGAGTTTGATATAAGCACAGGTACCGTTCCAAAAACCAACTATGGTATAGACAAGACCTACACCTTCCTCAGTGAAAGGGATTCAAAGCCACATATTTCCCGCAGAGGAATATATCTGACTAGTAAGAATCTTAAAACCTATGGATTGATATGTCTCCGTAAGAGAATCAACTGTGTCTAGACTGGCATAAACATGGCAGTGAGAATCAGCTCAAACCCACTATAAAAAGGAATTTCAAAAACAAAACAAAAAAACCTGGAAATTCTATACAATTCCTTCAGCGTCTCTGATGAAACCTGGAATGACCCTATCTACAACGACAGCTGGATGTGGCATAAGGCTGGACACTTGGGACTGAGAGGATTGGTGAGATTGGGTGAGCAAATGCAGAACCTTTACAGCACAAATGGCTGGCACCCATTCCATGGGTCCCAACTCCCCAGGTTGAAGGGAATATTACTACTGCTATTACATGTACGGGAAACCTAGAGAACGGACACACTGTGAATACAAAAGGTTTCTAAAACTCAACGAATAGTCCCTCTCCTGGTGCTCCGGTTTGACTTTCCATCTGCTTTACTATCAACCTCCCAACTTGGAGAGACAGCCCCTTTAACCTCCTGGTTCGCACAGGTTTCCAATTTGGCAGAGGATGAAAGGGAAGAGGGAGAACCAATGAGAGAGTAGATGTTAGGCATTTGGACGGGCACATATCACTGTAATTTCCCTGCAGGTAGAAGAATTAACCAAAGTCTCAGCCACCCACCGGGAGCCAGTATAGGTCCTCAACCAAAATTTTGGACTTGCGGTCAGCTCAACAAAAACGAGTTGAAAAATGGAGCTCAGGGGCACAGCAATTCACAAACTGGCCCAGTAATAAAGGACAACTATCGTCCAAAAATCTGTTGAGGGAAGGCAACGAGGCGGACTTGAAAGCGAGGCAGAATAGCAGGAAACAGATTTCAAGAGGTACGTTGGAATCGCCTTTAAAGCACAGGAAGAGGGGCACAACTTCGACAATGATGCACTTGGCCAAAAAGGGCGTATGCGTTTCCTCCTGAATATATTCAGGAGGAAACGCATACGCCCTTTTTGGCCAAGCAAGCAAGCGGGCAATGCAAATCTGCACTACAAAGAAGTATCACTTCCCACCGGTCAAAAGGGACATCCACAAAATGTGTAAAAACCAGAAAGGCAAGACAGGCCCTGGAGAACAGGGAGCCTTGTTATGCTGATGGGCGGGATGTAAATTGCCAACTGCCTCTCTGGAGGAGTGCACTGTGTTCCCTAAAACAAGTAAAGGACAGAGCTACAGATCCAAGGGCACTTCCAGTCTACGGAATATACCTTGGGAAAACTGAAAATCAATAAGACAGAGCCACCCCAAAATTTAGGGCTGCACTGCTTACAAGGACCTCAACTTGGGTACACCTTAAATATCCCAGGAAATATAAAATTGGTTCAAAAAATTGTGGTACTTACGTACGATGGAATATCCCTCAGCCATGAAATCAATGTCATAAGACCAGTAGCAGCAACATGGGTAGATTCAGGTACGATGATTCTAAGTGAAATAAGTCACAGAGAAAAAGAAACGTATCATAAGATATCACTTATGAAGATCCTGTAAACATGGCTACACTTGAACTGAGTTAGGAAAGAGAACAGTGTCTCACTTTTAGAAAACACTCTTATGCCTGCTTAAGGGGGAAGGAGAGGTGGGGTGATGCATAAAACCAGAGTTTGATATAAGCACAGGTACCGTTCCAAAAACCAACTATGGAATAGACAAGACCTACACCTTCCTCAGTGAAAGGGACTCAAAACGCCATATTTCCCACAGAGGAATATATCTGACTAGTAAGAATCATAAAACCTATGTATTGATATGTTTCCGTAAGGGAATCAAGTGTGTCTAGACTGGCATAAACATGGCAGCGAGAATCAGCTCAAACCCACTATAAAAAGGAATTTCAAAAACAAAACAAAAAAACTGGGAAATTCTTAACAATTCCTTCAAGGTCTCTGATGAAACCTGGAATGACCCTATCTACAATGACAGCTGGATGTGGCATAAGGAGGGACACTTGGGACTGAGAGGGTTGGTGAGATTTGGTGAGCAAATGCAGAACATTTACAGCACAAATGCCTGGCACCCATTCCATGGGTCCCAATCTCCAGGTTGAAGGGAATATTACTACAGCTATAACATGTACGGGAAACCTAGAGAACGGACACACTGTGAATACGAAAGGTTTCTAAAACTCAACGAATAGTCCCTCTCCTGGTGCTCCGGTTTGACTTTCCATCTGCTTTACTATCAACCTCCCAACTTGGAGAGACAGCCCCTTTAACCTCCTGGTTCGAACAGGTTGCCAATTTGGCAGAGGATGAAAGGGAAGAGGGAGAACCAATGAGAGAGTAGCTGTTAGGCATTTGGACGGGCACATATCACTGTAATTTCCCGGCAGGAAGAAGAATTAACCAAAGTCTCAGCCACCCACCGGGAACCAGCATACGTCCTGAACCAAAATTTTGGACTTGCGGTCAGCTCACCAAAAACGAGTTGAAAAATGGAGCTCAGGGGCACAGCAATGCACAAACTGCCCAAGTAATAAAGGACAACTATCGTCCAAAAACCTGTTGAGGGAAGGCAACGAGGCGGACTTGAAAGCGAGGCAGAATAGCAGGAAACAGATTTCAAGACGTACGTTGGAATCACCTTTAAAGCACAGGAAGAGGGGCCCAAATTCGACCATGATGCACTTGGCCAAAAAGGGCGTATGCGTTTTCTCCTGAATATATTCAGGAGAAAACGCATACGCCCTTTTTGGCCAAGCAAGCAAGCGGGCAATGCAAATCTCCACTACAAAGAAGTATCACTTCCCACCGGTCAAAGGGACATCCACAAAATGTGTAAAAACCAGAAAGGCAAGACAGGCCCTGGAGAACAGGGAGCCTTCTTATGCTGATGGGCGGGATGTAAATTGCCAACTGCCTCTCTGGAGGAGTGCATTGTGTTCCCTAAAACAAGTAAACAACAGAGCTACAGAGCCGAGGGCACTTCCAGTCTAGGGAATATACCTTGGGAAAACTGAAAATCAATAAGACAGAGCCACCCCAATATTTAAGGCTGCACTGCTTACAAGGACCTCAACTTGAGTACACCTTAAATATCCCAGGAAATTTAAAAATGGTTCAAAAATTGTGGTACTTACGTACGATGGAATATCCCTCAGCCATGCAATCAATGTCATAAGACCAGTAGCAGCAAAATGGGTGGATTCATGTAGGATGATTCTAAGTGAAATAAGTCACAGAGAAAAAGAAACTTATCATAAGATATCACTTATGAAGATCCTGTAAACATGGCTACACTTGAACTGAGTTAGGAAAGAGAACAGTGTCTCACATTTAGAAAACACTCTTATGCCTGCTTAAGGGGGAAGGAGAGGTGGGGTGATGCATAAAACCAGAGTTTGATATAAGCACAGGTACCGTTCCAAAAACCAACTATGGAATAGACAAGACCTACACCTTCCTCAGTGAAAGGGACTCAAAACCCCATATTTCCCGCAGAGGAATATATCTGACTAGTAAGAATCTTAAAACCTATGGATTGATATGTCTCCGTAAGGGAATCAAGTGTGTCTAGACTTGCATAAACATGGCAGCGAGAATCAGCTCAAACCCACTATAAAAAGGAATTTCAAAAGCAAAACAAAAAAACTTGGAAATTCTTTACAATTCCTTCAGGGTCTCTGATGAAACCTGGAATGACCCTATCTACAATGACAGCTGGATGTGGCATAAAGAGGGACACTTGGGACTGAGAGGATTGGTGAGATTGGGTGAGCAAATGCAGACCCTTTAAAGCAATAATGCATGGCACCCATTCCATGGGTCCCAACTCTCCAGGTTGAAGGGAATATTACTACAGTTATAACATGTACGGGAAACCTAGAGAACGGACACACTGTGAATATGAAAGGTTTCTAAAACTCAACGAATAGTCCCTCTCCTGGTGCTCCCGTTTGACTTTCCATCTGCTTTACTATCAACCTCCCAACTTGAAGAGACAGCCCCTTTAACCTCCTGGTTCGCACAGGTTGCCAATTTGGCAGCGGATGAAAGGGAAGAGTGAGAACCAATGAGAGAGTAGCTGTTAGGCATTTGGACGGGCACATATCACTGTAATTTCCCGGGAGGAAGAAGAATTAACCAAAGTCTTAGCCACCCACCGGGAACCAGTATAGGTCCTGAACCAAAATTTTGGATTTGCGGTCAGCTCACCAAAAACGAGTTGAAAAATGGAGCTCAGGGGCACAGCAATTCACAAACTGGCCGAGTAATAAAGGACAACTATCGTCCAAAAATCTGTTGAGGGAAGGCAACGAGGCGGACTTGAAAGCGAGGCAGAAGAGCAGGAAACAGATTTCAAGAGGTACGTTGGAATCGCCTTTAAAGCACAGGAAGAGGGGCACAACTTCGACAATGATGCACTTGGCCAAAAAGGGCGTATGCGTTTTCTCCTGAATATATTCAGGAGGAAACGCATACACCCTTTTTGGCCAAGCAAGCAAGCGGGCAATGCAAATCTGCACTACAAAGAAGTATCACTTCTCACCGGTCAAAAGGGACATCCACAAAATGTGTAAAAACCAGAAAGGCAAGACAGGCCCTGGAGAACACGGAGCCTTGTTATGCTGATGGGCGGGATGTAAATTGCCAACTGCCTCTCTGGAGGAGTGCATTGTGTTCCCTAAAACAAGTAAACAACTGAGCTACAGAGCCAAGGGCACTTCCAGTCTAGGGAATATACCTTGGGAAAACTGAAAATCAATAAGACAGAGCCACCCCAAAATTTAGGGCTGCACTGCTTACAAGGACCTCAACTTGGGTACACCTTAAATATCCCAGGAAATATAAAAATGGTTCAAAAAATTGTGGTACTTACGTACGATGGAATATCCCTCAGCCATGCAATCAATGTCATAAGACCAGTAGCAGCAAAATGGGTGGATTCATGCAGGATGATTCTAAGTGAAATAAGTCACAGAGAAAAAGAATCTTATCATAAGATATCACTTATGAAGATCCTGTAAACATGGCTACACTTGAACTGAGTTAGGAAAGAGAACAGTGTCTCACATTTAGAAAACACTCTTATGCCTGCTTAAGGGGGAAGGAGAGGTGGGGTGATGCATAAAACCAGAGTTTGATATAAGCACAGGTACCGTTCCAAAAACCAACTATGGAATAGACAAGACCTACACCTTCCTCAGTGAAAGGGACTCAAAACCCCATATTTCCCGCAGAGGAATATATCTGACTAGTAAGAATCTTAAAACCTATGTATTGATATGTCTCCGTAAGGGAATCAAGTGTGTCTAGACTGGCATAAACTTGGCAGCGAGAATCAGCTCAAACCCACTATAAAAAGGAATTTCAAAAACAAAACAAAAAAACTTGGAAATTCTTTACATTTCCTTCAGGGTCTCTGATGAAACCTGGAATGACCCTATCTACAATGACAGCTGGATGTGGCATAAGGCTGGACACTTGGGACTGAGAGGATTGGTGAGATTGGGTGAGCAAATGCAGACCCTTTAAAGCAATAATGCATGGCACCCATTCCATGGGTCCCAACTCTCCAGGTTGAAGGGAATATTACTACAGTTATAACATGTACGGGAAACCTAGAGAACGGACACACTGTGAATATGAAAGGTTTCTAAAACTCAACGAATAGTCCCTCTCCTGGTGCTCCCGTTTGACTTTCCATCTGCTTTACTATCAACCTCCCAACTTGAAGAGACAGCCCCTTTAACCTCCTGGTTCGCACAGGTTGCCAATTTGGCAGCGGATGAAAGGGAAGAGGGAGAAACAATGAGAGAGTAGCTGTTAGGCATTTGGACGGGCACATATCACTGTAATTTCCCGGCAGGAAGAAGAATTAACCAAAGTCTCAGCCACCCACCGGGAACCAGTATAGGTCCTGAACCAAAATTTTGGACTTGCGGTCAGCTCACCAAAAACGAGTTGAAAAATGGAGCTCAGGGGCACAGCAATTCACAAACTGGCCGAGTAATAAAGGACAACTATCGTCCAAAAATCTGTTGAGGGAAGGCAACGAGGCGGACTTGAAAGCGAGGCAGAAGAGCAGGAAACAGATTTCAAGAGGTACGTTGGAATCGCCTTTAAAGCACAGGAAGAGGGGCACAACTTCGACAATGATGCACTTGGCCAAAAAGGGCGTAGGCGTTTTCTCCTGAATATATTCAGGAGGAAACGCATACGCCCTTTTTGGCCAAGCAAGCAAGCGGGCAATGCAAATCTGCACTACAAAGAAGTATCACTTCTCACCGGTCAAAAGGGACATCCACAAAATATGTAAAAACCAGAAAGGCAAGACAGGCCCTGGAGAACACGGAGCCTTGTTATGCTGATGGGCGGCATGTAAATTGCCAACTGCCTCTCTGGAGGAGTGCATTGTGTTCCCTAAAACAAGTAAACAACAGAGCTACAGAGCCAAGGGCACTTCCAGTCTAGGGAATATACCTTGGGAAAACTGAAAATCAATAAGACAGAGCCACCCCAATATTTAGGGCTGCACTGCTTACAAGGACCTCAACTTGTGTATACCTTAAATATCCCAGGAAATATAAAAATTGTTCAAAAAATTGTGGTACTTACGTACGATGGAATATCCCTCAGCCATGAAATCAATGTCATAAGACCAGTAGCAGCAAAATGGGTGGATTCAGGTACGATGATTCTAAGTGAAATAAGTCACAGAGAAAAAGAAACTTATCATAAGATATCACTTATGAAGATCCTGTAAACATGGCTACACTTGAACTGAGTTAGGAAAGAGAACAGTGTCTCACATTTAGAAAACACTCTTATGCCTGCTTAAGGGGGAAGGAGAGGTGGGGTGATGCATAAAACCAGAGTTTGATATAAGCACAGGTACCGTTCCAAAAACCAACTATGGAATAGACAAGACCTACACCTTCCTCAGTGAAAGGGACTCAAAACCCCATATTTCCCGCAGAGGAATATATCTGACTAGTAAGAATCTTAAAACCTATGGATTGATATGTCTCCGTAAGGGAATCAAGTGTGTCTAGACTTGCATAAACATGGCAGCGAGAATCAGCTCAAACCCACTATAAAAAGGAATTTCAAAAACAAAACAAAAAAACTGGGAAATTCTTTACAATTCCTTCAGGGTCTCTGATGAAACCTGGAATGACGCTATCTACAACGACAGCTGGATGTGGCATAAGGCTGGACACTTGGGACTGAGAGGATTGGTGAGATTGGGTGAGCAAATGCAGACCCTTTAAAGCAATAATGCATGGCACACATTCCATGGGTCCCAACTCTCCAGGTTGAAGGGAATATTACTACAGTTATAACATGTACGGGAAACCTAGAGAACGGACACACTGTGAATACGAAAGGTTTCTAAAACTCAACGAATAGTCCCTCTCCTGGTGCTCTGGTTTGACTTTCCATCTGCTTTACTATCAACCTCCCAACTTGAAGAGACAGCCCCTTTAACCTCCTGGTTCGCACAGGTTGCCAATTTGGCAGCGGATGAAAGGGAAGAGGGAGAACCAATGAGAGAGTAGCTGTTAGGCATTTGGACGGGCACATATCACTGTAATTTCCCGGCAGGAAGAAGAATTAACCAAAGTCTCAGCCACACACTGGGAACCAGTATAGGTCCTGAACCAAAATTTTGGACTTGCGGTCAGCGCACCAAAAACGAGTTGAAAAATGGAGCTCAGGGGCACAGCAATTCACAAACTGGCCGAGTAATAAAGGACAACTATCGTCCAAAAATCTGTTGAGGGAAGGCAACGAGGCGGACTTGAAAGCGAGGCAGAATAGCAGGAAACAGATTTCAAGAGGTACGTTGGAATCGCCTTTAAAGCACAGGAAGAGGGGCACAACTTCGACAATGATGCACTTGGCCAAAAAGGGCGTATGCGTTTTCTCCTGAATATATTCAGGAGGAAACGCATACACCCTTTTTGGCCAAGCAAGCAAGCGGGCAATGCAAATCTGCACTACAAAGAAGTATCACTTCTCACCGGTCAAAAGGGACATCCACAAAATGTGTAAAAACCAGAAAGGCAAGACAGGCCCTGGAGAACACGGAGCCTTGTTATGCTGATGGGCGGGATGTAAATTGCCAACTGCCTCTCTGGAGGAGTGCATTGTGTTCCCTAAAACAAGTAAACAACTGAGCTACAGAGCCAAGGGCATTTCCAGTCTACGGAATATACCTTGGGAAAACTGAAAATCAATAAGACAGAGCCACCCCAATATTTAGGGCTGCACTGCTTACAAGGACCTCAACTTGGGTACACCTTAAATATCCCAGGAAATATAAAAATGGTTCAAAAAATTGTGGTACTTACGTACGATGGAATATCCCTCAGCCATGCAATCAATGTCATAAGACCAGTAGCAGCAAAATGGGTGGATTCATGTAGGATGATTCTAAGTGAAATAAGTCACAGAGAAAAAGAAACTTATCATAAGATATCACTTATGAAGATCCTGTAAACATGGCTACACTTGAACTGAGTTAGGAAAGAGAACAGTGTCTCACATTTAGAAAACACTCTTATGCCTGCTTAAGGGGGAAGGAGAGGTGGGGTGATGCATAAAACCAGAGTTTGATATAAGCACAGGTACCGTTCCAAAAACCAACTATGGAATAGACAAGACCTACACCTTCCTCAGTGAAAGGGACTCAAAACCCCATATTTCCCTCTGAGGAATATATCTGACTAGTAAGAATCTTAAAACCTATGTATTGATATGTCTCCGTAAGGGAATCAAGTGTGTCTAGACTGGCATAAACATGGCAGCGAGAATCAGCTCAAACCCACTATAAAAAGGAATTTCAAAAACAAAACAAAAAAACTTGGAAATTCTTTACAATTCCTTCAGGGTCTCTGATGAAACCTGGAAAGACCCTATCTACAACGACAGCTGGATGTGGCATAAGGCTGGACACTTGGGACTGAGAGGATTGGTGAGATTGGGTGAGCAAATGCAGACCCTTTAAAGCAATAATGCATGGCACCCATTCCATGGGTCCCAACTCTCCAGGTTGAAGGGAATATTACTACAGTTATAACATGTACGGGAAACCTAGAGAACGGACACACTGTGAATACGAAAGGTTTCTAAAACTCAACGAATAGTCCCTCTCCTGGTGCTCCGGTTTGACTTTCCATCTGCTTTACTATCAACCTCCCAACTTGAAGAGACAGCCCCTTTAACCTCCTGGTTCGCACAGGTTGCCAATTTGCCAGCGGATGAAAGGGAAGAGGGAGAACCAATGAGAGAGTAGCTGTTAGGCATTTGGACGGGCACATATCACTGTAATTTCCCAGCAGGAAGAAGAATTAACCAAAGTCTCAGCCACCCACCCGGAACCAGTATAGGACTTGAACCAAAATTTTGGACTTGCGGTCAGCTCACCAAAAACGAGTTGAAAAATGGAGCTCAGGGCCACAGCAATTCACAAACTGGCCGAGTAATAAAGGACAACTATCGTCCAAAAATCTGTTGAGGGAAGGCAACGAGGCGGACTTGAAAGCGAGGCAGAAGAGCAGGAAACAGATTTCAAGAGGTACGTTGGAATCGCCTTTAAAGCACAGGAAGAGGGGCACAACTTCGACAATGATGCACTTGGCCAAAAAGGGCGTATGCGTTTTCTCCTGAATATATTCAGGAGGAAACGCATACACCCTTTTTGGCCAAGCAAGCAAGCGGGCAATGCAAATCTGCACTACAAAGAAGTATCACTTCTCACCGGTCAAAAGGGACATCCACAAAATGTGTAAAAACCAGAAAGGCAAGACAGGCCCTGGAGAACAGGGAGCCTTGTTATGCTGATGGGCGGGATGTAAATTGCCAACTGCCTCTCTGGAGGAGTGCATTGTGTTCCCTAAAACAAGTAAACAACAGAGCTACAGAGCCAAGGGCACTTCCAGTCTAGGGAATATACCTTGGGAAAACTGAAAATCAATAAGACAGAGCCATCCCAATATTTAGGGCTGCACTGCTTACAAGGACCTCAACTTGGGTACACCTTAAATATCCCAGGAAATATAAAAATGGTTCAAAAAATTGTGGTACTTACGTACGATGGAATATCCCTCAGCCATGCATTCAATGTCATAAGACCAGTAGCAGCAAAATGGGTGGATTCATGTAGGATGATTCTAAGTGAAATAAGTCACAGAGAAAAAGAAACTTATCATAAGATATCACTTATGAAGATCCTGTAAACATGGCTACACTTGAACTGAGTTAGGAAAGAGAACAGTGTCTCACATTTAGAAAACACTCTTATGCCTGCTTAAGGGGGAAGGAGAGGTGGGGTGATGCATAAAACCAGAGTTTGATATAAGCACAGGTACCGTTCGAAAAACCAACTATGGAATAGACAAGACCTACACCTTCCTCAGTGAAAGGGACTCAAAACCCCATATTTCCCGCAGAGGAATATATCTGACTAGTAAGAATCTTAAAACCTATGTATTGATATGTCTCCGTAAGGGAATCAAGTGTGTCTAGACTGGCATAAACATGGCAGCGAGAATCAGCTCAAACCCACTATAAAAAGGAATTTCAAAAACAAAACAAAAAAACTTGGAAATTCTTTACATTTCCTTCAGGGTCTCTGATGAAACCTGGAATGACCCTATCTACAATGACAGCTGGATGTGGCATAAGGCTGGACACTTGGGACTGAGAGGATTGGTGAGATTGGGTGAGCAAATGCAGACCCTTTAAAGCAATAATGCATGGCACCCATTCCATGGGTCCCAACTCTCCAGGTTGAAGGGAATATTACTACAGTTATAACATGTACGGGAAACCTAGAGAACGGACACACTGTGAATACGAAAGGTTTCTAAAACTCAACGAATAGTCCCTCTCCTGGTGCTCCCGTTTGACTTTCCATCTGCTTTACTATCAACCTCCCAACTTGAAGAGACAGCCCCTTTAACCTCCTGGTTCGCACAGGTTGCCAATTTGGCAGCAGATGAAAGGGAAGAGGGAGAAACAATGAGAGAGTAGCTGTTAAGCATTTGGACGGGCACATATCACTGTAATTTCCCGGCAGGAAGAAGAATTAACCAAAGTCTCAGCCACCCACCGGGAACCAGTATAGGTCCTGAACCAAAATTTTGGACTTGCGGTCAGCTCACCAAAAACGAGTTGAAAAATGGAGCTCAGGGGCACAGCAATTCACAAACTGGCCGAGTAATAAAGGACAACTATCGTCCAAAAATCTGTTGAGGGAAGGCAACGAGGCGGACTTGAAAGCGAGGCAGAAGAGCAGGAAACAGATTTCAAGAGGTACGTTGGAATCGCCTTTAAAGCACAGGAAGAGGGGCACAACTTCGACAATGATGCACTTGGCCAAAAAGGGCGTAGGCGTTTTCTCCTGAATATATTCAGGAGGAAACGCATACGCCCTTTTTGGCCAAGCAAGCAAGCGGGCAATGCAAATCTGCACTACAAAGAAGTATCACTTCTCACCGGTCAAAAGGGACATCCACAAAATATGTAAAAACCAGAAAGGCAAGACAGGCCCTGGAGAACACGGAGCCTTGTTATGCTGATGGGCGGCATGTAAATTGCCAACTTCGTCTCTGGAGGAGTGCATTGTGTTCCCTAAAACAAGTAAACAACAGAGCTACAGAGCCAAGGGCACTTCCAGTCTAGGGAATATACCTTGGGAAAACTGAAAATCAATAAGACAGAGCCACCCCAATATTTAGGGCTGCACTGCTTACAAGGACCTCAACTTGTGTATACCTTAAATATCCCAGGAAATATAAAAATTGTTCAAAAAATTGTGGTACTTACGTACGATGGAATATCCCTCAGCCATGAAATCAATGTCATAAGACCAGTAGCAGCAAAATGGGTGGATTCAGGTACGATGATTCTAAGTGAAATAAGTCACAGAGAAAAAGAAACTTATCATAAGATATCACTTATGAAGATCCTGTAAACATGGCTGCACTTGAACTGAGTTAGGAAAGAGAACAGTGTCTCACATTTAGAAAACACTCTTATGCCTGCTTAAGGGGGAAGGAGAGGTGGGGTGATGCATAAAACCAGAGTTTGATATAAGCACAGGTACCGTTCCAAAAACCAACTATGGAATAGACAAGACCTACACCTTCCTCAGTGAAAGGGACTCAAAACCCCATATTTCCCGCAGAGGAATATATCTGACTAGTAAGAATCTTAAAACCTATGGATTGATATGTCTCCGTAAGGGAATCAAGTGTGTCTAGACTTGCATAAACATGGCAGCGAGAATCAGCTCAAACCCACTATAAAAAGGAATTTCAAAAACAAAACAAAAAAACTGGGAAATTCTTTACAATTCCTTCAGGGTCTCTGATGAAACCTGGAATGACGCTATCTACAACGACAGCTGGATGTGGCATAAGGCTGGACACTTGGGACTGAGAGGATTGGTGAGATTGGGTGAGCAAATGCAGACCCTTTAAAGCAATAATGCATGGCACACATTCCATGGGTCCCAACTCTCCAGGTTGAAGGGAATATTACTACAGTTATAACATGTACGGGAAACCTAGAGAACGGACACACTGTGAATACGAAAGGTTTCTAAAACTCAACGAATAGTCCCTCTCCTGGTGCTCTGGTTTGACTTTCCATCTGCTTTACTATCAACCTCCCAACTTGAAGAGACAGCCCCTTTAACCTCCTGGTTCGCACAGGTTGCCAATTTGGCAGCGGATGAAAGGGAAGAGGGAGAACCAATGAGAGAGTAGCTGTTAGGCATTTGGACGGGCACATATCACTGTAATTTCCCGGCAGGAAGAAGAATTAACCAAAGTCTCAGCCACACACTGGGAACCAGTATAGGTCCTGAACCAACATTTTGGACTTGCGGTCAGCGCACCAAAAACGAGTTGAAAAATGGAGCTCAGGGGCACAGCAATTCACAAACTGGCCGAGTAATAAAGGACAACTATCGTCCAAAAATCTGTTGAGGGAAGGCAACGAGGCGGACTTGAAAGCGAGGCATAAGAGCAGGAAACAGATTTCAAGAGGTACGTTGGAATCGCCTTTAAAGCACAGGAAGAGGGGCACAACTTCGACAATGATGCACTTGGCCAAAAAGGGCGTATGCGTTTTCTCCTGAATATATTCAGGAGGAAACGCATACGCCCTTTTTGGCCAAGCAAGCAAGCGGGCAATGCAAATCTGCACTACAAAGAAGTATCACTTCTCACCGGTCAAAAGGGACATCCACAAAATATGTAAAAACCAGAAAGGCAAGACAGGCCCTGGAGAACACGGAGCCTTGTTATGCTGATGAGCGGGATGTAAATTGCCAACTGCCTCTCTGGAGGAGTGCATTGTGTTCCCTAAAACAAGTAAACAACTGAGCTACAGAGCCAAGGGCATTTCCAGTCTACGGAATATACCTTGGGAAAACTGAAAATCAATAAGACAGAGCCACCCCAATATTTAGGGCTGCACTGCTTACAAGGACCTCAACTTGGGTACACCTTAAATATCCCAGGAAATATAAAAATGGTTCAAAAAATTGTGGTACTTACGTACGATGGAATATCCCTCAGCCATGCAATCAATGTCATAAGACCAGTAGCAGCAAAATGGGTGGATTCATGTAGGATGATTCTAAGTGAAATAAGTCACAGAGAAAAAGAAACTTATCATAAGATATCACTTATGTAGATCCTGTAAACATGGCTGCACTTGAACTGAGTTAGGAAAGAGAACAGTGTCTCACATTTAGAAAACACTCTTATGCCTGCTTAAGGGGGAAGGAGAGGTGGGGTGATGCATAAAACCAGAGTTTGATATAAGCACAGGTACCGTTCGAAAAACCAACTATGGAATAGACAAGACCTACACCTTCCTCAGTGAAAGGGACTCAAAACACCATATTTCCCTCTGAGGAATATATCTGACTAGTAAGAATCTTAAAACCTATGTATTGATATGTCTCCGTAAGGGAATCAAGTGTGTCTAGACTGGCATAAACATGGCAGCGAGAATCAGCTCAAACCCACTATAAAAAGGAATTTCAAAAACAAAACAAAAAAACTTGGAAATTCTTTACATTTCCTTCAGGGTCTCTGATGAAACCTGGAATGACCCTATCTACAATGACAGCTGTATGTGGCATAAGGCTGGACACTTGGGACTGAGAGGATTGGTGAGATTGGGTGAACAAATGCAGACCCTTTAAAGCAATAATGCATGGCACCCATTCCATGGGTCCGAACTCTCCAGGTTGAAGGGAATATTACTACAGTTATAACATGTACGGGAAACCTAGAGAACGGACACACTGTGAATACGAAAGGTTTCTAAAACTCAACGAATAGTCCCTCTCCTGGTGCTCCCGTTTGACTTTCCATCTGCTTTACTATCAACCTCCCAACTTGAAGAGACAGCCCCTTTAACCTCCTGGTTCGCACAGGTTGCCAATTTGGCAGCGGATGAAAGGGAAGAGGGAGAAACAATGAGAGAGTAGCTGTTAAGCATTTGGACGGGCACATATCACTGTAATTTCCCGGCAGGAAGAAGAATTAACCAAAGTCTCAGCCACCCACCGGGAACCAGTATAGGTCCTGAACCAAAATTTTGGACTTGCGGTCAGCTCACCAAAAACGAGTTGAAAAATGGAGCTCAGGGACACAGCAATTCACAAACTGGCCGAGTAATAAAGGACAACTATCGTCCAAAAATCTGTTGAGGGAAGGCAACGAGGCGGACTTGAAAGCGAGGCAGAAGAGCAGGAAACAGATTTCAAGAGGTACGTTGGAATCGCCTTTAAAGCACAGGAAGAGGGGCACAACTTCGACAATGATGCACTTGGCCAAATAGGGCGTAGGCGTTTTCTCCTGAATATATTCAGGAGGAAACGCATACACCCTTTTTGGCCAAGCAAGCAAGCGGGCAATGCAAATCTGCACTACAAAGAAGTATCACTTCCCACCGGTCAAAAGGGACATCCACAAAATATGTAAAAACCAGAAAGGCAAGACAGGCCCTGGAGAACACGGAGCCTTGATATGCTGATGGGCGGCATGTAAATTGCCAACTGCCTCTCTGGAGGAGTGCATTGTGTTCCCTAAAACAAGTAAACAACAGAGCTACAGAGCCAAGGGCACTTCCAGTCTAGGGAATATACCTTGGGAAAACTGAAAATCAATAAGACAGAGCCACCCCAATATTTAGGGCTGCACTGCTTACAAGGACCTCAACTTGTGTATACCTTAAATATCCCAGGAAATATAAAAATGGTTCAAAAAATTGTGGTACTTACGTACGATGGAATATCCCTCAGCCATGAAATCAATGTCATAAGACCAGTAGCAGCAAAATGGGTGGATTCAGGTACGATGATTCTAAGTGAAATAAGTCACAGAGAAAAAGAAACTTATCATAAGATATCACTTATGAAGATCCTGTAAACATGGCTGCACTTGAACTGAGTTAGGAAAGAGAACAGTGTCTCACATTTAGAAAACACTCTTATGCCTGCTTAAGGGGGAAGGAGAGGTGGGGTGATGCATAAAACCAGAGTTTGATATAAGCACAGGTACCGTTCCAAAAACCAACTATGGAATAGACAAGACCTACACCTTCCTCAGTGAAAGGGACTCAAAACCCCATATTTCCCGCAGAGGAATATATCTGACTAGTAAGAATCTTAAAACCTATGTATTGATATGTCTCCGTAAGGGAATCAAGTGTGTCTAGACTTGCATAAACATGGCAGCGAGAATCAGCTCAAACCCACTATAAAAAGGAATTTCAAAAACAAAACAAAAAAACTGGGAAATTCTTTACAATTCCTTCAGGGTCTCTGATGAAACCTGGAATGACGTTATCTACAACGACAGCTGGATGTGGCATAAGGCTGGACACTTGGGACTGAGAGGATTGGTGAGATTGGGTGAGCAAATGCAGACCCTTTAAAGCAATAATGCATGGCACACATTCCATGGGTCCCAACTCTCCAGGTTGAAGGGAATATTAATACAGTTATAACATGTACGGGAAACCTAGAGAACGGACACACTGTGAATACGAAAGGTTTCTAAAACTCAACGAATAGTCCCTCTCCTGGTGCTCCGGTTTGACTTTCCATCTGCTTTACTATCAACCTCCCAACTTGAAGAGACAGCCCCTTTAACCTCCTGGTTCGCACAGGTTGCCAATTTGGCAGCGGATGAAAGGGAAGAGGGAGAACCAATGAGAGAGTAGCTGTTAGGCATTTGGACGGGCACATATCACTGTAATTTCCCGGCAGGAAGAAGAATTAACCAAAGTCTCAGCCACCCACCCGGAACCAGTATAGGACTTGAACCAAAATTTTGGACTTGCGGTCAGCTCACCAAAAACGAGTTGAAAAATGGAGCTCAGGGGCACAGCAATTCACAAACTGGCCGAGTAATAAAGGACAACTATCGTCCAAAAATCTGTTGAGGGAAGGCAACGAGGCGGACTTGAAAGCGAGGCAGAAGAGCAGGAAACAGATTTCAAGAGGTACGTTGGAATCGCCTTTAAAGCACAGGAAGAGGGGCACAACTTCGACAATGATGCACTTGGCCAAAAAGGGCGTATGCGTTTTCTCCTGAATATATTCAGGAGGAAACGCATACGCCCTTTTTGGCCAAGCAAGCAAGCGGGCAATGCAAATCTGCACTACAAAGAAGTATCACTTCTCACCGGTCAAAAGGGACATCCACAAAATGTGTAAAAACCAGAAAGGCAAGACAGGCCCTGGAGAACAGGGAGCCTTGTTATGCTGATGGACGGGATGTAAATTGCCAACTGCCTCTCTGGAGGAGTGCATTGTGTTCCCTAAAACAAGTAAACAACAGAGCTACAGAGCCAAGGGCACTTCCAGTCTAGGGAATATACCTTGGGAAAACTGAAAATCAATAAGACAGAGCCATCCCAATATTTAGGGCTGCACTGCTTACAAGGACCTCAACTTGGGTACACCTTAAATATCCCAGGAAATATAAAAATGGTTCAAAAAATTGTGGTACTTACGTACGATGGAATATCCCTCAGCCATGCATTCAATGTCATAAGACCAGTAGCAGCAAAATGGGTGGATTCATGTAGGATGATTCTAAGTGAAATAAGTCACAGAGAAAAAGAAACTTATCATAAGATATCACTTATGAAGATCCTGTAAACATGGCTACACTTGAACTGAGTTAGGAAAGAGAACAGTGTCTCACATTTAGAAAACACTCTTATGCCTGCTTAAGGGGGAAGGAGAGGTGGGGTGATGCATAAAACCAGAGTTTGATATAAGCACAGGTACCGTTCGAAAAACCAACTATGGAATAGACAAGACCTACACCTTCCTCAGTGAATGGGACTCAAAACCCCATATTTCCCTCTGAGGAATATATCTGACTAGTAAGAATCTTAAAACCTATGTATTGATATGTCTCCGTAAGGGAATCAAGTGTGTCTAGACTGGCATAAACATGGCAGCGAGAATCAGCTCAAACCCACTATAAAAAGGAATTTCAAAAACAAAACAAAAAAACTTGGAAATTCTTTACATTTCCTTCAGGGTCTCTGATGAAACCTGGAATGACCCTATCTACAATGACAGCTGGATGTGGCATAAGGCTGGACACTTGGGACTGAGAGGATTGGTGAGATTGGGTGAACAAATGCAGACCCTTTAAAGCAATAATGCATGGCACCATTCCATGGGTCCCAACTCTCCAGGTTGAAGGGAATATTACTACAGTTATAACATGTACGGGAAACCTAGAGAACGGACACACTGTGAATACGAAAGGTTTCTAAAACTCAACGAATAGTCCCTCTCCTGGTGCTCCCGTTTGACTTTCCATCTGCTTTACTATCAACCTCCCAACTTGAAGAGACAGCCCCTTTAACCTCCTGGTTCGCACAGGTTGCCAATTTGGCAGCGGATGAAAGGGAAGAGGGAGAAACAATGAGAGAGTAGCTGTTAAGCATTTGGACGGGCACATATCACTGTAATTTCCCGGCAGGAAGAAGAATTAACCAAAGTCTCAGCCACCCACCGGGAACCAGTATAGGTCCTGAACCAAAATTTTGGACTTGCGGTCAGCTCACCAAAAACGAGTTGAAAAATGGAGCTCAGGGGCACAGCAATTCACAAACTGGCCGAGTAATAAAGGACAACTATCGTCCAAAAATCTGTTGAGGGAAGGCAACGAGGCGGACTTGAAAGCGAGGCAGAAGAGCAGGAAACAGATTTCAAGAGGTACGTTGGAATCGCCTTTAAAGCACAGGAAGAGGGGCACAACTTCGACAATGATGCACTTGGCCAAATAGGGCGTAGGCGTTTTCTCCTGAATATATTCAGGAGGAAACGCATACGCCCTTTTTGGCCAAGCAAGCAAGCGGGCAATGCAAATCTGCACTACAAAGAAGTATCACTTCCCACCGGTCAAAAGGGACATCCACAAAATATGTAAAAACCAGAAAGGCAAGACAGGCCCTGGAGAACACGGAGCCTTGATATGCTGATGGGCGGCATGTAAATTGCCAACTGCCTCTCTGGAGGAGTGCATTGTGTTCCCTAAAACAAGTAAACAACAGAGCTACAGAGCCAAGGGCACTTCCAGTCTAGGGAATATACCTTGGGAAAACTGAAAATCAATAAGACAGAGCCACCCCAATATTTAGGGCTGCACTGCTTACAAGGACCTCAACTTGTGTATACCTTAAATATCCCAGGAAATATAAAAATTGTTCAAAAAATTGTGGTACTTACGTACGATGGAATATCCCTCAGCCATGAAATCAATGTCATAAGACCAGTAGCAGCAAAATGGGTGGATTCAGGTACGATGATTCTAAGTGAAATAAGTCACAGAGAAAAAGAAACTTATCATAAGATATCACTTATGAAGATCCTGTAAACATGGCTGCACTTGAACTGAGTTAGGAAAGAGAACAGTGTCTCACATTTAGAAAACACTCTTATGCCTGCTTAAGGGGGAAGGAGAGGTGGGGTGATGCATAAAACCAGAGTTTGATATAAGCACAGGTACCGTTCCAAAAACCAACTATGGAATAGACAAGACCTACACCTTCCTCAGTGAAAGGGACTCAAAACCCCATATTTCCCGCAGAGGAATATATCTGACTAGTAAGAATCTTAAAACCTATGGATTGATATGTCTCCGTAAGGGAATCAAGTGTGTCTAGACTTGCATAAACATGGCAGCGAGAATCAGCTCAAACCCACTATAAAAAGGAATTTCAAAAACAAAACAAAAAAACTGGGAAATTCTTTACAATTCCTTCAGGGTCTCTGATGAAACCTGGAATGACGCTATCTACAACGACAGCTGGATGTGGCATAAGGCTGGACACTTGGGACTGAGAGGATTGGTGAGATTGGGTGAGCAAATGCAGACCCTTTAAAGCAATAATGCATGGCACACATTCCATGGGTCCCAACTCTCCAGGTTGAAGGGAATATTACTACAGTTATAACATGTACGGGAAACCTAGAGAACGGACACACTGTGAATACGAAAGGTTTCTAAAACTCAACGAATAGTCCCTCTCCTGGTGCTCCGGTTTGACTTTCCATCTGCTTTACTATCAACCTCCCAACTTGAAGAGACAGCCCCTTTAACCTCCTGGTTCGCACAGGTTGCCAATTTGGCAGCGGATGAAAGGGAAGAGGGAGAACCAATGAGAGAGTAGCTGTTAGGCATTTGGACGGGCACATATCACTGTAATTTCCCAGCAGGAAGAAGAATTAACCAAAGTCTCAGCCACCCACCCGGAACCAGTATAGGACTTGAACCAAAATTTTGGACTTGCGGTCAGCTCACCAAAAACGAGTTGAAAAATGGAGCTCAGGGCCACAGCAATTCACAAACTGGCCGAGTAATAAAGGACAACTATCGTCCAAAAATCTGTTGAGGGAAGGCAACGAGGCGGACTTGAAAGCGAGGCAGAAGAGCAGGAAACAGATTTCAAGAGGTACGTTGGAATCGCCTTTAAAGCACAGGAAGAGGGGCACAACTTCGACAATGATGCACTTGGCCAAAAAGGGCGTATGCGTTTTCTCCTGAATATATTCAGGAGGAAATGCATACACCCTTTTTGGCCAAGCAAGCAAGCGGGCAATGCAAATCTGCACTACAAAGAAGTATCACTTCTCACCGGTCAAAAGGGACATCCACAAAATGTGTAAAAACCAGAAAGGCAAGACAGGCCCTGGAGAACAGGGAGCCTTGTTATGCTGATGGGCGGGATGTAAATTGCCAACTGCCTCTCTGGAGGAGTGCATTGTGTTCCCTAAAACAAGTAAACAACAGAGCTACAGAGCCAAGGGCACTTCCAGTCTAGGGAATATACCTTGGGAAAACTGAAAATCAATAAGACAGAGCCATCCCAATATTTAGGGCTGCACTGCTTACAAGGACCTCAACTTGGGTACACCTTAAATATCCCAGGAAATATAAAAATGGTTCAAAAAATTGTGGTACTTACGTACGATGGAATATCCCTCAGCCATGCATTCAATGTCATAAGACCAGTAGCAGCAAAATGGGTGGATTCATGTAGGATGATTCTAAGTGAAATAAGTCACAGAGAAAAAGAAACTTATCATAAGATATCACTTATGAAGATCCTGTAAACATGGCTACACTTGAACTGAGTTAGGAAAGAGAACAGTGTCTCACATTTAGAAAACACTCTTATGCCTGCTTAAGGGGGAAGGAGAGGTGGGGTGATGCATAAAACCAGAGTTTGATATAAGCACAGGTACCGTTCCAAAAACCAACTATGGAATAGACAAGACCTACACCTTCCTCAGTGAAAGGGACTCAAAACCCCATATTTCCCGCAGAGGAATATATCTGACTAGTAAGAATCTTAAAACCTATGTATTGATATGTCTCCGTAAGGGAATCAAGTGTGTCTAGACTGGCATAAACATGGCAGCGAGAATCAGCTCAAACCCACTATAAAAAGGAATTTCAAAAACAAAACAAAAAAACTTGGAAATTCTTTACATTTCCTTCAGGGTCTCTGATGAAACCTGGAATGACCCTATCTACAATGACAGCTGGATGTGGCATAAGGCTGGACACTTGGGACTGAGAGGATTGGCGAGATTGGGTGAACAAATGCAGACCCTTTAAAGCAATAATGCATGGCACCCATTCCATGGGTCCCAACTCTCCAGGTTGAAGGGAATATTACTACAGTTATAACATGTACGGGAAACCTAGAGAACGGACACACTGTGAATACGAAAGGTTTCTAAAACTCAACGAATAGTCCCTCTCCTGGTGCTCCCGTTTGACTTTCCATCTGCTTTACTATCAACCTCCCAACTTGAAGAGACAGCCCCTTTAACCTCCTGGTTCGCACAGGTTGCCAATTTGGCAGAGGATGAAAGGGAAGAGGGAGAAACAATGAGAGAGTAGCTGTTAAGCATTTGGACGGGCACATATCACTGTAATTTCCCGGCAGGAAGAAGAATTAACCAAAGTCTCAGCCACCCACCGGGAACCAGTATAGGTCCTGAACCAAAATTTTGGACTTGCGGTCAGCTCACCAAAAACGAGTTGAAAAATGGAGCTCAGGGGCACAGCAATTCACAAACTGGCCGAGTAATAAAGGACAACTATCGTCCAAAAATCTGTTGAGGGAAGGCAACGAGGCGGACTTGAAAGCGAGGCAGAAGAGCAGGAAACAGATTTCAAGAGGTACGTTGGAATCGCCTTTAAAGCACAGGAAGAGGGGCACAACTTCGACAATGATGCACTTGGCCAAAAAGGGCGTAGGCGTTTTCTCCTGAATATATTCAGGAGGAAACGCATACGCCCTTTTTGGCCAAGCAAGCAAGCGGGCAATGCAAATCTGCACTACAAAGAAGTATCACTTCTCACCGGTCAAAAGGGACATCCACAAAATATGTAAAAACCAGAAAGGCAAGACAGGCCCTGGAGAACACGGAGCCTTGTTATGCTGATGGGCGGCATGTAAATTGCCAACTTCGTCTCTGGAGGAGTGCATTGTGTTCCCTAAAACAAGTAAACAACAGAGCTACAGAGCCAAGGGCACTTCCAGTCTAGGGAATATACCTTGGGAAAACTGAAAATCAATAAGACAGAGCCACCCCAATATTTAGGGCTGCACTGCTTACAAGGACCTCAACTTGTGTATACCTTAAATATCCCAGGAAATATAAAAATTGTTCAAAAAATTGTGGTACTTACGTACGATGGAATATCCCTCAGCCATGAAATCAATGTCATAAGACCAGTAGCAGCAAAATGGGTGGATTCAGGTACGATGATTCTAAGTGAAATAAGTCACAGAGAAAAAGAAACTTATCATAAGATATCACTTATGAAGATCCTGTAAACATGGCTGCACTTGAACTGAGTTAGGAAAGAGAACAGTGTCTCACATTTAGAAAACACTCTTATGCCTGCTTAAGGGGGAAGGAGAGGTGGGGTGATGCATAAAACCAGAGTTTGATATAAGCACAGGTACCGTTCCAAAAACCAACTATGGAATAGACAAGACCTACACCTTCCTCAGTGAAA
The DNA here is from genome assembly GCF_949752795.1 of Hyperoodon ampullatus. Lineage (NCBI taxonomy): Eukaryota > Metazoa > Chordata > Mammalia > Artiodactyla > Ziphiidae > Hyperoodon > Hyperoodon ampullatus. Next base: position 455,848 of record NW_027640990.1, on the reverse strand, counting down.
GGGACTCAAAACCCCATATTTCCCGCAGAGGAATATATCTGACTAGTAAGAATCTTAAAACCTATGGATTGATATGTCTCCGTAAGGGAATCAAGTGTGTCTAGACTTGCATAAACATGGCAGCGAGAATCAGCTCAAACCCACTATAAAAAGGAATTTCAAAAACAAAACAAAAAAACTGAGAAATTCTTTACAATTCCTTCAGGGTCTCTGATGAAATCTGGAATGACGCTATCTACAACGACAGCTGGATGTGGCATAAGGCTGGACACTTGGGACTGAGAGGATTGGTGAGATTGGGTGAGCAAATGCAGACCCTTTAAAGCAATAATGCATGGCACACATTCCATGGGTCCCAACTCTCCAGGTTGAAGGGAATATTACTACAGTTATAACATGTACGGGAAACCTAGAGAACGGACACACTGTGAATACGAAAGGTTTCTAAAACTCAACGAATAGTCCCTCTCCTGGTGCTCTGGTTTGACTTTCCATCTGCTTTACTATCAACCTCCCAACTTGAAGAAACAGCCCCTTTAACCTCCTGGTTCACACAGGTTGCCAATTTGGCAGCGGATCAAAGGGAAGAGGGAGAACCAATGAGAGAGTAGCTGTTAGGCATTTGGACGGGCACATATCACTGTAATTTCCCGGCAGGAAGAAGAATTAACCAAAGTCTCAGCCACACACTGGGAACCAGTATAGGTCCTGAACCAAAATTTTGGACTTGCGGTCAGCGCACCAAAAACGAGTTGAAAAATGGAGCTCAGGGGCACAGCAATTCACAAACTGGCCGAGTAATAAAGGACAACTATCGTCCAAAAATCTGTTGAGGGAAGGCAACGAGGCGGACTTGAAAGCGAGGCATAAGAGCAGGAAACAGATTTCAAGAGGTACGTTGGAATCGCCTTTAAAGCACAGGAAGAGGGGCACAACTTCGACAATGATGCACTTGGCCAAAAAGGGCGTATGCGTTTTCTCCTGAATATATTCAGGAGGAAACGCATACGCCCTTTTTGGCCAAGCAAGCAAGCGGGCAATGCAAATCTGCACTACAAAGAAGTATCACTTCTCACCGGTCAAAAGGGACATCCACAAAATATGTAAAAACCAGAAAGGCAAGACAGGCCCTGGAGAACACGGAGCCTTGTTATGCTGATGAGCGGGATGTAAATTGCCAACTGCCTCTCTGGAGGAGTGCATTGTGTTCCCTAAAACAAGTAAACAACTGAGCTACAGAGCCAAGGGCATTTCCAGTCTACGGAATATACCTTGGGAAAACTGAAAATCAATAAGACAGAGCCACCCCAATATTTAGGGCTGCACTGCTTACAAGGACCTCAACTTGGGTACACCTTAAATATCCCAGGAAATATAAAAATGGTTCAAAAAATTGTGGTACTTACGTACGATGGAATATCCCTCAGCCATGCAATCAATGTCAAAAGACCAGTAGCAGCAAAATGGGTGGATTCATGTAGGATGATTCTAAGTGAAATAAGTCACAGAGAAAAAGAAACTTATCATAAGATATCACTTATGTAGATCCTGTAAACATGGCTGCACTTGAACTGAGTTAGGAAAGAGAACAGTGTCTCACATTTAGAAAACACTCTTATGCCTGCTTAAGGGGGAAGGAGAGGTGGGGTGATGCATAAAACCAGAGTTTGATATAAGCACAGGTACCGTTCGAAAAACCAACTATGGAATAGACAAGACCTACACCTTCCTCAGTGAAAGGGACTCAAAACCCCATATTTCCCTCTGAGGAATATATCTGACTAGTAAGAATCTTAAAACCTATGTATTGATATGTCTCCGTAAGGGAATCAAGTGTGTCTAGACTGGCATAAACATGGCAGCGAGAATCAGCTCAAACCCACTATAAAAAGGAATTTCAAAAACAAAACAAAAAAACTTGGAAATTCTTTACATTTCCTTCAGGGTCTCTGATGAAACCTGGAATGACCCTATCTACAATGACAGCTGTATGTGGCATAAGGCTGGACACTTGGGACTGAGAGGATTGGTGAGATTGGGTGAACAAATGCAGACCCTTTAAAGCAATAATGCATGGCACCCATTCCATGGGTCCGAACTCTCCAGGTTGAAGGGAATATTACTACAGTTATAACATGTACGGGAAACCTAGAGAACGGACACACTGTGAATACGAAAGGTTTCTAAAACTCAACGAATAGTCCCTCTCCTGGTGCTCCGGTTTGACTTTCCATCTGCTTTACTATCAACCTCCCAACTTGAAGAGACAGCCCCTTTAACCTCCTGGTTCGCACAGGTTGCCAATTTGGCAGCGGATGAAAGGGAAGAGGGAGAACCAATGAGAGAGTAGCTGTTAGGCATTTGGACGGGCACATATCACTGTAATTTCCCGGCAGGAAGAAGAATTAACCAAAGTCTCAGCCACCCACCCGGAACCAGTATAGGACTTGAACCAAAATTTTGGACTTGCGGTCAGCTCACCAAAAACGAGTTGAAAAATGGAGCTCAGGGGCACAGCAATTCACAAACTGGCCGAGTAATAAAGGACAACTATCGTCCAAAAATCTGTTGAGGGAAGGCAACGAGGCGGACTTGAAAGCGAGGCAGAAGAGCAGGAAACAGATTTCAAGAGGTACGTTGGAATCGCCTTTAAAGCACAGGAAGAGGGGCACAACTTCGACAATGATGCACTTGGCCAAAAAGGGCGTATGCGTTTTCTCCTGAATATATTCAGGAGGAAACGCATACGCCCTTTTTGGCCAAGCAAGCAAGCGGGCAATGCAAATCTGCACTACAAAGAAGTATCACTTCTCACCGGTCAAAAGGGACATCCACAAAATGTGTAAAAACCAGAAAGGCAAGACAGGCCCTGGAGAACAGGGAGCCTTGTTATGCTGATGGACGGGATGTAAATTGCCAACTGCCTCTCTGGAGGAGTGCATTGTGTTCCCTAAAACAAGTAAACAACAGAGCTACAGAGCCAAGGGCACTTCCAGTCTAGGGAATATACCTTGGGAAAACTGAAAATCAATAAGACAGAGCCATCCCAATATTTAGGGCTGCACTGCTTACAAGGACCTCAACTTGGGTACACCTTAAATATCCCAGGAAATATAAAAATGGTTCAAAAAATTGTGGTACTTACGTACGATGGAATATCCCTCAGCCATGCATTCAATGTCATAAGACCAGTAGCAGCAAAATGGGTGGATTCATGTAGGATGATTCTAAGTGAAATAAGTCACAGAGAAAAAGAAACTTATCATAAGATATCACTTATGAAGATCCTGTAAACATGGCTACACTTGAACTGAGTTAGGAAAGAGAACAGTGTCTCACATTTAGAAAACACTCTTATGCCTGCTTAAGGGGGAAGGAGAGGTGGGGTGATGCATAAAACCAGAGTTTGATATAAGCACAGGTACCGTTCGAAAAACCAACTATGGAATAGACAAGACCTACACCTTCCTCAGTGAAAGGGACTCAAAACCCCATATTTCCCTCTGAGGAATATATCTGACTAGTAAGAATCTTAAAACCTATGTATTGATATGTCTCCGTAAGGGAATCAAGTGTGTCTAGACTGGCATAAACATGGCAGCGAGAATCAGCTCAAACCCACTATAAAAAGGAATTTCAAAAACAAAACAAAAAAACTTGGAAATTCTTTACATTTCCTTCAGGGTCTCTGATGAAACCTGGAATGACCCTATCTACAATGACAGCTGGATGTGGCATAAGGCTGGACACTTGGGACTGAGAGGATTGGTGAGATTGGGTGAACAAATGCAGACCCTTTAAAGCAATAATGCATGGCACCCATTCCATGGGTCCCAACTCTCCAGGTTGAAGGGAATATTACTACAGTTATAACATGTACGGGAAACCTAGAGAACGGACACACTGTGAATATGAAAGGTTTCTAAAACTCAACGAATAGTCCCTCTCCTGGTGCTCCCGTTTGACTTTCCATCTGCTTTACTATCAACCTCCCAACTTGAAGAGACAGCCCCTTTAACCTCCTGGTTCGCACAGGTTGCCAATTTGGCAGCGGATGAAAGGGAAGAGGGAGAAACAATGAGAGAGTAGCTGTTAAGCATTTGGACGGGCACATATCACTGTAATTTCCCGGCAGGAAGAAGAATTAACCAAAGTCTCAGCCACCCACCGGGAACCAGTATAGGTCCTGAACCAAAATTTTGGACTTGCGGTCAGCTCACCAAAAACGAGTTGAAAAATGGAGCTCAGGGGCACAGCAATTCACAAACTGGCCGAGTAATAAAGGACAACTATCGTCCAAAAATCTGTTGAGGGAAGGCAACGAGGCGGACTTGAAAGCGAGGCAGAAGAGCAGGAAACAGATTTCAAGAGGTACGTTGGAATCGCCTTTAAAGCACAGGAAGAGGGGCACAACTTCGACAATGATGCACTTGGCCAAATAGGGCGTAGGCGTTTTCTCCTGAATATATTCAGGAGGAAACGCATACGCCCTTTTTGGCCAAGCAAGCAAGCGGGCAATGCAAATCTGCACTACAAAGAAGTATCACTTCCCACCGGTCAAAAGGGACATCCACAAAATATGTAAAAACCAGAAAGGCAAGACAGGCCCTGGAGAACACGGAGCCTTGATATGCTGATGGGCGGCATGTAAATTGCCAACTGCCTCTCTGGAGGAGTGCATTGTGTTCCCTAAAACAAGTAAACAACAGAGCTACAGAGCCAAGGGCACTTCCAGTCTAGGGAATATACCTTGGGAAAACTGAAAATCAATAAGACAGAGCCACCCCAAAATTTAGGGCTGCACTGCATACAAGGACCTCAACTTGGATACACCTTAAGTATCCCAGAAAATATAAACATGGTTCAAAAAATTGTGGTACTTACGTACGATGGAATATCCCTCAGCCATGAAATCAATGTCATAAGACCAGTAGCAGCAAAATGGGTGGATTCAGGTACGATGATTCTAAGTGAAATAAGTCACAGAGAAAAAGAAACTTATCATAAGATATCACTTATGAAGATCCTGTAAACATGGCTGCACTTGAACTGAGTTAGGAAAGAGAACAGTGTCTCACATTTAGAAAACACTCTTATGCCTGCTTAAGGGGGAAGGAGAGGTGGGGTGATGCATAAAACCAGAGTTTGATATAAGCACAGGTACCGTTCCAAAAACCAACTATGGAATAGACGAGACCTACACCTTCCTCAGGGAAAGGGACCCGAGGCATCTGTGAGTAATCGTGAGCTGAGCCCCAGGCCAGCTGCTGCTGAACTTTTCCCACCCTTCCCAGGTAAAACACCTGAATATGTACAAGGGCTTGAAAGCCTAGAGGAAGGGCCTTGGAGCCACACCAGCGACAGCACGCAGGCCAACTTGTTGCCTGCAGGCCAGCCGGGAAGGTCCTGGCCCTGGGCGCTCTTCTGGAAGCTTTCCATTGCCCTGCCTGAGATACCCCTCCTGTCCCGACCCCACTGCTTTTTTCCTTCCTCACCTCTGTCCGGAGAGAAATTCCAGCGAAAGGTATGGGTGACACATCCTCTTCTTTACAGGTGGCAGCCTGGCAACTCCTGCAGAAAGTCCAGCAGAGACCCGCTCACACCGGGACACCCACAAAGCCGTGGCCAATCACTCCCTCCCACCAGCACAGCCCCGAGACTGCTGACGGGGCAGATAATATGGAGTCAGGCACAGCTTCAGGGGCTATTGCTGCCTGCAGCTCTGTTTATATTGACCTCAACACAGGCACATCTGGGGAGAGCCCGCCGGCAGGGTCAGGTTACCCAGGTCAGCTAATCCTCAGCCCTCAGGGAATCACATTGTTGAAAATGGACCTCGCTAAGGCAGAATAGAAGCCAAGGAATAAAAGGACACAATGCCATTTGCAGCACCGTAGGTGTGTCTAGAGGTAATCACGTGACTTGTAGTAAGTCAGAAAGTGAAAGACACATATCATATCATATGTCTTATAGGTGTGACCGAAAAATGGATACCAGGGCAGATATTTCCACGGAGAAGGGCAATCACAGATACATTCAACAAACTTATGGTTCACCAATGGAAAGGTGTGTGGATTGTTTTCATTATGATATTGGGGTTAACAGACATATACAAACACAGGTGACATATATAATTACCAAAGACCTACAGAATACCAAGGGAAGACTACTCAACATTCTGTCATAAGGTACATGGGAATAGGATCCCAGGAAGAACAGACATATGTATATGTGTAAAAGAACCACATCTTCCACACCTACAACAAGCCAAACATTGTAATCAAATTTGCTGTAATAAAAAATAAAAAATTAAATTAAAAACACGAACAAGAAGTAGTGAGACAAACTTGAGCGGCTTTCTCCTGGCACATTCCATTCTAAATTCCAATCTAGAACACGACTTCCATTGAGGCTCTGTTTCCCCAGTAACCAGATTTGGTAAGGGAGAACTGCTGCCACCTTGCGGCCGTTTCACACAAGAGCAGCTTTAATCCCAGCGCTAATGGTCAGTTGATATTCAAAATCATTGCAGGCCTGTAAATGACACCTGCCCTGAAAACAAATCCTGGGTTCATATATCGACCTAAAAATTCAAAGGACGTCCATATTTCAAAACGACAGTTTCAAAAGGCATATTTTACACACATTAGTGTTCTGCTTCTTTTTCTTTCTTTCTTTTTTGTTAAAAAAACGGGAATGGCAAAATGCTTCCCTCAGAATGGGCGAAAATATTTGCAAACGAATCAATGGACAAAGGTTTAATCTCCAATATATATAAAGAGCTCATGCAGCTTAATATTAAAAAAAACAAACAGCCCAATACAAAAATGGGCAGAAGATCTAAAGAGACGTTTCTTCAAAGAAGACACAGAGATGGCCAAGACGCACATGAAAAGCTGCTCAACATCACTAATTATTAGAGAATTGCACATCAAAACTACAATGAGGTATCACCTCACACATGTTAGAATCGGCATCATCAGAAAATCTACAAAAAACGAATTCTGGGAAGGGTGTGGACAACAGGATCCCTCTTCCACTAGTGGTGGAAATGTAAATTGATACAGTCACGATGGAGAACAGTATGGAGTTTCCTTAAAAAAACTAGAAATAGAATTACCATATGATCCAGCAATCCCACTTCTGGGCATATACCCAGAGAAAACCATAAATCAAAAAGGCACATTCACCACAATGCTCATTTCAGCACTATTTACAATAGCCAGGTAATGGAAGCCACCTAAATACCCACAGAGAGACGAATGGATAAAGATGTGGTACATATATAAAATGGAATGTTACTCAGCCATAAGAAGGAATGAAACTGGGTCATTTGTAGAGACGTCGATGGATCTAGAGACTGTCATACAGAATAAAGTAAGTCAGAAAGAGAAAAACAAATATTGTATATTAATGCATATATATGGAACCTAGCAAAATGGTACAGATGAACTGGTTTGCAGGGAAGTAATAGAGACACAGAGGTAGAGAACACACGTATGGACACCAAGTGTGGGAAGCCATGGGATTGTGCGTGTGGGATGAGTTGGGAGATTGGGATTGACCTGTATACATGTATATGCATAAAATACATAACTAATAATAACCTGCTATATAAAAAAATAAATAAAATTAAATTTCAAAATTTTGAAAAATAAAATTTTGAAATAAAACAGAAAAAAGTTCTTCCCTTTCACACAGATGTATTTATATGTATGAATTATTTCCATGCTTATATCTATAAATACATAAAAGAGGAATAAAATCTAACTTGAACCGAAAAAGAAAAAAAAAAACTGAACCCACCAGTTAGACAGAGGAAAACCCTATCAGGGCACTTGCTCCAGCAGTAAACACTTCTGAAATTGGTCGGAGGTGTGGAATCATCTCGCATAGAGCCAGCAGCCCACTCCTATGCAAGGAGCGTCCTCATTGCAAAACTGGGGGCCATGCCGAGGCATCTGTGAGTAACCGTGAGCTGAGCCCCAGGCCAGCTGCTGTTGAACTTTTCCACCCTTCCCAGATAAAACACCTGAATATGTACAAGGGCTTGAAAGCCTAGAGGAAGGGCCGTGGAGCCACACCAGTGACAGCACGCAGGCCAACATGGTGCCTGCAGGCCAGCCAGGAAGGACCTGGCCCTGGGCACTCTTTTGGAAGCTTTCCATTGCCCTGCCTGAGATACCCCTCCTGTCCCGGCCCCCACTGCTTTTTTCCTTCCTCACCTCTGTCCGGAGAGAAATTCCAGCGGAAGGTATGGGTGACACATCCTCTGCTTTACAGGTGGCAGCCTGGCAACTCCTGCAGAAAGTCCAGCAGAGACCCACTCACACCGGGCCACCCTCAAAGCCGTGCCCCTCACTCCCTCCCACCAGCACAGCCCCAAAACTGCTGACGGGGCAGAGAATATGGAGTCAGGCACAGCTTCAGGGGCTTTTGCTGCCTGCAGCGCTGTTTATATTGACCTCAACACAGGCACACCTGGGGAGGGCCGGCCGGCAGGGTCAGGCTACACAGGTCAGCTAATCCTCAGCCCTCAGGGAATCACATTGTTGAAAATGGACCTCGCTAAGGCAGAATAGAAGCCAAGGAATAAAAGGACACAATGCCATTTGCAGCACCGTAGGTGTGTCTAGAGGTAATCACGTGACTTGTAGTAAGTCAGAAAGTGAAAGACACATATCATATCATATCTCTTATAGGTGTGACCGAAAAATGGATACTAGGGCAGATATTTCCACGGAGAAGGGCAATCACAGATTCATTCAACAAACTTATGGTTCACCAATGGAAAGGTGTGAGGATTGGTTTCATTATGATATTGGGGTTAAGAGACATATACAAACACAGGTGACATATATAATTACCAAAGACCTACAGAATACCAAGAGAAGACTACTCAACATTCTGTCATAAGGTACATGGGAAAAGGATCCCAGGAAGAACGGACATATTTATATGTGTAAAAGAACCACATCTTCCACACCTACAACAAGCCAAACATTGTAATCAAATTTGCTGTAATAAAAAATAAAAAATTAAATTAAAAACACGAACAAGAAGTAGTGAGACAAACTTGAGGGGCTTTCTCCTGGCACATTCCATTCTAAATTCCAATCTAGAACACGACTTCCATTGAGGCTCTGTTGCACCAGTAACCAGATTTGGTAAGGGAGAACTGCTGCCACCATATGGCCGTTTCACAAAACAGCAGCTTTAATCCCAGCGCTAATGGTCAGTTGATATTCAAAATCATTGCAGGCTTGTAAATGACACCTGCCCTAAACCAAATCCTGGGGTCATATATCGACCAAAAAATTCAAAGGACGTCCATATTTCAAAACGACAGTTTCAAAAGGCATATTTTACACACATTAGTGTTCTGCTTCTTTTTCTTTCTTTCCTTTTTGGTTAAAAAAACGGGAATGGCAAAAAGCATCCCTCAGAATGGTCGAAAATATTTGCAAACGAATCAATGGACAAAGGTTTAATCTCCAATATATATAAAGAGCTAATGCAGCTTAATATTAAAAAAAAGCAAACAACCCAATACAAAAATGGGCAGAAGATCTAAAGAGACGTTTCTTCAAAAAGACACAGAGATGGCCAAGACGCACATGAAAAGCTGCTCAACATCACTAATTATTAGAGAAATGCAAATCAAAACTACAATGAGGTATCACCTCACACCTGTTAGAATCGGCATCATCAGAAAATCTACAAACAACGAATTCTGGGGAGGGTGTGGACAACAGGATCCCTCTTCCACTAGTGGTGGAAATGTAAATTGATACAGTCACGATGGAGAACAGTATGGAGTTTCCTTCAAAAAACTAGAAATAGAATTACCATATGATCCAGCAATCCCACTTCTGGGCATATACCCAGAGAAAACCATAAATCAAAATGGCACATTCACTACAATGCTCATTTCAGCACTATTTACAATAGCCAGGTAATGGAAGCAAACTTAATACCCTCAGACAGACGAATGGATAAAGATGTGGTACATATATATAATGGAATATTACTCAGCCATAAGAAGGAATGAAACTGCGTCATTTGTAGAGACGTCGATGGATCTAGAGACTGTCATACAGAATGAAGTAAGTCAGAAAGAGAAAAACAAATATTGTATAATAATGCATACATGTGGAACCTAGAAAAATGGTACAGATGAACTGGTTTGCAGGGAAGAAATACAGACACAGAGGTAGAGAACACACGTATGGACACCAAGTGTGGGAAGCCATGGGGTGGTGGTGGTGGGATGAGTTGGGATATTGGGATTGACCTTTATACATGTATATGCGTAAAATACATAACTAATAATAACCTGCTGTATAAAAAAATAAATAAAATTAAATTTCAAAATTTTAAGAAATAAAATTTAAAAATAAAACAGAAAAAAGTTCTTCCCTTCACACAGATGTATTTATATGAATGAATTATTTCCATGCTTATATCTATAAATACATAAAAGAGGAATAAAATCTAACTTGAACCAAAAAAGAAAACAAAAACCTAAACCCACCAGTTAGACAGAGGAAAACCCTATCAGGGCACTTGCTCCTGCGGTAAGCAATTCTGAAATTGGTCAGAGGTGGGGAATCATCTCCCATAGAGCCAGCAGCCCACTCCTACGCAAGAAGCGTCCTCATTGCAAAGCTGGGGGCCATGCCGAGGCATCTGTGAGTAACCGTGAGCTGAGCCCCAGGCCAGCTGCTGTTGAAATTTTCCCACCCTTCCCAGGTAAAACACCTGAATATGTACAAGGACTTGAAAGCCTAGTGGAAGGGCCGTGGAGCCACACAAGCAACAGCACGCAGGCCAACTTGGTGCCTGCAGGCCAGCCAGGAAGGTCCTGGCCCTGGGCGGTGTTCTGGAAGCTTTCCATTGCCCTGCCTGAGATACCCCTCCTGTCCCGGCCCCCACTGCTTTTTTCCTTCCTCACCTCTGTCCGGAGAGAAATTCCAGCGGAATGTATGGGTGACACCTCCTCTTCTTTACAGGTGGCAGCCTGGCAACTCCTGCAGAAAGTCCAGCAGAGACCCACTCACACCGGGCCACCCACCAAGCCATGGCCCCTCACTCCCTCCCACTCGCACAGCCCCGACACTGCTGACTGGGCCGAGAATATGGCGTCAGGCACAGCTTCAGGGGCTATTGCTGCCTGCAGCGCTGTTTATATTGACCTCAACACAGGCACACCTGGGGAGGGCCGGCCGGCAGGGTCAGGCTACACAGGTCAGCTAATCCTCAGCCCTCAGGGAATCACATTGTTGAAAATGGACCTCGCTAAGGCAGAATAGAAGCCAAGGAATAAAAGGACACAATGCCATTTGCAGCACCGTAGGTGTGTCTAGAGGTAATCACGTGACTTGTAGTAAGTCAGAAAGTGAAAGACACATATCATATCATATCTCTTATAGGTGTGACCGAAAAATGGATACTAGGGCAGATATTTCCACGGAGAAGGGCAATCACAGATTCATTCAACAAACTTATGGTTCACCAATGGAAAGGTGTGAGGATTGGTTTCATTATGATATTGGGGTTAAGAGACATATACAAACACAGGTGACATATATAATTACCAAAGACCTACAGAATACCAAGAGAAGACTACTCAACATTCTGTCATAAGGTACATGGGAAAAGGATCCCAGGAAGAACGGACATATTTATATGTGTAAAAGAACCACATCTTCCACACCTACAACAAGCCAAACATTGTAATCAAATTTGCTGTAATAAAAAATAAAAAATTAAATTAAAAACACGAACAAGAAGTAGTGAGACAAACTTGAGGGGCTTTCTCCTGGCACATTCCATTCTAAATTCCAATCTAGAACACGACTTCCATTGAGGCTCTGTTGCACCAGTAACCAGATTTGGTAAGGGAGAACTGCTGCCACCATATGGCCGTTTCACAAAACAGCAGCTTTAATCCCAGCGCTAATGGTCAGTTGATATTCAAAATCATTGCAGGCTTGTAAATGACACCTGCCCTAAACCAAATCCTGGGGTCATATATCGACCAAAAAATTCAAAGGACGTCCATATTTCAAAACGACAGTTTCAAAAGGCATATTTTACACACATTAGTGTTCTGCTTCTTTTTCTTTCTTTCCTTTTTGGTTAAAAAAACGGGAATGGCAAAAAGCATCCCTCAGAATGGTCGAAAATATTTGCAAACGAATCAATGGACAAAGGTTTAATCTCCAATATATATAAAGAGCTAATGCAGCTTAATATTAAAAAAAAGCAAACAACCCAATACAAAAATGGGCAGAAGATCTAAAGAGACGTTTCTTCAAAAAGACACAGAGATGGCCAAGACGCACATGAAAAGCTGCTCAACATCACTAATTATTAGAGAAATGCAAATCAAAACTACAATGAGGTATCACCTCACACCTGTTAGAATCGGCATCATCAGAAAATCTACAAACAACGAATTCTGGGGAGGGTGTGGACAACAGGATCCCTCTTCCACTAGTGGTGGAAATGTAAATTGATACAGTCACGATGGAGAACAGTATGGAGTTTCCTTCAAAAAACTAGAAATAGAATTACCATATGATCCAGCAATCCCACTTCTGGGCATATACCCAGAGAAAACCATAAATCAAAATGGCACATTCACTACAATGCTCATTTCAGCACTATTTACAATAGCCAGGTAATGGAAGCAAACTTAATACCCTCAGACAGACGAATGGATAAAGATGTGGTACATATATATAATGGAATATTACTCAGCCATAAGAAGGAATGAAACTGCGTCATTTGTAGAGACGTCGATGGATCTAGAGACTGTCATACAGAATGAAGTAAGTCAGAAAGAGAAAAACAAATATTGTATAATAATGCATACATGTGGAACCTAGAAAAATGGTACAGATGAACTGGTTTGCAGGGAAGAAATACAGACACAGAGGTAGAGAACACACGTATGGACACCAAGTGTGGGAAGCCATGGGGTGGTGGTGGTGGGATGAGTTGGGATATTGGGATTGACCTTTATACATGTATATGCGTAAAATACATAACTAATAATAACCTGCTGTATAAAAAAATAAATTAAATTAAATTTCAAAATTTTAAAAAATAAAATTTAAAAATAAAACAGAAAAAAGTTCTTCCCTTCACACAGATGTATTTATATGAATGAATTATTTCCATGCTTATATCTATAAATACATAAAAGAGGAATAAAATCTAACTTGAACCAAAAAAGAAAACAAAAACCTAAACCCACCAGTTAGACAGAGGAAAACCCTATCAGGGCACTTGCTCCTGCGGTAAGCAATTCTGAAATTGGTCAGAGGTGGGGAATCATCTCCCATAGAGCCAGCAGCCCACTCCTACGCAAGAAGCGTCCTCATTGCAAAGCTGGGGGCCATGCCGAGGCATCTGTGAGTAACCGTGAGCTGAGCCCCAGGCCAGCTGCTGTTGAAATTTTCCCACCCTTCCCAGGTAAAACACCTGAATATGTACAAGGACTTGAAAGCCTAGTGGAAGGGCCGTGGAGCCACACCAGCAACAGCACGCAGGCCAACTTGGTGCCTGCAGGCCAGCCAGGAAGGTCCTGGCCCTGGGCGGTGTTCTGGAAGCTTTCCATTGCCCTGCCTGAGATACCCCTCCTGTCCCGGCCCCCACTGCTTTTTTCCTTCCTCACCTCTGTCCGGAGAGAAATTCCAGCGGAATGTATGGGTGACACCTCCTCTTCTTTACAGGTGGCAGCCTGGCAACTCCTGCAGAAAGTCCAGCAGAGACCCACTCACACCGGGCCACCCACCAAGCCATGGCCCCTCACTCCCTCCCACTCGCACAGCCCCGACACTGCTGACTGGGCCGAGAATATGGCGTCAGGCACAGCTTCAGGGGCTATTGCTGCCTGCAGCGTTGTTTATATTGACCTCAACACAGGCACACCTGGGGAGGGCCGGCCGGCAGGGTCAGGCTACACAGGTCAGCTAATCCTCAGCCCTCAGGGAATCACATTGTTGAAAATGGACCTCGCTAAGGCAGAATAGAAGCCAAGGAATAAAAGGACACAATGCCATTTGCAGCACCGTAGGTGTGTCTAGAGTTAATCACATGACTTTTAGTAAGTCAGAAAGTGAAAGACACTTATCATATCATATCTCTTATAGGTGTGACCAAAAAATGGATACCAGGGCAGATATTTCCACGCAGAAGGGCAATCACAGATTCATTCAACAAACTTATGGTTCACCAATGGAAAGGTGTGAGGATTGGTTTCATTATGATAATGGGGTTAACAGACATAAAAAAACACAGGTGACATATATAATCACCAAAGAACTACAGAATACCAAGAGAAGACTACTCAACATTCTGTCATAAGGTACATGGGAAAAGGATCCCAGGAAGAACAGCCATATGTATATGTGTAAAAGAACCACATCTTCCACACCTAAAACAAGCCAAACATTGTAATCAAATTTGCTGTAATAAAAAATAAAAAAAAAATAAATTAAAAACACGAACAAGAAGTAGTGAGACAAACTTGAGGGGCTTTCTCCTGGCACATTCCATTCTAAATTCCAATCTAGAACACGACTTCCATTGAGGCTCTGTTGCCCCAGTAACCAGATTTGGTAAGGGAGAACTGCTGCCACCTTGTGGCTGTTTCACACAACAGCAGCTTTAATCCCAGCGCTAATGGTCAGTTGATATTCAAAATCATTGCAGGCCTGTAAATGACACCTGCCCCTAAAACAAATCCTGGGTTCACATATAGACAAAAAATTTCAAAGGACGTCCATATTTCAAAAGGACAGTTTCAAAAGGCATATTTTACTCACATTAGTGTTCTGCTTCTTTTTCTTTCTTTCTTTTTTTGTTAAAAAAACGGGAATGGCAAAAAGCATCCCTCAGAATGGGCGAAAATATTTGGAAACGAATCAATGGACAAATGTTTAATCTCCAATATATATAAAGAGCTCATGCAGCTTAATATTCAAAAAACAAACAACCCAATACAAAAATGGGCAGAAGACCTAAAGAGACGTTTCTTCAAAGAAGACACAGAGATGGCCAACACGCACATGAAAAGCTGCTCAACATCACTAATTATTAGAGAAATGCAAATCAAAACTACAATGAGGTATCACCTCACACCTGTTAGAATCGGCATCATCAGAAAATCTACAAACAACGAATTCTGGGTAGGGTGTGGACAAAAGGATCCCTCTTCCACTAGTGGTGGAAATGTAAATTGATACAGTCACGATGGAGAACAGTATGGAGTTTCCTTAAAAAAAACTAGAAATAGAATTACCATATGATCCAGCAATCCCACTTCTGGGCATATACCCAGAGAAAACCATAAATCAAAAAGGCACATTCACCACAATGCTAATTTCAGCACTATTTACGATAGCCAGGTAATGGAAGCAACCTAAATACCCACAGACAGACGAATGGATAAAGATGTGGTACATATATAAAATGGAATGTTACTCAGCCATAAGAAGGAATGAAACTGGGTCATTTGTAGAGACGTCAATGGATCTAGAGACTGTCATACAGAATGAAGTAAGTCAGAAAGACAAAAACAAATATTGTATATTAATGAATATATGTGGAACCTAGAAAAATGATACAGATGAACTTGTTTGCAGGGAAGAAATAGAGACACAGAGGATAGAGAACACACGTATTGACACCAAGTGTGGGAAGCCATGGGGTGGTGGTGGTGGGATGAGTTGGGAGATTGGGATTGACCTGTATACATGTATATGCATAAAATACATAACTAATAATAACATGCTGTATAAAAAAATAAATAAAATTAAATTTCAAAATTTTTAAAAATAAAATTTAAAAATAAAACAGAAAAAAAGATCCTTCCCTTCACACAGAAGTATTTATATGAATGAATTATTTCCATGCTTAAATCTATAAATACATAAAAGGAATAAAATCTAACTTGAACCAAAAAAGAAAAAAAAAAAACCTGAACCCACCAGTTATACATAGGAAAAGCCTATCAGGGCACTTGCTCCAGCAGTAAACAATTCTGAAATTGGTCAGAGGTGGGGAATCATCTCCCATAGAGCCAGCAGCCCACTCCTACGCAAGGAGCGTCCTCATTGCAAAGCTGGGGGCCATGCCGAGGCATCTGTGAGTAACCGTGAGCTGAGCCCCAGGCCAGCTGCTGTTGAACTTTTCCCACCCTTCCCAGGTAAAACACCTGAATATGTACAAGGGCTTGAAAGCCTAGAGGAAGGGCCGTGGAGCCACACCAGCGACAGCACGCAGGCCAACTTGGTGCCTGCAGGCCATCCAGGATGGTCCTGGCCCTGGGCGGTGTTCTGGAAGCTTTCCATTGCCCTGCCTGAGATACCCCTCCTGTCCCGGCCCCCACTGCTTTTTTCCTTCCTCACCTCTGTCCGGAGAGAAATTCCAGCGAAAGGTATGGGTGACACATCCTCTTCTTTACAGGTGGCAGCCTGGCAACTCCTGCAGAAAGTCCAGCAGAGACCCACTCACAGCGGGCCACCCACAAAGCCGTTGCCCCTAACTCCCTCCAACCAGCACAGCCCCGAGACTGCTGACGGGGCAGAGAATATGGAGTCAGGCACAGCTTCAGGGGCTATTGCTGCCTGCAGCGCTGTTTATATTGACCTCAACCCAGGCACACCTGGGGAAGGTCGGCCGGCAGGGTCAGGCTACCCAGGTCAGCTAATCCTCAGCCCTCAGGGAATCACATTGTTGAAAATGGACCTCGCTAAGGCAGAATAGAAGCCAAGGAATAAAAGGACACAATGCCATTTGGAGCACCGTAGGTGTGACTAGAGGTAATCACGTGACTTGTAGTAAGTCAGAAAGTGAAAGACATATATCATATCATAACTCTCATAGGTGTGACCGAAAAATGGATACCAGGGCAGATATTTCCACACAGAAGGGCAATCACAGATTCATTAAACAAACTTATGGTTCACCAATGGAAAGGTGTGAGGATTGGTTTCATTATGATATTGGGGTTAACAGACATATACAAACACAGGTGACATATATAATCACCAAAGACCTACAGAATACCAAGAGAAGACTACTCAACATTCTGTCATAAGGTACATGGGAAAAGGATCCCAGGAAGAACAGACATATGTATATGTGTTAAAGAACCACATCTTCCACACCGACAGCAAGCCAAACATTGTAATCAAATTTGCTGTAAAAAAATAAAAAATTAAATTAAAAACACGAACAAGAAGTAGTGAGACAAACTTGAGGGGCTTTCTCCTGGCACATTCCATTCTAAATTCCAATCTAGAACACGACTTCCATTGAGGCTCTGTTGCCCCAGTAACCAGACTTGGTAAAGGAGAAATGCTGCCACATTGTGGCCGTTTCACAGAACAGCAGCTTTAATCCCAGCGCTAATGGTCAGTTGATATTCAAAATCATTGCAGGCCTGTAAATGACACCTGCCCTGAAAACAAATCCTGGGTTCATATATCGACCAAAAAACTCAAAGGACGTCCATATTTCAAAAGTATAGTTTCAAAAGGCATATTTTACACACATTAGTGTTCTGCTTCTTTTTCTTTCTTTCTTTTTTTGTTAAAAAAACGGGAATGGCAAAAAGCATCCCTCAGAATGGGCGAAAATATTTGCAAACAAATCAATGGACAAAGGTTTAATCTCCAATATATATAAAGAGCTCATGCAGCTTAATATTAAAAAAACAAACAACCCAATACAAAAATGGGCAGAAGATCTAAAGAGATGTTTCTTCAAAGAAGACACAGAGATGGCCAAGACCCACATGAAAAGCTGCTCAACATCACTAATTATTAGACAAATGAAAATCAAAACTACAATGAGGTATCGCCTCACACCTGTTGGAATCAGCATCATCAGAAAATGTACAAACAACAAATTCTGGGGAAGGTGTGGACAAAAGGATCCCTCTTCCACTAGTGGTGGAAATGTAAATTGATAGAGTCACGATGGAGAAGAGTATGGACTTTCCTTAAAAAAACTAGAAATAGAATTACCATATGATCCAGCAATCCCAATTCTGGCCATATACCCAGAGAAAACCATAATTCCAAAAGGCACATTCACCACAATGCTCATTTCAGCACTATTTACGATAGCCAGGTAATGGAAGCAACCTAAATACCCACAGACAGACGAATGGAACAAGATGTGGTACATATATAAAATGGAATATTACTCAGCCATAAGAAGGAATGAAACTGGGTCATTTGTAGAGACGTCGATGGATCTAGAGACTGTCATACAGAATGAAGTAAGTCAGAATGAGAAAAACAAATATTGTATATTAATGCACATATGTGGAACGCAAAAAAATGGTACAGATGAACTGGTTTGCAGGGAAGAAATAGAGACACAGAGGTAGAGAACACACGTATGGACACCAAGTGTGGGAAGCCATGGGGAGGTGGTGGTGGGATGAGTTGGGAGATTGGGATTGGCCTGCATACATGTATATGCAGAAAATACATAACTAATAATAACCTGCTGTATAAAAAAATAAATAAAATTAAATTTCAAAATTTTAAAAAATAAAATTTAAAAATAAAACAGAAAAAAGTTCTTCCCTTCACACAGATGTATTTATATGAATGAATTATTTCCATGCTTATATCTATAAATACATAAAAGAGGAATAAAACCTAACTTGAACAAAAAAAAAAAAAAACCTGAACCCACCAGTTAGACAGAGGAAAAGCCTATCAGGGCACTTGCTCCAGCGGTAAACAATTCTGAAATTGGTCAGATGTGGGGAATCATCTCCCATAGAGCCAGCAGCCCAATCCTACGGAAGGATCGTCCTCATTGCAAAGCTGGGGGACATGCCAAGGCATCTGTGCGTAACCGTGAGCTGAGCCCCAGGCCAGCTGCTGTTGAACTTTTCCCACCCTTCCCAGGTAAAACACCTGAATATGTACAAGGGCTTGAAAGCCTAGAGGAAGGGCCGTGGAGTCACACCAGCGACAGCATGCAGGCCAACTTGGTGCCTGCAGGCCAGCCAGGAAGGTCCTGGCCCTGGGCGCTCTTCTGGAAGCTTTCCATTGCCCTGCCTGAGATACCCCTCCTGTCCCGGCCCCCACTGCTTTTTTCCTTCCTCACCTCTGTCCGGAGAGAAATTCCAGCGAAAGGTATGTGTGACACATCCTCTTCTTTACAGGTGGCAGCCTGGCAACTCCTGCAGAAAGTCCAGCAGAGACCCACTCACAGCGGGCCACCCACAAAGCCGTGGCCCCTCACTCCCTCCCACCAGCACAGCCCCGAGACTGCTGACGGGACAGAGAATATGGTGTCAGGCACAGCTTCAGGGGCTATTCCTGCCTGCAGCGCTGTTTATATTGACCTCAACCCAGGCACACCTGCGGAGGGCCGGCCGGCAGGGTCAGGTTACCCAGGTCAGCTAATCCTCAGCCCTCAGGGAATCACATTGTTGAAAATGGACCTCGCTAAGGCAGAATAGAAGCCAAGGAATAAAAGGACACAATGCCATTTGCAGCACCGTAGGTGTGTCTAGAGGTAATCACGTGACTTGTAGTAAGTCAGAAAGTGAAAGACACATATCATATCATATCTCTTATAGGTGTGACTGAAAAATGGATACCAGGGCAGATATTTCCACGGAGAAGGGCAATCACAGATTCATTCAACAAACTTATGGTTCACCAATGGAAAGGTGTGAGGATTGGTTTCATTATGATATTGGGGTTAACAGACATATACAAACACAGGTGACATATATAATCACCAAACACCTACAGAATACCAAGAGAAGACTACTCAACATTCTGTCATAAAGTACATGGGAAAAGGATCCCAGGAAGAACAGACATATGTATATGTGTAAAAGAACCATATCTTCCACACCTACAACAAGCCAAACATTGTAATCAAATTTGCTGTAATAAAAAATAAAAAATTAAATTAAAAACACGAACAAGAAGTAGTGAGACAAACTTGAGGGGCTTTCTCCTGGCACATTCCATTCTAAATTCCAATCTAGAACACGACTTCCATTGAGGCTCTGTTGCCCCAGTAACCAGATTTGGTAAGGGAGAACTGCTGCCACCTTGTGGCTGTTTCACACAACAGCAGCTTTAATCCCAGCGCTAATGGTCAGTTGATATTCAACATCATTGCAGGCCTGTAAATGACACCTGCCCTGAACACAATTCCTGGGGTCATATATCGACCAAAAAATTCAAAGGACGTCCATATTTCAAAACGACAGTTTCAAAAGGCATATTTTACACACATTAGTGTTCTGCTTCTTTTTCTTTCTTTCTTTTTTTGTTAAAAGAACGGGAATGGCAAAAAATCATCCCTGAGAATAGGCGAAAATATTTGCAAACGAATCAATGGACAAAGGTTTAATCTCCAATATATATAAAGAGCTCATGCAGCTTAATATTAAATAAACAAACAACCCAATACAAAAATGGGCAGCAGATATAAAGAGACGTTTCTTCAAAGAAGACACAGAGATGGCCAAGACGCATATGAAAAGCTGCTCAACATCACTAATTATTAGAGAAATGCAAATCAAAACTACAATGAGGTATCACCTCACACCTGTTAGAATCGGCATCATCAGAAAATCTACAAACAACGAATTCTGGGGAGGGTGTGGCCAGAAGGATCCCTCTTCCACTAGTGGTGAAGATGTAAATTGATACAGTCACAATGGAGAACAGTATGGAGTTTCCTTAAAAAAACTAGAAATAGAATTACCATATGATCCAGCAATCCCACTTCTGGGCATATACCCAGAGAAAACCATAAATCAAAAAGGCACATTCACCACAATGCTAATTTCAGCACTATTTACGATAGCCAGGTAATGGAAGCAACCTAAATACCCACAGACAGACGAATGGATAAAGATGTGGTACATATATAAAATGGAATATTACTCAGCCATTAGAAGGAATGAAACTGGGTCATTTGTAGAGACGTCGATGGATCTAGAGACTGTCATACAGAATGAAGTAAGTCAGAAAGAGAAAAACAAATATTGTATATTAATGCATATATGTGGAACCTAGAAAAATGGTACAGATGAAATGGTTTGCAGGGAAGAAATAGAGACACAGAGGTAGAGAACACACGTATGGACACCAAGTGTGGGAAGCCATGGGGAGGTGGTGGTGGGATGAGTTGGGAGATTGGGATTGACCTGTATACATGTATATGCATAAAATACATAACTAATAATAACCTGATGTATAAAAAAATAAATAAAATTAAATTTCAAAATTTTAAGAAAAAAAATTTAAAAATAAAACAGAAAAAAGTTCTTCCCTTCACACAGATGTATTTATATGAATGAATTATTTCCATGCTTATATCTATAAATACATAAAAGAGGAATAAAATCTAACTTGAACCAAAAAAGAAAAAAAAAAACTTGAACCCACGAGTTAGACAGAGGAAAACCCTATCAGGGCACTTGCTCCAGCGGAAAACAATACTGAAATTGGTCAGAGGTGGGGAATTATCTCCCATACAGCCAGCAGCCCACCCCTACGCAGGGAGCGTCCTCATTGCAAAGCTGGGGGCAATACCGAGACATCTGTGAGTAACCGTGAGCTGAGCCCCAGGCCAGCTGCTGCTGAACTTTTCCCACCCTTCCCAGGTAAAACACCTGAATATGTACAAGGTGTTGAAAGCCTAGAGGAAGGGGCGTGGAGCCACACCAGCGACAGCACGCAGGCCAACTTGGTGCCTGCAGGCCAGCCAGCATGGTCCTCGCCTTGGGCGCTCTTCTTGAAGCTTTCCATAGCCCTGCCTGAGATACCCATCCTGTCCCGGCCCCGACTGCTTTTTTCCTTCCTCAGCTCTGTCCGGAGAGAAATTCCAGCGGAAGGTATGGGTGACACATCCTCTTCTTTACAGGTGGCAGCCTGGCAACTCCTGCAGAAAGTCCAGCAGAGACCCACTCACACAGGGCCACCCACAAAGCCGTGGCCCCTCACTCCCTCCCACCAGCACAGCCCCGAGACTGCTGACGGGACAGAGAATATGGAGTCAGGCACAGCTTCAGGGGCTATTGCTGCCTGCAGCGCTGTTTATATTGACCTCAACCCAGGCACACCTGCGGCAGGCCGGCCGGCAGGGTCAGGCTACCCAGGTCAGCTAATCCTCAGCCCTCAGGGAATCACATTGTTGAAAATGGACCTCGCTAAGGCAGAATAGAAGCCAAGGAATAAAAGGACACAATGCCATTTGCAGCACCGTAGGTGTGTCTAGAGGTAATCACGTGACTTGTAGTAAGTCAGAAAGTGAAAGACACATATCATATCATATCTCTTATAGGTGTGACCGAAAAATGGATACCAGGGCAGATATTTCCACGGAGAAGGGCAATCACAGATTCATTCAACAAACTTATGGTTCACCAATGGAAAGGTGTGAGGATTGGTTTCATTATGATATTGGGGTTAACAGACATATACAAACACAGGTGACATATATAATCACCAAAGACCTACAGAATACCAAGAGAAGACTACTCAACATTCTGTCATAAAGTACATGGGAAAAGGATCCCAGGAAGAACAGACATATGTATATGTGTAAAAGAACCACATCTTCCACACCTACAACAAGCCAAACATTGTAATCAAATTTGCTGTAATAAAAAATAAAAAATTAAATTAAAAACACGAGCAAGAAGTAGTGAGACAAACTTGAGGGGCTTTCTCCTGGCACATTCCATTCTAAATTCCAATCTAGAACACGACTTCCATTGAGGCTCTGTTGCCCCAGTAACCAGATTTGGTAAGGGAGAACTGCTGCCACCTTGTGGCTGTTTCACACAACAGCAGCTTTAATCCCAGCGCTAATGGTCAGTTGATATTCAACATCATTGCAGGCCTGTAAATGACACCTGCCCTGAACACAATTCCTGGGGTCATATATCGACCAAAAAATTCAAAGGACGTCCATATTTCAAAACGACAGTTTCAAAAGGCATATTTTACACACATTAGTGTTCTGCTTCTTTTTCTTTCTTTCTTTTTTTGTTAAAAGAACGGGAATGGCAAAAAATCATCCCTGAGAATAGGCGAAAATATTTGCAAACGAATCAATGGACAAAGGTTTAATCTCCAATATATATAAAGAGCTCATGCAGCTTAATATTAAAAAAACAAACAACCCAATACAAAAATGGGCAGAAGATCTAAAGAGACGTTTCTTCAAAGAAGACACAGAGATGGCCAAGACGCACATGAAAAGCTGCTCAACATCACTAATTATTAGAGAAATGCAAATCAAAACTACAATGAGGTATCACCTCACACCTGTTAGAATCGGCATCATCAGAAAATCTACAAACAACGAATTCTGGGGAGGGTGTGGCCAGAAGGATCCCTCTTCCACTAGTGGTGAAGATGTAAATTGATACAGTCACAATGGAGAACAGTATGGAGTTTCCTTAAAAAAACTAGAAATAGAATTACCATATGATCCAGCAATCCCACTTCTGGGCATATACCCAGAGAAAACCATAAATCAAAAAGGCACATTCACCACAATGCTAATTTCAGCACTATTTACGATAGCCAGGTAATGGAAGCAACCTAAATACCCACAGACAGACGAATGGATAAAGATGTGGTACATATATAAAATGGAATATTACTCAGCCATTAGAAGGAATGAAACTGGGTCATTTGTAGAGACGTCGATGGATCTAGAGACTGTCATACAGAATGAAGTAAGTCAGAAAGAGAAAAACAAATATTGTATATTAATGCATATATGTGGAACGTAGAAAAATGGTACAGATGAAATGGTTTGCAGGGAAGAAATAGAGACACAGAGGTAGAGAACACACGTATGGACACCAAGTGTGGGAAGCCATGGGGAGGTGGTGGTGGGATGAGTTGGGAGATTGGGATTGACCTGTATACATGTATATGCATAAAATACATAACTAATAATAACCTGATGTATAAAAAAATAAATAAAACTAAATTTCAAAATTTTAAGAAAAAAAGTTTAAAAATAAAACAGAAAAAAGTTCTTCCCTTCACACAGATGTATTTATATGAATGAATTATTTCCATGCTTATATCTATAAATACATAAAAGAGGAATAAAATCTAACTTGAACCAAAAAACGAAAAAAAAAAAAACTTGAACCCACGAGTTAGACAGAGGAAAACCCTATCAGGGCACTTGCTCCAGCGGTAAACAATACTGAAATTGGTCAGAGGTGGGGAATCATCTCCCATACAGCCAGCAGCCCACTCCTACGCAGGGAGCGTCCTCATTGCAAAGCTGGGGGCAATACCGAGACATCTGTGAGTAACCGTGAGCTGAGCCCCAGGCCAGCTGCTGCTGAACTTTTCCAACCCTTCCCAGGTAAAACACCTGAATATGTACAAGGTGTTGAAAGCCTAGAGGAAGGGGCGTGGAGCAACACCAGCGACAGCACGCAGGCCAACTTGGTGCCTGCAGGCCAGCCAGGATGGTCCTGGCCTTGGGCGCTCTTCTGGAAGCTTTCCATAGCCCTGCCTGAGATACCCCTCCTGTCCCGGCCCCCACTGCTTTTTTCCTTCCTCACCTCTGTCCGGAGAGAAATTCCAGCGGAAGGTATGGGTGACACATCCTCTTCTTTACAGGTGGGAGCCTGGCAACTCCTGCAGAAAGTCCGGCAGAGACCCACTCACTCCGGGCCACCCACAAAGACGTGGCCCCTCACTCCCTCCCACCAGCACAGCCCCGAGACTGCTGACGGGAGAGAATATGGAGTCAGGCACAGCTTCAGGGGCTATTGCTGCCTGCAGCGCTCTTTATATTGCCCTCAACCCAGGCACACCAGGGGAGGCCAGCCGGCAGGGTCAGGCTATCCAGGTCAGCTAACCCTCAGCCCTCAGGGAATCACATTGTTGAAAATGGACCTCGCTAAGGCAGAATAGAAGCCAAGGAATAAAAGGACACAATGCCATTTGCAGCACCGTCGGTGTGTCTAGAGTTAATCACGTGACTTGTAGTAAGTCAGAAAGTGAAAGACACATATCATATCATATCTCTTATAGGTGTGACCGAAAAATGGATACCAGGGCAGATATTTCCACGCAGAAGGGCAATCACAGATTCATTCAACAAACTTATGATTCACCAATGGAAAGGTGTGAGGATTGGTTTCATTATGATATTGGGGTTAACAGACATATACAAACACAGGTGACATATATAATCACCAAAGACCTACAGAATACCAAGAGAAGACTACTCAACATTCTGTCATAAGGTACATGGGAAAAGGATCCCAGGAAGAACAGACATATGTGTATGTGTAAAAGAACCACATCTTCCACACCTACAACAAGCCAAACATTGTAATCAAATGTGCTGTAATAAAAAATAAAAAAATTAAATTAAAAACACGAACAAGATATAGTGAGAAAAACTTGAGGGGCTTTCTCCTGGCACATTCCATTCTAAATTCCAATCTAGAACACGACTTCCATTGAGGCTCTGTTGCCCCAGTAACCAGATTTGGTAAGGGAGAACTGCTGCCACCTTGTGGCCGTTTCACACAACAGCAGCTTTAATCCCAGCGCTAATGGTCAGTTGATATTCAAAATCATTGCAGGCCTGTAAATGACACCTGCCCTGAAAACAAATCCTTGGTTCATATATGGACCAAAAAATTCAATGGACGTCCATATTTCAAAACGACAGTTTCAAAAGGCATATTTTACACACATTAGTGTTCTGCTTCTTTTTCTTTCTTTCTTTTTTTGTTAAAAAAACGGGAATGGCAAAAAGCATCCCTCAGAATGGGCGAAAATATTTGCAAACGAATCAATGGACAAAGGTTTAATCTCCAATATATATAAAGAGCCCATGCAGCTTAATATTAAAAAAACAAACAACCCAATACAAAAATGGGCAGAAGATCTAAAGAGACGTTTCTTCAAAGAAGACACAGAGATGGCCAAGACGCACATGAAAAGCTGCTCAACATCACTAATTATTAGAGAAATGCAAATCAAAACTACAATGAGGTATCACCTCACACCTGTTAGAATCGGCATCATCAGAAAATCTACAAACAACGAATTCTGGGGAGGGTGTGGACAACAGGATCCCTCTTCCACTAGTGGTGGAAATGTAAATTGATACAGTCACGATGGAGAACAGTATGGAGTTTCCTTCAAAAAACTAGAAATAGAATTACCATATGATCCAGCAATCCCACTTCTGGGCATATACCCAGAGAAAACCATAAATCAAAAAGGCACATTCACCACAATGCTGATTTCAGCACTATTTACGATAGCCAGGTAATGGAAACAACCTAAATACCCACAGACAGACGAATGGATAAAGATGTGGTACATATATAAAATGGAATATTTCTCAGCCATAAGAAGGAATGAAACTGGGTCATTTGTAGAGACGTCGATGGATCTAGAGACTGTTATACAGAATGAAGTAAGTCAGAAAGAGACAAACAAATATTGTATATTAATGCATATATGTGGAACCTAGAAAAATGGTACAGATGAACTGGTTTGCAGGGAAGAAATAGAGACAGAGGTAGAGAACACACGTATGGACACCAAGTATGGGAAGCCATGGGGTGGTGGTGTTGGGATGAGTTGGGAGATTGGGATTGACCTGTATACATGTATATGCATAAAATACATAACTAATAATAACCTGCTGTATAAAAAATAAATAAAATTAAATTTCAAAATTTAAAAATATAAAATTTAAAAATAATAGAGGAAAAAGTTCTTCCCTTCACACAGATGTATTTATATGAATGAATTATTTCCATGCTTATATCTATAAATACATAAAAGAGGAATAAAATCTAACATGAACCAAAAAAGAAAAAAAAAACTGATCCCACCAGATAGAGGAAAACCCTATCAGGGCACTTGTTCCAGCGGTAAACAATTCTGAAATTGGTCAGAGGTTGGGAATCATCTCCCATACAGCCAGCAGCCCACCCCCCAAGCAAGGAGGGTCCTCATTGCAAAGCTGGGGGACCGAGCTAAGGCATCTGTGAGTAAACGTGAGCTGAGCCCCAGTCCTGCTGCAGCTGAACTCTTCCCACCCTTTCCAGTTAAAACACCTGAATATGTACAAGAACTTGCAAGCCTAGAGGAAGGGCTGTGGAGCCACACCAGCGACAGCACACAGGCCGACTTGGTGCCTGCAGGCCAGTCAGGATTGTCCTGGCCACAGATGCTCTTCTGGAAGCTTTCCATTTCCCTGCCTGAGATACCCCTCCTGCCACGGCCCCCACTGCTTTTTTACTTCCTCACCTCTGCCTGGGGAGAAATTCCAGTGGCAGGTATGGGTGACACATCCTCTTCTTTAGCAGGTGGCAGCCTGGCAACTCCTGCAGAAAGTCCAGCAGAGGCCCACTCACACTGGGCCACCCACAAAGTCACGGCCCCTCCCTCCCTCCCACCAGCACAGCCCCGGCACTGCCTACGGGCCAGAGAATATGGCGTCAGTCACAGCTACAAGGGCTGTCGCTCACTGGAGAGCTGTTTATATTGCCCTCAACCCAGGCACACCTGTGGAGGGCTGGCAGGCAGTTTCAGGCTGCCAAAATCAGCCAATCCTCACCCCTCAGGGGCTCACAGTTGCAGAAAATGAAACTTGCTAAATGGGCCAGGCCCTAGTAACAGGTGTGGGCTCTTGAGAGTCAGGATAGACAAGGGGCTGCAGCTGCGGCTTGTTTTCTTATCATTTTATCTGGTCCATGAGTGGAAAACAACTTCAAGAAGACACTCTCCTAATGAGAGGAACCCAGGAGTCAGGGAGAGGAATGATGGTGGGTGGAGACAGAGGCCTGGTGCCCTGGCTGCAGTGGAAGTGTCTGGAAGACCAGGCAGAAAGAGCCTGCAGAGAGTGATAGCCATGGTCACAGACCTGTCAGAGCTGCTGTTTGTTAGTTCAAGTCCTGCTCTGAGGTATTCTGTGTCAGCTGTGAGCGACAGGTGATCTGGGGGTTCTCTGCAAGGTGGGCTATGTGCACAGTTCCTGTGTGTCCAGCCCTGCTGGGGTACCTGCCCAGGGGAGCTCCATATCCTGGGAAGGACCTGAGTAGGAGAGCCCCATGGGCTGCTGGGTAGCTGCAGAGGTGAGCTCCATACCCTGGGAGGGACTTGACCACGAGAGCCCCGTGGGATATGGGGTAGGGATGAAGCCCAGGTGAGCTCCATATCCTGGGATTGGCCTGACCACGAGAGCTCCATGGGCTGCTGGAGACCTGGTAAAGGATATCAGGACAGTCAGTGAAGCCACCGAGGATATACATCCAGTACCTCCTATTTCCTACTCCCTGCTGGTCATTCTACCTTCCACCAGGCCATGGCATTCTGTATCAGACTTCAATGATGCCTTCTTCTGTATTCCATTCATCTCAGAGTCACAAGAATTTTTGGCTTGTGAGTGGCAGGACACAACATGCAACAAAAGCAATAATGCTGGGCCGTCCTGCCCCAATGGTTCAAAAATCCCCACACCATCATTGGGGAAATGTCCTCTAAAGACCTTAAAGTTCAACCTCTGTAAAAGGGAACCCTCCTTCAATATGCAGATGACATTCTGATCGCCAGGCCTACTAAAGACGCCTCTGAACTACCTAGCCAAGAAAGGATAGAAGGTGTCCAAGAAAAACGCTCAAATATCCCAGGCTAAGGTGACATGCCTGGGCTTCATTCTCACAGATATTCGGAGAAACGCATCCCAGGATAGGGAAGAAGCCATTTGCAGCCTTACCTCTTCTACAACTAGAAGACAGCTTAGGGGTTCCTGGGGAGGCCAAGGTTTTCTGCATCTGGATCCCTAACTACAGTGTCATAGCTGGGCCTCTACATGAAACACTGACACGAAAAGATGATGATCCTTTTGAATAGAATCCAGAAGCAGCCTTTCAAGAATGGAAAGAGCAGTCAATACAGACCCTTGCCCAGGAACTCCCTAATTTAGCTAAACCCTTTGACCTTTACATACCCGGTCAAAGGTTAATCGCCCTCGGAGCCTTAGTGCAAAAACTGGGACCACTTGAAATGGAGCAACACAAGAATGCTCTTCAGGTATGATAAACTATGGTCACCAAGGGCTTTGCCCACCGACTCATCAGGCCAGGATACTGGGGTATCTAAAAAGCTGGAAATCAGCAGCCCGCAAGGCCAGCTCCCTCCTAAGGGAAAAGGACCCCACGTGGTGATCCTAACCACCCATCATTCCCTGAAGTTGCAGGGGTCGCTCTGTGGACACACTGACCTCGAGTGAGGAGGCCCTCCAACTCCAACCTCCAGAGAGATAAACGGGGGCAACGGGCCCCCAAGATGACTCGTGTGACCATCACTTGACCTGGATTTTCTCTCAGAAAATGACAAGACTGTGCCCCGAAAGAGCAGACTACTGCTTGCAGGACTTACTGCACCCAGAGGGGAGCTAATAAGCTTGGTGGGGGAAACGTATATCACGCTTTCACCATAGAAAACCCTACAGACACCGCGGTGATGGTGGCCAATATGACCGGCTGGACTGCTGGCTACTTCTAAAGGCCGTTGACTCAGTGGACGTCATGGTCCTGGATCACCACTGACCCTGGACTGTCTGGGAGTTGCGCGGGCAGGGCTCTGACACATGGTGCTGTTTGTACATTAATTCAGGGACCTAATTAAAGAAAGCACAGACTACTCGTCAGAGCATCTAGTCTGACAAAAACTGTCAGCCTAAGGTCGCCGAACATATGTGGGGTGGGGTGAAACCTGCCACCGCAGCATCTCTGCGCCTGTCTTTCCTGGACCCTTAAAGGTCATTAGAATCTGTAACACTTCCAATGCTGGTGCTCAGGCGGACGAGAAGTGAGGCAGGAGGCCTTGGGACAATCAACCTCACCAGGAGGCTGGTGTGGAGACGTTTTGCCCCTCCCCACATGTATCAGGGCTCCCACCACAGCATGAAGCAGTTACAAAAGAGGGGTCTGCACCCTCAACACACCAAGAATAAGGAACGGAACAAAAAGCAGAGGAGGTGTTCATCTCCGGCAACGTTCATTAAAAATTCCTGGGAGATAAAAAGAGAATCTGGGCAATAAAATAAAGTCTAACCTGTTTTTCCTTTGTGCTTTGTCTAATTTCACGTGCTCCTAGGGTTCCACATGCAGAAGTCCCACACCCGGCACTTCAGACCCGATTTCCTAGTGCAGAATGGCTGGGTCGACACCTCAGCTAGCGGGGTCCCATGCAGACTCCGCGGCATAGAGCCTGAGCTGCAGCCAACGCAGTCCTCGAGAGCTCCATCCCCTCCCTCCCACTGACGCTGCCGGGGACCCTACACAGCAGCCCAGCCCACAGCCCATGGGGGAGTGCACGCTCTCACCTCTCCATTCTGTTTTCAAAATAATGTTTCCTTTGCTTCTGAACAAAACTCAGTCTTGATCTGTTGGCTCCAATGACACTGGGCACGGGGACTCCTGTTGGGGTCCACTCTGGAGGATCAGTAACAGAAATTGAGAACATTGTAACTTCAATGAACAGATGGGTGAGCCAAACTGTAGTTAACATAGAGCAGTGTATAATGCTCGGGTAAAATAAGATGTTTCTAAGACTTACATTTGATATTTCCATCACTTTCCTATAAGCAAGTTCAGTGAAGACGTCTGTCTTATTTGTCAGGTCAACATTAGAGAAATGAAGTGATTTATTTCCATGGATGTACATCGAATACTCTTGGCTGAAGCTTCAATCTTGTTTTGAATGCTTTTCCATTGAAAATGATACCTCTCTTTCAGCTCCCCCATTTCTGAGAAGTATAAAATCTTATAATTTATTATTACCAAAGGGGAAAGGTAGGAGAAGGGATAAATTAACAGTTTGGGATTAACACATACACACTGCTATGTATAAAATAGATCATCGGGCTTCCCTGGTGGCGCAGTGGTTGAGAGTCCGCCTGCCGATGCTGGGGACATGGGTTCGTGCCCCGGTCCAGGAAGATCCCACATGCCACGGAGCGGCTGGACCTGTGAGCCAGGGCCGCTGAGCCTCCGCATCTGGAGCCTGTGCTCCGCAACGGGAGAGGCCACAACAATGAGAGGCCCGCATAGCACAAAAAAAAAAAAAAAAAAAAAAAAGATCATCAACAAGGAACTACTGTATAGCACAGGGAACTACACTGAATATTTTGCAATAACCTATAAGGGGAAATAATCTGAAAAAGAATAGATATTTTTTATTGACATCATCTATCAATGACAGATAAAATGTAACCTAAGCAAGGCCGATGGTGAGCGCTTCTGACCCTGAAGATTTCAGTCATCTAAAGTTTGGGCTCTGCCTATTTCCCAAGGCCCTTAAAGGACATACGTGTAGCCGTAGCTTAAAAATTCCCCAGTTTGGGGTTCGGGGAGGCACTGATTTGGAAAAATCCCTGGTGTTCTCCTTACATGCACGGGACCCTTCCTACAGCTAAAACATGCCTGTCACACCTAGAGGATGGTACAACGTTTGATCGGAAAGAGTTTGGAAAAGGCAACTCATCTCCTCATCGCCTGGTGCTCGGGTTCAACCCTCCAGCATATTTCCTAACAATCTCCTCACTTGGGGATATCGGCACCATCAACATCCTGTTGCACACAGTTTGGAATTTGTCCAGAGGATGAAGCGGAAGGATGAGAAAAATTTAGAGACAAGTCTTAGGTGTTCGGACAGGCACATGCCACTCTAATTTCCAATCCAGAAGACAAATTCATCAAAGGCTAGAATTGCCCACGGAAACAGAATAGGGCTAGAGGAAATCCCGCTGTTTTGTGTCCAGTTTCCAAAAACACAAGTTGAAAAATGGAACTCAGGGGCACTAAAATTCATGAAACTGCAGAGTTGAAAATATCTATCGTCGAAAAATGTCTTGAGGTAAGTCACAGAAAAGGACTTGTAAGCAAGGGAGAGTGGCAGGAAACAGAATTGAAGAGGTAGAAAGGACTCCCCATTAAAGCACAAGAAAAGGGGCTGAACATCGCCAATGATGCAGTTGGCCAAAAAGGGTGTATGCATTTTTTCTGAATATATTCAAGTAAAGGCCATATACACTTTTTATCCAACCCAACAGGTGGGCACTGGAAATCAATATCACAAAATGTATCACTTCACATCAGTCAGAAGGGCCATCCACATAAAGTGTAAACACCAGAAATGCAGGACAGGGCGAGGAGAAAAGGGAGCCCTGTGAGGCTGATAGTGGAAATGTAATTTGCCAACGGCCACTCTGGAGAAGTGTATTGTGTTTGCTAAAACATCTACAAAATGAGCTAAAGAGCATAGGGCACTTGCACTCATGGGCGTGTACCTTGGGAAAAACAAAAGTCGACAGAAAACAGGCACCCGAACGTTTACCACCTCTCTGTTAAAAAGGGCCTCAACTTGGATATAACCTAAATGTCCCTGGAAGGATAAAATGGATAAAAGAGATGGGGTACTTATGTAGAGTGGAATATTACTCATCCAGAAATCAATGAAATAAGGCCAGTTGTAACAACTCTGGAGGAGTTACATACGATCATTCTGAGTGACATATGTCAGAAAGAAAAAGACACATATCATAAGATGTCACTTAAAGGTGGAATCAAAAATGGCTACACATGAAATAAATTACAAAACAGAAACATAGTCAAATATGTAGAAAATAGACATAAGGCTGCTAAATGGGAAAGGTGGGGAATGGTGAGGTATTATCCAGGAGGTTGAAATTAGCAAAGATACCATTCCAAGTACCAAATTGAATAACTGACAAGGCCTACACGGTACCTCAAAGAACTGCACTCAGCCCAATCAAGTCACTGGAAAATAATACATATGACTGGTAAGCATCTGAAAAAGAAGTTATTGTTGTCTCACAGTACATGAATCAAGTGGATGTACAGCAGCAAAAAACAGAGCTTTGAAAATCAGCTGTAACCAATATAAAAATAAATTTAAAACTATTTATAAAAACAGTGAGACAGACAAAAATTCTTACAACTTTTGTTGAAGGGCTACGATGTAACATGGATTGAACACATGTAGACCCACAGCAGGATGATTATATAAGGCTGGAAGCTATGCACGCTAAGAGATGTTAGAGAGGCTGGGTGAGGAAATGCTGACCTTTTAAACTAATACTGCCTGGTACCCATTCCATGGGTCCCAAATCTGCAGGTTCAAGGGAATCTTCTGACAGCGAAAACATGCCCGGGAAACCGAGATGAATGTACACCGTGTGCTCAGGAAAGGTGTCTAAAATGCACCTCATTTTTGATCTCCTGGTGCTGGGGTTCGCCATTCCAGCCACATTACTAACAATCTCCCCACTTGGAGAATCAGCACCTTTAACCTCCTGTTTCACACAGTTTGCAATTTGTGCAGAGGATAAATGGGAAGAGGGGGAACCAATGAGAGATTAGCTGTAGGACTTTTGACAGACACATGTCACTCTAATTTCCCATTAGGAAGAAGAATTAACCAAAGGCTCAGCCTGCCTCCCCAGAACCAGAAGAGGGACAGAAGTAATCCAATGGTTTGGCGGCCAGCTCACAAAAAAAGCGAGTTGCAAAATGGAGCTCAGGAGCAGACAATTCAAAGACCTGCAAAGATATAAATGATAACCAACGTCCAAAAATATATTCAGGTAAGGTAAAGAAGAGGATCTGAATGAGAGGCAGAATTGCAGGAAACAGATTTCAAAAGGTAGATTGTACTCACATTTAAAGCATATGAAAAGCAGCAGAATTTCTAAAATGATGCGGTTGGGCAAAAGGGTGTATGCGTTTTTTTCGTGAATATCTTCAGGAAAAAAACACATGCAGAGTTTTTGGCCAACCAAGCAAGAGGGAAATGCAAATCCGCACAACAAAGAAGTCTCAATTTCCACTGCTCAGAAAGGCCATCCAAAAAATGTGTACAAACCAGAAATGCAGGAGAGGCCATGGAAAACAGGGAGCCTAGTCACGCTGATGGGTGGGGTATAAATATCCAAGAGCCACTCTGAAGAAGTGTATGCTGCTTTTAAAACATCTAAAATACAAAGCCCCGGAGAAAGGGGACTTCAACTCATGGACATGTAACTTGGGAAGACTAAATGTCAATAAGACACAGGCACCCCAAAGTTTAGGGCTGCTCTGCATACAAGAACCTCAACTTTGGTACACCTAAAATATCCCAGGAAAAAGAGAAATGCATAAAGGACTTGTGGTGATTTTGTACAACGGAATATCACTCAGACATGAAATCAATGTATATAAGGCCAGTAGCAGCATAATGAGTGGATTTACGTATGATGATTTTAAGGGAAATTAGTCACACAGAAAAAAGAATCTTATCATAAGATATGACTTATAGAGGGAATGTCAATATCACAACACATGAACTGAATTAGGAAAGAGAACAGAGTCTCACATTTAGCAAAAATCTCTTATGCCTGCTTCAGGGGAAAGGAGAGGTGGGGTGATGCATAAAACAAGAGTTTGATATTAGCACAGGTACCATTCCATAAACCAAATACAGAATAGACAAGACCTACACCTTCCTCAGTGAACGGGACTCAACACCCCTATGCCCCACAGAGGAATATATCTGAGTACTAAGAATCTTAAAACCTATGTATTGATATGTCTCCGTAAGGGAATCAATTGTGTCTAGACTGGCATAAACACGTCAGTGAAAATCAGCTCAACCCCATTATAAAAATGAATTTCAAAAACCCCCCCCAAAACAGCGAAATTCTTACACAATTCCTTCAGGGGTTCTGATGAAACCTGGAATGACCCTATCTGCAAAGACAGCTGGATGAGACATAAGGCTGGACACTTGGGACTGAGAGGACTGGTGAGATTGGGAGAGAAAATGCAGACCTTTTAAAGTAGTAATGCATGACACCATTCCATGTGTCCCAAATCTCCAGGTAGAAGGGAATATCACTACAATTATAACATGTATGGGAAACCTAGAAAATGGACACCCTGTGATGGCGAAAGGTTTCTAAAACTCTCCTAATTTTTCCTCTCCTTGTGCTCCACTTTGGCATTCCAACTGCTTTACTATCAATCTCCCAACTTAGGAGAGTCAGCCCCTATAACCTCCTGGTTCGCACAGTTTGCTAATTGTGCAGAGGATGAAAGGGAAGAGGGAGAACCAATCAGAGAGTAGATGTAGGCATTTGGACGGGCACATGTCACTCTAATTTCCTGGCAGGAAGAAGAATTAACCAAAGCCTCAGCCACCCACAGGGAACCAATATAGCCACCCCTGGAACCTGTATAGGTCCTGAAGCAAAATTGTGGATTTGCAGCCAGCTCACAAAGATGGGATTTGAAAATTGGAGCTCAGGGGCACAGCAATTCACAAACGTGCAGACTTATAAAGGACTACTCACTTCCAAAAATCTGTTGAGGGAAGGAAATGAAGCGGCCTTGAAAATGACGCAGAATTTCACAAAACATATTTCAAGAGGTAAATTGGAATCGCCTTTAAAGCACAGGAAAAGCATCCCAACTTGGACAGAGATGCACTTGGCCAAAAAGGACATATGCCTTTTCTCCTGAATATATTCAGAAGAAAACGCATACACCCTTTTTGGCCAATCAAGCAAGCGCGCAATACAAATCCACACTACAAAGAATTGTCACTTACCACCGGTCAAAAGGGACATCCGAATATCTGTAAAAACCAGAAAGGCAAGAGAGAGATGGCACGGGTATGAAGCAATGTGATCCCAGTGGTCATGGAGGATTGTGATGACAAGCGCATGGAGAATTGTGATGACAAGATTATGTACCATTTTGTTGACAAAGGCAAGGAGCATTATGATGACAAGGTTCATGGAGCACTGTGATGACAAGCATCACGGAGCATAGTGATTACACGGGTCATGGAGCATTGGGATGACAAGCGCATGGATCATTGTGATGACAATGGTCATGGAGCATTTTAATGACAAGAGTCCCGGATCATTGTGTTGTCAGGGTTCATGGAGCGTTGTGATGACAGTGGTCATGGAGCATTGTGATGACAGGGGTCATGGCGCATTGTGATGAGAAGGTCATGGAGCATTGGGCTGAAAATGTCCATGGAGTACTGTGATGACAGGGGTCATGGAGCATTGTGATGACAAAGTACTGGAGCACTGTGATGAGAAGACCATGGAGCCTTGTGATGACAAGTCTCATGGAGCATTCTGATGAAAAGTGCCATGGAGCATTGTGATTACAGGGGTCTTGGAGCATTGTGATGACAAGGGCATGGAGCATTGGGATGAGAAGGCCATGGAGCGTTCTGATGACATGCATCATGGAGCTTTGTGATGACAAGGGCATGGAGCATTGTGATTACAGCGGTCTTGGAGCACTGTGATGAAAAGGGCATGGATCATTGTGATGAAAAAGGCATGGAGCCTTGTCATGACAGGGTTCAAGGAGCAAACTGACAACAAGTGTCAGGGAGCATTGTGATGACAAGGGTATTGAGTATTGTGATGACAAAGGTCATGGAGCATTGTGATGAGAAGACCATGGATAATTGTGATGACGAGCGTCATGGGGCGTTGTGATGATAAGTGTTATGGAACATATTGATCACAAGGATTTGGAGCATTGTGATGACAGAGGTCATGGAGCATTTTGCTTTCATTGTGATGACAATAGCCTGAAGCATTATGATGACGGGCATGGTGCATTGTGATGACAGGGTTCATGGAGCATTGAGATGAAAAGGGGCATGGAGCCTTGCGATTACAGGAGTCTTGGAGCATTGTGATGACAAAGGCATGGAACATCGTGAATGAGAAGGCCATGGAGCATTCTGTTGACATGCGTCATGGAGCTTTGTGATGACAAGGGCATGGAGCATTGTGATTACAGGGGTCTTGGAGCATTGTGATGACAAGGGTCATGGAGCCTTGTGATGACAAGGCTGTGGAACATTGTGATGGCAGGGGTCATGGAGCATTGTTATGACAGGGGTAATGGAGCATTGTGATGACAAGAGCATGGAGCATTGGTCTGAAAAGTTTCATGGATTATTGTGATGAGAGGGGGCAAGGAGCATTGTGATGAGAAGGGCATGGAACACTGTGATACATGGGTCATGGAGGATTGTAATGACAAGCGCATGGAGCATTGTGATAAGAATGGCATCGAGCATTGTGATGAAAAGCATCATGGAGCCTGTGATGACAAGGGCATGGAACAATTTGATGAGAGGGTTCATGGAGCATTGTGATGACAATGGCATGCAGCATTGTGATGACAAGGGTCATTGAGCTTTGTAATGACAAAGGTCATGGAGCATTTTGATGACAAGGGTGTGGTGCATTCTGTTGTGAAGGGCAGGGAGCATTGTGATGACAGGGGTTATGGAACATTGTGATTTCAGGGGAATGGAGCATTGTGATGATAAAGGCATGTAGCATTGTTGTGACAAGGGTCATGGAATATTGTGATGACAGGGGTGAGGGAGTATTGTGTTGACTAGTGATGGAACATTGTGATATCAGTGGTGAGAGAGAATTTTGATGAGAAGTGCATGGAGCAGTGTGATGACAAAGTTTATGGAGCATTGTGATGACAAAGATGTGGAGCATTGTGATGACAAGCGCATGGCACATTTTGATGCCATGGGTCATGGAGTATTGTGCTAACAAAGGCATTGAGCATTGGGAGGACAAGGGTCACCGAGCATTGTGATGAAATGTTCATGGAGCACTGTGGTGACAAAGGTCACAGAGCCTTGTGATGACGAGGGCATGGACCATTGTGATGGCAAAGGTCATGAAGCATTGTGATGACTGTAGTCACGGAGCATTGTGATGACAGGGGTCATAGAGCATTGTGATGAAAGGGCATGGAGCATTGTGATGACAGGGGCATGTTGCATTGGTTTGACAAGTTTCAGGGATTATTGTGATGACAGTGGGCATGGCGCATTGTGATGACAAGGGCATGGAGCATTGTGATGAGAAGGTCATGGAGTATTGTGAAGAAGGGTGTCAGGGAGCATTGTGATGTCATATGTCATGGTCCATTGCGATGACAATGGAATGGAGCATTGTGATGCCAAGTGTCATGGAGGATTGTGATGACAAAGGTAATGGAGCATTTTGATGACAAGCGCTTGGGGCATTGTGATGACAAGGGTCATGGAGCATTGTGATAACAAGGGCCATTGAGAATTTTGATGACATGTTCATGAAGCATTGTGATGACAATCACATGGAGCTTGCTGTGACAGGGATCATGGAGCATTGCGATGACAAGTGCATAGAGAATTGTGATGACAAAGCATGTAACACTGTGATGAAAAGCATCATGGAGCACAGTGATGCCAAGAACGTGGAGAATTGTGATGACAGGGGACATGGAGCATTGTGATGACCAGGGCATGGAGTATTGTGATGGCAAGACCGTGGAGGATTGTGATGAGAAGACCATGGATAATTGTGATGATGAGCGTCATGGAGCACTGTAATGACAAGGTGTATGGAGCATTGTGATAAAAGGGGTCATGGAGCATTGTGATGACAAGGTTCATGGAGCATTCTGATGACAAGCTTTTGGAGTATTTTGATGACAATGACATGGAGCATTTTGATGAAAATGGCATTGGGCATTGTGATGAAAAAGACATGGAGCCTTTTCATGACAATTTTCAGGGAGCATTCTGACGACAAGTGTCAGGGAGCATTGTGATGACAAAGGTCATGGAGAATTTGGACGACAAGGGCATGGAGTATTGTGATGACAAGCACATGGAGCTTGCTATGACGGGGTCATGGAGCATTGCGATGACAAGTGCATAGAGAATTGTGATGACAAAGCATGTAACACTGTGATGAGAAGTGTCATGGAGCATAGTGATGCCAAGATCGTGGAGAATTGTGATGACAGAGGACATGGAGCGTTGTGATGACCAGGTCATGGAGCATTGCGATGGCAAGATCGTGGAGCATTGTGATGAGAAGACCATGGATAATTGTGATGACGAGGGTCATGGAGCACTGTAATGACAAGGGATATAGAGCACTGTGATGACAGTGGTCATGGAGCATTGTGATGACCGGGGACATGGAGCATTGTGATGCCCAAGGCATGGAGCACTGTGATGGCAAGACCGTGGAGCATTGTGATGAGAAGACCATGGATAATTGTGATGAGGAGCGTCATGGAGCACTGTAATGACAAGTGGTATGGAGCCTTGTGATGACAGGGGTCATGGAGCATTGTTATGACAGTGGTCATGGAGCATTGTGATGACAAGTGTCATGGAGCATTTTGATGGCAAGATCGTGGAGCATTGTGATGAGAAGACCATGGACAATTGTGATTACGAGTGTCATGGAGCACTGTAATGACAAGCAGTATGGAGCATTGTGATGACAGGGGTCATGGAGCATTGTGATGACTGGGGACATGGAGCATTGTGATGACCAGAGCATGGAGCATTGTGATGGCAAGACCGTGGAGCACTGTGATGAGAAGACCATGGATAATTGTGATGACGAACATCATGGAGCACTGTAATGACAAGGGACATGGAGCATTGTGATGACAGGTGTCATGGAGCATTGTGATGACAGGGGTCATGGATCATTGAGATGACAAGGGTCACGGAGCATTCTGATGACAAGCTTGTGGAGTATTGTGATGACAATGGCATGGAGCATTGTGATGAAAAGGGCATGGATCATTGTGATGAAAAAGGCATGGAGACTTGTCATGACAGGGTTCAATGAGCATACTGATGACAAGTGTCAGGGAGCATTGTGATGACAAGTGTATTGAGAATTGTGATGACAAAGGTCATGGAGCATTGTGATGAGAAGTCCATGGATAATTGTGATGACCAGCGTCATGGGGCGTTGTGATGACAAGTGTTATGGAACATTGTGATCACAAGGGTTTGGAGCATTGTGATGAGAGAGGTCATGGAGAATTTTGATTTCATTGTGATGACAATAGCATGAAGCATTATGATGATGGGCATGGTGCATTGTGATGACAGGGTTCATGGAGCATTGAGATGAAAAGAGTCATGGATCATTGTAATAACAAGGGTCTTGGAGCATTGTGATGACAAGGGCATGGAGCATTGGTCTGAAAAGTTTCATGGATTATTGTGATGAGAGTGAGCATGGAGCATTGTGATGGCAAGGGCACGGAACACAGTGATACATGTGTCATGCAGGATTGCAATGACAAGGGCATGGAACATTGTGATGACAAGCGTCATGGAGCTTTGTGATGAAAACGGCATGGAGCAATGTGATGAGAGGTTTCATGGAGTTTTGTGATGACAATGGCATGGAGCATTGTGATTCCAAGGGTCATGGAGCTTTGTGATGACACAGGCCATGGAGCATTTTGATGACAAGGGCGTGGTGCATTGTGATGAGAAGGGCAGGGAGCATTGTGATGACAGGGTCATGGAGCAATTGGATGAAAAGGGTCATGGAACATTTTGATGACAGTGTTTATGGAACATTGTGATGTTAGGGGTCATGGAGCATTGTGATGAAAAGGGTCATGGAGCATTGTGATGACAGGGGTTATGGAACATTGTGATGTCAGGGGTCATGGAGCATTGTGATGATAAGAGCATGTAGCATTGTTGTGACAAGGGTCATGGAACATTGGGATGACAGGGTGGAGGGAGTATTGTGTTGACTAGTGATGGAACATTGTGATATCAGTGGTGAGAGAGCATTTTGATGAGAGGTGCATGGAGCATTGTGATGACAAGGCTGTGGAGCATTGTGATGAGAAACGCAGGGCACATTGTGATGACATGGGTCATGGAACATTGTGCTGACAAACGCATGGAGCATTGTGATGACAAGGTTTATGGAGCATTGTGATGACAACGATGTGGAGCATTGTGATGACAAGCGCATGGCACATTTGATGCC
The DNA here is from genome assembly GCF_949752795.1 of Hyperoodon ampullatus. Lineage (NCBI taxonomy): Eukaryota > Metazoa > Chordata > Mammalia > Artiodactyla > Ziphiidae > Hyperoodon > Hyperoodon ampullatus. The sequence goes on along the minus strand of NW_027640990.1, from coordinate 414,880 downwards.
ATGTGTCATGGAGTAATGTGCTGACAAAGGCATGGAGCATTGTGATGACAAGGGTCACCGAGCATTGTGATGAAATGTTCATGGAGTGTTGTGGTCACAAAGGTCACAGAGCCTTGTGATGACGAGGGCATGGACCATTGTGATGACAAAGGTCATGAAGCATTGTGATGACTGTAGTCACGGAGCATTGTGATGACAGGGGTCATAGAGCATTGTGATGAAAGGGCATGGAGCATTGTGATGACAGGGGCATGTTGCATTGGTTTGACAAGTTTCAGGGATTATTGTGATGACAGTGGGCATGGCACATTGTGATGACAAGGGCATGGAGCATTGTGATGAGAAGGTCATGGAGTATTGTGAAGAAGGGTGTCAGGGAGCATTGTGATGACATATGTCATGGTCTATTGCAATGACAATGGAATGTAGCATTGTGATGCCAAGTGTCATGGAGGATTGTGATGACAAACGTAATGGAGCATTTTGATGACAAGGGCTTGGAGCATTGTGATGACAAGGGTCATGGAGCATTGTGATAACAAGGGCCATTGAGAATTTTGATGACATGTTCATGAAGCATTGTGATGACAATCACATGGAGCTTGCTATGACAGGGGTCATGGAGCATTGCGATGACAAGTGCATAGAGAATTGTGATGACAAAATATGTAACACTGTGATGAGAAGTATCATGGAGCATAGTGATGCCAAGAACGTGGAGAATTGTGATGACAGGGGACATGGAGCATTGTGATGACCAGGGCATGGAGCATTGTGATGGCAAGACCGTGGAGCACTGTGATGAGAAGACCATGGATAATTGTGATGACGAGCGTCATGGAGCACTGTAATGACAAGGGGTATGGAGCATTGTGATGACAGGGGTCATGGAGCATTATGATGACTGGGGACATGGAGCATTGTGATAACCGGGGGCATGGAGCCTTGTGATGGCAAGATCGTGGAGCACTGTGATGAGAAGATCATGGATAATTGTTATGACGTGTGTCATGGAGCACTGTAATGACAGGGGGTATAGAGCACTGTGATGACAGTGGTCATGGAGCATTGTGATGACCGGGGACATGGAGCATTGTGATGCCCAAGGCATGGAGCACTGTGATGGCAAGACCGTGGAGCATTGTGATGAGAAGACCATGGATAATTGTGATTAGGAGCGTCATGGAGCACTGTAATGACAAGTGGTATGGAGCCTTGTGATGACAGGGGTCATGGAGCATTGTTATGACAGTGGTCATGGAGCATTGTGATGACAAGGGTCATGGAGAATTTTGATGACAAGGGCGTGGAGCATTGTGATGAGAAGACCATGGACAATTGTGATTACGAGTGTCATGGAGCACTGTAATGACAAGCGGTATGGAGCATTGTGATGACAGGGTCAAGGAGCATTGTGATGACTGGGGACATGGATCATTGTGATGACCAGGGCATGGTGCATTGTGATGGCAAGACCGTGGAGCACTGTGATGAGAAGACCATGGATAATTGTGATGACGAACATCATGGAGCACTGTAAGGACAAGGGGCATGGAGCATTGTGTTGACAGGTGTCATGGAGCATTGTGATGACACGGGTCATGGATCATTGAGATGACAAGGGTCAGGGAGCATTCTGATGACAAGCTTGTGGAGTATTGTGATGAAAATGTCATGAAGCATTGTGATGAAAAGGGCATGGATCATTGTGATGAAAAAGGCATGGAGACTTGTCATGACAGGGTTCAATGAGCATACTGATGACAAGTGTCAGGGAGCATTGTGATGACAAGTGTATTGAGAATTGTGATGACAAAGGTCATGGAGCATTGTGATGAGAAGTCCATGGATAATTGTGATGACCAACGTCATGGGGCGTTGTGATGACAAGTGTTATGGAACATTGTGATCACAAGGGTTTGGAGCATTGTGATGAGAGAGGTCATGGAGAATTTTGATTTCATTGTGATGACAATAGCATGAAGCATTATGATGATGGGCATGGTGCATTGTGATGACAGGGTTCATGGAGCATTGAGATGAAAAGAGTCATGGATCATTGTAATAACAAGGGTCTTGGAGCATTGTGATGACAAGGGCATGGAGTATTGTGATGAGAAGGCCATGGAGCATTCTGATGACATGCGTCAGGGACCTTTGTGATGACATGGGCATGGAGCATTGTGATTACAGGGGTCTTGGAGCATTGTGATGACAAGGGCCATGGAGTCTTGTGATGACAAGGCCGTAGAACATTGTGATGGCAGGGGTCATGGAGCATTGTTATGACAGGTGTAATGGAGCATTGTGATGACAAGGGCATGGAGCATTGGTCTGAAAAGTTTCATGGATTATTGTGATGAGAGTGAGCATGGAGCATTGTGATGGCAAGGGCACGGAACACAGTGATACATGTGTCATGGAGGATTGCAATGACAAGGGCATGGAGCATTGTGATGACAAGCGCCATGGAGCTTTGTGATGACAACGGCATGGAGCAATGTGATGAGAGGTTTCATGGAGGTTTGTGATGACAATGGCATGGAGCATTGTGATTCCAAGGGTCATGGAGCCTTGTGATGACATAGGCCATGGAGCATTTTGATGACAAGGGCGTGGTGCATTGTGATGAGAAGGGCAGGGAGCATTGTGATGACAGGGTCATGGAGCAATTGGATGAAAAGGGTCATGGAACATTTTGATGACAGTGTTTATGGAACATTGTGATGTTAGGGGTCATGGAGCATTGTGATGAAAAGGGTCATGGAGCATTGTGATGACAGGGGTTATGGAACATTGTGATGTCAGGGGTCATGGAGCATTGTGATGATAAGAGCATGTAGCATTGTTGTGACAAGGGTCATGGAACATTGGGATGACAGGGTGGAGGGAGTATTGTGTTGACTAGTGATGGAACATTGTGATATCAGTGGTGAGAGAGCATTTTGATGAGAGGTGCATGGAGCATTGTGATGACAAGGTTGTGGAGCATTGTGATGAGAAACGCAGGGCACATTGTGATGACATGGGTCATGGAACATTGTGCTGACAAATGCATGGAGCATTGTGATGACAAGGTTTATGGAGCATTGTGATGACAATGATGTGGAGCATTGTGATGACAAGTGCATGGCACATGTGAAGCCATGTGTCATGGAGTAATGTGCTGACAAAGGCATGGAGCATTGTGATGACAAGGGTCACCGAACATTGTGATGAAATGTTCATGGAGTGTTGTGGTCACAAAGGTCACAGAGCCTTGTGATGACGAGGGCATGGACCATTGTGATGACAAAGGTCATGAAGCATTGTGATGACTGTAGTCACGGAGCATTTTGATGACAGGGGTCATAGAGCATTGTGATGAAAGGGCATGGAGCATTGTGATGACAGGGTCATGGAGCATTTTTCTGACAAGTTTCATGGATTATTGTGATGACAGTGGGCATGGCGCATTGTGATGACAAGGGCATGGAGCATTGTGATGAGAAGGTCATGGAGTATTGTGAAGAAGGGTGTCAGGGAGCATTGTGATGACATATGTCATGGTCTATTGCAATGACAATGGAATGTAGCATTGTGATGCCAAGTGTCATGGAGGATTGTGATGACAAAGGTAATGGAGCATTTTGATGACAAGGGCTTGGAGCATTGTGATGACAAGGGTCATGGCGCATTGTGATAACAAGGGCCATTGAGAATTTTGATGACATGTTCATGAAGCATTGTGATGACAATCACATGGAGCTTGCTATTACAGGGGTCATGGAGCATTACGATGACAAGTGCATAGAGAATTGTGATGACAAAACATGTAACACTGTGATGAGAAGTATCATGGAGCATAGTGATGCCAAGAACGTGGAGAATTGTGATGACAGGGGACATGGAGCATTGTGATGACCAGGGCATAGAGCATTGTGATGGCAAGACCGTGGAGCATTGTGATGAGAAGACCATGGATAATTGTGATGACGAGCGTCATGGAGCACTGTAATTACAAGGGGTATGGAGCATTGTGATGACAGGGGTCATGGAACATTGTGATGACTGAGGACATGGAGCATCGTGATGACCAAGGCATGGAGCATTGTGATGGCAAGACCGTGGAGCATTGTGATGAGAAGACCATGGATAATTGTGATGACGAGCGTCATGGAACACTGTAATGACAAGGGGTATGGATCATTTTGATGACAGGGGTCATGGAGCATTCTGAAGACAATGAACAGGGAGCATTCTGATGACAAGCTTGTGGAGTTTTGTGATGACAATGACATGGAGCGTTGTGATGAAAAGGGCATGGAGCATTCTTATGAAAAAGGCATGGAGCATTTTCATGACAGTGTTCAAGGAGTATTCTGACGACAAGTGTCAGGGAGCATTGTGATGACAAGTGTATTGAGAATTGTGATGACAAAGGTCATGGAGCATTGTGACGACAAGTGCATGGAGTATTGTCATGACAGTCATCATGGAGTGTTGTGATGACAAGTGTTATGGAACATTGTGATCACAAGGGGTTGGAGCATTGTGATGACAGAGGTCATGGACCATTTTGATTTCAAGGAGCATGGAGCATTGTGATGACAAGGGCATGGAGCAATGTGATCCCAAGGTTCATGGAGGATTGTGATGAAAATGGTAATGGAGTATTGTGATGACAAGCTCATGGAGCATTGTGATGACAAGGTCATGTAGGATTTTGATGACACAGGCATGGAGAATTGTGATGATAAGGGTCATGGAGCACTGTGATGATAAGCGTCACGGAGCATTGTGATTACAGGGGTCATGGAGCATTGGGATGACAAGGGCATGCATCATTGTGATGACAAGTGTCATGGAGCATTGGGCTGAAAATGTTCATGGAGTATTGTGATGACAGGGGTCATGGAGCATTGTGATGACTAGGGAATGGAGCATTGTGATGACAAGAGTCCCGGATCATTGTGTTGTCAGGGGTCATGGAGTGTTGTGATGACAGTGGTCATGGAGGATTGTGATGATATGGGTCATGGAGCATTGTGATGAGAAGGTCATGAAGCATTGGGCTGAAAATGTTCATGGAGTATTGTGATGACAGGGGTCATGGAGCATTGTAATGAGAAGGGAATTGAGCACTGTGATGACAAGGTCCTGGAGCATTGTGATGGGAAGTCCATGGAGCCTTGTGATGACAATTCTCATGGAACATTCTGATGAAAAGTGGCATGGAGCATTGTGATTACAGGGGTCTTGGAGCATTGTGATGACAAGGGCATGGAGTATTGTGATGAGAAGGCCATGGAGCATTCTGATGACATGCGTCATGGAGATTTGTGCTGACAAGGGCATGGAGTATTGTGATGAAAATGGCGTGGATCATTGTTATGAAAAAGGCATGAAGCCTTGTCATGACAGGGTTCTAGGAGCATACTGACAACAAGTGTCATGGAGCATTGTGATGACAAGTGTATTGAGCATTGTGATGACAAAGTTCATGGAGCATTGTGATGAGAAGACCATGGATAATTTTGATGATGAGCGTCATGGGGTGTTGTGATGATAAGTTTTATGGAACATTGTGATCACAAGGGTTTGGAGCATTGTGATGACAGAGGTCATGGAGCATTTTGATTTCATTGTGATGACAATAGCCTGAAGCATTATGGTGATGGGCATGGTGCATTGTGATGACAGCGTTCATGGAGCATTGAGATGAAAAGAGGCATGGAGCATTGTGATTACAGGGGTCTTGGAGCATTGTGATGACAAGGGCAAGGAGCATTGTGATGAGAAGGCCATGGAGCATTCTGATGACATGCGTCATTGAGCTTTGTGATGACAAGGGCATGGAGCATTGTGATTACAGGGGTCTTGGAGCATTGTGATGACAAGGGTCATGGAGCCTTGTGATGACAATGGTGTGGAACATTGTGATGGAAGGGGTCATGGAGCATTGTTATGACAGGGGTAATGGAGCATTGTGATGAGAAGGGCATGGAGCACTGGTCTGAAAAGTTTCATGGATTATTGTGATGAGAGTGGGCATGGAGCATTGTGATGACAAGGTCACGGAACACTGTGATCCATGGGTCATGGAGGATTGTAATGACAAGGGCATGTAGCATTGTGATGAGAAGGGCATCGTACATTGTTTTGACAAGCGTCATGGAGCTTTGTGATGACAAGGGCATGGAACAATGTGATGAGAGGGTTCATGGAACATTGTGATTCCAAGGGTTATGGAGCTTTGTGATGACAAAAGTCATGGAGCATTTTGATGTCAAGGGCGTGGTGCATTGTGATGAGAAGGGCAGGGAGCATTTTGATGACAGGGTCATGCAGCAATTTGATGAAAAGTGTAATGGAACATTTTGATGACAGGGGTTATAGAACATTGTGATGTCAGGGGTCATGGAGCTTTGGGATGAAAAGGGTCATGGAGCATTTTGATGACAGGGGTTATGGAACATTGTGATGTTCAGGGGTCATGGAGCTTTGGGATGAAAAGGGTCATGGAGCATTTTGATGACAGGGGTTATGGAACATTGTGATGTCAGGGGTCATGGAACATTGTGATGATAAGGGGATGTAGCATTGTGATGACAGGGGTCATGGAACATTGTGATTACAGGGGTGCGGGTGTAATGTGATGATTAGTGATGGAACATTGTGATATCTCTGTTGAGAGAGCATTTTGATGAGAAGTGCATGGAGCATTGTGATTACAAGGTTTATGGAGCATGACGATGACAAGGTTGTGGACCGTTGTGATGAAAATCACGTGGCACATTGTGATGACAAGGGTCATGGAGCATTGTTCTGACAAAGGCATGGAGCATTGTGATTACAAGGGTCACAGAGCATTGTGATGAAAAGTTCATGGAGTATTGTGGTTACAAAGGTCACAGAGCCTTGTGATGATGTGGGCATGGACCACAGTGATGACAAATGTTATGAAGCATTGTGATGACTGGAGTCACAGTGAATTGTGATGACAGGGGTCATGGAGCATTGTGATGACAAGGGCATGGAGCATTGTGATGACAGGGGCATGGAGCATTGGTCTGACAAGTTTAATAGATTATTGTGATGACAGTGGGCATGGGGCATTGTGATGACAAGGGCATGGGGCATTGTGATGAGAAGGTCATGGAGTATTGTGAAGACAGGTGTCACGGAGCATTGTGATGACATATGTCATGGTCCCTTGCGATGACAATGGCATGGAGCATTGTGATGCCAAATGTAATGGAGGATTGTGATGATAAATATAATGGAGCATTGTGATGACTAGGGCTTGGAGCATTATGATGACAAGGGCCATTGAAAATTTTCATGACAAGGTCGTGAAGCATTGTGATGACATGGTGCTGGAGCATTGTGATGAGAAAACCATGGAGCCTTGTGAGACAAGTCTCATGGAGCATACTGATGAAAAGGGGCATGGAGCATTGTGATTAGAGTGTCTTGGAAAATTGTGATGACAAGGGCATGGAGCATTGTGATGAGAAGACCAAGGAGCAGTCTGATGACATGCGTCATTGAGCTTTGTGATGACAAGGGCATGGAGCATTGTAATTACAGGCGTCTTGGAGCATTGTGATGAAAAAGGCATGGATCATTGTGATGAAAAAGGCATGGAGCCTTGTCATGACAGGGTTCAAGGAGCATACAGAGAACAAGTGTCAGGGAGCATTTTGATGACAAGTGTATTGAGCATTGTGAGGACAAAGGTCATGGAGCATTGTGAAGAGAAGACCATAGATAATTGTGATGACGAGCGTCATGGGGCATTGTGATGACAAGTGTTATGGAATATTGTGATCACAAGGGTTTGGAGCAGTGTTATGACAGAGGTCATGGAGCATTTTGATTTCATTGTGATGACAATAGCCTGAAGCATTATGATGATGGGCATGGTGCATTGTGATGACAGGGTTCATGGATCATTGAGATAAAAAGGGACATGGAGCATTGTGATTACAGGGGTCTTGGAGCATTGTGATGAGAAGGGTCATGGAGCCTTGTGATGACAAGGCCATGGAACATCGTGGTGGCAGGGGTCATGGAGCATTGTTATCACAGGGGTAATGGAGCATTGTGATGGCAAGGGCATGGAACATTTGTCTGAAAAGTTTCATGGATTATTGTGATGAGAGTGGGCATGGAGCATTGTGATGACAAGGGCACGGAACACAGTGATACATGGGTCATGGAGGTTTGTAATGACAAGGGCATGGAGCATTGTGATGAGAAGGGCATCGAGCAGTGTGATGACAAGCACCATGGAGCTTTTTGATGACAATTGCATGGAACAATGTGATGAGAGGTTTCATGGAGTATTGTGATGACAATGGCATGGAGCATTGTGATGCCACGGGTCATGGAGCTTTGTGATGACAAAGGTCATGGAGCATTTTGATGACAAGGGCGTGGTGCATTGTGATGAGAAGGGCAGGGAACATTGTGATGACATTGTCATGGACCAATTTGATGAAAAGTGTCATGGAACATTTTGATGAGAGGCGTTATGTAACATTGTGATGTTAGGGGTCATGGAGCATTTTGATGAAAAGGCTCATGGAGCATTTTGATGACAGGGGTTATGGAACATTGTGATGTCAGGGATCATCAAACATTGTGATGATAAGTGCATGTAGCATTGTGATGACAGGAGTCATGGAACATTGTGATGACAGGGTTGAGGGAGTATTGTGATGAATAGTGATGTAACATTGTGATATCAGTGGTGAGAGAGCATTTTGATTTGAAGTGCATGGAGCATTGTGATGACAAGGTTTATGGAGCATTGTGATGACAAGATTGTGGAGCACTGTGACGACAAGCGCATGGTGCATTGTGATGACATGGGTCATGGAGCATTGTGCTGACAAGTGCATGGAGCATTGTGATGACAAGGGTCATGGAGCATTGTGCTGAGAAAGGCATAGAGCATTGTGATGACAAGGGTCAAAGAGCATTGTGATGAAATGTTCATGAAGCATTGTGGTTAAAAAGGTCACAGAGACTGTTGATGACAAGGGCATGGACCATTGTGATGACAAAGGTCATGAAGCCTTGTGATGACTGGAGTCACGGAGCATTGTGATGACAGGGGTCATGGAGCATTGTGATAACAAGGGCATGGGGCATTGTGATGACAAGGGCATGGAGCATTGGTCTAATAAGTTTCATGGCTTATTGCGATGACAGTTGGAATGGTGCATTGTGATGACAAGGGCATGGAGCATTGTGATGACCAGGTCATTCATTATTGTGAAGCCAGGTGTCAGGGAGCATTGTGATGACATATGTAATGGCCCATTGTGATGACAATGCCATGGAGCATTGTGATGCCAAGTGTCATGGAGGATTCTGATGACAAAGGTAATGGAGCATTGTGATGACAATGGCTTGGAGCATTGTGATGACAAGGGTCAGGGAGCATTGTGCTGACAAGTGCATGGAAAATTGTGATGACAAGCGACATGGAGCATTCTGATGACAAGCTTGTGGAGTATTTTGATGACAATGGCATGGAGCATTGTGATGAAAACGGCATGGTGCATTTTGATGAAAAAGGCATGGAGCCTTTTTGTGACAGGGTTCAAGGAGCATTCTGATGACAAGTGTCAGGGAGCATTGTGATGACAAGTGTATCGAGAATTGTGATGACAAAGGTCATGGAGCATTGTGATGAAAAGGGCATGGAGTATTGTGATGACAGGCATCATGGAGCATTGTGATGACAAGTGTTATGGAACATTGTGATCACAAGGGTTTGGAGCATTGTGATGACAGAGGTCATGGAGCATAGGGCTGAAAATGTTCATGGAGCATTGTGATGACAAGGGAATGGAGCATTGTGATGACAAGAGTCCCGGATCATTGTGTTGTCAGGTGATATTGACCGTTGTGATGACTGTGGTCATGGAGCATTGTGATGATATTGGTCATGGAGCATTGTGATGAGAAGGTCATGGAGCATTGGGCTGAAAATGTTCATGGAGTATTGTGATGACAGGGGTCATGAAGCATTGTGATGATAAGGGAATGGGGCATTTTGATGAAAATGTCCTGGAGCATTGTGATGAGAAGACCATGGAGCCTTGTGATGACAAGTCTCATGGAGCATTCTGATGAAAAGGGGCATGGACCATTGTGATTACAGGGGTCTTGGAGCATTGTGATCACAAGGGCATGGAGCATTGTGATGAGAAGGCCATGGAGCATTCTGATGACATGCATCATGGAGCTTTGTGATGACAAGGGCATGGAGCATTGTGATTACAGGGGTCTTGGAGCATTGTGATGAAAATGGCATGGATCACTGTGATGAAAAAGGCATGGAGCCTTGTTATGAAAGGGTTCAGGGAGCATACTGATGGCAAGAGTCAGGGAGCATTGTGATGACATGTGTATTGCGCATTGTGATGACAAATGTCATGGGGCATTGTGATGAGAAGTCCATGGATAATTGTGATGAGTAGCGTCATGGGGTATTGTGATGACAAGTGTTATGGAACATTGTGATCACAAGGGTTTGGAGCATTGTGATGACAGAGGTCATGGAGCATTTTGATTTCATTGTGATGACAAGAGCATGAAGCATTATGATGATGGGCATGGTGCATTGAGATGACAGGGTTCATGGAGCGTTGTGATGAAAGGTGGCATGGAGCTTTGGTCTGACAAGTTTCATGGATTATTTTGATGACAGTGGGCATGGCACTTTGTGATGACAAGGGCATGGAGCATTGTGATGACAAGGTCATGGAGTATTGTGAAGACAGGTGTCAGGGAGCATTTTGATGACATATGTCATGTTCCACTGTGATGACAATAGCACGGAGCATTGTGATGCCAAGTGTCATGGAGGATTGTTGTGACAAAGGTAAAGGAGCATTGTGATGATAAGCGCATGGAGCATTGAGATGACAAGGGCCATTGATAATTTTAATGTCCATGTCGTGAAACATTGTGATGACAAGCGCATGGAGCTTCCTATGACAGGGTTCATGGAGCATTGCGATGACAAGTGCATGGAGTATTGTTATGACAAGAGCATATAACATTGTGATGAGAAGTGCCATGGAGCACTGTGATGACAAGGACGTGGAGAATTGTGAGGACAAGGGACATTGAGCTTTGAGATGACCAGGGCATGGAGCATTGTGATGGCAAAGCCGTGGAGCATTGTGATGAGAAGACCTTGGGTAATTGTGATGACGAGCATCATGGAGCACTGTAATGACAAGGGGCATGAAGCATTGTGATGACAGGGGTCATGGAGCATTGTGATGACAAGGGCAAGGAGCATTGTGATGACAAGGGTACGGAACATTGTGATGAAAAGTGCCATTTAAAATTTTGATGATAAAGTCTTGAAGCATTGTGATGACAAACACTTGGAGCTTCCTATGACAGGGGTCATGGAACATTGCAATGACAAGTGCATGGAGAATTGTGATGAAACGAGCATGTAACTTTGTGATGAGAAATGTCATGTAGCATTGTGATGACAAGTACGTGGAGAATTGTTATGACAAGGGACATGGAGCATTGTGATAACCAGGGAATGGAGCATTGTGATGACAGTGGTCATGGAGCATTATTATGACAAGGGCCATGGTGCATTCTGATATAAGATATCACTTATGAAGGGACTGTAAACCTGGCTACATATGAACTGAATTAGGAAAGAGAACAGAGTCTCAGATTTAGAAAACACTCTTATGCTTGCTTAAGGGGGAAGGAGAGGTGGGGAGACACACAAAACCAGAGTTTGATATTAACACAGGTACCGTTCCATAATCCAAATACAGAAGAGACAAGCCCAACTCCTTCCTCAGTGAATGGGACTCAACACCTCTATTCCCCACAGAGAAATATATCTGACTAGTAAGGATCTTAAAACCTATGTATTGATATGTCTCCATAAGGGAACCAAGTGTGTCTAGAATGACATAAACACGGCAGTGAGAATCAGCTCAAACCCACTATAAAAAGGAATTTCAACACAAAACAAAGAAACAGTGAAATTCTTACACAATACCTTCAGGGGTTCTGATGAAACTTGGAATGACCCTATCTACAACGACAGCTGGATGTGGCATAAGGCTGTTCACTTGGGACTGAGAGGATTGGTGAGATTGGGTGAGAAAATGCAGACCGTTTAAAGCAATAATACCTGGCACCCATTCCATGGTTCCCAACTCTCCAGGTAGAAGGGAATATCACTACAGTTATAACATGTATGGGAAACCTAGAGAATGGACACCCTCTGATGGTGAAAGGTTTCTAAAACTCTACTAATTTTTTCTCTCCATGTGCTCCAGCTTGACATTCCAACTGCCTTAATATCAATCTCCCAACTTGGAGAGTCAGCCCCTATAACCTCCTGGGTCGCAAAGTTGGCACATTGTGCAGAGGATATAAGGGAAGAGGGAGAACCAATGAGAGAGTAGCTGTAGGCATTTGGACGGCCACATGTCACTCTAATTTCCCGTCACGAAGAAGAATTAACCAAACTCTCAGCCTGCCCCACCTGCATAACTAGTATAGGTCCTGAAGCAAAATTGTGGGTTTGCAGTCAGCTCACAAAAACACAAGCTGAAAAATGGAGCTCAGGGGCACAGCAATTCACTAACTTGCAAAGTTATACAGGACTACTCTCTTCCAAAAATCTGTTGAGGAAAAGCCATGAGGCGTACTTGAAAATGAGGGAGATTTGCACGAAACAGATTTCCAGAAGTACATTGGAATCGCCTTTAAACACAGGAAAAGCATCACAACTTCGACAATTATGGAATTGTCCATAAAGGGCGCATGCGTTTTCTCCTGAATATATTCAGGAGAAAACACATACACCCATTTTGGCCAACCAAGCAACCGCACAATGCAAATCTGAACTACAAAGAAGTATCACTTCCCACCAGTCAAAAGGGATATCCGTAAAATGTGTAAAAACCAGAAAGGCAAGAGGGTCTCTGGAAAACAGGGAGCCTTGTTATGCTGATGGGTGGGATGTAGATTGCCAACAGCCACTCTGGAGGAGTGCACTGTGTTCCCTAAAAGAATTAAACAACTGAGCTTCACAACCTAAGGCACTTCCAGTCATGGGAATATACCTTGGGAAAATTCAAAATCAATAAGACACAGCCAACCCAAAATATAGGGCAGCACTGCTTACAAGAACCTCTACTTCGGGACACATTAAATATCCCAGTAAAGACAAAAATAGTAAAGAAATTGTGGTACATACATACGACGGAATATCCCTCAGCCATGAAATCAATGTCATAAGGCCAGTAGCAGCATAATGAGTGGATTCATGTACGATGATTCTAACTGAAATAAGTCACACAGAAAAAGAAACTTATCATAAGATATCACTTATGAAGGTCTTGTAAACATGGCTACACATGAACTGAATTAGGAAAGAGAAGAGTCTCACATTTAGAAAACACTCTTATGCCTGCTCAAGAGGAAAGGAGAGGTGGGGTGATGCATAAAACCAGAGTTTGATATTAGCACAGGTACGGTTGCATAATCCAAATACAGAATAGACAAGACCTAATCTTTCCTCAGTGAATGGGGCTCAACACCCCTATTCCCCGCAGAGTAGTATATCTGACTAGTAAGAATCTTAAAACCTATGTATTGATATGTCTCCATAAGGTAACCAAGTGTGTCTAGAACGACATAAACACGGCAAAGAGAATCAGCTCAAACCCACTATAAAAAGGAATTTCAAAACAAAACAAAGAAACAGTGAAATTCTTACACAATACCTTCAGGGGTTCTGATGAAACTTAGAATGACCCTATCTACAACGAAAGCTGGATGTGGCATAAGGCTGGTCACTTGGGACTGAGAGGATTGGTGAGATTGGGTGAGAAAATGCAGACCGTTTAAAGCAATAATACCTGGCACCCATTCCATGGGTCCCAACTCTCCAGGTGGAAGGGAATATCACTACAGTTATAACATGTATGGGAAACCTAGAGAATGGACACCATCTGATGGTGAAAGGTTTCTAAAACTCTACTAATTTTTTTTCTCTCCTTGTGCACCAGTTTGACATTCCAACTGCTTTAGTATCAATCTCCCAAATTGGAGAGTCAGCACCTTTAACCTCCTGGTTCAGACAGTTGGCACGTTGTGCAGAGGATATAAGGGAAGAGGGAGAAACAATTAGAGACTAGCTGTAGGCATTTGGATGGCCACATGTCACTCTAAATTCCCGTCACGAAGAAGAATTAACAAACTCTGAGCCAGCCCCCCCAATGGAACCAGTATAGGTCCTGAAGCAAAATTGTGGATTGGCAGTCAGCTCACAAAAACGCGAGTTGAAAAATGGAACTCAGGGGCACAGAAATTCACTAACTTGCAGAGTTATAAAGGACTACTCTCTTCCAAAAATCTGTTGAGATAAAGCCATGAGGCGGACTTGAAAATGAGGCAGAAGTGCACGAAACAGATTTCCAGAAGTACATTGGAATCGCCTTTAAACACAGGAAAAGCATCACAACTTCGACAATTATGGAATTGTCCATAAAGGGCGCATGCGTTTTCTCCTGAATATATTCAGGAGAAAACGCATACGCCCATTTTGGCCAACCAAGCAACCGCACAATGCAAATCTGCACTACAAAGATGTATCACTTCCAACCGGTCAAAAGGGACATCCGTAAAATGTGTAAAAACAAGAAAGGCAAGACAGGATCTGGAGAAAAGGGAGCCTTGTTATGCGGAAGGGTGGGATGTAAATTGCCAACAGCCACTCCGGAGGAGTGCATTGTGTTCCCAAAAAGAAGAAAACAACAGTGCTTCACAACCTAAGGCACTTCCAGTCACGGGAATATACCTTGGGAAAATTGAAAATCAATAAGACACAGCCACCCCAAAATTTATGGCAGCACTGCTTACAAGAACCTCGACATCGGGACACCTTATATATCCCAGGAAAGACAAAAGTGGTAAAGAAATTGTGCTACATACGTATGATGGAATATCCGTCAGCCATGAAGTCAATGTCATAAGGCCAGTAGCAGCATAATGACGGGATTCATGTACGATGATTCTAACTGAAAAAATCACACAGAAAAAGAAACTTATCATAAGATATCACTTATGAAGGGTATATAAACATGGCTACACATGGAATGAATTAGGAAAGGGAACAGAGTCTCATATTTAGAAAACACTCTTATGCATGCTTAAGGGGAAAGCAGAGGTGGGGTGATGAATAAAACCAGAGTTTGATATTAGCACAGGTACGGTTCCATAATCCAAATACAGAATAGACAGGACCTACTACTTCCTCTGTGAACGGGACTCAAAACCCCATATTTCCCGGAGAGGAATATATCTTACTAGTAAGAATCTTAAAACCTATGTATTGATATGTCTCCATAAGGGAATCTAGTGTGTCTAGACTGGCATAAACATGGCAGCGAGAATCAGCTCAAACACACTAGAAAAGGAAATTCAAAAACAAAACAAAAGACAGGGAAATTCTTTAGAATTCCTTCAGGGTCTCTGATGATACCTGGAATGACCCTATAAACAACGAGAGCTGGATGTGGCATAAGGCTGGACACTTGGGACTGAGAGGATTGGTGAGATTGGGTGAGCAAATGCAGACAATTTAAAACAATAATATGTGGCACCCATTCCATGGGTCCCAACTCTCCAGGTTGAAGGAACTATTACTACAGCTATAACATGTACGGGAAACATAGAGAACGGACACACTGTGTATACAAAAGGTTTCTAAAACTCAAAGAATAGTCCCTCTCCTTGTGCTCCAGTTTGATTTTCCATCTGCTTTACTATCAATCTCCCAACTTGGAGAGACAGCCCCTTTAACCTCCTGGTTCGCACAGCTTTCCAATTTGGCAGAGGATGAAAGGGAAGAGGGAGAACCAATGAGAGCGTAGCTGTTAGGCATTTGGACGGGCACATTTCTCTCTAATTTCCTGGCAGGAAGAAGAATTTACCAAATTCTCAGCCACACTCCGGGAACCAGTATAGGTCCTGAACCAAAATTTTGGACTTGCGGTCAGCTCACAAAAAACGAGTTGAAAAATGGAGCTCAGGGGCACAGCAATTCACAAACTGGCCGAGTAATAAAGGACAACTATCCTCCAAAAATCTGTTGAGGGAAGGCAACGAGGCGGACTTGAAAGCAAGGCAGAATAGCAGGAAACAGATTTCAAGAGGTACGTTGGAATCACTTTTAAAGCACAGGAAGAGGGGCACAACTTCGACAATGATGCACTTGGCCAAAAAGGGCGTATGCGTTTTCTCCTGAATATATTAAGGAGAAAACGCATACGCACATTTTGGCCAAGCAAGCAAGCGGGCAATGCAAATCTGCACTACAGAGAAGTAGCACTTCCCACCGGTCAAAAGGGACATCCACAAAATGTGTAAAAACCAGAAAGGCAAGACAGGTCCTGGAGATCATGGAGCCTTGTTATGCTGATGGGCGGGATGTAAATTGCCAACTGCCTCTCTGGAGGAGTGCATTGTGTTCCCTAAAACAAGTAAAGAACAGAGCTACAGAGCCAAGGGCACTTCCAGTCTAGGGAATATACCTTGGGAAAACTGAAAATCAATAAGATAGAGCCACCCCAAAATTTAGGGCTGCACTGCTTACCAGGACCTCAACTTGGGTACACCTTAAATATCCCAGGAAATATAAAAATGGTTCAAAAAATTGTGGTACTTACGTACGATGGAATATCCCTCAGCCATGAAATAAATGTCATAAGACCAGTAGCAGCAAAATGGGTGGATTCAGGTACGATGATTCTAAGTGAAATAAGTCACACAGAAAAAGAAACTTATCATAAGATATCACTTATGAAGATCCTGTAAACATGGCTACACTTGAACTGAGTTAGGAAAGAGAAGAGTGTCTCACATTTAGAAAACACTCTTATGCCTGCTTAAGGGGGAAGGAGAGGTGGGGTGATGCATAAAACCAGAGTTTGATATAAGCACAGGTACCGTTCCAAAAACCAACTATGGAATAGACAAGACCTACACCTTCCTCAGTGAAAGGGACTCAAAACCCCATATTTTCCGCAGAGGAATATATCTGACTAGTAAGAATCTTAAAACCTATGTATTGATATGTCTCCGTAAGGGAATCAAGTGTGTCTAGACTGGCATAAACATGGCAGCGAGAATCAGCTCAAACCCACTATAAAAAGGAATTTCAAAAACAAAACAAAAAAACTGGGAAATTCTTTAAAATTCCTTCAGGGTCTCTGATGAAACCTGGAATGACCCTATCTACAATGATAGCTGGATGTGGCATAAAGCTGGACACTTGGGACTGAGAGGATTGGTGAGATTGGGTGAGCAAATGCAGACCCTTTAAAGAACAAATGCCTGGCACCCATTCCATGGTTCCCAACTCTCCAGGTTGAAGGGAATATTACTACAGCTATAACATGTACGGGAAACCTAGAGAACGGACACACTGTGAATACGAAAGGTTTCTAAAACTCAACGAATAGTCCCTCTCCTGGTGCTCCGGTTTGACTTTCCATCTGCTTTACTATCAACCTCCCAACTTGGAGAGACAGCCCCTTTAACCTCCTGGTTCGCACAGGTTGCCAATTTGGCAGAGGATGAAAGGGAAGAGGGAGAACCAATGAGAGAGTAGCTGTTAGGCATTTGGACGGGCACATATCACTGTAATTTCCCGGCAGGAAGAAGAATTAACCAAAGTCTCAGCCCCCCACCGGTAACCAGTATAGGTCCTGAACCAAAATTTTGGACTTGCGGTCAGCTCACCAAAAACGAGTTGAAAAATGGAGCTCAGGGGCACAGCAATTCACAAACTGGCCGAGTAATAAAGGACAACTATCCTCCAAAAATCTGTTGAGGGAAGGCAACGAGGTGGACTTGAAAGCGAGGCAGAATAGCAGGAAACAGATTTCAAGAGGTACGTTGGAATCACTTTTAAAGCACAGGAAGAGGGGCACAACTTCGACAATGATGCACTTGGCCAAAAAGGGCGTATGCGTTTTCTCCTGAATATATTAAGGAGAAAACGCATACGCACATTTTGGCCAAGCAAGCAAGCGGGCAATGCAAATCTGCACTACAGAGAAGTAGCACTTCCCACCGGTCAAAAGGGACATCCACAAAATGTGTAAAAACCAGAAAGGCAAGACAGGTCCTGGAGATCATGGAGCCTTGTTATGCTGATGGGCGGGATGTAAATTGCCAACTGCCTCTCTGGAGGAGTGCATTGTGTTCCCTAAAACAAGTAAAGAACAGAGCTACAGAGCCAAGGGCACTTCCAGTCTAGGGAATATACCTTGGGAAAACTGAAAATCAATAAGATAGAGCCACCCCAAAATTTAGGGCTGCACTGCTTACCAGGACCTCAACTTGGGTACACCTTAAATATCCCAGGAAATATAAAAATGGTTCAAAAAATTGTGGTACTTACGTACGATGGAATATCCCTCAGCCATGAAATAAATGTCATAAGACCAGTAGCAGCAAAATGGGTGGATTCAGGTACGATGATTCTAAGTGAAATAAGTCACACAGAAAAAGAAACTTATCATAAGATATCACTTATGAAGATCCTGTAAACATGGCTACACTTGAACTGAGTTAGGAAAGAGAAGAGTGTCTCACATTTAGAAAACACTCTTATGCCTGCTTAAGGGGGAAGGAGAGGTGGGGTGATGCATAAAACCAGAGTTTGATATAAGCACAGGTACCGTTCCAAAAACCAACTATGGAATAGACAAGACCTACACCTTCCTCAGTGAAAGGGACTCAAAACCCCATATTTTCCGCAGAGGAATATATCTGACTAGTAAGAATCTTAAAACCTATGTATTGATATGTCTCCGTAAGGGAATCAAGTGTGTCTAGACTGGCATAAACATGGCAGCGAGAATCAGCTCAAACCCACTATAAAAAGGAATTTCAAAAACAAAACAAAAAAACTGGGAAATTCTTTAAAATTCCTTCAGGGTCTCTGATGAAACCTGGAATGACCCTATCTACAATGATAGCTGGATGTGGCATAAAGCTGGACACTTGGGACTGAGAGGATTGGTGAGATTGGGTGAGCAAATGCAGACCCTTTAAAGAACAAATGCCTGGCACCCATTCCATGGTTCCCAACTCTCCAGGTTGAAGGGAATATTACTACAGCTATAACATGTACGGGAAACCTAGAGAACGGACACACTGTGAATACGAAAGGTTTCTAAAACTCAACGAATAGTCCCTCTCCTGGTGCTCCGGTTTGACTTTCCATCTGCTTTACTATCAACCTCCCAACTTGGAGAGACAGCCCCTTTAACCTCCTGGTTCGCACAGGTTGCCAATTTGGCAGAGGATGAAAGGGAAGAGGGAGAACCAATGAGAGAGTAGCTGTTAGGCATTTGGACGGGCACATATCACTGTAATTTCCCGGCAGGAAGAAGAATTAACCAAAGTCTCAGCCCCCCACCGGTAACCAGTATAGGTCCTGAACCAAAATTTTGGACTTGCGGTCAGCTCACCAAAAACGAGTTGAAAAATGGAGCTCAGGGGCACAGCAATTCACAAACTGGCCGAGTAATAAAGGACAACTATCCTCCAAAAATCTGTTGAGGGAAGGCAACGAGGTGGACTTGAAAGCGAGGCAGAATAGCAGGAAACAGATTTCAAGAGGTACGTTGGAATCACTTTTAAAGCACAGGAAGAGGGGCACAACTTCGACAATGATGCACTTGGCCAAAAAGGGCGTATGCGTTTTCTCCTGAATATATTAAGGAGAAAACGCATACGCACATTTTGGCCAAGCAAGCAAGCGGGCAATGCAAATCTGCACTACAGAGAAGTAGCACTTCCCACCGGTCAAAAGGGACATCCACAAAATGTGTAAAAACCAGAAAGGCAAGACAGGTCCTGGAGATCATGGAGCCTTGTTATGCTGATGGGCGGGATGTAAATTGCCAACTGCCTCTCTGGAGGAGTGCATTGTGTTCCCTAAAACAAGTAAAGAACAGAGCTACAGAGCCAAGGGCACTTCCAGTCTAGGGAATATACCTTGGGAAAACTGAAAATCAATAAGATAGAGCCACCCCAAAATTTAGGGCTGCACTGCTTACCAGGACCTCAACTTGGGTACACCTTAAATATCCCAGGAAATATAAAAATGGTTCAAAAAATTGTGGTACTTACGTACGATGGAATATCCCTCAGCCATGAAATAAATGTCATAAGACCAGTAGCAGTAAAATGGGTGGATTCAGGTACGATGATTCTAAGTGAAGTAAGTCACACAGAAAAAGAAACTTATCATAAGATATCACTTATGAAGATCCTGTAAACATGGCTACACTTGAACTGAGTTAGGAAAGAGAAGAGTGTCTCACATTTAGAAAACACTCTTATGCCTGCTTAAGGGGGAAGGAGAGGTGGGGTGATGCATAAAACCAGAGTTTGATATAAGCACAGGTACCGTTCCAAAAACCAACTATGGAATAGACAAGACCTACACCTTCCTCAGTGAAAGGGACTCAAAACCCCATATTTTCCGCAGAGGAATATATCTGACTAGTAAGAATCTTAAATCCTATGTATTGATATGTCTCCGTAAGGGAATCAAGTGTGTCTAGACTGGCATAAACATGGCAGCGAGAATCAGCTCAAACCCACTATAAAAAGGAATTTCAAAAACAAAACAAAAAAACTGGGAAATTCTTTAAAATTCCTTCAGGGTCTCTGATGAAACCTGGAATGACCCTATCTACAATGATAGCTGGATGTGGCATAAAGCTGGACACTTGGGACTGAGAGGATTGGTGAGATTGGGTGAGCAAATGCAGACCCTTTAAAGCACAAATGCCTGGCACCCATTCCATGGTTCCCAACTCTCCAGGTTGAAGGGAATATTACTACAGCTATAACATGTACGGGAAACCTAGAGAACGGACACACTGTGAATACGAAAGGTTTCTAAAACTCAACGAATAGTCCCTCTCCTGGTGCTCCGGTTTGACTTTCCATCTGCTTTACTATCAACCTCCCAACTTGGAGAGACAGCCCCTTTAACCTCCTGGTTCGCACAGGTTGCCAATTTGGCAGAGGATGAAAGGGAAGAGGGAGAACCAATGAGAGAGTAGCTGTTAGGCATTTGGACGGGCACATATCACTGTAATTTCCCGGCAGGAAGAAGAATTAACCAAAGTCTCAGCCCCCCACCGGGAATCAGTATAGGTCCTGAACCAAAATTTTGGACTTGCGGTCAGCTCACCAAAAACGAGTTGAAAAATGGAGCTCAGGGGCACAGCAATTCACAGGCTGGCCGAGTAATAAAGGACAACTATCGTCCAAAAATCTGTTGAGGGATGGAAACGAGGCGGACTTCAAAGCGAGGCAGAATAGCAGGAAACTGATTTCAAGAGGTACGTTGGAATCGCCTTTAAAGCACAGGAAGAGGGGCACAACTTCGACAATGATGCACTTGGCCAAAAAGGGCGTATGCGTTTTCTCCTGAATATATTAAGGAGAAAACGCATACGCACATTTTGGCCAAGCAAGCAAGCGGGCAATGCAAATCTGCACTACAGAGAAGTAGCACTTCCCACCGGTCAAAAGGGACATCCACAAAATGTGTAAAAACCAGAAAGGCAAGACAGGTCCTGGAGATCATGGAGCCTTGTTATGCTGATGGGCGGGATGTAAATTGCCAACTGCCTCTCTGGAGGAGTGCATTGTGTTCCCTAAAACAAGTAAAGAACAGAGCTACAGAGCCAAGGGCACTTCCAGTCTAGGGAATATACCTTGGGAAAACTGAAAATCAATAAGACAGAGCCACCCCAAGATTTAGGGCTGCACTGCTTACAAGGACCTCAACTTGGGTACACCTTAAATATCCCAGGAAATATAAAAATGGTTCAAAAAATTGTGGTACTTACGTACGATGGAATATCCCTCAGCCATGAAATCAATGTCATAAGACCAGTAACAGCAAAATGGGTGGATTCAGGTACGATGATTCTAAGTGAAATAAGTCACACAGAAAAAGAAACTTATCATAAGATATCACTTATGAAGATCCTGTAAACATGGCTACACTTGAACTGAGTTAGGAAAGAGAACAGCGTCTCACATTTAGAAAACACTCTTATGCCTGTTTAAGGGGGAAGGAGAGGTGAGGTGATGCATAAAACCAGAGTTTGATATAAGCACAGGTACCGTTCCAAAAACCAACTATGGAATAGACAAGACCTACACCTTCCTCAGTGAAAGGGACTCAAATCCCCATATTTCCCACAGAGGAATATATCTGACTAGTAAGAATCTTAAAACCTATGTACTGATGTGTCTCCATAAGGGAAACAAGTGTGTCTAGACTGGCATAAACATGGCAGCGAGAATCAGCTCAAACCCGCTATAAAAAGGAACTTCAAAAACAAAACAAAAAAACTGGGAACTTCTTTACAATTCCTTCAGGGTCCTGATGAAACTTGGAATGACCCTATGTACAATGACAGCTGGATGTGGCATAAGTCTGGACCCTTGGGACTGAGAGGATTGGTGAGATTGGGTGAGCAAATGCATACCCTTTAAAGCAGTAATGCATGGCACACATTCCATGGGTCCCAACTCTCCAGGTTGAAGGGAATATTACTACAGCTATAACATGTATGGGAATCCTAGAGAACGGACAAACTGTGAATACGAAAGGTTTCTAAAACTCAACGAATAGTCCCTCTCCTGGTGCTCCGCTTTGACTTTCCATCTGCTTTACTATCAACCTCCCAACTTGGAGAGACAGCCCCTTTAACCTCCTGGTTCGCACAGGTTTCCAATTTGGCAGAGGATGAAAGGGAAGAGGGAGAACCAATGAGAGAGTAGCTGTTAGGCATTTGGACGGGCACATATCACTGTAATTTTCCGGCAGGAAGAAGAATTAACCAAAGTCTCAGTCCCCCACCGGGAACCAGCATAGGTTCTGAACCAAAATGTTGGACTTTCGGTCAGCTCACCAAAAACGAGTTGAAAAGTGGAGCTCAGGGGCACAGCAATTCACAAACTGGCCGAGTAATAAAGGACAACTATCGTCCAAAAATCTGTTGAGGGAAGGCAAAAAGGCGGACTTGAGAGCGAGGCAGAATAGCAGGAAACAGATTTCAAGAGGTACGTTGGAATCGCCTTTAAAGCACAGGAAGAGGGGCACAACTTCGAAAAATGATGCACTTGGCCAAAAAGGGCGTATGCGTTTTCTCCTGAATATATTCAGGAGAAAACGCATACGCCCTTTTTGGCCAAGCAAGCAAGCGGGCAATGCAAATCTGCACTACAAAGAAGTATCACTTCCCACCGGTCAAAAGGGACATCCACAAAATGTGTAAAAACCAGAAAGGCAAGACAGGCCCTGGAGAACAGGGAGCCTTGTTATGCTGATGGGCGGGATGTAAATTGCCAACTGCCTCTCTGGAGGAGTGTATTGTGTTCCCTAAAACAAGTAAAGAACAGAGCTACAGAGCCAAGGGCACTTCCAGTCTAGGGAATATACCTTGGAAAAACTGAAAATCAATAAGACAGAGCCACCCCAAAATTTAGGACTGCACTGCTTACAAGGACCTCAACTTGGGTACACCTTAAATATCCCAGGAAATATAAAAATGGTTCAAAAAATTGTGGTACTTACGTACGATGGAATATCCCTCAGCCATGAAATCAATGTCATAAGACCAGTAGCAGCAAAATGGGTGGATTCAGGTACGATGATTCTAAGTGAAATAAGTCACACAGAAAAAGAAACTTTTCATAAGATATCACTTATGAAGATGCTGTAAACATGGCTACACTTGAACTGAGTTAGGAAAGAGAACAGTGTCTCACATTTAGAAAACACACTTATGCCTGCTTAAGGGGGAAGGAGAGGTGGGGTGATGCATAAAACCAGAGTTTGCTATAAGCACAGATGCCGTTCCAAAAACCAACTGTGGAATAGACAAGACCTACACCTTCCTCAGTGAAAGGGACTCAAAACCCCATATTTCCCGCAGAGGAATATATCTGGCTAGTAAGAATCTTACAACCTATGTATTGATATGTCTCCGTGAGGGAATCAAGTGTGTCTAGACTGGCATAAATATGGCAGTGAGAATCAGCTCAAACCAACTATAAAAAGGAATTTCAAAAACAAACCAAAAAAACTGGGAAATTCTTTACAATTCCTTCAGGGTCTCTGATGAAACCTGGAATGACCCTATCTACAATGACAGCTGGATGTGGCATAAGGAGGGACACTTGGGACTGAGAGGATTGGTGAGATTGGGTGAGCAAATGCAGACACTTTAAAGTACAAATACCTGGCACCCATTCCATGGGTCCCAACTCTCCAGGTTGAAGGGAATATTACTACAGCTATAACATGTACGGGAAACCTAGAGAACGGACACACTGTGAATACGAAAGGTTTCTAAAACTCAACGAATAGTCCCTCTCCTGGCGCTCCGGTTTGACTTTCCATCTGTTTTACTAACAACCTCCCAACTTGGAGAGACAGCCCCTTTAACCTCCTGGTTCGCACAGGTTGCCAATTTGGCAGAGGATGAAAGGGAAGAGGGAGAACCAATGAGAGAGTAGCTGTTAGGCACTTGGACGGGCACATATCACTGTAATTTCCCGGCAGGAAGAAGAATTATCCAAAGTCTCAGCCCCCAACCGGGAACCAGCATAGGTCCTGAACCAAAATTTTGGACTTGCGGTCAGCTCACCAAAAACGAGTTGAAAAATGGAGCTCAGGTGCAGAGCAATTCACAAACTGGCCGAGTAATAAAGGACAACTATCGTCCAAAAATCTGTTGAGGGAAGGCAACGAGGCGGACTTGAAAGCGAGGCAGAATAGCAGGAAACAGATTTCAAGAGGTACGTTGGAATCGCCTTTAAAGCAAAGGAAGAGGGGCACAACTTCGACAATGACCCACTTGGCCAAAAAGGGCGTATGTGTTGTCTCCTGAATATATTCAGGAGACAACACATACGCCCTTTTTGGGCAAGCAAGCAAGCAGGCAATGCAAATCCGCACTACAAAGAAGTATCACTTCCCACCGGTCAAAAGGGACATCCACAAAATGTGTAAAAACCAGAAAGGCAAGACAGGCCCTGGAGAACAGGGAGCCTTGTTATGCTGATGGGCGGGATGTAAATTGCCAACTGCCTCTCTGGAGGAGTACAATGTGTTCCCTAAAACAAGTAAAGAACAGAGCTACAGAGACAAGGGCACTTCCAGTCTAGGGAATATACCTTGGGAAAACTGAAAATCAATAAGACAGAGCCACCCCAAAATTTAGGGCTGCACTGCTTACAAGGACCTCAACTTGGGTACACCTTAAATATCCCAGGAAATATAAAAATGGTTCAAAAAATTGTGGTACTTACGTACGATGGAATATCCCTCAGCCATGAAATCAATGTCATAAGACCAGTAGCAGCAAAATGGGTGGATTCAGGTACGATGATTCTAAGTGAAATAAGTCACACAGTAAAAGAAACTTATCATAAGATATCACTTATGAAGATCCTGTAAACAAGGCTACACTTGAACTGAGTTAGGAAAGAGAACAGTGTCTCACATTTAGAAAACACTCTTATGCCTGCTTAAGGGGGAAGGAGAGGTGGGGTGATGCATAAAACCAGAGTTTGATATAAGCACAGGTACCGTTCCAAAAACCAACTATGGAATAGACAAGACCTACACCTTCCTCAGTGAAAGGGACTCAAATCCCCATATTTCCCGCAGAGGAATATATCTGACTAGTAAGAATCTTAAAACCTATGTATTGATATGTCTCCGTAAGGGAATCAAATGTGTCTACACTGGCATAAACATGGCAGCGAGAATCAGCTCAAACCCACTATAAAAAGGAATTTCAAAAACAAAACAGAAAAACTGGGAATTTCTTTACAATTCCTTCAGGGTCTCTGATGAAACCTGGAATGACCCTATCTACAATGACAGCTGGATGTGGCATAAGGAGGGACACTTGGGACTGAGACGATTGGTGAGATTAGGTGAGCAAATGCAGACCCTTTAAAGCAATAATGCCTGGCACCCATTCCATGGGTCCCAACTCTCCAGGTTGAAGGGAATATTACTACAGCTATAACATGTACGGGAATCCTAGAGAACGGACACACTGTGAATACGAAAGGTTTCTAAAACTCAACGAATAGTCCCTCTCCTGGTGCTCCGGTTTGACTTTCCATCTGCTTTACTATCAACCTCCCAACTTGGAGAGACAGCCCCTTTAACCTCCTGGTTCGCACAGGTTGCCAATTTGGCAGAGGATGAAAGGGAAGAGGGAGAACCAATGAGAGAGTAGCTGTTAGGCATTTGGACGGGCACATATCACTGTAATTTTCCGGCAGGAAGAAGAATTAACCAAAGTCTCAGACCCCCACCGGGAACCAGCATAGTTCCTGAACCAAAATGTTGGACTTTCGGTCAGCTCACCAAAAACGAGTTGAAAAATGGAGCTCAGGGGCACAGCAATTCACAAACTGGCCGAGTAATAAAGGACAACTATCGTCCAAAAATCTGTTGAGGGAAGGCAACGTGGCGGACTTGAGAGCGAGGCAGAATAGCAGGAAATAGATTTCAAGAGGTACGTTGGAATCGCCTTTAAAGCACAGGAAGAGGGGCACAACTTCGACAATGATGCACTTGGCTAAAAAGGGCGTATGCGTTTTCTCCTGAATATATTCAGGAGAAAACGCATACGCCCTTTTTGGCCAAGCAAGCAAGCGGGCAATGCAAATCTGCACTACAAAAAAGTATCACTTCCCACCGGTCAAAAGGGACATCCACAAAATGTGTAAAAACCGGAAAGGCAAGACAGGCCCTGGAGAACAGGGAGCCTTGTTATGCTGATGAGTGGGATGTAAATTGCCAACTGCCTCTCTAGAGGAGTACATTGTGTTCCCTAAAACAAGTAAAGAACAGAGCTACAGAGCCAAGGGCACTTCCAGTCTAGGGAATATAACTTGGGAAAACTGAACATCAATAAGACAGAGCCACCCCAAAATTTAGGGCTGCAATGCTTACAAGGACCTCAACTTGGGTACACCTTAAATATCCCAGGAAATATAAAAATGGTTCAAAAAATTGTGGTACTTACGTACGATGGAATATCCCTCAGCCATGAAATCAATGTCATAAGACCAGTAGCAGCAAAATGGGTGGATTCAGGTACGATGATTCTAAGTGAAATAAGTCACACAGAAAAAGAAACTTATCATAAGATATCACTTATGAAGAACCTGTAAACATGGCTGCACTTGAACTGAGTTAGGAAAGAGAACAGTGTCTCACATTTAGAAAACACTCTTATGCCTGCTTAAGGGGGAAGGAGAGGTGGGGTGATGAATAAAACCAGAGTTTGATATAAGCACAGGTACCGTTCCAAAAACCAACTATGGAATAGACAAGACCTACACCTTCCTCAGTGAAAGGGACTCAAAACCCCATATTTCCCGCAGAGGAATATATCTGACTAGTAAGAATCTTAGAACCTATGTATTGATATGTCTCCGTAAGGGAATCAAGTGTGTCTACACTGGCATAAACATGGCAGCGAGAATCAGCTCAAACCCACTATAAAAAGGAATTTCAAAACCAAAACAAAAAAACTGGGAAATTCTTTACAATTCCTTCAGGGTCTCTGATGAAACCTGGAATGAACCTATCTACAATGACAGCTGGATGTGCCATAAGGAGGGACAATTGGGACTGAGACGATTGGTGAGATTGGGTGAGCAAGTGCAGACCCTTTAAAGCAATAATGCATGGCACCCATTCCATGGGTCCCAACTCTCCAGTTTGAAGGGAATATTACTACAGCTATAACATGTACGGGAAACCTAGAGAACGGACACACTGTGAATACGAAAGGTTTCTAAAACTCAACGAATAGTTCCTCTCCTGGTGCTCCGGTTTGACTTTCCATCTCCTTTACTATCAACCTCCCAACTTGGAGAGACAGCCCCTTTAACCTCCTGGTTCGCTCAGGTTGCCATTTTGGCAGAGTATGAAAGGGAAAAGGGAGAACCAATGAGAGAGTAGCTGTTAGGCATTTGAACGGGCACATATCACTGTAATTTCCCGGCAGGAAGAAGAATTAACCAAAGTCTCAGCAACCCACCGGAACCAGCATAGGTCCTGAACCAACATTTTGGACTTGCGGTCAGCTCACCAAAAACGAGTTGAAAAATGGAGCTCAGGGGCACAGCAATTCACAAACTGGCCGAGTAATAAAGGGCAACTATCGTCAAAAAATCTGTTGAGGGAAGGCAACGTGGCGGACTTGAGAGCGAGGCAGAATAGCAGGAAACAGATTTCAAGAGGTACGTTGGAATCGCCTTTAAAGCACAGGATGAAGGGCACAACTTCGACAATGATGCACTTGGCCAAAAAGTGCGTATGTGTTTTCTCCTGAATATATTCAGGAGAAAACGCATACGCCCTTTTTGGCCAAGCAAGCAAGCGGGCAATGCAAATCTGCACTACAAAGAAGTATCACTTCCCACCGGTCAAAAGGGACATCCACAAAATGTGTAAAAACCAGAAAGGCAAGACAGGCCCTGGAGAACAGGGAGCCTTGTTATGCTGATGGGCGGGATGTAAATTGCCAACTGCCTCTCTGGAGGAGTGCATTGTGTTCCCTAAAACAAGTAAACAACAGAGCTACAGAGCCAAGGGCACTTCCAGTCTAGGGAATATACCTTGGGAAAACTGAAAATCAATAAGACAGAACCACCCCAATATTTAGGGCTGCACTGCTTACAAGGACCTCAACTAGGGTACACCTTAAATATCCCAGGAAATATAAAAATGGTTCAAAAAATTGTGGTACTTACGTACGATGGAATATCCCTCAGCCATGAAATCAATGTCATAAGACCAGTAGCAGCAAAATGGGTGGATTCAGGTACGATGATTCTAAGTGACATAAGTCACACAGAAAAAGAAACTTATCATAAGATATCACTTATGAAGATCCTGTAAACATGGCTACACTTGAACTGAGTTAGGAAAGAGAACAGTGTCTCACATTTAGAAAACACTCTTATGCCTGCTTAAGGGGGAAGGAGAGGTGGGGTGATGCATAAACCCAGAGTTTGCTATAAGCACAGGTACCGTTCCAAAAACCAACTATGGAATAGACAAGACCTACACCTTCCTCAGTGAAAGGGACTCAAAACCCCATATTTCCCGCAGAGGAATATATCTGGCTAGTAAGAATCTTAAAACCAATGTATTGATATGTCTCCGTGAGGGAATCAAGTGTGTCTAGACTGGCATAAACATGGCAGCGAGAATCAGCTCAAACCCACTATAAAAAGGAATTTCAAAAACAAAACAAAAAAACTGGGAAATTCTTTACAATTCCTTCAGGGTCTCTGATGAAACCTGGAATGACCCTATCTACAATGACAACTGGATGTGGCATAAGGAGGGACACTTGGGACTGAGAGGATTGGTGAGATTGGGTGAGCAAAGGCAGACACTTTAAAGCACAAATACCTGGCACCCATTCCATGGGTCCCAACTCTCCAGGTTGAAGGGAATATTACTACAGCTATAACATGTACGGGTAACCTAGAGAACGGACACACCGTGAATACGAAAGGTTTATAAAACTCAACGAATAGTCCCTCTCCTGGTGCTCCGGTTTGACTTTCCATCTGCTTTACTATCAACCTCCCAACTTGGAGAGACCGCCCCTTTAACCTCCTGGTTCGCACAGGTTTAAAATTTGGCAGAGGATGAAAGGGAAGAGGGAGAACCAATGAGAGAGTAGCTGTTAGGCATTTGGACGGGCACATATTACTGTAATTTCCCAGCAGGAAGAAGAATTAACCAAAGTCTCAACCCCCACCGGGAACCAGCAGAGGTCCTGAACCAAAATGTTGGACTTGCGGTCAGCTCACCAAAAACGAGTTGAAAAATGGAGCTCAGGGGCACAGCAATTCACAAACTGGCCGAGTAATAAAGGACAACTATAATCCAAAAATCTGTTGAGGGAAGGCAACGAGGCGGACTTGAAAGCGAGGCAGAGTAGCAGGAAACAGATTTCAAGAGGTACGTTGGAATCGCCTTTAAAGCACAGGAAGAGGGGCACAACTTCGACAATGATGCACTTGGCTAAAAAGGGCGTATGCGTTTTCTCCTGAATATATTCAGGAGAAAACGCATACGCCCTTTTTGGCAAAGCAAGCAAGCGGGCAATGCAAATCTGCACTACAAAGAAGTATCACTTCCCACCGGTCAAAAGGGACATCCACAAAATGTGTAAAAACCAGAAAGGCAAGACAGGCCCTGGAGAACAGGGAGCCTTGTTATGTTGATGGGCGGGATGTAAATTGCCAACTGCCTCTCTGGGGGAGTACATTGTGTTCCCTAAAACAAGTAAAGAACAGAGCTACAGAGACAAGGGCACTTCCAGTTTAGGGAATATTCCTTGGGAAAACTGAAAATCAATAAGACAGAGCCACCGCAAAATTTAGGGCTGCACTGCTTACAAGGACCTCAACTTGGGTACACCTTAAATATCCCAGGAAATATAAAAATGGTTCAAAAAATTGTGGTACTTACGTACGATGGAATATCCCTCAGCCATGAAATCAATGTCATAAGACCAGTAGCAGCAAAATGGGTGGATTCAGGTACGATGATTCTAAGTGAAATAAGTCACACAGTAAAAGAAACTTATCATAAGATATCACTTATGAAGATCCTGTAAACAAGGCTACACTTGAACTGAGTTAGGAAAGAGAACAGTGTCTCACATTTAGAAAACACTCTTATGCCTGCTTAAGGGGGAAGGAGAGGTGGGGTGATGCATAAAACCAGAGTTTGATATAAGCACAGGTACCGTTCCAAAAACCAACTATGGAATAGATAAGACCTACACCTTCCTCAGTGAAAGGGACTCAAAACCCCATATTTCCCACAGAGGAATATATCTGACTAGTAAGAATCTTAAAACCTATGTATTGATATGTCTCCGTAAGGGAATAAAGTGTGTCTACACTGGCATAAACATGGCAGCGAGAATCAGCTCAAACCCACTATAAAAAGGAATTTCAAAAACAAGACAAAAAAACTGGGAAATTCTTTACAATTCCTTCAGGGTCTCTGATGAAACCTGGAATGACCCTATCTACAATGACAGCTGGATGTGGCATAAGGAGGGACACTTGGCACTGAGGCGATTGGTGAGATAAGGTGAGCAAATGCAGACCCTTTAAAGCAATAATGCCTGGCATCCATTCCATGGGTCCCAACTCTCCAGGTTGAAGGGAATATTACTACAGCTATAACATGTTCGGGAATCCTAGAGAACGGACACACTGTGAATACGAAAGGTTTCTAAACTCAACGAATAGTCCCTCTCCTGGTGCTCCGGTTTGACTTTCCATCTGCTTTACTATCAACCTCCCAACTTGGAGAGACAGCCCCTTTAACCTCCTGGTTCGCTCAGGTTGCCATTTTGGCAGAGTATGAAAGGGAAAAGGGAGAACCAATGAGAGAGTAGCTGTTAGGCATTTGAACGGGCACATATCACTGTAATTTCCCGGCAGGAAGAAGAATTAACCAAAGTCTCAGCAACCCACCGGAACCAGCATAGGTCCTGAAGCAACATTTTGGACTTGCGGTCAGCTCACCAAAAACGAGTTGAAAAATGGAGCTCAGGGGCACAGCAATTCACAAACTGGCCGAGTAATAAAGGGCAACTATCGTCAAAAAATCTGTTGAGGGAAGGCAACGTGGCGGACTTGAGAGCGAGGCAGAATAGCAGGAAACAGATTTCAAGAGGTACGTTGGAATCGCCTTTAAAGCACAGGAAGAGGGGCACAACTTCGACAATGATGCACTTGGCCAAAAAGGGCGTATGCGTTTTCTCCTGAATATATTCAGGAGAAAACGCATACGCCCTTTTTGGCCAAGCAAGCAAGCGGGCAATGCAAATCTGCACTACAAAGAAGTATCACTTCCCACCGGTCAAAAGGGACATCCACAAAATGTGTAAAAACCAGAAAGGCAAGACAGGCCCTGGCGAACAGGGAGCCTTGTTATGCTGATGGGCGGGATGTAAATTGCCAACTGCCTCTCTGGAGGAGTGCATTGTGTTCCCTAAAACAAGTAAAGAACAGAGCTACAGAGCCAAGGGCACTTCCAGTCTAGGGAATATACCTTGGGAAAACTGAAAATCAATAAGACAGAGCCACCCCAAAATTTAGGGCTGCACTGCTTACAAGGACCTCAACTTGGGTACACCTAAAATATCCAAGGAAATATAAAAATGGGTCAGAAAATTGTGGTACTTACGTACGATGGAATATCCCTCAGCCATGAAATCAATGACAAAAGACCAGTAGCAGCAAAATGGGTGGATTCAGGTACGATGATTCTAAGTGAAATAAGTCACAGAGAAAAAGAAACTTATCATAAGATATCACTTATGAAGATCCTGTAAACATGGCTACACTTGAACTGAGTTAGGAAAGAGAACAGTGTCTCACATTTAGAAAACACTCTTATGCCTGTTTAAGGGGGAAAGAGAGGTGGGGTTATGCATAAACCAGAGTTTGATATAAGCACAGGTACCGTTCCAAAAACCAACTATGGAATAGACAAGAACTACACCTTCCTCAGTGAAAGGGACTCAAAACCCCATATTTCCCACAGAGGAATATATCTGACTAGTAAGAATCTTAAAACATATGTATTGATATGTCTCCGTAAGGGAATCAAGTGTGTTTACACTGGCATAAACATGGCAGCGAGAATCAGCTCAAACACACTATAAAAAGGAATTTCAAAAACAAAACAAAAAAACTGGGAAATTCTTTACAATTCCTTCAGGGTCTCTGATGAAACCTGAAATGACCCTATCTACAATGACAGCTGGATGTGGCATAAGGAGGGACACTTGGGACTGAGACGATTGGTGAGATTGGGTGAGCAAATGCAGACCCATTAAAGCACAAATGCCTGGCACCCATTCCATGGGTCCCAACTCTCCAGGTTGAAGGGAATATTACTACAGCTATAACATGTACGGGAAACCTAGAGAACGGACACACTGTGAATACGAAAGGTTTCTAAAACTCAACGAATAATCCCTCTCCTCGTGCTCCGGTTTGACTTTCCATCTGCTTTACTCTCAACCTCCCAACATGGAGAGACAGCCCCTTTAACCTCCTGGTTCGCACAGGTTGCCAATTTGGCAGAGGATGAAAGGGAAAAGGGAGAACCAATGAGAGATTAGCTGTTAGGCATTTGAACGGGCACATATCACTGTAATTTCCCGGCAGGAAGAAGAATTAACCAAAGTCTCAGCCCCCCACTAGGAAATAGCATAGGTCCTGAACAAAAATTTTGGACTTGCGGTCAGCTCACCAAAAACGAGTTGAAAAATGGAGCACAGGGGCACAGCAATTCACAAACTGGCCGAGTAATAAAGGACAACTATCGTCCAAAAATCTGTTGAGGGAAGGCAACGAGGCGGACTTGAAAGCGTCGCCGAAGAGCAGGAAACAGATTTCAAGAGGTACGTTGGAATCGCCTTTAAAGCACAGGAAGAGGGGCACAACTTCGACAATGATGCACTTGGCCAAAAAGGGTGTATGTGTTTTCTCCTGAATATATACAGAAGAAAACGCATACGCCCTTTTTGGCCAAGCAAGCAAGCGGTCAATGCAAATCTGCAATACAAAGAAGTATCACTTCCCACTGGTCAAAAGGGATATCCACAAAATGTGTAAAAACCAGAAAGGCAAGACAGGCCCTGGAGAACAGGGAGCCTTGTTATGCTGATGGGCGGGATGTAAATTGCCAACTGCCTCTCTGGAGGAGTGTATTGTGTTCCCTAAAACAAGTAAACAACAGAGCTACAGAGCCAAGGTCACTTCCAGTCTAGGGAATATACCTTGGGAAAACTGAAAATCAATAAGGCAGAGCCACCCCAAAATTTAGGGCTGCACTGCTTACAAGGACCTCAACTTGGGTACACCTTAAATATCCCAGGAAATATAAAAATGGTTCAAAAAATTGTGGTACTTACGTACGATGGAATATCCCTCAGCCATGAAATCAATGTCATAAGACCAGTAGCAGCAAAATGGGTGGATTCAGGTAAGATGATTTTAAGTGAAATAAGTCGCACAGAAAAAGAAACTTATCATAAGATATCACTTATGAAGATCCTGTAAACATGGCTCCACTTGAACTGAGTTAGGAAAGAGAAGAGTGTCTCACATTTAGAAAACACTCTTATGCCTGCTTAAGGGGGAAGGAGAGGTGGGGTGATGCATAAACCCAGAGTTTGATATAAGCACAGGTACCGTTCCAAAAACCAACTATGGAATAGACAAGACCTACACCTTCCTCAGTGAAAGGGACTCAAAACCCCATATTTCCCGCAGAGGAATATATCTGACTGGTAAGAATCTTAAAACCTATGTATTGATATGTCTCTGTAAGGGAATCAAGTGTGTCTAGACTGGCATAAACATGGCAGCGAGAATCAGCTCAAACCCAATATAAAAAGGAATTTCAAAAACAAAACAAGAAAACTGGGAAAATCTTTACAATTCCTTCAGGGTCTCTGATGAAACCTGGAATGACAATATCTACAATGACAGCTGGATGTGGCATAAGGCTGGACACTTGGGACTGAGAGGATTGGTGAGATTGGGTGAGCAAATGCAGAACCTTTAAAGCAATAATGCATGGCACCCATTCCATGGGTCCCAACTCTCCAGGTTGAAGGGAATATTACAACAGTTATAACATGTACGAGAAACCTAGAGAACGGACACACTGTGAATATGAAAGGTTTCTAAAACTCAACGAATAGTCCCTCTCCTGGTGCCCCGGTTTGACTTTCCATCTGCTTTACTATCAATCTCCCAACTTGGAGAGACAGCCCCTTCAACCTCCTGGTTCACACATGTTTCCAATTTGGCAGAGGATGAAAGGGAATAGGGAGAACCAATGAGAGAGTAGCTGTTAGGTATTTGGTCGGGCACATATCACTCTAACTTCCCGGCAGGAAGAAGAATTAACCAAAGTCTCAGCCACCCACCGGGAACCAGTATAGGTCCTGAACCAAAATTTTGGACTTGCGGTCAGCTCACCAAAAACGAGTTGAAAAATGGAGCTCAGGGGCACAGCAAATCACAAACTGGCCGAGTAATAAAGGACAACTATCGTCCAAAAATCTGTTGAGGGAAGGCAACGAGGCGGACTTGAAAGCGAGGCAGAAGAGCAGGAAACAGATTTCAAGGGGTACGTTGGAATCACCTTTAAAGCACAGGAAGAGGGGCACAACTTCGACAATGATGCACTTGGCCAAAAAGGGTGTATGTGTTTTCTCCTGAATATATACAGAAGAAAACGCATACGCCCTTTTTGGCCAAGCAAGCAAGCGGTCAATGCAAATCTGCACTACAAAGAAGTATCACTTCCCACCGGTCAAAAGGGACATCCACAAAATGTGTAAAAACCAGAAAGGCAAGACAGGCCCTGGAGAACAGGGAGCCTTGTTATGCTGATGGGCGGGATGTAAATTGCCAACTTCCTCTCTGGGGGAGTGCATTGTGTTCCCTAAAACAAGTAAAGAACAGAGCTACAGAGCCAAGGTCACTTCCAGTCTAGGGAATATACCTTGGGAAAACTGAAAATCAATAAGACAGGGCCACCCCAAAATTTAGGGCTGCACTGCTTACAAGGACCTCAACTTGGGTACACCTTAAATATCCCAGGAAATATAAAAATGGTTCAAAAAATTGTGGTACTTACGTACGATGGAATATCCCTCAGCCATGAAATCAATGTCATAAGACCAGTAGCAGCAAAATGGGTGGATTCAGGTACGATGATTCTAAGTGAAATAAGTCGCACAGAAAAAGAAACTTATCATAAGATATCACTTATGAAGATCCTGTAAACATGGCTACACTTGAACTGAGTTAGGAAAGAGAAGAATGTCTCACATTTAGAAAACACTCTTATGCCTGCTTAAGGGGGAAGGAGAGGTAGGGTAATGCATAAAACCAGAGTTTGATATAAGCACAGGTACCGTTCCAAAAACCAACTATGGAATAGACAAGACCTACACCTTCCTCAGTGAAAGGGACTCAAAACCCCATATTTCGCGCAGAGGAATATATCTGACTAGTAAGAATCTTAAAACCTATGTATTGATATGTCTCCGTAAGGGAATCAAGTGTGTCTCGACTGGCATAAACATGGCAGCGAGAATCAGCTCAAAACCACTATAAAAAGGAATTTCAAAAACAAAACAAAAAAACTGGGAAATTCTTTACAATTCCTTCAGGGTCTCTGATGAAACCTGGAATGACCCTATGTACAACGACAGCTGGATGTGGCATAAGGCTGGACACTTTGGACTGAGAGGTTTGGTGAGATTGGGTGAGCAAATGAAGACCCATTAAAGCAATAATGCATGGCACCCATTCCATGGGTCCCAACTCTCCAGGTAGAAGTGAATATTACTACAGTTATAACATGTACGAGAAACCTAGAGAACGGACACACTGTGAATATGAAAGGTTTCTAAAACTCAACGAATAGTCCCTCTCCTGGTGCTCCGGTTTGACTTTCCATCTGCTTTACTATCAACCTCCCAACTTGGAGAGACAGCCCCTTTAACCTCCTGGTTCGCACAGGTTGCCAATTTGGCAGAGGATGAAAGGGAAGAGGGAGAACCAATGAGAGAGTAGCTGTTAGGCATTTGGACGGGCACATATCACTGTAATTTTCCGGCAGGAAGAAGAATTAACCAAAGTCTCAGCCCCCCACCGGGAACCAGCATAGTTCCTGAACCAAAATGTTGGACTTTCGGTCAGCTCACCAAAAACGAGTTGAAAAATGGAGCTCAGGGGCACAGCAATTCACAAACTGGCCGAGTAATAAAGGACAACTATCGTCCAAAAATCTGTTGAGGGAAGGCAACGTGGCGGACTTGAGAGCGAGGCAGAATAGCAGGAAATAGATTTCAAGAGGTACGTTGGAATCGCCTTTAAAGCACAGGAAGAGGGGCACAACTTCGACAATGATGCACTTGGCTAAAAAGGGCGTATGCGTTTTCTCCTGAATATATTCAGGAGAAAACGCATACGCCCTTTTTGGCCAAGCAAGCAAGCGGGCAATGCAAATCTGCACTACAAAAAAGTATCACTTCCCACCGGTCAAAAGGGACATCCACAAAATGTGTAAAAACCGGAAAGGCAAGACAGGCCCTGGAGAACAGGGAGCCTTGTTATGCTGATGAGTGGGATGTAAATTGCCAACTGCCTCTCTAGAGGAGTACATTGTGTTCCCTAAAACAAGTAAAGAACAGAGCTACAGAGCCAAGGGCACTTCCAGTCTAGGGAATATAACTTGGGAAAACTGAACATCAATAAGACAGAGCCACCCCAAAATTTAGGGCTGCAATGCTTACAAGGACCTCAACTTGGGTACACCTTAAATATCCCAGGAAATATAAAAATGGTTCAAAAAATTGTGGTACTTACGTACGATGGAATATCCCTCAGCCATGAAATC
The DNA here is from genome assembly GCF_949752795.1 of Hyperoodon ampullatus. Lineage (NCBI taxonomy): Eukaryota > Metazoa > Chordata > Mammalia > Artiodactyla > Ziphiidae > Hyperoodon > Hyperoodon ampullatus. Next base: position 377,259 of record NW_027640990.1, on the reverse strand, counting down.
AATGTCATAAGACCAGTAGCAGCAAAATGGGTGGATTCAGGTACGATGATTCTAAGTGAAATAAGTCACACAGAAAAAGAAACTTATCATAAGATATCACTTATGAAGAACCTGTAAACATGGCTGCACTTGAACTGAGTTAGGAAAGAGAACAGTGTCTCACATTTAGAAAACACTCTTATGCCTGCTTAAGGGGGAAGGAGAGGTGGGGTGATGAATAAAACCAGAGTTTGATATAAGCACAGGTACCGTTCCAAAAACCAACTATGGAATAGACAAGACCTACACCTTCCTCAGTGAAAGGGACTCAAAACCCCATATTTCCCGCAGAGGAATATATCTGACTAGTAAGAATCTTAGAACCTATGTATTGATATGTCTCCGTAAGGGAATCAAGTGTGTCTACACTGGCATAAACATGGCAGCGAGAATCAGCTCAAACCCACTATAAAAAGGAATTTCAAAACCAAAACAAAAAAACTGGGAAATTCTTTACAATTCCTTCAGGGTCTCTGATGAAACCTGGAATGAACCTATCTACAATGACAGCTGGATGTGCCATAAGGAGGGACAATTGGGACTGAGACGATTGGTGAGATTGGGTGAGCAAGTGCAGACCCTTTAAAGCAATAATGCATGGCACCCATTCCATGGGTCCCAACTCTCCAGTTTGAAGGGAATATTACTACAGCTATAACATGTACGGGAAACCTAGAGAACGGACACACTGTGAATACGAAAGGTTTCTAAAACTCAACGAATAGTTCCTCTCCTGGTGCTCCGGTTTGACTTTCCATCTCCTTTACTATCAACCTCCCAACTTGGAGAGACAGCCCCTTTAACCTCCTGGTTCGCTCAGGTTGCCATTTTGGCAGAGTATGAAAGGGAAAAGGGAGAACCAATGAGAGAGTAGCTGTTAGGCATTTGAACGGGCACATATCACTGTAATTTCCCGGCAGGAAGAAGAATTAACCAAAGTCTCAGCAACCCACCGGAACCAGCATAGGTCCTGAACCAACATTTTGGACTTGCGGTCAGCTCACCAAAAACGAGTTGAAAAATGGAGCTCAGGGGCACAGCAATTCACAAACTGGCCGAGTAATAAAGGGCAACTATCGTCAAAAAATCTGTTGAGGGAAGGCAACGTGGCGGACTTGAGAGCGAGGCAGAATAGCAGGAAACAGATTTCAAGAGGTACGTTGGAATCGCCTTTAAAGCACAGGATGAAGGGCACAACTTCGACAATGATGCACTTGGCCAAAAAGTGCGTATGTGTTTTCTCCTGAATATATTCAGGAGAAAACGCATACGCCCTTTTTGGCCAAGCAAGCAAGCGGGCAATGCAAATCTGCACTACAAAGAAGTATCACTTCCCACCGGTCAAAAGGGACATCCACAAAATGTGTAAAAACCAGAAAGGCAAGACAGGCCCTGGAGAACAGGGAGCCTTGTTATGCTGATGGGCGGGATGTAAATTGCCAACTGCCTCTCTGGAGGAGTGCATTGTGTTCCCTAAAACAAGTAAACAACAGAGCTACAGAGCCAAGGGCACTTCCAGTCTAGGGAATATACCTTGGGAAAACTGAAAATCAATAAGACAGAACCACCCCAATATTTAGGGCTGCACTGCTTACAAGGACCTCAACTAGGGTACACCTTAAATATCCCAGGAAATATAAAAATGGTTCAAAAAATTGTGGTACTTACGTACGATGGAATATCCCTCAGCCATGAAATCAATGTCATAAGACCAGTAGCAGCAAAATGGGTGGATTCAGGTACGATGATTCTAAGTGACATAAGTCACACAGAAAAAGAAACTTATCATAAGATATCACTTATGAAGATCCTGTAAACATGGCTACACTTGAACTGAGTTAGGAAAGAGAACAGTGTCTCACATTTAGAAAACACTCTTATGCCTGCTTAAGGGGGAAGGAGAGGTGGGGTGATGCATAAACCCAGAGTTTGCTATAAGCACAGGTACCGTTCCAAAAACCAACTATGGAATAGACAAGACCTACACCTTCCTCAGTGAAAGGGACTCAAAACCCCATATTTCCCGCAGAGGAATATATCTGGCTAGTAAGAATCTTAAAACCAATGTATTGATATGTCTCCGTGAGGGAATCAAGTGTGTCTAGACTGGCATAAACATGGCAGCGAGAATCAGCTCAAACCCACTATAAAAAGGAATTTCAAAAACAAAACAAAAAAACTGGGAAATTCTTTACAATTCCTTCAGGGTCTCTGATGAAACCTGGAATGACCCTATCTACAATGACAACTGGATGTGGCATAAGGAGGGACACTTGGGACTGAGAGGATTGGTGAGATTGGGTGAGCAAAGGCAGACACTTTAAAGCACAAATACCTGGCACCCATTCCATGGGTCCCAACTCTCCAGGTTGAAGGGAATATTACTACAGCTATAACATGTACGGGTAACCTAGAGAACGGACACACCGTGAATACGAAAGGTTTATAAAACTCAACGAATAGTCCCTCTCCTGGTGCTCCGGTTTGACTTTCCATCTGCTTTACTATCAACCTCCCAACTTGGAGAGACCGCCCCTTTAACCTCCTGGTTCGCACAGGTTTCCAATTTGGCAGAGGATGAAAGGGAAGAGGGAGAACCAATGAGAGAGTAGCTGTTAGGCATTTGGACGGGCACATATTACTGTAATTTCCCAGCAGGAAGAAGAATTAACCAAAGTCTCAACCCCCACCGGGAACCAGCAGAGGTCCTGAACCAAAATGTTGGACTTGCAGTCAGCTCACCAAAAACGAGTTGAAAAATGGAGCTCAGGGGCACAGCAATTCACAAACTGGCCGAGTAATAAAGGACAACTATAATCCAAAAATCTGTTGAGGGAAGGCAACGAGGCGGACTTGAAAGCGAGGCAGAGTAGCAGGAAACAGATTTCAAGAGGTACGTTGGAATCGCCTTTAAAGCACAGGAAGAGGGGCACAACTTCGACAATGATGCACTTGGCTAAAAAGGGCGTATGCGTTTTCTCCTGAATATATTCAGGAGAAAACGCATACGCCCTTTTTGGCAAAGCAAGCAAGCGGGCAATGCAAATCTGCACTACAAAGAAGTATCACTTCCCACCGGTCAAAAGGGACATCCACAAAATGTGTAAAAACCAGAAAGGCAAGACAGGCCCTGGAGAACAGGGAGCCTTGTTATGTTGATGGGCGGGATGTAAATTGCCAACTGCCTCTCTGGGGGAGTACATTGTGTTCCCTAAAACAAGTAAAGAACAGAGCTACAGAGACAAGGGCACTTCCAGTTTAGGGAATATTCCTTGGGAAAACTGAAAATCAATAAGACAGAGCCACCGCAAAATTTAGGGCTGCACTGCTTACAAGGACCTCAACTTGGGTACACCTTAAATATCCCAGGAAATATAAAAATGGTTCAAAAAATTGTGGTACTTACGTACGATGGAATATCCCTCAGCCATGAAATCAATGTCATAAGACCAGTAGCAGCAAAATGGGTGGATTCAGGTACGATGATTCTAAGTGAAATAAGTCACACAGTAAAAGAAACTTATCATAAGATATCACTTATGAAGATCCTGTAAACAAGGCTACACTTGAACTGAGTTAGGAAAGAGAACAGTGTCTCACATTTAGAAAACACTCTTATGCCTGCTTAAGGGGGAAGGAGAGGTGGGGTGATGCATAAAACCAGAGTTTGATATAAGCACAGGTACCGTTCCAAAAACCAACTATGGAATAGATAAGACCTACACCTTCCTCAGTGAAAGGGACTCAAAACCCCATATTTCCCACAGAGGAATATATCTGACTAGTAAGAATCTTAAAACCTATGTATTGATATGTCTCCGTAAGGGAATAAAGTGTGTCTACACTGGCATAAACATGGCAGCGAGAATCAGCTCAAACCCACTATAAAAAGGAATTTCAAAAACAAGACAAAAAAACTGGGAAATTCTTTACAATTCCTTCAGGGTCTCTGATGAAACCTGGAATGACCCTATCTACAATGACAGCTGGATGTGGCATAAGGAGGGACACTTGGCACTGAGGCGATTGGTGAGATAAGGTGAGCAAATGCAGACCCTTTAAAGCAATAATGCCTGGCATCCATTCCATGGGTCCCAACTCTCCAGGTTGAAGGGAATATTACTACAGCTATAACATGTTCGGGAATCCTAGAGAACGGACACACTGTGAATACGAAAGGTTTCTAAACTCAACGAATAGTCCCTCTCCTGGTGCTCCGGTTTGACTTTCCATCTGCTTTACTATCAACCTCCCAACTTGGAGAGACAGCCCCTTTAACCTCCTGGTTCGCTCAGGTTGCCATTTTGGCAGAGTATGAAAGGGAAAAGGGAGAACCAATGAGAGAGTAGCTGTTAGGCATTTGAACGGGCACATATCACTGTAATTTCCCGGCAGGAAGAAGAATTAACCAAAGTCTCAGCAACCCACCGGAACCAGCATAGGTCCTGAAGCAACATTTTGGACTTGCGGTCAGCTCACCAAAAACGAGTTGAAAAATGGAGCTCAGGGGCACAGCAATTCACAAACTGGCCGAGTAATAAAGGGCAACTATCGTCAAAAAATCTGTTGAGGGAAGGCAACGTGGCGGACTTGAGAGCGAGGCAGAATAGCAGGAAACAGATTTCAAGAGGTACGTTGGAATCGCCTTTAAAGCACAGGAAGAGGGGCACAACTTCGACAATGATGCACTTGGCCAAAAAGGGCGTATGCGTTTTCTCCTGAATATATTCAGGAGAAAACGCATACGCCCTTTTTGGCCAAGCAAGCAAGCGGGCAATGCAAATCTGCACTACAAAGAAGTATCACTTCCCACCGGTCAAAAGGGACATCCACAAAATGTGTAAAAACCAGAAAGGCAAGACAGGCCCTGGCGAACAGGGAGCCTTGTTATGCTGATGGGCGGGATGTAAATTGCCAACTGCCTCTCTGGAGGAGTGCATTGTGTTCCCTAAAACAAGTAAAGAACAGAGCTACAGAGCCAAGGGCACTTCCAGTCTAGGGAATATACCTTGGGAAAACTGAAAATCAATAAGACAGAGCCACCCCAAAATTTAGGGCTGCACTGCTTACAAGGACCTCAACTTGGGTACACCTAAAATATCCAAGGAAATATAAAAATGGGTCAGAAAATTGTGGTACTTACGTACGATGGAATATCCCTCAGCCATGAAATCAATGACAAAAGACCAGTAGCAGCAAAATGGGTGGATTCAGGTACGATGATTCTAAGTGAAATAAGTCACAGAGAAAAAGAAACTTATCATAAGATATCACTTATGAAGATCCTGTAAACATGGCTACACTTGAACTGAGTTAGGAAAGAGAACAGTGTCTCACATTTAGAAAACACTCTTATGCCTGTTTAAGGGGGAAAGAGAGGTGGGGTTATGCATAAACCAGAGTTTGATATAAGCACAGGTACCGTTCCAAAAACCAACTATGGAATAGACAAGAACTACACCTTCCTCAGTGAAAGGGACTCAAAACCCCATATTTCCCACAGAGGAATATATCTGACTAGTAAGAATCTTAAAACATATGTATTGATATGTCTCCGTAAGGGAATCAAGTGTGTTTACACTGGCATAAACATGGCAGCGAGAATCAGCTCAAACACACTATAAAAAGGAATTTCAAAAACAAAACAAAAAAACTGGGAAATTCTTTACAATTCCTTCAGGGTCTCTGATGAAACCTGAAATGACCCTATCTACAATGACAGCTGGATGTGGCATAAGGAGGGACACTTGGGACTGAGACGATTGGTGAGATTGGGTGAGCAAATGCAGACCCATTAAAGCACAAATGCCTGGCACCCATTCCATGGGTCCCAACTCTCCAGGTTGAAGGGAATATTACTACAGCTATAACATGTACGGGAAACCTAGAGAACGGACACACTGTGAATACGAAAGGTTTCTAAAACTCAACGAATAATCCCTCTCCTCGTGCTCCGGTTTGACTTTCCATCTGCTTTACTCTCAACCTCCCAACATGGAGAGACAGCCCCTTTAACCTCCTGGTTCGCACAGGTTGCCAATTTGGCAGAGGATGAAAGGGAAAAGGGAGAACCAATGAGAGATTAGCTGTTAGGCATTTGAACGGGCACATATCACTGTAATTTCCCGGCAGGAAGAAGAATTAACCAAAGTCTCAGCCCCCCACTAGGAAATAGCATAGGTCCTGAACAAAAATTTTGGACTTGCGGTCAGCTCACCAAAAACGAGTTGAAAAATGGAGCACAGGGGCACAGCAATTCACAAACTGGCCGAGTAATAAAGGACAACTATCGTCCAAAAATCTGTTGAGGGAAGGCAACGAGGCGGACTTGAAAGCGTCGCCGAAGAGCAGGAAACAGATTTCAAGAGGTACGTTGGAATCGCCTTTAAAGCACAGGAAGAGGGGCACAACTTCGACAATGATGCACTTGGCCAAAAAGGGTGTATGTGTTTTCTCCTGAATATATACAGAAGAAAACGCATACGCCCTTTTTGGCCAAGCAAGCAAGCGGTCAATGCAAATCTGCAATACAAAGAAGTATCACTTCCCACTGGTCAAAAGGGATATCCACAAAATGTGTAAAAACCAGAAAGGCAAGACAGGCCCTGGAGAACAGGGAGCCTTGTTATGCTGATGGGCGGGATGTAAATTGCCAACTGCCTCTCTGGAGGAGTGTATTGTGTTCCCTAAAACAAGTAAACAACAGAGCTACAGAGCCAAGGTCACTTCCAGTCTAGGGAATATACCTTGGGAAAACTGAAAATCAATAAGGCAGAGCCACCCCAAAATTTAGGGCTGCACTGCTTACAAGGACCTCAACTTGGGTACACCTTAAATATCCCAGGAAATATAAAAATGGTTCAAAAAATTGTGGTACTTACGTACGATGGAATATCCCTCAGCCATGAAATCAATGTCATAAGACCAGTAGCAGCAAAATGGGTGGATTCAGGTAAGATGATTTTAAGTGAAATAAGTCGCACAGAAAAAGAAACTTATCATAAGATATCACTTATGAAGATCCTGTAAACATGGCTCCACTTGAACTGAGTTAGGAAAGAGAAGAGTGTCTCACATTTAGAAAACACTCTTATGCCTGCTTAAGGGGGAAGGAGAGGTGGGGTGATGCATAAACCCAGAGTTTGATATAAGCACAGGTACCGTTCCAAAAACCAACTATGGAATAGACAAGACCTACACCTTCCTCAGTGAAAGGGACTCAAAACCCCATATTTCCCGCAGAGGAATATATCTGACTGGTAAGAATCTTAAAACCTATGTATTGATATGTCTCTGTAAGGGAATCAAGTGTGTCTAGACTGGCATAAACATGGCAGCGAGAATCAGCTCAAACCCAATATAAAAAGGAATTTCAAAAACAAAACAAGAAAACTGGGAAAATCTTTACAATTCCTTCAGGGTCTCTGATGAAACCTGGAATGACAATATCTACAATGACAGCTGGATGTGGCATAAGGCTGGACACTTGGGACTGAGAGGATTGGTGAGATTGGGTGAGCAAATGCAGAACCTTTAAAGCAATAATGCATGGCACCCATTCCATGGGTCCCAACTCTCCAGGTTGAAGGGAATATTACAACAGTTATAACATGTACGAGAAACCTAGAGAACGGACACACTGTGAATATGAAAGGTTTCTAAAACTCAACGAATAGTCCCTCTCCTGGTGCCCCGGTTTGACTTTCCATCTGCTTTACTATCAATCTCCCAACTTGGAGAGACAGCCCCTTCAACCTCCTGGTTCACACATGTTTCCAATTTGGCAGAGGATGAAAGGGAATAGGGAGAACCAATGAGAGAGTAGCTGTTAGGTATTTGGTCGGGCACATATCACTCTAACTTCCCGGCAGGAAGAAGAATTAACCAAAGTCTCAGCCACCCACCGGGAACCAGTATAGGTCCTGAACCAAAATTTTGGACTTGCGGTCAGCTCACCAAAAACGAGTTGAAAAATGGAGCTCAGGGGCACAGCAAATCACAAACTGGCCGAGTAATAAAGGACAACTATCGTCCAAAAATCTGTTGAGGGAAGGCAACGAGGCGGACTTGAAAGCGAGGCAGAAGAGCAGGAAACAGATTTCAAGGGGTACGTTGGAATCACCTTTAAAGCACAGGAAGAGGGGCACAACTTCGACAATGATGCACTTGGCCAAAAAGGGTGTATGTGTTTTCTCCTGAATATATACAGAAGAAAACGCATACGCCCTTTTTGGCCAAGCAAGCAAGCGGTCAATGCAAATCTGCACTACAAAGAAGTATCACTTCCCACCGGTCAAAAGGGACATCCACAAAATGTGTAAAAACCAGAAAGGCAAGACAGGCCCTGGAGAACAGGGAGCCTTGTTATGCTGATGGGCGGGATGTAAATTGCCAACTTCCTCTCTGGGGGAGTGCATTGTGTTCCCTAAAACAAGTAAAGAACAGAGCTACAGAGCCAAGGTCACTTCCAGTCTAGGGAATATACCTTGGGAAAACTGAAAATCAATAAGACAGGGCCACCCCAAAATTTAGGGCTGCACTGCTTACAAGGACCTCAACTTGGGTACACCTTAAATATCCCAGGAAATATAAAAATGGTTCAAAAAATTGTGGTACTTACGTACGATGGAATATCCCTCAGCCATGAAATCAATGTCATAAGACCAGTAGCAGCAAAATGGGTGGATTCAGGTACGATGATTCTAAGTGAAATAAGTCGCACAGAAAAAGAAACTTATCATAAGATATCACTTATGAAGATCCTGTAAACATGGCTACACTTGAACTGAGTTAGGAAAGAGAAGAATGTCTCACATTTAGAAAACACTCTTATGCCTGCTTAAGGGGGAAGGAGAGGTAGGGTAATGCATAAAACCAGAGTTTGATATAAGCACAGGTACCGTTCCAAAAACCAACTATGGAATAGACAAGACCTACACCTTCCTCAGTGAAAGGGACTCAAAACCCCATATTTCGCGCAGAGGAATATATCTGACTAGTAAGAATCTTAAAACCTATGTATTGATATGTCTCCGTAAGGGAATCAAGTGTGTCTCGACTGGCATAAACATGGCAGCGAGAATCAGCTCAAAACCACTATAAAAAGGAATTTCAAAAACAAAACAAAAAAACTGGGAAATTCTTTACAATTCCTTCAGGGTCTCTGATGAAACCTGGAATGACCCTATGTACAACGACAGCTGGATGTGGCATAAGGCTGGACACTTTGGACTGAGAGGTTTGGTGAGATTGGGTGAGCAAATGAAGACCCATTAAAGCAATAATGCATGGCACCCATTCCATGGGTCCCAACTCTCCAGGTAGAAGTGAATATTACTACAGTTATAACATGTACGAGAAACCTAGAGAACGGACACACTGTGAATATGAAAGGTTTCTAAAACTCAACGAATAGTCCCTCTCCTGGTGCTCCGGTTTGACTTTCCATCTGCTTTACTATCAACCTCCCAACTTGGAGAGACAGCCCCTTTAACCTCCTGGTTCGCACAGGTTGCCAATTTGGCAGAGGATGAAAGGGAAGAGGGAGAACCAATGAGAGAGTAGCTGTTAGGCATTTGGACGGGCACATATCACTGTAATTTCCCGGCAGGAAGAAGAATAAACCAAAGTCTCAGCCACCCACCGGGAACCAGTATAGGTCCTGAACCAAAATTTTGGACTTGCGGTCAGCTCACCAAAAACGAGTTGAAAAATAGGGCTCAGGGGCACAGCAATTCACAAACTGGCTGAGTATTAAAGGACAACTATCATCCAAAAACCTGTTGAGGAAAGGCAACGAGGCAGACTTGAAAGCGAGGCAGAATAGCAGGAAACAGATTTCAAGAGGTACATTGGAATCACCTTTAAAGCACAGGAAGAGGGGCACAACTTCGACAATGATGCACTTGGCCAAAAAGGGCCTATGTGTTTTCTCCTGAATATATTCAGGAGAAAACGCATACGCCCTTTTTGGCCAAGCAAGCAAGCGGGCAATGCAAATCTGCACTACAAAGAAGTATCACTTCCCACCGGTCAAAAGGGACATCCACAAAATGTGTAAAAACCCGAAAGGCAAGACAGGCCCTGGAGAACAGGGAGCCTTGTTATGCTGATGGGCGGGATGTAAATTGCCAACTGCCTCTCTGGAGGAGTGCATTGTGTTCCCTAAAACAAGTAAACAACAGAGCTACAGAGCCAAGGGCACTTCCAGTTTAGGGAATATACCTTGGAAAACTGAAAATCAATAAGACAGAGCCACCCCAAAATTTAGGGCTGCACTGCTTACAAGGACCTCAACTTGGGTACACCTTAAATATCCCAGGAAATATAAAAATGGTTCAAAAAATTGTGGTACTTACATACGATGGTGTATCCCTCAGCCATGAAATCAATGTCATAAGACCAGTAGCAGCAAAATGGGTAGATTCAGGTACGATGATTCTAAGTGAAATAAGTCACAGAGAAAGAAACTTATCATAAGATATCACTTATGAAGATCCTGTAAACATGGCTACACTTGAACTGAGTTAGGAAAGAGAACAGTGTCTCACATTTAGAAAACACTCTTATGCCTGCTTAAGTCGGAAGGAGAGGTGGGGTGATTCATAAACCCAGAGTTTGATATAAGCACAGGTACCGTTCCAAAAACCAACTATGGAATAGACAAGACCTACACCTTCCTCAGTGAAAGGGACTCAAAACCCCATATTTCCCGCAGAGGAATATATCTGACTAGTAAGAATATTAAAACCTATGTATTGATTTGTCTCTGAAAGGGAATCAAGTGTGTCTAGACTGACATAAACATGGCAGCGAGAATCAGCTCAAACAGACGATAAAAAGGAATTTCAAAAACAAAACAAAAAAACTGGGAAAATCTTTACAGTTCCTTCAGGGTCTCTGATGAACCCTGGAATGACCCTATCTACAACGACAGCTGGATGTGGCATAAGGCTGGACACTTGGGACTGAGACGATTGGTGAGATTGGGTGAGCAAATGCAGACCCTTTAAAGTAATAATGCATGGCACCCATTCCATGGGTCCCAACTCTCCAGGTTGAAGGGAATATTACTACAGTTATAACATGTACCAGAAACCTAGAGAAAGGACACACTGTGAATACGAAAGGTTTCTAAAACTCAACGAATACTCCCTATCCTGGTGCTCCGGTTTGACTTTCCATCTGCTTTACTATCAACCTCCCAACTTGGAGAGACAGCCCCTTTAACCTCCTGGTTCGCACAGGTTGCCAATTTGGCAGAGGATGAAAGGGAAAAGGGAGAACCAATGAGAGAGTAGCTGTTAGGTATTTGGTCAGGCACATATCACTCTAACTTCCCGGCAGGAAGAAGAATTAACCAAAGTCTCAGCCACCCACCGGGAACCAGTATAGGTCCTGAACCAAAATGTTGGACTTGCGGTCAGCTCACCAAAAACGAGTTGAAAAATGGAGCTCAGGGGCACAGCAATTCACAAACTGGCCGAGTAATAAGGACAACTATCATCCAAAAATCTGTTGAGGGAAGGCAACGAGGCGGACTTGAAAGCGAGGCAGAATAGAAGGAAACAGATTTCAAGAGGTACGTTGGAATTGCCTTTAAAGCACAGGAAGAGGGGCACAACTCCGACAATGATGCACTTGGCCAAAAAGGGCATATGCGTTTTCTCCTGAATATATTCAGGAGAAAACGCATACGCCCTTTTTGGCCAAGCAAGCAAGCGAGCAATGGAAATCTGCACTACAAAGAAGTATCAATTCCCACCGGTCAAAAGGGACATCCACAAAATGTGTAAAAACCAGAAAGGCAAGACAGGCCCTGGAGAACAGGGAGCCTTGTTATGCTGATGGGCGGGATGTAAATTGCCAACTGCCTCTCTGGAGGAGTGCATTGTGTTCCCTAAAACAAGTAAAGAACAGAGCTACCGAGCCAAGGGCACTTCCAGTCTAGGGAATATACCTTGGGAAAACTGAAAATCAATAAGACAGAGCCACCCCAAAATTTAGGGCTGCACTGCTTACAAGGACCTCAAATTGGGTACACCTTAAATATCCCAGGAAATATAAAAATGGTTCAAAAAATTGTGGTACTTACGTACGATGGAATATCCCTCAGCCATGAAATCAATGTCATAAGACCAGTAGCAGCAAAATGGGTAGATTCAGGTACGATGATTCTAAGTGAAATAAGTCACAGAGAAAGAAACTTATCATAAGATATCACTTATGAAGATCCTGTAAACATGGCCACACTTGAACTGAGTTAGGAAAGAGAACAGTGTCTCACATTTAGAAAACACTCTTATGCCTGCTTAAGGGGGAAGGAGAGGTGGGGTGATGCATAAACCTAGAGTTTGATATAAGCACAGGTACCGTTCCAAAAACCAACTATGGAATAGACAAGACCTACACCTTCCTCAGTGAAAGGTACTCAAAACCCCATATTTCCCGCAGAGGAATATATCTGACTAGTAAGAATCTTAAAACCTATGTATTGATATGTCTCTGTAAGGGAATCAAGTGTGTCTAGACTGGCATAAACATGGCAGCGAGAATCAGCTCAAACCCACTATAAAAGGAATTTCAAAAACAAACAAAAAAACTGGGAAATTCTTTACAATTCCTTCAGGGTCTCTGATGAAACCTGGAATGACCCTATCTACAACGACAGCTGGATGTGGCATAAGGCTGGACACTTGGGACTGAGGCGATTGGTGAGATTGGGTGAGCAAATGCAGACCCTTTAAAGCAATAATGCATGGCACCCATTCCATGGGTCCCAACTCTCCAGGTTGAAGGGAATATTACTACAGTTATAACATGTACCGGAATACTAGAGAACGGACACACTGTGAATACGAAAGGTTTCTAAAACTCAATGAATAGTCCCTCTCCTGGTGCTCCGGTTTAACTTTCCATCTGCTTTACTATCAACCTCCCAACTTGGAGAGACAGCCCCTTTAACCTCCTGGTTCGCACAGGTTGCCAATTTGGCAGAGGATGAAAGGGAAGAGGGAGAACCAATGAGAGAGTAGCTGTTAGGCATTTGGACGGGCACATATCACTGTAATTTCCCGGCAGGAAGAAGAATTAACCAAAGTCTCAGCCACCCACCGGGAAGCAGTATAGGTCCTGAACCAAAATTTTGGACTTGCGGTCAGCTCACCAAAAACGAGTTGAAAAATGGAGCTCAGGGGCACAGCAATTCACAAACTGGCCGAGTAATAAAGGACAACTATCATCCAAAAATCTGTTGAGGGAAGGCAACGAGGCGGACTTGAAAGCGAGGCAGAATAGCAGGAAACAGATTTCAAGAGGTACGTTGGAATCGCCTTTAAAGCACAGGAAGAGGGGCACAACTTCGACAATGATGCACTTGGCCAAAAAGGGCATATGCGTTTTCTCCTGAATATATTCAGGAGAAAACGCATATGCCCTTTCTGGCCAAGCAAGCAAGCGGGCAATGCAAATCTGCACAACAAAGAAGTATCACTTCCCACCGGTCAAAAGGGACATCCACAAAATGTGTAAAAACCAGAAAGGCAAGACAGGCCCTGGAGAACAGGGAGCCTTGTTATGCTGATGGGCGGGATGTAAATTGCCAACTGCCTCTCTGGAGGAGTGCATTGTGTTCCCTAAAACAAGTAAAGAACAGAGCTACCGAGCCAAGGGCACTTCCAGTCTAGGGAATATACCTTGGGAAAACTGAAAATCAATAAGACAGAGCCACCCCAAAATTTAGGGCTGCACTGCTTACAAGGACCTCAAATTGGGTACACCTTAAATATCCCAGGAAATATAAAAATGGTTCAAAAAATTGTGGTACTTACGTACGATGGAATATCCCTCAGCCATGAAATCAATGTCATAAGACCAGTAGCAGCAAAATGGGTAGATTCAGGTACGATGATTCTAAGTGAAATAAGTCACAGAGAAAGAAACTTATCATAAGATATCACTTATGAAGATCCTGTAAACATGGCTACACTTGAACTGAGTTAGGAAAGAGAACAGCGTCTCACATTTAGAAAACACTCTTATGCCTGCTTAAGGGGGAAGGAGAGGTGGGGTGATGCATAAACCTAGAGTTTGATATAAGCACAGGTACCGTTCCAAAAACCAACTATGGAATAGACAAGACCTACACCTTCCTCAGTGAAAGGTACTCAAAACCCCATATTTCCCGCAGAGGAATATATCTGACTAGTAAGAATCTTAAAACCTATGTATTGATATGTGTCTGTAAGGGAATCAAGTGTGTCTAGACTGGCATAAACATGGCAGCGAGAATCAGCTCAAACCCACTATAAAAGGAATTTCAAAAACAAACAAAAAAACTGGGAAATTCTTTACAATTCCTTCAGGGTCTCTGATGAAACCTGGAATGACCCTATCTACAACGACAGCTGGATGTGGCATAAGGCTGGACACTTGGGACTGAGGCGATTGGTGAGATTGGGTGAGCAAATGCAGACCCTTTAAAGCAATAATGCATGGCACCCATTCCATGGGTCCCAACTCTCCAGGTTGAAGGGAATATTACTACAGTTATAACATGTACCGGAAAACTAGAGAACGGACACACTGTGAATACGAAAGGTTTCTAAAACTCAATGAATAGTCCCTCTCCTGGTGCTCCGGTTTAACTTTCCATCTGCTTTACTATCAACCTCCCAACTTGGAGAGACAGCCCCTTTAACCTCCTGGTTCGCACAGGTTGCCAATTTGGCAGAGGATGAAAGGGAAGAGGGAGAACCAATGAGAGAGTAGCTGTTAGGCATTTGGACGGGCACATATCACTGTAATTTCCCGGCAGGAAGAAGAATTAACCAAAGTCTCAGCCACCCACCGGGAAGCAGTATAGGTCCTGAACCAAAATTTTGGACTTGCGGTCAGCTCACCAAAAACGAGTTGAAAAATGGAGCTCAGGGGCACAGCAATTCACAAACTGGCCGAGTAATAAAGGACAACTATCATCCAAAAATCTGTTGAGGGAAGGCAACGAGGCGGACTTGAAAGCGAGGCAGAATAGCAGGAAACAGATTTCAAGAGGTACGTTGGAATCGCCTTTAAAGCACAGGAAGAGGGGCACAACTTCGACAATGATGCACTTGGCCAAAAAGGGCGTATGCGTTTTCTCCTGAATATATTCAGGAGAAAACGCATACGCCCTTTTTGGCCAAGCAAGCAAGTGGGCAATGAAAATCTGCACAACAAAGAAGTATCACTTCCCACCGGTCAAAAGGGACATCCACAAAATGTGTAAAAACCAGAAAGGCAAGACAGGCCCTGGAGAACAGGGAGCCTTGTTATGCTGATGGGCGGGATGTAAATTGCCAACTGCCTCTCTGGAGGAGTGCATTGTGTTCCCTAAAACAAGTAAAGAACAGAGCTACCGAGCCAAGGGCACTTCCAGTCTAGGGAATATACCTTGGGAAAACTGAAAATCAATAAGACAGAGCCACCCCAAAATTTAGGGCTGCACTGCTTACAAGGACCTCAAATTGGGTACACCTTAAATATCCCAGGAAATATAAAAATGGTTCAAAAAATTGTGGTACTTACGTACGATGGAATATCCCTCAGCCATGAAATCAATGTCATAAGACCAGTAGCAGCAAAATGGGTAGATTCAGGTACGATGATTCTAAGTGAAATAAGTCACAGAGAAAGAAACTTATCATAAGATATCACTTATGAAGATCCTGTAAACATGGCCACACTTGAACTGAGTTAGGAAAGAGAACAGTGTCTCACATTTAGAAAACACTCTTATGCCTGCTTAAGGGGGAAGGAGAGGTGGGGTGATGCATAAACCTAGAGTTTGATATAAGCACAGGTACCGTTCCAAAAACCAACTATGGAATAGACAAGACCTACACCTTCCTCAGTGAAAGGTACTCAAAACCCCATATTTCCCGCAGAGGAATATATCTGACTAGTAAGAATCTTAAAACCTATGTATTGATATGTCTCTGTAAGGGAATCAAGTGTGTCTAGACTGGCATAAACATGGCAGCGAGAATCAGCTCAAACCCACTATAAAAGGAATTTCAAAAACAAACAAAAAAACTGGGAAATTCTTTACAATTCCTTCAGGGTCTCTGATGAAACCTGGAATGACCCTATCTACAACGACAGCTGGATGTGGCATAAGGCTGGACACTTGGGACTGAGGCGATTGGTGAGATTGGGTGAGCAAATGCAGACCCTTTAAAGCAATAATGCATGGCACCCATTCCATGGGTCCCAACTCTCCAGGTTGAAGGGAATATTACTACAGTTATAACATGTACCGGAAAACTAGAGAACGGACACACTGTGAATACGAAAGGTTTCTAAAACTCAATGAATAGTCCCTCTCCTGGTGCTCCGGTTTAACTTTCCATCTGCTTTACTATCAACCTCCCAACTTGGAGAGACAGCCCCTTTAACCTCCTGGTTCGCACAGGTTGCCAATTTGGCAGAGGATGAAAGGGAAGAGGGAGAACCAATGAGAGAGTAGCTGTTAGGCATTTGGACGGGCACATATCACTGTAATTTCCCAGCAGGAAGAAGAATTAACCAAAGTCTCAGCCACCCACCGGGAAGCAGTATAGGTCCTGAACCAAAATTTTGGACTTGCGGTCAGCTCACCAAAAACGAGTTGAAAAATGGAGCTCAGGGGCACAGCAATTCACAAACTGGCCGAGTAATAAAGGACAACTATCATCCAAAAATCTGTTGAGGGAAGGCAACGAGGCGGACTTGAAAGCGAGGCAGAATAGCAGGAAACAGATTTCAAGAGGTACGTTGGAATCGCCTTTAAAGCACAGGAAGAGGGGCACAACTTCGACAATGATGCACTTGGCCAAAAAGGGCATATGCGTTTTCTCCTGAATATATTCAGGAGAAAACGCATACGCCCTTTTTGGCCAAGCAAGCAAGCGGGCAATGCAAATCTGCACAACAAAGAAGTATCACTTCCCACCGGTCAAAAGGGACATCCACAAAATGTGTAAAAACCAGAAAGGCAAGACAGGCCCTGGAGAACAGGGAGCCTTGTTATGCTGATGGGCGGGATGTAAATTGCCAACTGCCTCTCTGGAGGAGTGCATTGTGTTCCCTAAAACAAGTAAAGAACAGAGCTACCGAGCCAAGGGCACTTCCAGTCTAGGGAATATACCTTGGGAAAACTGAAAATCAATAAGACAGAGCCACCCCAAAATTTAGGGCTGCACTGCTTACAAGGACCTCAAATTGGGTACACCTTAAATATCCCAGGAAATATAAAAATGGTTCAAAAAATTGTGGTACTTACGTACGATGGAATATCCCTCAGCCATGAAATCAATGTCATAAGACCAGTAGCAGCAAAATGGGTAGATTCAGGTACGATGATTCTAAGTGAAATAAGTCACAGAGAAAGAAACTTATCATAAGATATCACTTATGAAGATCCTGTAAACATGGCTACACTTGAACTGAGTTAGGAAAGAGAACAGTGTCTCACATTTAGAAAACACTCTTATGCCTGCTTAAGGGGGAAGGAGAGGTGGGGTGATGCATAAACCCAGAGTTTGATATAAGCACAGGTACCGTTCCAAAAACCAACTATGGAATAGACAAGACCTACACCTTCCTCAGTGAAAGGGACTCAAAACCCCATATTTCCCTCAGAGGAATATATCTGACTAGTAAGAATCTTAAAACCTATGTATTGATATGTCTCCGTAAGGGAATCAAGTGTGTCTAGACTGGCATAAACATGGCAGCGAGAATCAGCTCAAACCCACTATAAAAAGGAATTTCAAAAACAAAACAAAAAAACTGGGAAATTCTTTACAATTCCTTCAGGGTCTCTGATGAAAGCTGGAATGACCCTATCTACAACGACAGCTGGATGTGGCATAAGGCTGGACACTTGGGACTGAGGCGATTGGTGAGATTGGGTGAGAAAATGCAGACCCTTCAAAGCAATAATGCATGGCACCCATTCCATGGGTCCCAACTCTCCAGGTTGAAGGGAATATTACTACAGTTATAACATGTACGAGAAACCTAGAGAACGGACACACTGTGAATATGAAAGGTTTCTAAAACTCAACTAATAGTCCCTCTCCTGGTGCTCCGGTTTGACTTTCCATCTGCTTTACTATCAATCTCCTAACTTGGAGAGACAGCCCCTTCAACCTCCTGGTTCACACAGGTTTCCAATTTGGCAGAGGATGAAAGGGAAGAGGGAGAACCAATGAGAGAGTAGCTGTTAGGTATTTGGTCGGGCACATATCACTCTAACTTCGCGGTAGGAAGAAGAATTAACCAAAGTCTCAGCCCCCCACCGGGAACCAGTATAGGTCCTGAACCAAAATTTTGGACTTGCGGTCAGCTCACCAAAAACGAGTTGAAAAATGGAGCTCAGGGGCACAGCAATTCACAAACTGGCCGAGTAATAAAGGACAACTATCATCCAAAAATCTGTTGAGGGAAGGCAACGAGGCGGACTTGAAAGCGAGGCAGAATAGCAGGAAACAGATTTCAAGAGGTACGTTGGAATCGCCTTTAAAGCACAGGAAGAGGGGCACAACTTCGACAATGATGCACTTGGCCCAAAAGGGCGTATGCGTTTTCTCCTGAATATATTCAGGAGAAAACGCATACGCCCTTTTTGGCCAAGCAAGCAAGCGGGCAATGCAAATCTGCACTACAAAGAAGTATCACTTCCCACCGGTCAAAGGGACATCCACCAAATGTGTAAAAACCAGAAAGGCAAGACAGGCCCTGGAGAACAGGGAGCCTTGTTATGCTGATGGGCGGGATGTAAATTGCCAACTGCCTCTCTGGAGGAGTGCATTGTGTTCCCTAAAACAAGTAAACAACAGAGCTACAGAGCCAAGGGCACTTCCAGTCTAGGGAATATACCTTGGGAAAACGGAAAATCAATAATACAGAGCCACCCCAAAATTTAGGGCTGCACTGCTTACAAGGACCTCAACTTGGGTACACCTTAAATATCCCAGGAAATATAAAAATGGTTCAAAAAATTGTGGTACTTACGTACGATGGAATATCCCTCAGCCATGAAATCAATGGCATAAGACCAGTAGCAGCAAAATGGGTGGATTCAGGTACGATGATTCTAAGTGAAATAAGTCACACAGAAAAAGAAACTTATCATAAGATATCACTTATGAAGATCCTGTAAACATGGCTACACTTGAACTGAGTTAGGAAAGAGAACAGTGTCTCACATTTAGAAAACACTCTTATGCCTGCTTAAGGGGGAAGGAGAAGTGGGGTGATGCATAAAACCTGAGTTTGATATAAGCACAGGTACCGTTCCAAAAACCAACTATGGAATAGACAAGAGCTACACATTCCTCAGTGAAAGGGACTCAAAACCCCATATTTCCCTCAGAGGAATATATCTGACTAGTAAGAATCTTAAAACCAATGTATTGATATGTCTCCGTAAGGGAATCAAGTGTGTCTAGACTGGCATAAACATGGCAGCGAGAATCAGCTCAAACCCCCTATAAAAAGGAATTTCAAAAACAAAACAAAAAAACAGGGAAATTCTTTACAATTCCTTCAGGGTCTCTGATGAAACCTGGAATGACCCTATCTACAACGACAGCTGGATGTGGCATAAGGCTGGACACTTGGGACTGAGACGATTGGTGAGATTGCGTGAGCAAATGCAGACCCTTTAAAGCAATAATGCATGGCACCCATTCCATGGGTCCCAACTCTCCAGGTTGAAGGGAATATTACTACAGTTATAACATGTACGAGAAACCTAGAGAACGGACACACTGTGAATATGAAAGGTTTCTAAAACTCAACTAATAGTCCCTCTCCTGGTGCTCCGGTTTGACTTTCCATCTGCTTTACTATCAATCTCCCAACTTGGAGAGACAGCCCCTTGAACCTCCTGGTTCACACAGGTTTCCAATTTGGCAGAGGATGAAAGGGAAGAGGGAGAACCAATGAGAGAGTAGCTGTTAGGTATTTGGTCGGGCACGTATCACTCTAACTTCGCGGTAGGAAGAATAATTAACCAAAGTCTCAGCCCCCCACCGGGAACCAGTATAGGTCCTGAACCAAAATTTTGGACTTGCGGTCAGCTCACCAAAAACGAGTTGAAAAATGGAGCTCAGGGGCACAGCAATTCACAAACTGGCCAAGTAATAAAGGACAACTATCGTCCAAAAATCTGTTGAGGGAAGGCAACGAGGCGGACTTGAAAGCGAGGCAGAATAGCAGGAAACAGATTTCAAGAGGTACGTTGGAATCGCCTTTAAAGCACAGGAAGAGGGGCACAACTTCGACAATGATGCACTTGGCCAAAAAGGGCGTATGCGTTTTCTCCTGAATATATTCAGGAGAAAACGCATACGCCCTTTTTGGCCAAGCAAGCAAGCCGGCAATGCAAATCTGCACTACAAAGAAGTATCACTTCCCACCGGTCAAAGGGACATCCACCAAATGTGTAAAAACCAGAAAGGCAAGACAGGCCCTGGAGAACAGGGAGCCTTGTTATGCTGATGGGCGGGATGTAAATTGCCAACTGCCTCTCTGGAGGAGTGCATTGTGTTCCCTAAAACAAGTAAACAACAGAGCTACAGAGCCAAGGGCACTTCCAGTCTAGGGAATATACCTTGGGAAAACTGAAAATCAATAAGACAGAGCCACCCCAAAGTTTAGGTCTGCACTGCTTACAAGGACCTCAACTTGGGTACACCTTAAATATCCCAGGAAATATAAAAATGGTTCAAAAAATTGTGGTACTTACGTACGATGGAATATCCCTTAGCCATGAAATCAATGTCATAAGACCAGTAGCAGCAAAATGGGTAGATTCAGGTACGATGATTCTAAGTGAAATAAGTCACAGAGAAAAAGAAACTTATCATAAGATATCACTTATGAAGATCCTGTAAACGTGGCTACACTTGAACTGAGTTAGGAAAGAGAACAGTGTCTCACATTTAGAAAACACTCTTATGCCTGCTTAAAGGGGAAGGAGAGGTGGGGTGATGCATAAACCCAGAGTTTGATATAAGCACATGTACCGTTCCAAAAACCAACTATGGAATAGACAAGACCTGCACCTTCCTCAGTGAAAGGGACTCAAAACCCCATATTTCCCGCAGAGGAATATATCTGACTAGTAAGAATCTTAAAACCTATGTATTGATATGTCTCCGTAAGGGAATCAAGTGTGTCTAGACTGGCATAAACATGGCAGCGAGAATCAGCTCAAACACACTATAAAAGGAAATTCAAAAACAAAACAAAAAAACTGGGAAATTCTTTACAATTCCTTCAGGGTCTCTGATGAACCCTGGAACGACCCTATCTACAACGACAGCTGGATGTGGCATAAGGCTGGACACTTGGGACTGAGACGATTGGTGAGATTTGGTGAGCAAATGCAGACCCTTTAAAGCAATAATGCATGGCACCCATTCCATGGGTCCCAACTCTCCAGGTTGAAGGGAATATTACTACAGTTATAACATGTACCGGAAACCTAGAGAACGGACACACTGTGAATACAAAAGGTTTCTAAAGCTCAACGAATAGTCCCTCTCCTGGTGCTCCAGTTTGACTTTCCATCTGCTTTACTATCAACCTCCCAACTTGGAGAGACAGCCCCTTTAACCTCCTGGTTCGCACAGGTTGCCAATTTGGCAGAGGATGAAAGGGAAGAGGGAGAACCAATGAGAGAGTAGCTGTTAGGCATTTGGACGGGCACATATCACTGTAATTTCCCAGCAGGAAGAAAAATTAACCAAAGTCTCAGCCACCCACCGGGAACCAGTATAGGTCCTGAACCAAAATTTTGGACTTGCGGTCAGCTCACCAAAAACGAGTTGAAAAATGGAGCTCAGGGGCACAGCAATTCACAAACTGGCTGAGTAATAAAGGACAACTATCATCCAAAAACCTGTTGAGGGAAGGCAACGAGGCGGAATTGAAAGCGAGGCAGAATAGCAGGAAACAGATTTCAAGAGGTACGTTGGAATCGCCTTTAAAGCACAGGAAGAGGGGCACAATTTCGACAATGATGCACTTGGCCAAAAAGGGCGTATGCGTTTTCTCCTGAATATATTCAGGAGAAAACGCATACGCCCTTTTTGGCCAAGCAAGCAAGCGGGCAATGCAAATCTGCACAACAAAGAAGTATCACTTCCCACCGGTCAAAAGGGACATCCACAAAATGTGTAAAAACCAGAAAGGCAAGACAGGCCCTGGAGAACAGGGAGCCTTGTTATGCTGATGGGCGGGATGTAAATTGCCAACTGCCTCTCTGGAGGAGTGCATTGTGTTCCCTAAAACAAGTAAAGAACAGAGCTACCGAGCCAAGGGCACTTCCAGTCTAGGGAATATACCTTGGGAAAACTGAAAATCAATAAGACAGAGCCACCCCAAAATTTAGGGCTGCACTGCTTACAAGGACCTCAAATTGGGTACACCTTAAATATCCCAGGAAATATAAAAATGGTTCAAAAAATTGTGGTACTTACGTACGATGGAATATCCCTCAGCCATGAAATCAATGTCATAAGACCAGTAGCAGCAAAATGGGTAGATTCAGGTACGATGATTCTAAGTGAAATAAGTCACAGAGAAAGAAACTTATCATAAGATATCACTTATGAAGATCCTGTAAACATGGCTACACTTGAACTGAGTTAGGAAAGAGAACAGTGTCTCACATTTAGAAAACACTCTTATGCCTGCTTAAGGGGGAAGGAGAGGTGGGGTGATGCATAAACCCAGAGTTTGATATAAGCACAGGTACCGTTCCAAAAACCAACTATGGAATAGACAAGACCTACACCTTCCTCAGTGAAAGGGACTCAAAACCCCATATTTCCCTCAGAGGAATATATCTGACTAGTAAGAATCTTAAAACCTATGTATTGATATGTCTCCGTAAGGGAATCAAGTGTGTCTAGACTGGCATAAACATGGCAGCGAGAATCAGCTCAAACCCACTATAAAAAGGAATTTCAAAAACAAAACAAAAAAACTGGGAAATTCTTTACAATTCTTTAAGGGTCTCTGATGAAACCTGGAATGACCCTATCTACAACGACAGCTGGATGTGGCATAAGGCTGGACACTTGGGACTGAGGCGATTGGTGAGATTGGGTGAGAAAATGCAGACCCTTCAAAGCAATAATGCATGGCACCCATTCCATGGGTCCCAACTCTCCAGGTTGAAGGGAATATTACTACAGTTATAACATGTACGAGAAACCTAGAGAACGGACACACTGTGAATATGAAAGGTTTCTAAAACTCAACTAATAGTCCCTCTCCTGGTGCTCCGGTTTGACTTTCCATCTGCTTTACTATCAATCTCCTAACTTGGAGAGACAGCCCCTTCAACCTCCTGGTTCACACAGGTTTCCAATTTGGCAGAGGATGAAAGGGAAGAGGGAGAACCAATGAGAGAGTAGCTGTTAGGTATTTGGTCGGGCACATATCACTGTAACTTCATGGTAGGAAGAAGAATTAACCAAAGTCTCAGCCCCCCACCGGGAACCAGTATAGGTCCTGAACCAAAATTTTGGACTTGCGGTCAGCTCACCAAAAACGAGTTGAAAAATGGAGCTCAGGGGCACAGCAATTCACAAACTGGCCGAGTAATAAAGGACAACTATCGTCCAAAAATCTGTTGAGGGAAGGCAACGAGGCGGACTTGAAAGCGAGGCAGAATAGCAGGAAACAGATTTCAAGAGGTACGTTGGAATCGCCTTTAAAGCACAGGAAGAGGGGCACAACTTCAACAATGATGCACTTGGCCAAAAAGGGCGTATGCGTTTTCTCCTGAATATATTCAGGAGAAAACGCATACGCCCTTTTTGGCCAAGCAAGCAAGCGGGCAATGCAAATCTGCACTACAAAGAAGTATCACTTCCCACCGGTCAAAGGGACATCCACCAAATGTGTAAAAACCAGAAAGGCAAGACAGGCCCTGGAGAACAGGGAGCCTTGTTATGCTGATGGGCGGGATGTAAATTGCCAACTGCCTCTCTGGAGGAGTGCATTGTGTTCCCTAAAACAAGTAAACAACAGAGCTACAGAGCCAAGGGCACTTCCAGTCTAGGGAATATACCTTGGGAAAACGGAAAATCAATAAGACAGAGCCACCCCAAAATTTAGGGCTGCACTGCTTACAAGGACCTCAACTTGGGTACACCTTAAATATCCCAGGAAATATAAAAATGGTTCAAAAAATTGTGGTACTTACGTACGATGGAATATCCCTCAGCCATGAAATCAATGTCATAAGACCAGTAGCAGCAAAATGGGTAGATTCAGGTACGATGATTCTAAGTGAATTAAGTCACAGAGAAAAAGAAACTTATCATAAGATATCACTTATGAAGATCCTGTAAACGTGGCTACACTTGAACTGAGTTAGGAAAGAGAACAGTGTCTCACATTTAGAAAACACTCTTATGCCTGCTTAAAGGGGAAGGAGAGGTGGGGTGATGATTAAACCCAGAGTTTGATATAAGCACAGGTACCGTTCCAAAAACCAACTATGGAATAGACAAGACCTGCACCTTCCTCAGTGAAAGGGACTCAAAACCCCATATTTCCCGCAGAGGAATATATCTGACTAGTAAGAAACTTAAAACCTATGTATTGATATGTCTCCGTAAGGGAATCAAGTGTGTCTAGACTGACATAAACATGGCAGCGAGAATCAGCTCAAACCCACTATAAAAGGAATTTCAAAAACAAAACAAAAAAACTGGGAAATTCTTTACAATTCCTTCAGGGTCTCTGATGAACCATGGAACGACCCTATCTACAACGACAGCTGGATGTGGCATAAGGCTGGACACTTGGGACTGAGACGATTGGTGAGATTTGGTGAGCAAATGCAGACCCTTTAAAGCAATAATGCATGGACCCCATTCCATGGGTCCCAACTCTCCAGGTTGAAGGGAATATTACTACAGTTATAACATGTACCGGAAACCTAGAGAACGGACACACTGTGAATACGAAAGGTTTCTAAAACTCAACCAATAGTCCCTCTCCTGGTGCTCTGGTTTAACTTTCCATCTGCTTTACTATCAACCTCCCAACTTGGAGAGACAGCCCCTTTAACCTCCTGGTTCGCACAGGTTGCCAATTTGGCAGAGGATGAAAGGGAAGAGGGAGAACCAATGAGAGAGTAGCTGTTAGGCATTTGGACGGGCACATATCACTGTAATTTCCCGGCAGGAAGAAGAATTAACCAAAGTCTCAGCCACCCACCGGGAAGCAGTATAGGTCCTGAACCAAAATTTTGGACTTGCGGTCAGCTCACCAAAAACGAGTTGAAAAATGGAGCTCAGGGGCACAGCAATTCACAAACTGGCCGAGTAATAAAGGACAACTATCATCCAAAAATCTGTTGAGGGAAGGCAACGAGGCGGACTTGAAAGCGAGGCAGAATAGCAGGAAACAGATTTCAAGAGGTACGTTGGAATCGCCTTTAAAGCACAGGAAGAGGGGCACAACTTCGACAATGATGCACTTGGCCAAAAAGGGCATATGCGTTTTCTCCTGAATATATTCAGGAGAAAACGCATACGCCCTTTTTGGCCAAGCAAGCAAGCGGGCAATGCAAATCTGCACAACAAAGAAGTATCACTTCCCACCGGTCAAAAGGGACATCCACAAAATGTGTAAAAACCAGAAAGGCAAGACAGGCCCTGGAGAACAGGGAGCCTTGTTATGCTGATGGGCGGGATGTAAATTGCCAACTGCCTCTCTGGAGGAGTGCATTGTGTTCCCTAAAACAAGTAAAGAACAGAGCTACCGAGCCAAGGGCACTTCCAGTCTAGGGAATATACATTGGGAAAACTGAAAATCAATAAGACAGAGCCACCCCAAAATTTAGGGCTGCACTGCTTACAAGGACCTCAAATTGGGTACACCTTAAATATCCCAGGAAATATAAAAATGGTTCAAAAAATTGTGGTACTTACGTACGATGGAATATCCCTCAGCCATGAAATCAATGTCATAAGACCAGTACCAGCAAAATGGGTAGATTCAGGTACGATGATTCTAAGTGAAATAAGTCACAGAGAAAGAAACTTATCATAAGATATCACTTATGAAAATCCTGTAAACATGGCTACACTTGAACTGAGTTAGGAAAGAGAACAGTGTCTCACATTTAGAAAACACTCTTATGCCTGCTTAAGGGGGAAGGAGAGGTGGGGTGATGCATAAACCCAGAGTTTGATATAAGCACAGGTACCGTTCCAAAAACCAACTATGGAATAGACAAGACCTACACCTTCCTCAGTGAAAGGGACTCAAAACCCCATATTTCCCTCAGAGGAATATATCTGACTAGTAAGAATCTTAAAACCTATGTATTGATATGTCTCCGTAAGGGAATCAAGTGTGTCTAGACTGGCATAAACATGGCAGCGAGAATCAGCTCAAACCCACTATAAAAAGGAATTTCAAAAACAAAACAAAAAAACTGGGAAATTCTTTACAATTCCTTCAGGGTCTCTGATGAAAGCTGGAATGACCCTATCTACAACGACAGCTGGATGTGGCATAAGGCTGGACACTTGGGACTGAGGCGATTTGTGAGATTGGGTGAGAAAATGCAGACCCTTCAAAGCAATAATGCATGGCACCCATTCCATGGGTCCCAACTCTCCAGGTTGAAGGGAATATTACTACAGTTATAACATGTACGAGAAACCTAGAGAACGGACACACTGTGAATATGAAAGGTTTCTAAAACTCAACTAATAGTCCCTCTCCTGGTGCTCCGGTTTGACTTTCCATCTGCTTTACTATCAATCTCCTAACTTGGAGAGACAGCCCCTTCAACCTCCTGGTTCACACAGGTTTCCAATTTGGCAGAGGATGAAAGGGAAGAGGGAGAACCAATGAGAGTGTAGCTGTTAGGTATTTGGTCGGGCACATATCACTCTAACTTCCCGGCAGGAAGAAGAATTAACCAAAGTCTCAGCCACCCACCGGGAACCAGTATAGGTCCTGAACCAAAATTTTGGACTTGCGGTCAGCTCACCAAAAACGAGTTGAAAAATGGAGCTCAGGGGCACAGCAATTCACAAACTGGCCGAGTAATAAAGGACAACTATCGTCCAAAAATCTGTTGAGGGAAGGCAACGAGGCGGACTTGAAAGCGAGGCAGAATAGCAGGAAACAGATTTCAAGAGGTACGTTGGAATCGCCTTTAAAGCACAGGACGAGGGGCAGAACTTCGACAATGATGCACTTGGCCAAAAAGGGCGTATGCGTTTTCTCCTGAATATATTCAGGAGAAAACGCATACGCCCTTTTTGGCCAAGCAAGCAAGCGGGCAATGCAAATCTGCACTACAAAGAAGTATCACTTCCCACCGGTCAAAAGGGACATCCACAAAATGTGTAAAAACCAGAAATGCAAGACAGGCCCTGGAGAACAGGGAGCCTTGTTATGTTAATGGGCGGGATGTAAATTGCCAACTGCCTCTCTGGAG
The DNA here is from genome assembly GCF_949752795.1 of Hyperoodon ampullatus. NCBI lineage: Eukaryota > Metazoa > Chordata > Mammalia > Artiodactyla > Ziphiidae > Hyperoodon > Hyperoodon ampullatus. The sequence continues at coordinate 349,709 of NW_027640990.1, read as the reverse complement.
GAGTGCATTGTGTTCCCTAAAACAAGTAAAGAACAGAGCTACAGAGCCAAGGGCACTTCCAGTCTAGGGAATATACCTTGGGAAAACGGAAAATCAATAATACAGAGCCACCCCAAAATTTAGGGCTGCACTGCTTACAAGGACCTCAACTTGGGTACACCTTAAATATCCCAGGAAATATAAAAATGGTTCAAAAAATTGTGGTATTTACGTACGATGGAATATCCCTCAGCCATGAAATCAATGGCATAAGACCAGTAGCAGCAAAATGGGTGGATTCAGGTACGATGATTCTAAGTGAAATAAGTCACACAGAAAAAGAAACTTATCATAAGATATCACTTATGAAGATCCTGTAAACATGGCTACACTTGAACTGAGTTAGGAAAGAGAACAGTGTCTCACATTTAGAAAACACTCTTATGCCTGCTTAAGGGGGAAGGAGAAGTGGGGTGATGCATAAAACCTGAGTTTGATATAAGCACAGGTACCGTTCCAAAAACCAACTATGGAATAGACAAGAGCTAAACCTTCCTCAGTGAAAGGGACTCAAAACCCCATATTTCCCTCAGAGGAATATATCTGACTAGAAAGAATCTTAAAACCTATGTATTGATATGTCTCCGTAAGGGAATCAAGTGTGTCTAGACTGGCATAAACATGGCAGCGAGAATCAGCTCAAACCCACTATAAAAAGGAATTTCAAAAACAAAACAAAAAAACAGGGAAATTCTTTACAATTCCTTCAGGGTCTCTGATGAAACCTGGAATGACCCTATCTATAACGACAGCTGGATGTGGCATAAGGCTGGACACTTGGGACTGAGACGATTGGTGAGATTGGGTGAGCAAATGCAGACCCTTTAAGGCAATAATGCATGGCACCCATTCCATGGGTCCCAACTCTCCAGGTTGAAGGGAATATTACTACAGTTATAACATGTACGAGAAACCTAGAGAACGGACACACTGTGAATATGAAAGGTTTCTAAAACTCAACTAATAGTCCCTCTCCTGGTGCTCCGGTTTGACTTTCCATCTGCTTTACTATCAATCTCCCAACTTGGAGAGACAGCCCCTTGAACCTCCTGGTTCACACAGGTTTCCAATTTGGCAGAGGATGAAAGGGAAGAGGGAGAACCAATGAGAGAGTAGCTGTTAGGTATTTGGTCGGGCACGTATCACACTAACTTCGCGGTAGGAAGAATAATTAACCAAAGTCTCAGCCCCCCACCGGGAACCAGTATAGGTCCTGAACCAAAATTTTGGACTTGCGGTCAGCTCACCAAAAACGAGTTGAAAAATGGAGCTCAGGGGCACAGCAATTCACAAACTGGCCAAGTAATAAAGGACAACTATCGTCCAAAAATCTGTTGAGGGAAGGCAACGAGGCGGACTTGAAAGCGAGGCAGAATAGCAGGAAACAGATTTCAAGAGGTACGTTGGAATCGCCTTTAAAGCACAGGAAGAGGGGCACAACTTCGACAATGATGCACTTGGCCAAAAAGGGCGTATGCGTTTTCTCCTGAATATATTCAGGAGAAAACGCATACGCCCTTTTTGGCCAAGCAAGCAAGCGGGCAATGCAAATCTGCACTACAAAGAAGTATCACTTCCCACCGGCCAAAGGGACATCCACCAAATGTGTAAAAACCAGAAAGGCAAGACAGGCCCTGGAGAACAGGGAGCCTTGTTATGCTGATGGGCGGGATGTAAATTGCCAACTGCCTCTCTGGAGGAGTGCATTGTGTTCCCTAAAACAAGTAAACAACAGAGCTACAGAGCCAAGGGCACTTCCAGTCTAGGGAATATACTTTGGGAAAACTGAAAATCAATAAGACAGAGCCACCCCAAAATTTAGGGCTGCACTGCTTACAAGGACCTCAACTTGGGTACACCTTAAATATCCCAGGAAATATAAAAATGGTTCAAAAAATTGTGGTACTTACGTACGATGGAATATCCCTCAGCCATGAAATCAATGTCATAAGACCAGTAGCAGCAAAATGGGTAGATTCAGGTACGATGATTCTAAGTGAAATAAGTCACAGAGAAAAAGAAACTTATCATAAGATATCACTTATGAAGGTCCTGTAAACGTGGCTACACTTGAACTGAGTTAGGAAAGAGAACAGTGTCTCACATTTAGAAAACACTCTTATGCCAGCTTAAAGGGGAAGGAGAGGTGGGGTGATGCATAAACCCAGAGTTTGATATAAGCACAGGTACCGTTCCAAAAACCAACTATGGAATAGACAAGACCTGCACCTTCCTCAGTGAAAGGGACTCAAAACCCCATATTTCCCGCAGAGGAATATATCTGACTAGTAAGAATCTTAAAACCTATGTATTGATATGTCTCCGTAAGGGAATCAAGTGTGTCTAGACTGGCATAAACATGGCAGCGAGAATCAGCTCAAACACACTATAAAAGGAATTTCAAAAACAAAACAAAAAAACTGGGAAATTCTTTACAATTCCTTCAGGGTCTCTGATGAACCCTGGAACGACCCTATCTACAACGACAGCTGGATGTGGCATAAGGCTGGACACTTGGGACTGAGACGATTGGTGAGATTTGGTGAGCAAATGCAGACCCTTTAAAGCAATAATGCATGGCACCCATTCCATGGGTCCCAACTCTCCAGGTTGAAGGGAATATTACTACAGTTATAACATGTACCGGAAACCTAGAGAACGGACACACTGTGAATACAAAAGGTTTCTAAAGCTCAACGAATAGTCCCTCTCCTGGTGCTCCAGTTTGACTTTCTATCTGCTTTACTATCAACCTCCCAACTTGGAGAGAAAGCCCCTTTAACCTCCTGGTTCGCACAGGTTGCCAATTTGGCAGAGGATGAAAGGGAAGAGGGAGAACCAATGAGAGAGTAGCTGTTAGGCATTTGGACGGGCACATATCACTGTAATTTCCCAGCAGGAAGAAAAATTAACCAAAGTCTCAGCCACCCACCGGCAACCAGTATAGGTCCTGAACCAAAATTTTGGACTTGCGGTCAGCTCACCAAAAACGAGTTGAAAAATGGAGCTCAGGGACACAGCAATTCACAAACTGGCTGAGTAATAAAGGACAACTATCATCCAAAAACCTGTTGAGGGAAGGCAACGAGGCGGACTTGAAAGCGAGGCAGAATAGCAGGAAACAGATTTCAAGAGGTACGTTGGAATCGCCTTTAAAGCACAGGAAGAGGGGCACAATTTCGACAATGATGCACTTGGCCAAAAAGGGCGTATGCGTTTTCTCCTGAATATATTCAGGAGAAAACGCATACGCCCTTTTTGGCCAAGCAAGCAAGCGGGCAATGCAAATCTGCACTACAAAGAAGTATCACTTCCCACCGGTCAAAAGGGACATCCACAAAATGTGTAAAAACCAGAAAGGCAAGACAGGCCCTGGAGAACAGGGAGCCTTGTTATGCTGATGGGCGGGATGTAAATTGCCAACTGCCTCTCTGGAGGAGTGCATTGTGTTCCCTAAAACAAGTAAAGAACAGAGCTACAGAGCCAAGGGCACTTCCAGTCTAGGGAATATACCTTGGGAAAACTGAAAATCAATAAGACAGAGACACCCCAATCTTTAGGGCTGCACTGCTTACAAGGACCTCAACTTGGGTACACCTTAAATATCCCAGGAAATATAAAAATGGTTCAAAAAATTGTGGTACTTACGTACGATGGAATATCCCTCAGCCATGAAATCAATGTCATAAGACCAGTAGCAGCAAAATGGGTAGATTCAGGTACGATGATTCTAAGTGAAATAAGTCACAGAGAAAAAGAAACTTATCATAAGATATCACTTATGAAGATCCTGTAAACATGGCTACACTTGAACTGAGTTAGGAAAGAGAACAGTGTCTCACATTTAGAAAACACTCTTATGCCTGCTTAAGGGGGAAGGAGAAGTGGGGTGATGCATAAAACTTGAGTTTGATATAAGCACAGGTACCGTTCCAAAAACCAACTATGGAATAGACAAGAGCTACACCTTCCTCAGTGAAAGGGACTCAAAACCCCATATTTCCCGCAGAGGAATATATCTGTCTAGTAAGAATCTTAAAACCTATGTATTGATAAGTCTCCGTAAGGGAATTAAGTGTGTCTAGACTGGCATAAACATGGCAGCGAGAATCAGCTCAAACCCACTATAAAAAGGAATTTCAAAAACAAAACAAAAAAACAGGGAAATTCTTTACAATTCCTTCAGGGTCTCTGATGAAACCTGGAATGACCCTATCTACAACGACAGCTGGATGTGGCATAAGGCTGGACACTTGGGACTGAGACGATTGGTGAGATTGGGTGAAGAAATGCAGACCCTTTAAAGCAATAATGCATGGCACCCATTCCATGGGTCCCAACTCTCCAGGTTGAAGGGAATATTACTACAGTTATAACATGTACGAGAAACCTAGAGAACGGACACACTGTGAATATGAAAGGTTTCTAAAACTCAACTAATAGTCCCTCTCCTGGTGCTCCGGTTTGACTTTCCATCTGCTTTACTATCAATCTCCCAACTTGGAGAGACAGCCCCTTGAACCTCCTGGTTCACACAGGTTTCCAATTTGGCAGAGGATGAAAGGGAAGAGGGAGAACCAATGAGAGAGTAGCTGTTAGGTATTTGGTCGGGCACGTATCACTCTAACTTCGCGGTAGGAAGAATAATTAACCAAAGTCTCAGCCCCCCACCGGGAACCAGTATAGGTCCTGAACCAAAATTTTGGACTTGCGGTCAGCTCACCAAAAACGAGTTGAAAAATGGAGCTCAGGGGCACAGCAATTCACAAACTGGCCAAGTAATAAAGGACAACTATCGTCCAAAAATCTGTTGAGGGAAGGCAACGAGGCGGACTTGAAAGCGAGGCAGAATAGCAGGAAACAGATTTCAAGAGGTACGTTGGAATCGCCTTTAAAGCACAGGAAGAGGGGCACAACTTCGACAATGATGCACTTGGCCAAAAAGGGCGTATGCGTTTTCTCCTGAATATATTCAGGAGAAAACGCATACGCCCTTTTTGGCCAAGCAAGCAAGCGGGCAATGCAAATCTGCACTACAAAGAAGTATCACTTCCCACCGGTCAAAGGGACATCCACCAAATGTGTAAAAACCAGAAAGGCAAGACAGGCCCTGGAGAACAGGGAGCCTTGTTATGCTGATGGGCGGGATGTAAATTGCCAACTGCCTCTCTGGAGGAGTGCATTGTGTTCCCTAAAACAAGTAAAGAACAGAGCTACAGAGCCAAGGGCACTTCCAGTCTAGGGAATATACCTTGGGAAAACTGAAAATCAATAAGACAGAGCCACCCCAAAATTTAGGGCTGCACTGCTTACAAGGACCTCAACTTGGGTACACCTTAAATATCCCAGGAAATATAAACATGGTTCAAAAAATTGTGGTACTTACCTACGATGGAATATCCCTCAGCCATGAAATCAATGTCATAAGACCAGTAGCAGCAAAATGGGTAGATTCAGGTACGATGATTCTAAGTGAAATAAGTCACAGAGAAAGAAACTTATCATAAGATATCACTTATGAAGATACTGTAAACATGGCTACACTTGAACTGAGTTAGGAAAGAGAACAGTGTCTCACATTTAGAAAACACTCTTATGCCTGCTTAAGGGGGAAGGAGAGGTGGGGTGATGCATAAACCCAGAGTTTGATACAAGCACAGGTACCGTTCCAAAAACCAACTATGGAATAGACAAGACCTACACCTTCCTCAGTGAAAGGGACTCAAAACCCCATATTTCCCGCAGAGGAATATATGTGACTAGTAAGAATATTAAAACCTATGTATTGATATGTCTCTGAAAGGGAATCAAGTGTGTCTAGACTGACATAAACATGGCAGCGAGAATCAGCTCAAACAGACGATAAAAAGGAATTTCAAAAACAAAACAAAAAAACTGGGAAAATCTTTACAATTCCTTCAGGGTCTCTGATGAACCCTGGAATGACCCTATCTACAACGACAGCTGGATGTGGCATAAGGCTGGACACTTGGGACTGAGACGATTGGTGAGATTTGGTGAGCAAATGCAGACCCTTTAAAGTAATAATGCATGGCACCCATTCCATGGGTCCCAACTCTCCAGGTTGAAGGGAATATTACTACAGTTATAACATGTACCGGAAACCTAGAGAAAGGACACACTGTGAATACGAAAGGTTTCTAAAACTCAACGAATACTCCCTATCCTGGTGCTCCGATTTGACTTTCCATCTGCTTTACTATCAACCTCCCAACTTGGAGAGACAGCCCCTTTAACCTCCTGGTTCGCACAGGTTTCCAATTTGGCAGAGGATGAAAGGGAAGAGGGAGAACCAATGAGAGAGTAGCTGTTAGGTATTTGGTCAGGCACATATCACTCTAACTTCCCGGCAGGAAGAAGTATTAACCAAAGTCCCAGCCACCCACCGGGAACCAGTATAGGTCCTGAACCAAAATGTTGGACTTGCGGTCAGCTCACCAAAAACGAGTTGAAAAATGGAGCTCAGGGGCACAGCAATTCACAAACTGGCCGAGTAATAAAGGACAACTATCATCCAAAAATCTGTTGAGGGAAGGCAACGAGGCGGACTTGAAAGCGAGGCAGAATAGCAGGAAACAGATTTCAAGAGGTACGTTGGAATCGCCTTTAAAGCACAGGAAGAGGGGCACAACTTCGACAATGATGCACTTGGCCAAAAAGGGCATATGCGTTTTCTACTGAATATATTCAGGAGAAAACGCATACGCCGTTTTTGGCCAAGCAAGCAAGCGAGCAATGCAAATCTGCACTACAAAGAAGTATCAATTCCCACCGGTCAAAAGGGACATCCACAAAATGTGTAAAAACCAGAAAGGCAAGACAGGCCCTGGAGAACAGGGAGCCTTGTTATGCTGATGGGTGGGATGTAAATTGCCAACTGCCTCTCTGGAGGAGTGCATTGTGTTCCCTAAAACAAGTAAAGAACAGAGCTACAGAGCCAAGGGCACTTCCAGTCTAGGGAATATACCTTGGGAAAACTGAAAATCAATAAGACAGAGCCACCCCAAAATTTAGGGCTGCACTGCTTACAAGGACCTCAACTTGGGTACACCTTAAATATCCCAGGAAATATAAAAATGGTTCAAAAAATTGTGGTACTTACGTATGATGGAATATCCCTCAGCCATGAAATCAATGTCATAAGACCAGTAGCAGCAAAATGGGTAGATTCAGGTACGATGATTCTAAGTGAAATAAGTCACAGAGAAAGAAACTTATCATAAGATATCACTTATGAAGATCCTGTAAACATGGCTACACTTGAACTGAGTTAGGAAAGAGAACAGTGTCTCACATTTAGAAAACACTCTTATGCCTGCTTAAGGGGGAAGGAGAGGTGGGGTGATGCATTAACACAGAGTTTGATATAATCACAGGTACCGTTCCAAAAACCAACTATGGAATAGACAAGACCTACACCTTCCTCAGTGAAAGGGACTAAAAACCCCATATTTCCCGCAGAGGAATATATCTGACTAGTAAGAATCTTAAAACCTATGTATTGATATGTGTCCGTAAGGGAATCAAGTGTGTCTAGACTGGCATAAACATGGCAGCGAGAATCAGCTCAAACCCACTATAAAAAGGAATTTCAAAAACAAAACAAAAAAACTGGGAAATTCTTTACAATTCCTTCAGGGTCTCTGATGAAACCTGGAATGACCCTATCTACAACGACAGCTGGATGTGGCATAAGGCTGGACACTTGGGACTGAGGCGATTGGTGAGATTGGGTGAGCAAATGCAGACCCTTTAAAGCAATAATGCATGGCACCCATTCCATGGGTCCCAACTCTCCAGGTTGAAGGGAATATTACTACAGTTATAACATGTACCGGAAAACTAGAGAATGGACACACTGTGAATACGAAAGGTTTCTAAAACTCAACGAATAGTCCCTCTCCTGGTGCTCTGGTTTAACTTTCCATCTGCTTTACTATCAACCTCCCAACTTGGAGAGACAGCCCCTTTAACCTCCTGGTTCGCACAGGTTGCCAATTTGGCAGAGGATGAAAGGGAAGAGGGAGAACCAATGAGAGAGTAGCTGTTAGGCATTTGGACGGGCACATATCACTGTAATTTCCCGACAGGAAGAAGAATTAACCAAAATCTCAGCCACCCACCGGGAACCAGTATAGGTCCTGAACCAAAATTTTGGACTTGCGGTCAGCTCACCAAAAACGAGTTGAAAAATGGAGCTCAGGGGCACAGCAATTCACAAACTGGCCGAGTAATAAAGGACAACTATCATCCAAAAATCTGTTGAGGGAAGGCAACGAGGCGGACTTGAAAGCGAGGCAGAATAGCAGGAAACAGATTTCAAGAGGTACGTTGGAATCGCCTTTAAAGCACAGGAAGAGGGGCACAACTTCGACAATGATGCACTTGGCCAAAAAGGGCGTATGCATTTTCTCCTGAATATATTCAGGAGAAAACGCATACGCCCTTTTTGGCCAAGCAAGCAAGCGGGCAATGCAAATCTGCACTACAAAGAAGTATCACTTCCCACCGGTCAAAAGGGACATCCACAAAATGTGTAAAAACCAGAAAGGCAAGACAGGCCCTGGAGAACAGGGAGCCTTGTTATGCTGATGGGCGGGATGTAAATTGCCAACTGCCTCTCTGGAGGAGTGCATTGTGTTCCCTAAAACAAGTAAAGAACAGAGCTACCGAGCCAAGGGCACTTCCAGTCTAGGGAATATACCTTGGGAAAACTGAAAATCAATAAGACAGAGCCACCCCAAAATTTAGGGCTGCACTGCTTACAAGGACCTCAAATTGGGTACACCTTAAATATCCCAGGAAATATAAAAATGGTTCAAAAAATTGTGGTACTTACGTACGATGGAATATCCCTCAGCCATGAAATCAATGTCATAAGACCAGTAGCAGCAAAATGGGTAGATTCAGGTACGATGATTCTAAGTGAAATAAGTCACAGAGAAAGAAACTTATCATAAGATATCACTTATGAAGATCCTGTAAACATGGCTACACTTGAACTGAGTTAGGAAAGAGAACAGTGTCTCACATTTAGAAAACACTCTTATGCCTGCTTAAGGGGGAAGGAGAGGTGGGGTGATGCATAAACCCAGAGTTTGATATAAGCACAGGTACCGTTCCAAAAACCAACTATGGAATAGACAAGACCTACACCTTCCTCAGTGAAAGGGACTCAAAACCCCATATTTCCCTCAGAGGAATATATCTGACTAGTAAGAATCTTAAAACCTATGTATTGATATGTCTCCGTAAGGGAATCAAGTGTGTCTAGACTGGCATAAACATGGCAGCGAGAATCAGCTCAAACCCACTATAAAAAGGAATTTCAAAAACAAAACAAAAAAAATGGGAAATTCCTTACAATTCCTTCAGGGTCTCTGATGAAACCTGGACTGACCCTAACTACAATGACAGCTGGATGTGGCATAAGGAGGGACACTTGGGACTGAGACGATTGGTAAGATTGGGTGAGCAAATGCAGACCCTTTAAAGCACAAATGCCTGGCACCAATTCCATGGGTCCCAACTCTCCAGGTTGAAGGGAATATTACTACAGATATAACATGTACGGGAATCCTAGAGAACGGACACACTGTGAATACGAAAGGTTTCTAAAACTCAACGAATAGTCCCTCTCCCGGTGCTCCGGTTTGACTTTCCATCTGCTTTATTGTCAACCTCCCAACTTGGAGAGACAGCCCCTTTAACCTCCTGGTTCGCACAGGTTGCCAATTTGGCAGAGGATGAAAGGGAAGAGGGAGAACCAATGAGAGAGTAGCTGTTAGGCATTTGGACGGGCACATATCACTGTAATTTCCCGGCAGGAAGAAGAATTAACCAAAGTCTCAGCCACCCACCGGGAATCAGTATAGATCCTGAACCAAAATTTTGGACTTGCGGTCAGCTCACCAAAAACGAGTTGAAAAATGGAGCTCAGGGGCACAGCAATTCACAAACTGGCCGAGTAATAAAGGACAACTATCGTCCAAAAATCTGTTGAGGGAAGGCAACGAGGCGGACTTGAAAGCGAGGCAGAATAGCAGGAAACAGATTTCAAGAGGTACGTTGGAATCGCCTTTAAAGCACAGGAAGAGGGGCACAACTTCGACAATGATGCACTTGGCCAAAAAGGGCGTATGCGTTTTCTCCTGAATATATTCAGGAGAAAACGCATACGCCCTTTTTGGCCAAGCAAGCAAGCGGGCAATGCAAATCTCCACTACAAAGAAGTATCACTTCCCACCGGTCAAAAGGGACATCCACAAAATGTGTAAAAACCAGAAAGGCAAGACAGGCCCTGGAGAACAGGGAGCCTTGTTATGCTGATGGGCGGGATGTAAATTGCCAACTGCCTCTCTGGAGGAGTGCATTGTGTTCCCTAAAACAAGTAAACAACAGAGCTACAGAGCCAAGGGCACTTCCAGTCTAGGGAATATACCTTGGGAAAACTGAAAATCAATAAGACAGAGCCACCCCAAAATTTAGGGCTGCACTGCTTACAAGGACCTCAACTTGGGTACACCTTAAATATCCCAGGAAATATAAAAATGGTTCAAAAAATTGTGGTACTTACGTACGATGGAATATCCCTCAGCCATGAAATCAATGTCATAAGACCAGTAGCAGCAAAATGGGTGGATTCAGGTACGATGATTCTAAGTGAAATAAGTCACACAGAAAAAGAAACTTATCATAAGATATCACTTATGAAGATTCTGTAAACATGGCTACACTTGAACTGAGTTAGGAAAGAGAACAGTGTCTCACATTTAGAAAACACTCTTATACCTTCTTAAGGGGGAAGGAGAGGTGGGGTGATGCATAAAACCAGAGTTTGATACAAGCACAGTTACCGTTCCAAAAACCAACTATGGAATAGACAAGACCTACACCTTCCTCAGTGAAAGGGACTCAAAACCCCATATTTCGCGCAGAGGAATATATCTGACTAGTAAGAATCTTAAAACCTATGTATTGATATGTCTCCGTAAGGGAATCAAGTGTGTCTAGACTGGCATAAACATGGCAGCGAGAATCAGCTCAAACTCACTATAAAAAGGAATTTCAACAACAAAACAAAAAAACTGGGAAATTCTTTACAATTCCTTCAGGGTCTCTGATGAAACCTGGAATGACCCTATGAACAACGACAGCTGGATGAGGCATAAGGCTGGACACTTGGGACTGAGAGGATTGGTGAGATTGGGTGAGCAAATGCAGACCCTTTAAAGCAATAATGCATGGCACCCATTCCATGGGTCCCAACTCTCCAGGTTGAAGGGAATATTACTAAAGTTATAACATGTACGGGAAACCTAGAGAACGGACACACTGTGAATACGAAAGGTTTCTAAAACTCAACGAATAGTCCCTCTCCTGGTGCTCCGGTTTGACTTTCCATCTGCTTTACTATCAACCTCTCAACTTGGAGAGACAGCCCCTTTAACCTCCTGGTTCGCACACGTTGCCAATTTGGCAGAGGATGAAAGGGAAGATGGAGATCCAATGAGAGTGTAGCTGTTAGGCATTTGGACGGGCAAATATCACTCTAACTTCCGGGCACGAAGAAGAATTAACCAAAGTCTCAGCCCCCCACTGGGAACCAGCATAGGTACTGAACCAAAATTTTGGACCTGCGGTCAGCTCACCAAAAACGAGTTGAATAATGGAGATCAGGGGCACAGCAACACACAAACTGGCCAAGTAAAAAAGGACAACTATCGTCCAAAAATCTATTGAGGGAAGGCAACGACGCAGACTTGAATGCGAGGCAGAATAGCAGGAAACAGATTTCAAGAGGTACGTTGGAATCGCCTTTAAAGCACAGGGAGAGGGGCACAACTTCGACAATGATGCACTTGGCCAAAAAGGGCGTATGCGTTTTCTCCTGAATATATTCAGGAGAAAATGCATACGCCCTTTTTGGCCAAGCAAGCAAGCGGGCAATGCAAATCTGCACTACAAAGAAGTATCACTTCCCACCGGTCAAAAGGGACATCCACAAAATGTGTAAAAACCAGAAAGGCAAGACAGGCCCTGGAGAACAGGGAGCCTTGTTATGCTGATGGGCGGGATGTAAATTGCCAACTGCCTCTCTGGAGGAGTGCATTGTGTTCCCTAAAACAAGTAAACAACAGAGCTACAGAGCCAAGGGAACTTCCAGTCTAGGGAATATACCTTGGGAAAACTGAAAATCAATAAGACAGAGCCACCCCAAAATTTAGGGCTGCACTGCTTACAAGGACCTCAACTTGGGTACACCTTAAATATCCCAGGAAATATAAAAATGGTTCAAAAAATTGTGGTACTTACGTACGATGGAATATCCCTCAGCCATGAAATCAATGTCATAAGACCAGTAGCAGCAAAATGGGTAGATTCAGGTACGATGATTCTAAGTGAAATAAGTCACAGAGAAAAAGAAACTTATCATAAGATATCACTTATGAAGATCCTGTAAACGTGGCTACACTTGAACTGAGTTAGGAAAGAGAACAGTGTCTCACATTTAGAAAACACTCTTATGCCTGCTTAAAGGGGAAGGAGAGGTGGGGTGATGCATAAACCCAGAGTTTGATATAAGCACAGGTACCGTTCCAAAAACAAACTATGGAATAGACAAGACCTGCACCTTCCTCAGTGAAAGGGACTCAAAACCCCATATTTCCCGCAGAGGAATATATCTGACTAGTAAGAATCTTAAAACCTATGTATTGATATGTCTCCGTAAGGGAATCAAGTGTGTCTAGACTGGCATAAACATGGCAGTGAGAATCAGCTCAAACACACTATAAAACGGAATTTCATAAACAAAACAAAAAAACTGGGAAATTCTTTACAATTCCTTCAGGGTCTCTGATGAACCCTGGAACGACCCTATCTACAACGACAGCTGGATGTGGCATAAGGCTGGACACTTGGGACTGAGACGATTGGTGAGATTTGGTGAGCAAATGCAGACCCTTTAAAGCAATAATGCATGGCACCCATTCCATGGGTCCCAACTCTCCAGGTTGAAGGGAATATTACTACAGTTATAACATGTACCGGAAACCTAGAGAACGGACACACTGTGAATACAAAAGGTTTCTAAAGCTCAACGAATAGTCCCTCTCCTGGTGCTCCAGTTTGACTTTCCATCTGCTTTACTATCAACCTCCCAACTTGGAGAGACAGCCCCTTTAACCTCCTGGTTCGCACAGGTTGCCAATTTGGCAGAGGATGAAAGGGAAGAGGGAGAACCAATAAGAGAGTAGCTGTTAGGCATTTAGACGGGCACATATCACTGTAATTGCCCAGCAGGAAGAAAAATTAACCAAAGTCTCAGCCACCCACCGGGAACCAGTATAGGTCCTGAACCAAAATTTTGGACTTGCGGTCAGCTCACCAAAAACGAGTTGAAAAATGGAGCTCAGGGGCACAGCAATTCACAAACTGGCCGAGTAATAAAGGACAACTATCATCCAAAAACCTGTTGAGGGAAGGCAACGAGGCGGACTTGAAAGCGAGGCAGAATAGCAGGAAACAGATTTCAAGAGGTACGTTGGAATCGCCTTTAAAGCACAGGAAGAGGGGCACAATTTCGACAATGATGCACTTGGCCAAAAAGGGCGTATGCGTTTTCTCCTGAATATATTCAGGAGAAAACGCATACGCCGTTTTTGGCCAAGCAAGCAAGCGGGCAATGCAAATCTGCACTACAAAGAAGTATCACTTCCCACCGGTCAAAAGGGACATCCACAAAATGTGTAAAAACCAGAAAGGCAAGACAGGCCCTGGAGAACAGGGAGCCTTGTTATGCTGATGGGCGGGATGTAAATTGCCAACTGCCTCTCTGGAGGAGTGCATTGTGTTCCCTAAAACAAGTAAAGAACAGAGCTACAGAGCCAAGGGCACTTCCAGTCTAGGGAATATACCTTGGGAAAACTGAAAATCAATAAGACAGAGACACCCCAATATTTAGGGCTGCACTGCTTACAAGGACCTCAACTTGGGTACACCTTAAATATCCCAGGAAATATAAAAATGGTTCAAAAAATTGTGGTACTTACGTACGATGGAATATCCCTCAGCCATGAAATCAATGTCATAAGACCAGTAGCAGCAAAATGGGTAGATTCAGGTACGATGATTCTAAGTGAAATAAGTCACAGAGAAAAAGAAACTTATCATAAGATATCACTTATGAAGATCCTGTAAACATGGCTACACTTGAACTGAATTAGGAAAGAGAACAGTGTCTCACATTTAGAAAACACTCTTATGCCTGCTTAAGGGGGAAGGAGAGGTGGGGTGATGCATAAACCCAGAGTTTGATATAAGCACAGGTACCGTTCCAAAAACCAACTATGGAATATACAAGACCTACACCTTCCTCAGTGAAAGGGACTCAAAACCCCATATTTCCCGCAGAGGAATATATCTGACTAGTAAGAATCTTAAAACCTATGTATTGATATGTCTCCATAAGGGAATCAAGTGTGTCTAGACTGGCATAAACATGGCAGCGAGAATCACCTCAAACCCACTATAAAACGGAATTTCATAAACAAAACAAAAAAACTGGGAAATTCTTTACAATTCCTTCAGGGTCTCTGATGAACCCTGGAATGACCCTATCTACAACGACAGCTGGATGTGGCATAAGGCTGGACACTTGGGACTGAGACGATTGGTGAGATTTGGTGAGCAAATGCAGACCCTTTAAAGCAATAATGCATGGCACCCATTCCATGGGTCCCAACTCTCCAGGTTGAAGGGAATATTACTATAGTTATAACATGTACCGGAAACCTAGAGAACGGACACACTGTGAATACGAAAGGATTCTAAAACTCAACGAATAGTTCCTCTCCTGGTGCTCCGGTTTGACTTTCCATCTGCTTTACTATCAACCTCCCAACTTGGAGAGACAGCCCCTTTAACCTCCTGGTTCGCACAGGTTGCCAATTTGGCAGAGGATGAAAGGGAAGAGGGAGAACCAATGAGAGAGTAGCTGTTAGGCATTTGGACGGGCACATATCACTGTAATTTCCCGGCCTGAAGAAGAATTAACCAAAGTCTCAGCCACCCACCGGGAACCAGTATAGGTCCTGAACCAAAATTTTGGACTTGCGGTCAGCTCACCAAAAACGAGTTGAAAAATGGAGCTCAGGGGCACAGCAATTCACAAACTGGCCGAGTAATAAAGGACAACTATCGTCCAAAAATCTGTTGAGGGAAGGCTACGAGGCGGACTTGAAAGCGAGGCAGAATAGCAGGAAACAGATTTCAAGAGGTACGTTGGAATCGCCTTTAAAGCACAGGAAGAGGGGCACAACTTCGACAATGATGCACTTGGCCAAAAAGGGCGTATGCGTTTTCTCCTGAATATATTCAGGAGAAAACGCATACGCCCTTTTGGCCAAGCAAGCAAGCGAGCAATGCAAATCTGCACTACAAAGAAGTATCACTTCCCACCGGTCAAAAGGGACATCCACAAAATGTGTAAAAACCAGAAAGGCAAGACAGGCCCTGGAGAACAGGGAGCCTTGTTATGCTGATGGGCGGGATGTAAATTGCCAACTGCCTCTCTGGAGGAGTGCATTGTGTTCCCTAAAACAAGTAAAGAACAGAGCTACAGAGCCAAGGGCACTTCCAGTCTAGGGAATATACCTTGGGAAAACTGAAAATCAATAAGACAGAGCCACCCCAAAATTTAGGGCTGCACTGCTTACAAGGACCTCAACTTGGGTACACCTTAAATATCCCAGGAAATATAAAAATGGTTCAAAAAATTGTGGTACTTACGTACGATGGAATATCCCTCAGCCATGAAATCAATGTCATAAGACCAGTAGCAGCAAAATGGGTGGATTCAGGTACGATGATTCTAAGTGAAATAAGTCACACAGAAAAAGAAACTTATCATAAGATATCACTTATGAAGATTCTGTAAACATGGCTACACTTGAACTGAGTTAGGAAAGAGAACAGTGTCTCACATTTAGAAAACACTCTTATACCTGCTTAAGGGGGAAGGAGAGGTGGGGTGATGCATAAAACCAGAGTTTGATACAAGCACAGTTACCGTTCCAAAAACCAACTATGGAATAGACAAGACCTACACCTTCCTCAGTGAAAGGGACTCAAAACCCCATATTTCGCGCAGAGGAATATATCTGACTAGTAAGAATCTTAAAACCTATGTATTGATATGTCTCCGTAAGGGAATCAAGTGTGTCTAGACTGGCATAAACATGGCAGCGAGAATCAGCTCAAACTCACTATAAAAAGGAATTTCAAAAACAAAACAAAAAAACTGGGAAATTCTTTACAATTCCTTCAGGGTCTCTGATGAAACCTGGAATGACCCTATGAACAATGACAGCTGGATGAGGCATAAGGCTGGACACTTGGGACTGAGAGGATTGGTGAGATTGGGTGAGCAAATGCAGACCCTTTAAAGCAATAATGCATGGCACCCATTCCATGGGTCCCAACTCTCCAGGTTGAAGGGAATATTACTAAAGTTATAACATGTACGGGAAACCTAGAGAACGGACACACTGTGAATACGAAAGGTTTCTAAAACTCAACGAATAGTCCCTCTCCTGGTGCTCCGGTTTGACTTTCCATCTGCTTTACTATCAACCTCTCAACTTGGAGAGACAGCCCCTTTATCCTCCTGGTTCGCACAGGTTGCCAATTTGGCAGAGGATGAAAGGGAAGATGGAGATCCAATGAGAGTGTAGCTGTTAGGCATTTGGACGGGCAAATATCACTCTAACTTCCGGGCACGAAGAAGAATTAACCAAAGTCTCAGCCCCCCACCGGGAACCAGCATAGGTACTGAACCAAAATTTTGGACCTGCGGTCAGCTCACCAAAAACGAGTTGAATAATGGAGATCAGGGGCACAGCAACACACAAACTGGCCAAGTAAAAAAGGACAACTATCGTCCAAAAATCTGTTGAGGGAAGGCAACGACGCAGACTTGAATGCGAGGCAGAATAGCAGGAAACAGATTTCAAGAGGTACGTTGGAATCGCCTTTAAAGCACAGGGAGAGGGGCACAACTTCGACAATGATGCACTTGGCCAAAAAGGGCGTATGCGTTTTCTCCTGAATATATTCAGGAGAAAACGCATACGCCCTTTTTGGCCAAGCAAGCAAGCGGGCAATGCAAATCTGCACTACAAAGAAGTATCACTTCCCACCGGTCAAAAGGGACATCCACAAAATGTGTAAAAACCAGAAAGGCAAGACAGGCCCTGGAGAACAGGGAGCCTTGTTATGCTGATGGGCGGGATGTAAATTGCCAACTGCCTCTCTGGAGGAGTGCATTGTGTTCCCTAAAACAAGTAAACAACAGAGCTACAGAGCCAAGGGAACTTCCAGTCTAGGGAATATACCTTGGGAAAACTGAAAATCAATAAGACAGAGCCACCCCAAAATTTAGGGCTGCACTGCTTACAAGGACCTCAACTTGGGTACACCTTAAATATCCCAGGAAATATAAAAATGGTTCAAAAAATTGTGGTACTTACGTACGATGGAATATCCCTCAGCCATGAAATCAATGTCATAAGACCACTAGCAGCAAAATGGGTGGATTCAGGTACGATGGTTCTAAGTGAAATAAGTCACACAGAAAAAGAAACTTATCATAAGATATCACTTATGAAGAACCTGTAAACATGGCTACACTTGAACTGAGTTAGGAAAGAGAACAGTGTCTCACATTTAGAAAACACTCTTATGCCTGCTTAAGGGGGAAGGAGAGGTGGGGTGATGCATAAAACCAGAGTTTGATATAAGCACAGGTACCGTTCCAAAAACCAACTATGGAATAGACAAGACCTACACCTTCCTCAGTGAAAGGGACTCAAAACCCCATATTTCCCGCAGAGGAATATATCTGACTAGTAAGAATCTTAGAACCTATGTATTGATATGTCTCCGTAAGGGAATCAAGTGTGTCTAGACTGGCATAAACATGGCAGCGAGAATCACCTCAAACCCACTATAAAAAGGAATTTCAAAAACAAAACAAAAAACTGGGAAATTCTTTACAATTCCTTCAGGGTCTCTGATGAAACCTGGAATGAACCGTTCTACAACGACAGGTGGAGGTGGCATAAGGAGGGACACTTGGGACTGAGACGATTGGTGAGATTGGGTGAGCAAATGCAGACCCTTTAAAGCAATAACTCATGGCACCCATTCCATGGGTCCCAACTCTCCAGGTTGAAGGGAATATTACTACAGCTATAACATGTACGGGAAACCTAGAGAACAGACCCACTGTGAATACGAAAGGTTTCTATAACTCAACGAATAGTCCCTCTCCTGTTGCTCCAGTTTGACTTTCCATGTGCTTTACTATCAACCTCCCAACTTGGAGAGAAAGCCCCTTTAAGCTCCTGGTTCGCACAGGTTGCCAATTTGCCAGAGGATGAAAGGGAAGAGGGAGAACCAATGAGAGAGTAGCTGTTAGGCATTTGGACGGGCACATATCACTGTAATTTCCCGGCAGGAAGAAGAATTAACCAAAGTCTCAGCCACCCACCGGCAACCAGTATAGGTCCTGAACCAAAATTTTGGACTTGCGGTCAGCTCACCAAAAACGAGTTGAAAAATGGAGCTCAGGGACACAGCAATTCACAAACTGGCCGAGTAATAAAGGACAACTATCATCCAAAAATCAGTTGAGGGAAGACAACGAGGCGGACTTGAAAGCGAGGCAGAATAGCAGGAAACAGATTTCAAGAGGTACGTTGGAATCACCTTTAAAGCACAGGAAGAGGGGCACAACTTCGACAATGATGCACTTGGCCAAAAGGGCGTATGCTTTTTCTACTGAATATATTCAGGAGAAAACGCATATGCCCTTTTTGGCCAAGCAAGCAAGCGGGCAATGCAAATCTGCACTACAAAGAAGTATCACTTCCCACCGGTCAAAAGGGACATCCACAAAATGTGTAAAAACCAGAAATGCAAGACAGGCCCTGGAGAACAGGGAGCCTTGTTATGCTGATGGGCCGGCAGTAAATTGCCAACTGCCTCTCTGGAGGAGTACATTGTGTTCCCTAAAACAAGTAAACAACAGAGCTACAGAGCGAAGGGCCCTTCCAGTCTAGGGAATGTACCTTGGGAAAACTGAAAATCAATAAGACAGAGCCACCCCAAAATTTAGGTCTGCACTGCTTACAAGGACCTCAACTTGGGTACACCTTAAATATCCCAGGAAATATTAAAATGGTTCAAAAAATTGTGGTACTTACATACGATGGAATATCCCTCAGTCATGAAATCAATGTCATAAGACCAGTAGCAGCAAAATGGGTGGATTCAGGTACGATGATTCTAAGTGAAATAAGTCACAGAGAAAAAGAAACTTATCATAAGATATCACTTATGAAGATTCTGTAAACATGGCTACACTTGAACTGAGTTAGGAAAGAGAACAGTGTCTCACATTTAGAAAACACTCTTATACCTGCTTAAGGGGGAAGGAGAGGTGGGGTGATGCATAAAACCAGAGTTTGATACAAGCACAGTTACCGTTCCAAAAACCAACTATGGAATAGACAAGACCTACACCTTCCTCAGTGAAAGGGACTCAAAACCCCATATTTCGCGCAGCGGAATATATCTGACTAGTAAGAATCTTAAAACCTATGTATTGATATGTCTCCGTAAGGGAATCAAGTGTGTCTAGACTGGCATAAACATGGCAGCGAGAATCAGCTCAAACTCACTATAAAAAGGAATTTCAAAAACAAAACACAAAAACTGGGAAATTCTTTACAATTCCTTCAGGGTCTCTGATGAAACCTGGAATGACCCTATGAACAACGACAGCTGGATGAGGCATAAGGCTGGACACTTGGGACTGAGAGGATTGGTGAGATTGGGTGAGCAAATGCAGACCCTTTAAAGCAATAATGCATGGCACCCATTCCATGGGTCCCAACTCTCCAGGTTGAAAGGAATATTACTAAAGTTATAACATGTACGGGAAACCTAGAGAACGGACACACTGTGAATACGAAAGGTTTCTAAAACTCAACGAATAGTCCCTCTCCTGGTGGTCCGGTTTGACATTCCATCTGCTTTACTATCAAACTCTCAACTTGGAGAGACAGCCCCTTTAACCTCCTGGTTCGCACAGGTTGCCAATTTGGCAGAGGATGAAAGGGAAGATGGAGATCCAATGAGAGTGTAGCTGTTAGGCATTTGGACGGGCAAATATCACTCTAACTTCCGGGCACGAAGAAGAATTAACCAAAGTCTCAGCCACCCACCGGGAACCAGCATAGGTACTGAACCAAAATTTTGGACCTGCGGTCAGCTCACCAAAAACGAGTTGAATAATGGAGATCAGGGGCACAGCAACACACAAACTGGCCAAGTGAAAAAGGACAACTATCGTCCAAAAATCTGTTGAGGGAAGGCAACGACGCGGACTTGAATGCGAGGCAGAATAGCAGGAAACAGATTTCAAGAGGTACGTTGGAATCGCCTTTAAAGCACAGGGAGAGGGGCACAACTTCGACAATGATGCACTTGGCCAAAAAGGGCGTATGCGTTTTCTCCTGAATATATTCAGGAGAAAACGCATACGCCCATTTTGGCCAAGCAAGCAAGTGGGCAATGCAAATCTGCACTACAAAGAAGTATCACTTCCCACCGGTCAAAAGGGACATCCACAAAATGTGTAAAAACCAGAAAGGCAAGACAGGCCCTGGAGAACAGGGAGCTTTGTTATGCTGATGGGCGGGATGTAAATTGCCAACTGCCTCTCTGGAGGAGTGCATTGTGTTCCCTAAAACAAGTAAACAACAGAGCTACAGAGCCAAGGGAACTTCCAGTCTAGGGAATATACCTTGGGAAAACTGAAAATCAATAAGACAGAGACACCCCAAAATTTAGGGCTGCACTGCTTACAAGGACCTCAACTTGGGTACACCTTAAATATCCCAGGAAATATAAAAATGGTTCAAAAAATTGTGGTACTTACGTACGATGGAATATCCCTCAGCCATGAAATCAATGTCATAAGACCAGTAGCAGCAAAATGGGTGGATTCAGGTACGATGGTTCTAAGTGAAATAAGTCACACAGAAAAAGAAACTTATCATAAGATATCACTTATGAAGAACCTGTAAACATGGCTACACTTGAACTGAGTTAGGAAAGAGAACAGGGTCTCACATTTAGAAAACACTCTTATGCCTGCTTAAGGGGGAAGGAGAGGTGGGGTGATGCATAAAACCAGAGTTTGATATAAGCACAGGTACCGTTCCAAAACCCAACTATGGAATAGACAAGACCTACACCTTCCTCAGTGAAAGGGACTCAAAATCCCATATTTCCCGCAGAGGAATATATCTGACTAGTAAGAATCTTAGAACCTATGTATTGATATGTCTCCGTAAGGGAATCAAGTGTGTCTAGACTGGCATAAACATGGCAGCGAGAATCAGCTCAAACCCAGTATAAAAAGGAATTTCAAAAACAAAACAGAAAAACTGGGAAATTCTTTACAATTCCTTCAGGGTCTCTGATGAAACCTGGAATGAACCGTTCTACAACGACAGCTGGAGGTGGCATAAGGAGGGACACTTGGGACTGAGACGATTGGTGAGATTGGGTGAGCAAATGCAGACCCTTTAAAGCAATAACTCATGGCACCCATTCCATGGGTCCCAACTCTCCAGGTTGAAGGGAATATTACTACAGCTATAACATGTACGGGAAACCTAGAGAACAGACCCACTGTGAATACGAAAGGTTTCTAAAACTCAACGAATAGTCCCTCTCCTGTTGCTCCAGTTTGACTTTCCATGTGCTTTACTATCAACCTCCCAACTTGGAGAGAAAGCCCCTTTAAGCTCCTGGTGCGCACAGGTTGCCAATTTGCCAGAGGATGAAAGGGAAGAGGGAGAACCAATGAGAGAGTAGCTGTTAGGCATTTGGACGGGCACATATCACTGTAATTTCCCGGCAGGAAGAAGAATTAACCAAAGTCTCAGCCACCCACCGGCAACCAGTATAGGTCCTGAACCAAAATTTTGGACTTGC
The DNA here is from genome assembly GCF_949752795.1 of Hyperoodon ampullatus. Lineage (NCBI taxonomy): Eukaryota > Metazoa > Chordata > Mammalia > Artiodactyla > Ziphiidae > Hyperoodon > Hyperoodon ampullatus. The sequence continues at coordinate 327,578 of NW_027640990.1, read as the reverse complement.
GGTCAGCTCACCAAAAACGAGTTGAAAAATGGAGCTCAGGGACACAGCAATTCACAAACTGGCCGAGTAATAAAGGACAACTATCATCCAAAAATCAGTTGAGGGAAGGCAACGAGGCGGACTTGAAAGCGAGGCAGAATAGCAGGAAACAGATTTCAAGAGGTACGTTGGAATCACCTTTAAAGCACAGGAAGAGTGGCACAACTTCGACAATGATGCACTTGGCCAAAAGGGCGTATGCTTTTTCTCCTGAATATATTCAGGAGAAAACGCATATGCCCTTTTTGGCCAAGCAAGCAAGCGGGCAATGCAAATCTGCACTACAAAGAAGTATCACTTCCGACCGGTCAAAAGGGACATCCACAAAATGTGTAAAAACCAGAAAGGCAAGACAGGCCCTGGAGAACAGGGAGCCTTGTTATGCTGATGGGCCGGAAGTAAATTGCCAACTGCCTCTCTGGAGGAGTACATTGTGTTCCCTAAAACAAGTAAACAACAGAGCTACAGAGCCAAGGGCACTTCCAGTCTAGGGAATGTACCTTGGGAAAACTGAAAATCAATAAGACAGAGCCACCCCAAAATTTAGGTCTGCACTGCTTACAAGGACCTCAACTTGGGTACACCTTAAATATCCCAGGAAATATAAAAATGGTTCAAAAAATTGTGGTACTTACGTACGATGGAATATCCCTCAGCCATGAAATCAATGTCATAAGACCAGTAGCAGCAAAATGGGTGGATTCAGGTACGATGATTCTAAGTGAAATAAGTCACAGAGAAAAAGAAACTTATCATAAGATATCACTTATGAAGATTCTGTAAACATGGCTACACTTGAACTGAGTTAGGAAAGAGAACAGTGTCTCACATTTAGAAAACACTCTTATACCTGCTTAAGGGGGAAGGAGAGGTGGGGTGATGCATAAAACCAGAGTTTGATACAAGCACAGTTACCGTTCCAAAAACCAACTATGGAATAGGCAAGACCTACACCTTCCTCAGTGAAAGGGACTCAAAACCCCATATTTCGCGCAGAGGAATATATCTGACTAGTAAGAATCTTAAAACCTATGTATTGATATGTCTCCGTAAGGGAATCAAGTGTGTCTAGACTGGCATAAACATGGCAGCGAGAATCAGCTCAAACTCACTATAAAAAGGAATTTCAAAAACAAAACAAAAAAACTGGGAAATTCTTTACAATTCCTTCAGGGTCTCTGATGAAACCTGGAATGACCCTATGAACAACGACAGCTGGATGAGGCATAAGGCTGGACACTTGGGACTGAGAGGATTGGTGAGATTGGGTGAGCAAATGCAGACCCTTTAAAGCAATAATGCATGGCACCCATTCCATGGGTCCCAACTCTCCAGGTTGAAGGGAATATTACTACAGCTATAACATGTACGGGAAACCTAGAGAACGGACACACTGTGAATACGAAAGGTTTCTAAAACTCAACGAATAGTCCCTCTCCTGGTGCTCCGGTTTGACTTTCCATCTGCTTTACTATCAACCTCTCAACTTGGAGAGACAGCCCCTTTAACCTCCTGGTTCGCACAGGTTGCCAATTTGGCAGAGGATGAAAGGGAAGATGGAGATCCAATGAGAGTGTAGCTGTTAGGCATTTGGACGGGCAAATATCACTCTAACTTCCGGGCACGAAGAAGAATTAACCAAAGTCTCAGCCACCCACCGGGAACCAGCATAGGTACTGAACCAAAATTTTGGACCTGCGGTCAGCTCACCAAAAACGAGTTGAATAATGGAGATCAGGGGCACAGCAACACACAAACTGGCCAAGTAAAAAAGGACAACTATCGTCCAAAAATCTGTTGAGGGAAGGCAACGACGCGGACTTGAATGCGAGGCAGAATAGCAGGAAACAGATTTCAAGAGGTACGTTGGAATCGCCTTTAAAGCACAGGGAGAGGGGCACAACTTCGACAATGATGCACTTGGCCAAAAAGGGCGTATGCGTTTTCTCCTGAATATATTCAGGAGAAAACGCATACGCCCTTTTTGGCCAAGCAAGCAAGCGGGCAATGCAAATCTGCACTACAAAGAAGTATCACTTCCCACCGGTCAAAAGGGACATCCACAAAATGTGTAAAAACCAGAAAGGCAAGACAGGCCCTGGAGAACAGAGAGCCTTGTTATGCTCATGGGCGGGATGTAAATTGCCAACTGCCTCTCTGGAGGAGTGCATTGTGTTCCCTAAAACAAGTAAACAACAGAGCTACAGAGCCAAGGGAACTTCCAGTCTAGGGAATATACCTTGGGAAAACTGAAAATCAATAAGACAGAGCCACCCCAAAATTTAGGGCTGCACTGCTTACAAGGACCTCAACTTGGGTACACCTTAAATATCCCAGGAAATATAAAAATGGTTCAAAAAATTGTGGTACTTACGTACGATGGAATATCCCTCAGCCATGAAATCAATGTCATAAGACCAGTAGCAGCAAAATGGGTGGATTCAGGTACGATGGTTCTAAGTGAAATAAGTCACACAGAAAAAGAAACTTATCATAAGATATCACTTATGAAGAACCTGTAAACATGGCTACACTTGAACTGAGTTAGGAAAGAGAACAGGGTCTCACATTTAGAAAACACTCTTATGCCGGCTTAAGGGGGAAGGAGAGGTGGGGTGATGCATAAAACCAGAGTTTGATATAAGCACAGGTACCGTTCCAAAACCCAACTATGGAATAGACAAGACCTACACCTTCCTCAGTGAAAGGGACTCAAAATCCCATATTTCCCGCAGAGGAATATATCTGACTAGTAAGAATCTTAGAACCTATGTATTGATATGTCTCCGTAAGGGAATCAAGTGTGTCTAGACTGGCATAAACATGGCAGCGAGAATCAGCTCAAACCCAGTATAAAAAGGAATTTCAAAAACAAAACAGAAAAACTGGGAAATTCTTTACAATTCCTTCAGGGTCTCTGATGAAACCTGGAATGAACCGTTCTACAACGACAGCTGGAGGTGGCATAAGGAGGGACACTTGGGACTGAGACGATTGGTGAGATTGGGTGAGCAAATGCAGACCCTTTAAAGCAATAACTCATGGCACCCATTCCATGGGTCCCAACTCTCCAGGTTGAAGGGAATATTACTACAGCTATAACATGTACGGGAAACCTAGAGAACAGACCCACTGTGAATACGAAAGGTTTCTAAAACTCAACGAATAGTCCCTCTCCTGTTGCTCCAGTTTGACTTTCCATGTGCTTTACTATCAACCTCCCAACTTGGAGAGAAAGCCCCTTTAACCTCCTGGTTCGCACAGGTTGCCAATTTGGCAGAGGATGAAAGGGAAGAGGGAGAACCAATGAGAGAGTAGCTGTTAGGCATTTGGACGGGCACATATCACTGTAATTTCCCGGCAGGAAGAAGAATTAACCAAAGTCTCAGCCACCCACCGGCAACCAGTATAGGTCCTGAACCCAAATTTTGGACTTGCGGTCAGCTCACCAAAAACGAGTTGAAAAATGGAGCTCAGGGGCACAGCAATTCACAAACTGGCCGAGTAATAAAGGACAACTATCATCCAAAAATCAGTTGAGGGAAGGCAACGAGGCGGACTTGAAAGCGAGGCAGAATAGCAGGAAACAGATTTCAAGAGGTACGTTGGAATCACCTTTAAAGCACAGGAAGAGTGGCACAACTTCGACAATGATGCACTTGGCCAAAAGGGCGTATGCTTTTTCTCCTGAATATATTCAGGAGAAAACGCATATGCCCATTTTGGCCAAGCAAGCAAGAGGGCAATGCAAATCTGCACTACAAAGAAGTATCACTTCCGACCGGTCAAAAGGGACATCCACAAAATGTGTAAAAACCAGAAAGGCAAGACAGGCCCTGGAGAACAGGGAGCCTTGTTATGCTGATGGGCCGGCAGTAAATTGCCAACTGCCTCTCTGGAGGAGTACATTGTGTTCCCTAAAACAAGTAAACAACAGAGCTACAGAGCCAAGGGCACTTCCAGTCTAGGGAATGTACCTTGGGAAAACTGAAAATCAATAAGACAGAGCCACCCCAAAATTTAGGTCTGCACTGCTTACAAGGACCTCAACTTGGGTACACCTTAAATATCCCAGGAAATATAAAAATGGTTCAAAAAATTGTGGTACTTACGTACGATGGAATATCCCTCAGCCATGAAATCAATGTCATAAGACCAGTAGCAGCAAAATGGGTGGATTCAGGTACGATGATTCTAAGTGAAATAAGTCACAGAGAAAAAGAAACTTATCATAAGATATCACTTATGAAGATTCTGTAAACATGGCTACACTTGAACTGAGTTAGGAAAGAGAACAGTGTCTCACATTTAGAAAACACTCTTATACCTGCTTAAGGGGGAAGGAGAGGTGGGGTGATGCATAAAACCAGAGTTTGATACAAGCACAGTTACCGTTCCAAAAACCAACTATGGAATAGGCAAGACCTACACCTTCCTCAGTGAAAGGGACTCAAAACCCCATATTTCGCGCAGAGGAATATATCTGACTAGTAAGAATCTTAAAACCTATGTATTGATATGTCTCCGTAAGGGAATCAAGTGTGTCTAGACTGGCATAAACATGGCAGCGAGAATCAGCTCAAACTCACTATAAAAAGGAATTTCAAAAACAAAACAAAAAAACTGGGAAATTCTTTACAATTCCTTCAGGGTCTCTGATGAAACCTGGAATGACCCTATGAACAACGACAGCTGGATGAGGCATAAGGCTGGACACTTGGGACTGAGAGGATTGGTGAGATTGGGTGAGCAAATGCAGACCCTTTAAAGCAATAATGCATGGCACCCATTCCATGGGTCCCAACTCTCCAGGTTGAAGGGAATATTACTAAAGTTATAACATGTACGGGAAACCTAGAGAACGGACACACTGTGAATACGAAAGGTTTCTAAAACTCAACGAATAGTCCCTCTCCTGGTGCTCCGGTTTGACTTTCCATCTGCTTTACTATCAACCTCTCAACTTGGAGAGACAGCCCCTTTAACCTCCTGGTTCGCACAGGTTGCCAATTTGGCAGAGGATGAAAGGGAAGATGGAGATCCAATGAGAGTGTAGCTGTTAGGCATTTGGACGGGCAAATATCACTCTAACTTCCGGGCACGAAGAAGAATTAACCAAAGTCTCAGCCACCCACCGGGAACCAGCATAGGTACTGAACCAAAATTTTGGACCTGCGGTCAGCTCACCAAAAACGAGTTGAATAATGGAGATCAGGGGCACAGCAACACACAAACTGGCCAAGTAAAAAAGGACAACTATCGTCCAAAAATCTGTTGAGGGAAGGCAACGACGCGGACTTGAATGCGAGGCAGAATAGCAGGAAACAGATTTCAAGAGGTACGTTGGAATCGCCTTTAAAGCACAGGGAGAGGGGCACAACTTCGACAATGATGCACTTGGCCAAAAAGGGCGTATGCGTTTTCTCCTGAATATATTCAGGAGAAAACGCATACGCCCTTTTTGGCCAAGCAAGCAAGCGGGCAATGCAAATCTGCACTACAAAGAAGTATCACTTCCCACCGGTCAAAAGGGACATCCACAAAATGTGTAAAAACCAGAAAGGCAAGACAGGCCCTGGAGAACAGAGAGCCTTGTTATGCTCATGGGCGGGATGTAAATTGCCAACTGCCTCTCTGGAGGAGTGCATTGTGTTCCCTAAAACAAGTAAACAACAGAGCTACAGAGCCAAGGGAACTTCCAGTCTAGGGAATATACCTTGGGAAAACTGAAAATCAATAAGACAGAGCCACCCCAAAATTTAGGGCTGCACTGCTTACAAGGACCTCAACTTGGGTACACCTTAAATATCCCAGGAAATATAAAAATGGTTCAAAAAATTGTGGTACTTACGTACGATGGAATATCCCTCAGCCATGAAATCAATGTCATAAGACCAGTAGCAGCAAAATGGGTGGATTCAGGTACGATGGTTCTAAGTGAAATAAGTCACACAGAAAAAGAAACTTATCATAAGATATCACTTATGAAGAACCTGTAAACATGGCTACACTTGAACTGAGTTAGGAAAGAGAACAGGGTCTCACATTTAGAAAACACTCTTATGCTGGCTTAAGGGGGAAGGAGAGGTGGGGTGATGCATAAAACCAGAGTTTGATATAAGCACAGGTACCGTTCCAAAAACCAACTATGGAATAGACAAGACCTACACCTTCCTCAGTGAAAGGGACTCAAAACCCCATATTTCCCGCAGAGGAATATATCTGACTAGTAAGAATCTTAGAACCTATGTATTGATATGTCTCCGTAAGGGAATCAAGTGTGTCTAGACTGGCATAAACATGGCAGCGAGAATCAGCTCAAACCCAGTATAAAAAGGAATTTCAAAAACAAAACAGAAAAACTGGGAAATTCTTTACAATTCCTTCAGGGTCTCTGATGAAACCTGGAATGAACCGTTCTACAACGACAGCTGGAGGTGGCATAAGGAGGGACACTTGGGACTGAGACGATTGGTGAGATTGGGTGAGCAAATGCAGACCCTTTAAAGCAATAACTCATGGCACCCATTCCATGGGTCCCAACTCTCCAGGTTGAAGGGAATATTACTACAGCTATAACATGTACGGGAAACCTAGAGAACAGACCCACTGTGAATACGAAAGGTTTCTAAAACTCAACGAATAGTCCCTCTCCTGTTGCTCCAGTTTGACTTTCCATGTGCTTTACTATCAACCTCCCAACTTGGAGAGAAAGCCCCTTTAAGCTCCTGGTTCGCACAGGTTGCCAATTTGGCAGAGGATGAAAGGGAAGAGGGAGAACCAATGAGAGAGTAGCTGTTAGGCATTTGGACGGGCACATATCACTGTAATTTCCCGGCAGGAAGAAGAATTAACCAAAGTCTCAGCCACCCACCGGCAACCAGTATAGGTCCTGAACCAAAATTTTGGACTTGCGGTCAGCTCACCAAAAACGAGTTGAAAAATGGAGCTCAGGGGCACAGCAATTCACAAACTGGCCGAGTAATAAAGGACAACTATCATCCAAAAATCAGTTGAGGGAAGGCAACGAGGCGGACTTGAAAGCGAGGCAGAATAGCAGGAAACAGATTTCAAGAGGTACGTTGGAATCACCTTTAAAGCACAGGAAGAGTGGCACAACTTCGACAATGATGCACTTGGCCAAAAGGGCGTATGCTTTTTCTCCTGAATATATTCAGGAGAAAACGCATATGCCCTTTTTGGCCAAGCAAGCAAGCGGGCAATGCAAATCTGCACTACAAAGAAGTATCACTTCCGACCGGTCAAAAGGGACATCCACAAAATGTGTAAAAACCAGAAAGGCAAGACAGGCCCTGGAGAACAGGGAGCCTTGTTATGCTGATGGGCCGGAAGTAAATTGCCAACTGCCTCTCTGGAGGAGTACATTGTGTTCCCTAAAACAAGTAAACAACAGAGCTACAGAGCCAAGTGCACTTCCAGTCTAGGGAATGTACCTTGGGAAAACTGAAAATCAATAAGACAGAGCCACCCCAAAATTTAGGTCTGCACTGCTTACAAGGACCTCAACTTGGGTACACCTTAAATATCCCAGGAAATATAAAAATGGTTCAAAAAATTGTGGTACTTACGTACGATGGAATATCCCTCAGCCATGAAATCAATGTCATAAGACCAGTAGCAGCAAAATGGGTGGATTCAGGTACGATGATTCTAAGTGAAATAAGTCACAGAGAAAAAGAAACTTATCATAAGATATCACTTATGAAGATTCTGTAAACATGGCTACACTTGAACTGAGTTAGGAAAGAGAACAGTGTCTCACATTTAGAAAACACTCTTATACCTGCTTAAGGGGGAAGGAGAGGTGGGGTGATGCATAAAACCAGAGTTTGATACAAGCACAGTTACCGTTCCAAAAACCAACTATGGAATAGGCAAGACCTACACCTTCCTCAGTGAAAGGGACTCAAAACCCCATATTTCGCGCAGAGGAATATATCTGACTAGTAAGAATCTTAAAACCTATGTATTGATATGTCTCCATAAGGGAATCAAGTGTGTCTAGACTGGCATAAACATGGCAGCGAGAATCAGCTCAAACTCACTATAAAAAGGAATTTCAAAAACAAAACAAAAAAACTGGGAAATTCTTTACAATTCCTTCAGGGTCTCTGATGAAACCTGGAATGAACCGTTCTACAACGACAGCTGGAGGTGGCATAAGGAGGGACACTTGGGACTGAGAGGATTGGTGAGATTGGGTGAGCAAATGCAGACCCTTTAAAGCAATAATGCATGGCACCCATTCCATGGGTCCCAACTCTCCAGGTTGAAGGGAATATTACTAAAGTTATAACATGTACGGGAAACCTAGAGAACGGACACACTGTGAATACGAATGGTTTCTAAAATTCAACGAATAGTCCCTCTCCTGGTGCTCCGGTTTGACTTTCCATCTGCTTTACTATCAACCTCTCAACTTGGAGAGACAGCCCCTTTAACCTCCTGGTTCGCACAGGTTGCCAATTTGGCAGAGGATGAAAGGGAAGATGGAGATCCAATGAGAGTGTAGCTGTTAGGCATTTGGACGGGCAAATATCACTCTAACTTCCGGGCACGAAGAAGAATTAACCAAAGTCTCAGCCACCCACCGGGAACCAGCATAGGTACTGAACCAAAATTTTGGACCTGCGGTCAGCTCACCAAAAACGAGTTGAATAATGGAGATCAGGGGCACAGCAACAAACAACCGTCCAAGTAAAAAAGGACAACTATCATCCAAAAATCTGTTGAGGGAAGGCAACGACGCGGACTTGAATGCGAGGCAGAATAGCAGGAAACAGATTTCAAGAGGTACGTTGGAATCGCCTTTAAAGCACAGGGAGAGGGGCACAACTTCGACAATGATGCACTTGGCCAAAAAGGGCGTATGCGTTTTCTCCTGAATATATTCAGGAGAAAACGCATACGCCCATTTTGGCCAAGCAAGCAAGCGGGCAATGCAAATCTGCACTACAAAGAAGTATCACTTCCGACCGGTCAAAAGGGACATCCACAAAATGTGTAAAAACCAGAAAGGCAAGACAGGCCCTGGAGAACAGGGAGCCTTGTTATGCTGATGGGCGGGATGTAAATTGCCAACTGCCTCTCTGGAGGAGTGCATTGTGTTCCCTAAAACAAGTAAACAACAGAGCTACAGAGCCAAGGGCACTTCCAGTCTAGGGAATATACCTTGGGAAAACTGAAAATCAATAAGACAGAGCCACCCCAAAATTTAGGGCTGCACTGCTTACAAGGACCTCAACTTGGGTACACCTTAAATATCCCAGGAAATATAAAAATGGTTCAAAAAATTGTGGTACTTACGTACGATGGAATATCCCTCAGCCATGAAATCAATGTCATAAGACCAGTAGCAGCAAAATGGGTGGATTCAGGTACGATGGTTCTAAGTGAAATAAGTCACACAGAAAAAGAAACTTATCATAAGATATCACTTATGAAGAACCTGTAAACATGGCTACACTTGAACTGAGTTAGGAAAGAGAACAGTGTCTCACATTTAGAAAACACTCTTATGCCTGCTTAAGGGGGAAGGAGAGGTGGGGTGATGCATAAAACCAGAGTTTGATATAAGCACAGGTACCGTTCCAAAAACCAACTATGGAATAGACAAGACCTACACCTTCCTCAGTGAAAGGGACTCAAAACCCCATATTTCCCGCAGAGGAATATATCTGACTAGTAAGAATCTTAGAACCTATGTATTGATATGTCTCCGTAAGGGAATCAAGTGTGTCTAGACTGGCATAAACATGGCAGCGAGAATCACCTCAAACCCACTATAAAAAGGAATTTCAAAAACAAAACAAAAAAACTGGGAAATTCTTTACAATTCCTTCAGGATCTCTGATGAAACCTGGAATGAACCGTTCTACAACGACAGCTGGAGGTGGCATAAGGAGGGATACTTAGGACTGAGACGATTGGTGAGATTGGGTGAGCAAATGCAGACCCTTTAAAGCAATAACTCATGGCACCCATTCCATGGGTCCCAACTCTCCAGGTTGAAGGGAATATTACTACAGTTATAACATGTACGAGAAACCTAGAGAACGGACACACTGTGAATATGAAAGGTTTCTAAAACTCAACTAATAGTCCCTCTCCTGGTGCTCCGGTTTGACTTTCCATCTGCTTTACTATCAATCTCCTAACTTGGAGAGACAGCCCCTTCAACCTCCTGGTTCACACAGGTTTCCAATTTGGCAGAGGATGAAAGGGAAGAGGGAGAACCAATGAGAGAGTAGCTGTTAGGTATTTGGTCGGGCACATATCACTGTAACTTCATGGTAGGAAGAAGAATTAACCAAAGTCTCAGCCCCCCACCGGGAACCAGTATAGGTCCTGAACCAAAATTTTGGACTTGCGGTCAGCTCACCAAAAACGAGTTGAAAAATGGAGCTCAGGGGCACAGCAATTCACAAACTGGCCGAGTAATAAAGGACAACTATCGTCCAAAAATCTGTTGAGGGAAGGCAACGAGGCGGACTTGAAAGCGAGGCAGAATAGCAGGAAACAGATTTCAAGAGGTACGTTGGAATCGCCTTTAAAGCACAGGAAGAGGGGCACAACTTCAACAATGATGCACTTGGCCAAAAAGGGCGTATGCGTTTTCTCCTGAATATATTCAGGAGAAAACGCATACGCCCTTTTTGGCCAAGCAAGCAAGCGGGCAATGCAAATCTGCACTACAAAGAAGTATCACTTCCCACCGGTCAAAGGGACATCCACCAAATGTGTAAAAACCAGAAAGGCAAGACAGGCCCTGGAGAACAGGGAGCCTTGTTATGCTGATGGGCGGGATGTAAATTGCCAACTGCCTCTCTGGAGGAGTGCATTGTGTTCCCTAAAACAAGTAAACAACAGAGCTACAGAGCCAAGGGCACTTCCAGTCTAGGGAATATACCTTGGGAAAACGGAAAATCAATAAGACAGAGCCACCCCAAAATTTAGGGCTGCACTGCTTACAAGGACCTCAACTTGGGTACACCTTAAATATCCCAGGAAATATAAAAATGGTTCAAAAAATTGTGGTACTTACGTACGATGGAATATCCCTCAGCCATGAAATCAATGTCATAAGACCAGTAGCAGCAAAATGGGTAGATTCAGGTACGATGATTCTAAGTGAATTAAGTCACAGAGAAAAAGAAACTTATCATAAGATATCACTTATGAAGATCCTGTAAACGTGGCTACACTTGAACTGAGTTAGGAAAGAGAACAGTGTCTCACATTTAGAAAACACTCTTATGCCTGCTTAAAGGGGAAGGAGAGGTGGGGTGATGATTAAACCCAGAGTTTGATATAAGCACAGGTACCGTTCCAAAAACCAACTATGGAATAGACAAGACCTGCACCTTCCTCAGTGAAAGGGACTCAAAACCCCATATTTCCCGCAGAGGAATATATCTGACTAGTAAGAAACTTAAAACCTATGTATTGATATGTCTCCGTAAGGGAATCAAGTGTGTCTAGACTGACATAAACATGGCAGCGAGAATCAGCTCAAACCCACTATAAAAGGAATTTCAAAAACAAAACAAAAAAACTGGGAAATTCTTTACAATTCCTTCAGGGTCTCTGATGAACCCTGGAACGACCCTATCTACAACGACAGCTGGATGTGGCATAAGGCTGGACACTTGGGACTGAGACGATTGGTGAGATTTGGTGAGCAAATGCAGACCCTTTAAAGCAATAATGCATGGACCCCATTCCATGGGTCCCAACTCTCCAGGTTGAAGGGAATATTACTACAGTTATAACATGTACCGGAAACCTAGAGAACGGACACACTGTGAATACGAAAGGTTTCTAAAACTCAACCAATAGTCCCTCTCCTGGTGCTCTGGTTTAACTTTCCATCTGCTTTACTATCAACCTCCCAACTTGGAGAGACAGCCCCTTTAACCTCCTGGTTCGCACAGGTTGCCAATTTGGCAGAGGATGAAAGGGAAGAGGGAGAACCAATGAGAGAGTAGCTGTTAGGCATTTGGACGGGCACATATCACTGTAATTTCCCGGCAGGAAGAAGAATTAACCAAAGTCTCAGCCACCCACCGGGAAGCAGTATAGGTCCTGAACCAAAATTTTGGACTTGCGGTCAGCTCACCAAAAACGAGTTGAAAAATGGAGCTCAGGGGCACAGCAATTCACAAACTGGCCGAGTAATAAAGGACAACTATCATCCAAAAATCTGTTGAGGGAAGGCAACGAGGCGGACTTGAAAGCGAGGCAGAATAGCAGGAAACAGATTTCAAGAGGTACGTTGGAATCGCCTTTAAAGCACAGGAAGAGGGGCACAACTTCGACAATGATGCACTTGGCCAAAAAGGGCATATGCGTTTTCTCCTGAATATATTCAGGAGAAAACGCATACGCCCTTTTTGGCCAAGCAAGCAAGCGGGCAATGCAAATCTGCACAACAAAGAAGTATCACTTCCCACCGGTCAAAAGGGACATCCACAAAATGTGTAAAAACCAGAAAGGCAAGACAGGCCCTGGAGAACAGGGAGCCTTGTTATGCTGATGGGCGGGATGTAAATTGCCAACTGCCTCTCTGGAGGAGTGCATTGTGTTCCCTAAAACAAGTAAAGAACAGAGCTACCGAGCCAAGGGCACTTCCAGTCTAGGGAATATACATTGGGAAAACTGAAAATCAATAAGACAGAGCCACCCCAAAATTTAGGGCTGCACTGCTTACAAGGACCTCAAATTGGGTACACCTTAAATATCCCAGGAAATATAAAAATGGTTCAAAAAATTGTGGTACTTACGTACGATGGAATATCCCTCAGCCATGAAATCAATGTCATAAGACCAGTACCAGCAAAATGGGTAGATTCAGGTACGATGATTCTAAGTGAAATAAGTCACAGAGAAAGAAACTTATCATAAGATATCACTTATGAAAATCCTGTAAACATGGCTACACTTGAACTGAGTTAGGAAAGAGAACAGTGTCTCACATTTAGAAAACACTCTTATGCCTGCTTAAGGGGGAAGGAGAGGTGGGGTGATGCATAAACCCAGAGTTTGATATAAGCACAGGTACCGTTCCAAAAACCAACTATGGAATAGACAAGACCTACACCTTCCTCAGTGAAAGGGACTCAAAACCCCATATTTCCCTCAGAGGAATATATCTGACTAGTAAGAATCTTAAAACCTATGTATTGATATGTCTCCGTAAGGGAATCAAGTGTGTCTAGACTGGCATAAACATGGCAGCGAGAATCAGCTCAAACCCACTATAAAAAGGAATTTCAAAAACAAAACAAAAAAACTGGGAAATTCTTTACAATTCCTTCAGGGTCTCTGATGAAAGCTGGAATGACCCTATCTACAACGACAGCTGGATGTGGCATAAGGCTGGACACTTGGGACTGAGGCGATTTGTGAGATTGGGTGAGAAAATGCAGACCCTTCAAAGCAATAATGCATGGCACCCATTCCATGGGTCCCAACTCTCCAGGTTGAAGGGAATATTACTACAGTTATAACATGTACGAGAAACCTAGAGAACGGACACACTGTGAATATGAAAGGTTTCTAAAACTCAACTAATAGTCCCTCTCCTGGTGCTCCGGTTTGACTTTCCATCTGCTTTACTATCAATCTCCTAACTTGGAGAGACAGCCCCTTCAACCTCCTGGTTCACACAGGTTTCCAATTTGGCAGAGGATGAAAGGGAAGAGGGAGAACCAATGAGAGTGTAGCTGTTAGGTATTTGGTCGGGCACATATCACTCTAACTTCCCGGCAGGAAGAAGAATTAACCAAAGTCTCAGCCACCCACCGGGAACCAGTATAGGTCCTGAACCAAAATTTTGGACTTGCGGTCAGCTCACCAAAAACGAGTTGAAAAATGGAGCTCAGGGGCACAGCAATTCACAAACTGGCCGAGTAATAAAGGACAACTATCGTCCAAAAATCTGTTGAGGGAAGGCAACGAGGCGGACTTGAAAGCGAGGCAGAATAGCAGGAAACAGATTTCAAGAGGTACGTTGGAATCGCCTTTAAAGCACAGGACGAGGGGCAGAACTTCGACAATGATGCACTTGGCCAAAAAGGGCGTATGCGTTTTCTCCTGAATATATTCAGGAGAAAACGCATACGCCCTTTTTGGCCAAGCAAGCAAGCGGGCAATGCAAATCTGCACTACAAAGAAGTATCACTTCCCACCGGTCAAAAGGGACATCCACAAAATGTGTAAAAACCAGAAATGCAAGACAGGCCCTGGAGAACAGGGAGCCTTGTTATGTTAATGGGCGGGATGTAAATTGCCAACTGCCTCTCTGGAGGAGTGCATTGTGTTCCCTAAAACAAGTAAAGAACAGAGCTACAGAGCCAAGGGCACTTCCAGTCTAGGGAATATACCTTGGGAAAACGGAAAATCAATAATACAGAGCCACCCCAAAATTTAGGGCTGCACTGCTTACAAGGACCTCAACTTGGGTACACCTTAAATATCCCAGGAAATATAAAAATGGTTCAAAAAATTGTGGTATTTACGTACGATGGAATATCCCTCAGCCATGAAATCAATGGCATAAGACCAGTAGCAGCAAAATGGGTGGATTCAGGTACGATGATTCTAAGTGAAATAAGTCACACAGAAAAAGAAACTTATCATAAGATATCACTTATGAAGATCCTGTAAACATGGCTACACTTGAACTGAGTTAGGAAAGAGAACAGTGTCTCACATTTAGAAAACACTCTTATGCCTGCTTAAGGGGGAAGGAGAAGTGGGGTGATGCATAAAACCTGAGTTTGATATAAGCACAGGTACCGTTCCAAAAACCAACTATGGAATAGACAAGAGCTAAACCTTCCTCAGTGAAAGGGACTCAAAACCCCATATTTCCCTCAGAGGAATATATCTGACTAGAAAGAATCTTAAAACCTATGTATTGATATGTCTCCGTAAGGGAATCAAGTGTGTCTAGACTGGCATAAACATGGCAGCGAGAATCAGCTCAAACCCACTATAAAAAGGAATTTCAAAAACAAAACAAAAAAACAGGGAAATTCTTTACAATTCCTTCAGGGTCTCTGATGAAACCTGGAATGACCCTATCTATAACGACAGCTGGATGTGGCATAAGGCTGGACACTTGGGACTGAGACGATTGGTGAGATTGGGTGAGCAAATGCAGACCCTTTAAGGCAATAATGCATGGCACCCATTCCATGGGTCCCAACTCTCCAGGTTGAAGGGAATATTACTACAGTTATAACATGTACGAGAAACCTAGAGAACGGACACACTGTGAATATGAAAGGTTTCTAAAACTCAACTAATAGTCCCTCTCCTGGTGCTCCGGTTTGACTTTCCATCTGCTTTACTATCAATCTCCCAACTTGGAGAGACAGCCCCTTGAACCTCCTGGTTCACACAGGTTTCCAATTTGGCAGAGGATGAAAGGGAAGAGGGAGAACCAATGAGAGAGTAGCTGTTAGGTATTTGGTCGGGCACGTATCACACTAACTTCGCGGTAGGAAGAATAATTAACCAAAGTCTCAGCCCCCCACCGGGAACCAGTATAGGTCCTGAACCAAAATTTTGGACTTGCGGTCAGCTCACCAAAAACGAGTTGAAAAATGGAGCTCAGGGGCACAGCAATTCACAAACTGGCCAAGTAATAAAGGACAACTATCGTCCAAAAATCTGTTGAGGGAAGGCAACGAGGCGGACTTGAAAGCGAGGCAGAATAGCAGGAAACAGATTTCAAGAGGTACGTTGGAATCGCCTTTAAAGCACAGGAAGAGGGGCACAACTTCGACAATGATGCACTTGGCCAAAAAGGGCGTATGCGTTTTCTCCTGAATATATTCAGGAGAAAACGCATACGCCCTTTTTGGCCAAGCAAGCAAGCGGGCAATGCAAATCTGCACTACAAAGAAGTATCACTTCCCACCGGCCAAAGGGACATCCACCAAATGTGTAAAAACCAGAAAGGCAAGACAGGCCCTGGAGAACAGGGAGCCTTGTTATGCTGATGGGCGGGATGTAAATTGCCAACTGCCTCTCTGGAGGAGTGCATTGTGTTCCCTAAAACAAGTAAACAACAGAGCTACAGAGCCAAGGGCACTTCCAGTCTAGGGAATATACTTTGGGAAAACTGAAAATCAATAAGACAGAGCCACCCCAAAATTTAGGGCTGCACTGCTTACAAGGACCTCAACTTGGGTACACCTTAAATATCCCAGGAAATATAAAAATGGTTCAAAAAATTGTGGTACTTACGTACGATGGAATATCCCTCAGCCATGAAATCAATGTCATAAGACCAGTAGCAGCAAAATGGGTAGATTCAGGTACGATGATTCTAAGTGAAATAAGTCACAGAGAAAAAGAAACTTATCATAAGATATCACTTATGAAGGTCCTGTAAACGTGGCTACACTTGAACTGAGTTAGGAAAGAGAACAGTGTCTCACATTTAGAAAACACTCTTATGCCAGCTTAAAGGGGAAGGAGAGGTGGGGTGATGCATAAACCCAGAGTTTGATATAAGCACAGGTACCGTTCCAAAAACCAACTATGGAATAGACAAGACCTGCACCTTCCTCAGTGAAAGGGACTCAAACCCCCATATTTCCCGCAGAGGAATATATCTGACTAGTAAGAATCTTAAAACCTATGTATTGATATGTCTCCGTAAGGGAATCAAGTGTGTCTAGACTGGCATAAACATGGCAGCGAGAATCAGCTCAAACACACTATAAAAGGAATTTCAAAAACAAAACAAAAAAACTGGGAAATTCTTTACAATTCCTTCAGGGTCTCTGATGAACCCTGGAACGACCCTATCTACAACGACAGCTGGATGTGGCATAAGGCTGGACACTTGGGACTGAGACGATTGGTGAGATTTGGTGAGCAAATGCAGACCCTTTAAAGCAATAATGCATGGCACCCATTCCATGGGTCCCAACTCTCCAGGTTGAAGGGAATATTACTACAGTTATAACATGTACCGGAAACCTAGAGAACGGACACACTGTGAATACAAAAGGTTTCTAAAGCTCAACGAATAGTCCCTCTCCTGGTGCTCCAGTTTGACTTTCTATCTGCTTTACTATCAACCTCCCAACTTGGAGAGAAAGCCCCTTTAACCTCCTGGTTCGCACAGGTTGCCAATTTGGCAGAGGATGAAAGGGAAGAGGGAGAACCAATGAGAGAGTAGCTGTTAGGCATTTGGACGGGCACATATCACTGTAATTTCCCAGCAGGAAGAAAAATTAACCAAAGTCTCAGCCACCCACCGGCAACCAGTATAGGTCCTGAACCAAAATTTTGGACTTGCGGTCAGCTCACCAAAAACGAGTTGAAAAATGGAGCTCAGGGGCACAGCAATTCACAAACTGGCTGAGTAATAAAGGACAACTATCATCCAAAAACCTGTTGAGGGAAGGCAACGAGGCGGACTTGAAAGCGAGGCAGAATAGCAGGAAACAGATTTCAAGAGGTACGTTGGAATCGCCTTTAAAGCACAGGAAGAGGGGCACAATTTCGACAATGATGCACTTGGCCAAAAAGGGCGTATGCGTTTTCTCCTGAATATATTCAGGAGAAAACGCATACGCCCTTTTTGGCCAAGCAAGCAAGCGGGCAATGCAAATCTGCACTACAAAGAAGTATCACTTCCCACCGGTCAAAAGGGACATCCACAAAATGTGTAAAAACCAGAAAGGCAAGACAGGCCCTGGAGAACAGGGAGCCTTGTTATGCTGATGGGCGGGATGTAAATTGCCAACTGCCTCTCTGGAGGAGTGCATTGTGTTCCCTAAAACAAGTAAAGAACAGAGCTACAGAGCCAAGGGCACTTCCAGTCTAGGGAATATACCTTGGGAAAACTGAAAATCAATAAGACAGAGACACCCCAATCTTTAGGGCTGCACTGCTTACAAGGACCTCAACTTGGGTACACCTTAAATATCCCAGGAAATATAAAAATGGTTCAAAAAATTGTGGTACTTACGTACGATGGAATATCCCTCAGCCATGAAATCAATGTCATAAGACCAGTAGCAGCAAAATGGGTAGATTCAGGTACGATGATTCTAAGTGAAATAAGTCACAGAGAAAAAGAAACTTATCATAAGATATCACTTATGAAGATCCTGTAAACATGGCTACACTTGAACTGAGTTAGGAAAGAGAACAGTGTCTCACATTTAGAAAACACTCTTATGCCTGCTTAAGGGGGAAGGAGAAGTGGGGTGATGCATAAAACTTGAGTTTGATATAAGCACAGGTACCGTTCCAAAAACCAACTATGGAATAGACAAGAGCTACACCTTCCTCAGTGAAAGGGACTCAAAACCCCATATTTCCCGCAGAGGAATATATCTGTCTAGTAAGAATCTTAAAACCTATGTATTGATAAGTCTCCGTAAGGGAATTAAGTGTGTCTAGACTGGCATAAACATGGCAGCGAGAATCAGCTCAAACCCACTATAAAAAGGAATTTCAAAAACAAAACAAAAAAACAGGGAAATTCTTTACAATTCCTTCAGGGTCTCTGATGAAACCTGGAATGACCCTATCTACAACGACAGCTGGATGTGGCATAAGGCTGGACACTTGGGACTGAGACGATTGGTGAGATTGGGTGAAGAAATGCAGACCCTTTAAAGCAATAATGCATGGCACCCATTCCATGGGTCCCAACTCTCCAGGTTGAAGGGAATATTACTACAGTTATAACATGTACGAGAAACCTAGAGAACGGACACACTGTGAATATGAAAGGTTTCTAAAACTCAACTAATAGTCCCTCTCCTGGTGCTCCGGTTTGACTTTCCATCTGCTTTACTATCAATCTCCCAACTTGGAGAGACAGCCCCTTGAACCTCCTGGTTCACACAGGTTTCCAATTTGGCAGAGGATGAAAGGGAAGAGGGAGAACCAATGAGAGAGTAGCTGTTAGGTATTTGGTCGGGCACGTATCACTCTAACTTCGCGGTAGGAAGAATAATTAACCAAAGTCTCAGCCCCCCACCGGGAACCAGTATAGGTCCTGAACCAAAATTTTGGACTTGCGGTCAGCTCACCAAAAACGAGTTGAAAAATGGAGCTCAGGGGCACAGCAATTCACAAACTGGCCAAGTAATAAAGGACAACTATCGTCCAAAAATCTGTTGAGGGAAGGCAACGAGGCGGACTTGAAAGCGAGGCAGAATAGCAGGAAACAGATTTCAAGAGGTACGTTGGAATCGCCTTTAAAGCACAGGAAGAGGGGCACAACTTCGACAATGATGCACTTGGCCAAAAAGGGCGTATGCGTTTTCTCCTGAATATATTCAGGAGAAAACGCATACGCCCTTTTTGGCCAAGCAAGCAAGCGGGCAATGCAAATCTGCACTACAAAGAAGTATCACTTCCCACCGGTCAAAGGGACATCCACCAAATGTGTAAAAACCAGAAAGGCAAGACAGGCCCTGGAGAACAGGGAGCCTTGTTATGCTGATGGGCGGGATGTAAATTGCCAACTGCCTCTCTGGAGGAGTGCATTGTGTTCCCTAAAACAAGTAAAGAACAGAGCTACAGAGCCAAGGGCACTTCCAGTCTAGGGAATATACCTTGGGAAAACTGAAAATCAATAAGACAGAGCCACCCCAAAATTTAGGGCTGCACTGCTTACAAGGACCTCAACTTGGGTACACCTTAAATATCCCAGGAAATATAAACATGGTTCAAAAAATTGTGGTACTTACCTACGATGGAATATCCCTCAGCCATGAAATCAATGTCATAAGACCAGTAGCAGCAAAATGGGTAGATTCAGGTACGATGATTCTAAGTGAAATAAGTCACAGAGAAAGAAACTTATCATAAGATATCACTTATGAAGATACTGTAAACATGGCTACACTTGAACTGAGTTAGGAAAGAGAACAGTGTCTCACATTTAGAAAACACTCTTATGCCTGCTTAAGGGGGAAGGAGAGGTGGGGTGATGCATAAACCCAGAGTTTGATACAAGCACAGGTACCGTTCCAAAAACCAACTATGGAATAGACAAGACCTACACCTTCCTCAGTGAAAGGGACTCAAAACCCCATATTTCCCGCAGAGGAATATATGTGACTAGTAAGAATATTAAAACCTATGTATTGATATGTCTCTGAAAGGGAATCAAGTGTGTCTAGACTGACATAAACATGGCAGCGAGAATCAGCTCAAACAGACGATAAAAAGGAATTTCAAAAACAAAACAAAAAAACTGGGAAAATCTTTACAATTCCTTCAGGGTCTCTGATGAACCCTGGAATGACCCTATCTACAACGACAGCTGGATGTGGCATAAGGCTGGACACTTGGGACTGAGACGATTGGTGAGATTTGGTGAGCAAATGCAGACCCTTTAAAGTAATAATGCATGGCACCCATTCCATGGGTCCCAACTCTCCAGGTTGAAGGGAATATTACTACAGTTATAACATGTACCGGAAACCTAGAGAAAGGACACACTGTGAATACGAAAGGTTTCTAAAACTCAACGAATACTCCCTATCCTGGTGCTCCGATTTGACTTTCCATCTGCTTTACTATCAACCTCCCAACTTGGAGAGACAGCCCCTTTAACCTCCTGGTTCGCACAGGTTTCCAATTTGGCAGAGGATGAAAGGGAAGAGGGAGAACCAATGAGAGAGTAGCTGTTAGGTATTTGGTCAGGCACATATCACTCTAACTTCCCGGCAGGAAGAAGTATTAACCAAAGTCCCAGCCACCCACCGGGAACCAGTATAGGTCCTGAACCAAAATGTTGGACTTGCGGTCAGCTCACCAAAAACGAGTTGAAAAATGGAGCTCAGGGGCACAGCAATTCACAAACTGGCCGAGTAATAAAGGACAACTATCATCCAAAAATCTGTTGAGGGAAGGCAACGAGGCGGACTTGAAAGCGAGGCAGAATAGCAGGAAACAGATTTCAAGAGGTACGTTGGAATCGCCTTTAAAGCACAGGAAGAGGGGCACAACTTCGACAATGATGCACTTGGCCAAAAAGGGCATATGCGTTTTCTACTGAATATATTCAGGAGAAAACGCATACGCCGTTTTTGGCCAAGCAAGCAAGCGAGCAATGCAAATCTGCACTACAAAGAAGTATCAATTCCCACCGGTCAAAAGGGACATCCACAAAATGTGTAAAAACCAGAAAGGCAAGACAGGCCCTGGAGAACAGGGAGCCTTGTTATGCTGATGGGTGGGATGTAAATTGCCAACTGCCTCTCTGGAGGAGTGCATTGTGTTCCCTAAAACAAGTAAAGAACAGAGCTACAGAGCCAAGGGCACTTCCAGTCTAGGGAATATACCTTGGGAAAACTGAAAATCAATAAGACAGAGCCACCCCAAAATTTAGGGCTGCACTGCTTACAAGGACCTCAACTTGGGTACACCTTAAATATCCCAGGAAATATAAAAATGGTTCAAAAAATTGTGGTACTTACGTATGATGGAATATCCCTCAGCCATGAAATCAATGTCATAAGACCAGTAGCAGCAAAATGGGTAGATTCAGGTACGATGATTCTAAGTGAAATAAGTCACAGAGAAAGAAACTTATCATAAGATATCACTTATGAAGATCCTGTAAACATGGCTACACTTGAACTGAGTTAGGAAAGAGAACAGTGTCTCACATTTAGAAAACACTCTTATGCCTGCTTAAGGGGGAAGGAGAGGTGGGGTGATGCATTAACACAGAGTTTGATATAATCACAGGTACCGTTCCAAAAACCAACTATGGAATAGACAAGACCTACACCTTCCTCAGTGAAAGGGACTAAAAACCCCATATTTCCCGCAGAGGAATATATCTGACTAGTAAGAATCTTAAAACCTATGTATTGATATGTGTCCGTAAGGGAATCAAGTGTGTCTAGACTGGCATAAACATGGCAGCGAGAATCAGCTCAAACCCACTATAAAAAGGAATTTCAAAAACAAAACAAAAAAACTGGGAAATTCTTTACAATTCCTTCAGGGTCTCTGATGAAACCTGGAATGACCCTATCTACAACGACAGCTGGATGTGGCATAAGGCTGGACACTTGGGACTGAGGCGATTGGTGAGATTGGGTGAGCAAATGCAGACCCTTTAAAGCAATAATGCATGGCACCCATTCCATGGGTCCCAACTCTCCAGGTTGAAGGGAATATTACTACAGTTATAACATGTACCGGAAAACTAGAGAATGGACACACTGTGAATACGAAAGGTTTCTAAAACTCAACGAATAGTCCCTCTCCTGGTGCTCTGGTTTAACTTTCCATCTGCTTTACTATCAACCTCCCAACTTGGAGAGACAGCCCCTT
The DNA here is from genome assembly GCF_949752795.1 of Hyperoodon ampullatus. NCBI lineage: Eukaryota > Metazoa > Chordata > Mammalia > Artiodactyla > Ziphiidae > Hyperoodon > Hyperoodon ampullatus. The sequence goes on along the minus strand of NW_027640990.1, from coordinate 305,180 downwards.
TAACCTCCTGGTTCGCACAGGTTGCCAATTTGGCAGAGGATGAAAGGGAAGAGGGAGAACCAATGAGAGAGTAGCTGTTAGGCATTTGGACGGGCACATATCACTGTAATTTCCCGACAGGAAGAAGAATTAACCAAAATCTCAGCCACCCACCGGGAACCAGTATAGGTCCTGAACCAAAATTTTGGACTTGCGGTCAGCTCACCAAAAACGAGTTGAAAAATGGAGCTCAGGGGCACAGCAATTCACAAACTGGCCGAGTAATAAAGGACAACTATCATCCAAAAATCTGTTGAGGGAAGGCAACGAGGCGGACTTGAAAGCGAGGCAGAATAGCAGGAAACAGATTTCAAGAGGTACGTTGGAATCGCCTTTAAAGCACAGGAAGAGGGGCACAACTTCGACAATGATGCACTTGGCCAAAAAGGGCGTATGCATTTTCTCCTGAATATATTCAGGAGAAAACGCATACGCCCTTTTTGGCCAAGCAAGCAAGCGGGCAATGCAAATCTGCACTACAAAGAAGTATCACTTCCCACCGGTCAAAAGGGACATCCACAAAATGTGTAAAAACCAGAAAGGCAAGACAGGCCCTGGAGAACAGGGAGCCTTGTTATGCTGATGGGCGGGATGTAAATTGCCAACTGCCTCTCTGGAGGAGTGCATTGTGTTCCCTAAAACAAGTAAAGAACAGAGCTACCGAGCCAAGGGCACTTCCAGTCTAGGGAATATACCTTGGGAAAACTGAAAATCAATAAGACAGAGCCACCCCAAAATTTAGGGCTGCACTGCTTACAAGGACCTCAAATTGGGTACACCTTAAATATCCCAGGAAATATAAAAATGGTTCAAAAAATTGTGGTACTTACGTACGATGGAATATCCCTCAGCCATGAAATCAATGTCATAAGACCAGTAGCAGCAAAATGGGTAGATTCAGGTACGATGATTCTAAGTGAAATAAGTCACAGAGAAAGAAACTTATCATAAGATATCACTTATGAAGATCCTGTAAACATGGCTACACTTGAACTGAGTTAGGAAAGAGAACAGTGTCTCACATTTAGAAAACACTCTTATGCCTGCTTAAGGGGGAAGGAGAGGTGGGGTGATGCATAAACCCAGAGTTTGATATAAGCACAGGTACCGTTCCAAAAACCAACTATGGAATAGACAAGACCTACACCTTCCTCAGTGAAAGGGACTCAAAACCCCATATTTCCCTCAGAGGAATATATCTGACTAGTAAGAATCTTAAAACCTATGTATTGATATGTCTCCGTAAGGGAATCAAGTGTGTCTAGACTGGCATAAACATGGCAGCGAGAATCAGCTCAAACCCACTATAAAAAGGAATTTCAAAAACAAAACAAAAAAAATGGGAAATTCCTTACAATTCCTTCAGGGTCTCTGATGAAACCTGGACTGACCCTAACTACAATGACAGCTGGATGTGGCATAAGGAGGGACACTTGGGACTGAGACGATTGGTAAGATTGGGTGAGCAAATGCAGACCCTTTAAAGCACAAATGCCTGGCACCAATTCCATGGGTCCCAACTCTCCAGGTTGAAGGGAATATTACTACAGATATAACATGTACGGGAATCCTAGAGAACGGACACACTGTGAATACGAAAGGTTTCTAAAACTCAACGAATAGTCCCTCTCCCGGTGCTCCGGTTTGACTTTCCATCTGCTTTATTGTCAACCTCCCAACTTGGAGAGACAGCCCCTTTAACCTCCTGGTTCGCACAGGTTGCCAATTTGGCAGAGGATGAAAGGGAAGAGGGAGAACCAATGAGAGAGTAGCTGTTAGGCATTTGGACGGGCACATATCACTGTAATTTCCCGGCAGGAAGAAGAATTAACCAAAGTCTCAGCCACCCACCGGGAATCAGTATAGATCCTGAACCAAAATTTTGGACTTGCGGTCAGCTCACCAAAAACGAGTTGAAAAATGGAGCTCAGGGGCACAGCAATTCACAAACTGGCCGAGTAATAAAGGACAACTATCGTCCAAAAATCTGTTGAGGGAAGGCAACGAGGCGGACTTGAAAGCGAGGCAGAATAGCAGGAAACAGATTTCAAGAGGTACGTTGGAATCGCCTTTAAAGCACAGGAAGAGGGGCACAACTTCGACAATGATGCACTTGGCCAAAAAGGGCGTATGCGTTTTCTCCTGAATATATTCAGGAGAAAACGCATACGCCCTTTTTGGCCAAGCAAGCAAGCGGGCAATGCAAATCTCCACTACAAAGAAGTATCACTTCCCACCGGTCAAAAGGGACATCCACAAAATGTGTAAAAACCAGAAAGGCAAGACAGGCCCTGGAGAACAGGGAGCCTTGTTATGCTGATGGGCGGGATGTAAATTGCCAACTGCCTCTCTGGAGGAGTGCATTGTGTTCCCTAAAACAAGTAAACAACAGAGCTACAGAGCCAAGGGCACTTCCAGTCTAGGGAATATACCTTGGGAAAACTGAAAATCAATAAGACAGAGCCACCCCAAAATTTAGGGCTGCACTGCTTACAAGGACCTCAACTTGGGTACACCTTAAATATCCCAGGAAATATAAAAATGGTTCAAAAAATTGTGGTACTTACGTACGATGGAATATCCCTCAGCCATGAAATCAATGTCATAAGACCAGTAGCAGCAAAATGGGTGGATTCAGGTACGATGATTCTAAGTGAAATAAGTCACACAGAAAAAGAAACTTATCATAAGATATCACTTATGAAGATTCTGTAAACATGGCTACACTTGAACTGAGTTAGGAAAGAGAACAGTGTCTCACATTTAGAAAACACTCTTATACCTTCTTAAGGGGGAAGGAGAGGTGGGGTGATGCATAAAACCAGAGTTTGATACAAGCACAGTTACCGTTCCAAAAACCAACTATGGAATAGACAAGACCTACACCTTCCTCAGTGAAAGGGACTCAAAACCCCATATTTCGCGCAGAGGAATATATCTGACTAGTAAGAATCTTAAAACCTATGTATTGATATGTCTCCGTAAGGGAATCAAGTGTGTCTAGACTGGCATAAACATGGCAGCGAGAATCAGCTCAAACTCACTATAAAAAGGAATTTCAACAACAAAACAAAAAAACTGGGAAATTCTTTACAATTCCTTCAGGGTCTCTGATGAAACCTGGAATGACCCTATGAACAACGACAGCTGGATGAGGCATAAGGCTGGACACTTGGGACTGAGAGGATTGGTGAGATTGGGTGAGCAAATGCAGACCCTTTAAAGCAATAATGCATGGCACCCATTCCATGGGTCCCAACTCTCCAGGTTGAAGGGAATATTACTAAAGTTATAACATGTACGGGAAACCTAGAGAACGGACACACTGTGAATACGAAAGGTTTCTAAAACTCAACGAATAGTCCCTCTCCTGGTGCTCCGGTTTGACTTTCCATCTGCTTTACTATCAACCTCTCAACTTGGAGAGACAGCCCCTTTAACCTCCTGGTTCGCACACGTTGCCAATTTGGCAGAGGATGAAAGGGAAGATGGAGATCCAATGAGAGTGTAGCTGTTAGGCATTTGGACGGGCAAATATCACTCTAACTTCCGGGCACGAAGAAGAATTAACCAAAGTCTCAGCCCCCCACTGGGAACCAGCATAGGTACTGAACCAAAATTTTGGACCTGCGGTCAGCTCACCAAAAACGAGTTGAATAATGGAGATCAGGGGCACAGCAACACACAAACTGGCCAAGTAAAAAAGGACAACTATCGTCCAAAAATCTATTGAGGGAAGGCAACGACGCAGACTTGAATGCGAGGCAGAATAGCAGGAAACAGATTTCAAGAGGTACGTTGGAATCGCCTTTAAAGCACAGGGAGAGGGGCACAACTTCGACAATGATGCACTTGGCCAAAAAGGGCGTATGCGTTTTCTCCTGAATATATTCAGGAGAAAATGCATACGCCCTTTTTGGCCAAGCAAGCAAGCGGGCAATGCAAATCTGCACTACAAAGAAGTATCACTTCCCACCGGTCAAAAGGGACATCCACAAAATGTGTAAAAACCAGAAAGGCAAGACAGGCCCTGGAGAACAGGGAGCCTTGTTATGCTGATGGGCGGGATGTAAATTGCCAACTGCCTCTCTGGAGGAGTGCATTGTGTTCCCTAAAACAAGTAAACAACAGAGCTACAGAGCCAAGGGAACTTCCAGTCTAGGGAATATACCTTGGGAAAACTGAAAATCAATAAGACAGAGCCACCCCAAAATTTAGGGCTGCACTGCTTACAAGGACCTCAACTTGGGTACACCTTAAATATCCCAGGAAATATAAAAATGGTTCAAAAAATTGTGGTACTTACGTACGATGGAATATCCCTCAGCCATGAAATCAATGTCATAAGACCAGTAGCAGCAAAATGGGTAGATTCAGGTACGATGATTCTAAGTGAAATAAGTCACAGAGAAAAAGAAACTTATCATAAGATATCACTTATGAAGATCCTGTAAACGTGGCTACACTTGAACTGAGTTAGGAAAGAGAACAGTGTCTCACATTTAGAAAACACTCTTATGCCTGCTTAAAGGGGAAGGAGAGGTGGGGTGATGCATAAACCCAGAGTTTGATATAAGCACAGGTACCGTTCCAAAAACAAACTATGGAATAGACAAGACCTGCACCTTCCTCAGTGAAAGGGACTCAAAACCCCATATTTCCCGCAGAGGAATATATCTGACTAGTAAGAATCTTAAAACCTATGTATTGATATGTCTCCGTAAGGGAATCAAGTGTGTCTAGACTGGCATAAACATGGCAGTGAGAATCAGCTCAAACACACTATAAAACGGAATTTCATAAACAAAACAAAAAAACTGGGAAATTCTTTACAATTCCTTCAGGGTCTCTGATGAACCCTGGAACGACCCTATCTACAACGACAGCTGGATGTGGCATAAGGCTGGACACTTGGGACTGAGACGATTGGTGAGATTTGGTGAGCAAATGCAGACCCTTTAAAGCAATAATGCATGGCACCCATTCCATGGGTCCCAACTCTCCAGGTTGAAGGGAATATTACTACAGTTATAACATGTACCGGAAACCTAGAGAACGGACACACTGTGAATACAAAAGGTTTCTAAAGCTCAACGAATAGTCCCTCTCCTGGTGCTCCAGTTTGACTTTCCATCTGCTTTACTATCAACCTCCCAACTTGGAGAGACAGCCCCTTTAACCTCCTGGTTCGCACAGGTTGCCAATTTGGCAGAGGATGAAAGGGAAGAGGGAGAACCAATAAGAGAGTAGCTGTTAGGCATTTAGACGGGCACATATCACTGTAATTGCCCAGCAGGAAGAAAAATTAACCAAAGTCTCAGCCACCCACCGGGAACCAGTATAGGTCCTGAACCAAAATTTTGGACTTGCGGTCAGCTCACCAAAAACGAGTTGAAAAATGGAGCTCAGGGGCACAGCAATTCACAAACTGGCCGAGTAATAAAGGACAACTATCATCCAAAAACCTGTTGAGGGAAGGCAACGAGGCGGACTTGAAAGCGAGGCAGAATAGCAGGAAACAGATTTCAAGAGGTACGTTGGAATCGCCTTTAAAGCACAGGAAGAGGGGCACAATTTCGACAATGATGCACTTGGCCAAAAAGGGCGTATGCGTTTTCTCCTGAATATATTCAGGAGAAAACGCATACGCCGTTTTTGGCCAAGCAAGCAAGCGGGCAATGCAAATCTGCACTACAAAGAAGTATCACTTCCCACCGGTCAAAAGGGACATCCACAAAATGTGTAAAAACCAGAAAGGCAAGACAGGCCCTGGAGAACAGGGAGCCTTGTTATGCTGATGGGCGGGATGTAAATTGCCAACTGCCTCTCTGGAGGAGTGCATTGTGTTCCCTAAAACAAGTAAAGAACAGAGCTACAGAGCCAAGGGCACTTCCAGTCTAGGGAATATACCTTGGGAAAACTGAAAATCAATAAGACAGAGACACCCCAATATTTAGGGCTGCACTGCTTACAAGGACCTCAACTTGGGTACACCTTAAATATCCCAGGAAATATAAAAATGGTTCAAAAAATTGTGGTACTTACGTACGATGGAATATCCCTCAGCCATGAAATCAATGTCATAAGACCAGTAGCAGCAAAATGGGTAGATTCAGGTACGATGATTCTAAGTGAAATAAGTCACAGAGAAAAAGAAACTTATCATAAGATATCACTTATGAAGATCCTGTAAACATGGCTACACTTGAACTGAATTAGGAAAGAGAACAGTGTCTCACATTTAGAAAACACTCTTATGCCTGCTTAAGGGGGAAGGAGAGGTGGGGTGATGCATAAACCCAGAGTTTGATATAAGCACAGGTACCGTTCCAAAAACCAACTATGGAATATACAAGACCTACACCTTCCTCAGTGAAAGGGACTCAAAACCCCATATTTCCCGCAGAGGAATATATCTGACTAGTAAGAATCTTAAAACCTATGTATTGATATGTCTCCATAAGGGAATCAAGTGTGTCTAGACTGGCATAAACATGGCAGCGAGAATCACCTCAAACCCACTATAAAACGGAATTTCATAAACAAAACAAAAAAACTGGGAAATTCTTTACAATTCCTTCAGGGTCTCTGATGAACCCTGGAATGACCCTATCTACAACGACAGCTGGATGTGGCATAAGGCTGGACACTTGGGACTGAGACGATTGGTGAGATTTGGTGAGCAAATGCAGACCCTTTAAAGCAATAATGCATGGCACCCATTCCATGGGTCCCAACTCTCCAGGTTGAAGGGAATATTACTATAGTTATAACATGTACCGGAAACCTAGAGAACGGACACACTGTGAATACGAAAGGATTCTAAAACTCAACGAATAGTTCCTCTCCTGGTGCTCCGGTTTGACTTTCCATCTGCTTTACTATCAACCTCCCAACTTGGAGAGACAGCCCCTTTAACCTCCTGGTTCGCACAGGTTGCCAATTTGGCAGAGGATGAAAGGGAAGAGGGAGAACCAATGAGAGAGTAGCTGTTAGGCATTTGGACGGGCACATATCACTGTAATTTCCCGGCCTGAAGAAGAATTAACCAAAGTCTCAGCCACCCACCGGGAACCAGTATAGGTCCTGAACCAAAATTTTGGACTTGCGGTCAGCTCACCAAAAACGAGTTGAAAAATGGAGCTCAGGGGCACAGCAATTCACAAACTGGCCGAGTAATAAAGGACAACTATCGTCCAAAAATCTGTTGAGGGAAGGCTACGAGGCGGACTTGAAAGCGAGGCAGAATAGCAGGAAACAGATTTCAAGAGGTACGTTGGAATCGCCTTTAAAGCACAGGAAGAGGGGCACAACTTCGACAATGATGCACTTGGCCAAAAAGGGCGTATGCGTTTTCTCCTGAATATATTCAGGAGAAAACGCATACGCCCTTTTGGCCAAGCAAGCAAGCGAGCAATGCAAATCTGCACTACAAAGAAGTATCACTTCCCACCGGTCAAAAGGGACATCCACAAAATGTGTAAAAACCAGAAAGGCAAGACAGGCCCTGGAGAACAGGGAGCCTTGTTATGCTGATGGGCGGGATGTAAATTGCCAACTGCCTCTCTGGAGGAGTGCATTGTGTTCCCTAAAACAAGTAAAGAACAGAGCTACAGAGCCAAGGGCACTTCCAGTCTAGGGAATATACCTTGGGAAAACTGAAAATCAATAAGACAGAGCCACCCCAAAATTTAGGGCTGCACTGCTTACAAGGACCTCAACTTGGGTACACCTTAAATATCCCAGGAAATATAAAAATGGTTCAAAAAATTGTGGTACTTACGTACGATGGAATATCCCTCAGCCATGAAATCAATGTCATAAGACCAGTAGCAGCAAAATGGGTGGATTCAGGTACGATGATTCTAAGTGAAATAAGTCACACAGAAAAAGAAACTTATCATAAGATATCACTTATGAAGATTCTGTAAACATGGCTACACTTGAACTGAGTTAGGAAAGAGAACAGTGTCTCACATTTAGAAAACACTCTTATACCTGCTTAAGGGGGAAGGAGAGGTGGGGTGATGCATAAAACCAGAGTTTGATACAAGCACAGTTACCGTTCCAAAAACCAACTATGGAATAGACAAGACCTACACCTTCCTCAGTGAAAGGGACTCAAAACCCCATATTTCGCGCAGAGGAATATATCTGACTAGTAAGAATCTTAAAACCTATGTATTGATATGTCTCCGTAAGGGAATCAAGTGTGTCTAGACTGGCATAAACATGGCAGCGAGAATCAGCTCAAACTCACTATAAAAAGGAATTTCAAAAACAAAACAAAAAAACTGGGAAATTCTTTACAATTCCTTCAGGGTCTCTGATGAAACCTGGAATGACCCTATGAACAATGACAGCTGGATGAGGCATAAGGCTGGACACTTGGGACTGAGAGGATTGGTGAGATTGGGTGAGCAAATGCAGACCCTTTAAAGCAATAATGCATGGCACCCATTCCATGGGTCCCAACTCTCCAGGTTGAAGGGAATATTACTAAAGTTATAACATGTACGGGAAACCTAGAGAACGGACACACTGTGAATACGAAAGGTTTCTAAAACTCAACGAATAGTCCCTCTCCTGGTGCTCCGGTTTGACTTTCCATCTGCTTTACTATCAACCTCTCAACTTGGAGAGACAGCCCCTTTATCCTCCTGGTTCGCACAGGTTGCCAATTTGGCAGAGGATGAAAGGGAAGATGGAGATCCAATGAGAGTGTAGCTGTTAGGCATTTGGACGGGCAAATATCACTCTAACTTCCGGGCACGAAGAAGAATTAACCAAAGTCTCAGCCCCCCACCGGGAACCAGCATAGGTACTGAACCAAAATTTTGGACCTGCGGTCAGCTCACCAAAAACGAGTTGAATAATGGAGATCAGGGGCACAGCAACACACAAACTGGCCAAGTAAAAAAGGACAACTATCGTCCAAAAATCTGTTGAGGGAAGGCAACGACGCAGACTTGAATGCGAGGCAGAATAGCAGGAAACAGATTTCAAGAGGTACGTTGGAATCGCCTTTAAAGCACAGGGAGAGGGGCACAACTTCGACAATGATGCACTTGGCCAAAAAGGGCGTATGCGTTTTCTCCTGAATATATTCAGGAGAAAACGCATACGCCCTTTTTGGCCAAGCAAGCAAGCGGGCAATGCAAATCTGCACTACAAAGAAGTATCACTTCCCACCGGTCAAAAGGGACATCCACAAAATGTGTAAAAACCAGAAAGGCAAGACAGGCCCTGGAGAACAGGGAGCCTTGTTATGCTGATGGGCGGGATGTAAATTGCCAACTGCCTCTCTGGAGGAGTGCATTGTGTTCCCTAAAACAAGTAAACAACAGAGCTACAGAGCCAAGGGAACTTCCAGTCTAGGGAATATACCTTGGGAAAACTGAAAATCAATAAGACAGAGCCACCCCAAAATTTAGGGCTGCACTGCTTACAAGGACCTCAACTTGGGTACACCTTAAATATCCCAGGAAATATAAAAATGGTTCAAAAAATTGTGGTACTTACGTACGATGGAATATCCCTCAGCCATGAAATCAATGTCATAAGACCACTAGCAGCAAAATGGGTGGATTCAGGTACGATGGTTCTAAGTGAAATAAGTCACACAGAAAAAGAAACTTATCATAAGATATCACTTATGAAGAACCTGTAAACATGGCTACACTTGAACTGAGTTAGGAAAGAGAACAGTGTCTCACATTTAGAAAACACTCTTATGCCTGCTTAAGGGGGAAGGAGAGGTGGGGTGATGCATAAAACCAGAGTTTGATATAAGCACAGGTACCGTTCCAAAAACCAACTATGGAATAGACAAGACCTACACCTTCCTCAGTGAAAGGGACTCAAAACCCCATATTTCCCGCAGAGGAATATATCTGACTAGTAAGAATCTTAGAACCTATGTATTGATATGTCTCCGTAAGGGAATCAAGTGTGTCTAGACTGGCATAAACATGGCAGCGAGAATCACCTCAAACCCACTATAAAAAGGAATTTCAAAAACAAAACAAAAAACTGGGAAATTCTTTACAATTCCTTCAGGGTCTCTGATGAAACCTGGAATGAACCGTTCTACAACGACAGGTGGAGGTGGCATAAGGAGGGACACTTGGGACTGAGACGATTGGTGAGATTGGGTGAGCAAATGCAGACCCTTTAAAGCAATAACTCATGGCACCCATTCCATGGGTCCCAACTCTCCAGGTTGAAGGGAATATTACTACAGCTATAACATGTACGGGAAACCTAGAGAACAGACCCACTGTGAATACGAAAGGTTTCTATAACTCAACGAATAGTCCCTCTCCTGTTGCTCCAGTTTGACTTTCCATGTGCTTTACTATCAACCTCCCAACTTGGAGAGAAAGCCCCTTTAAGCTCCTGGTTCGCACAGGTTGCCAATTTGCCAGAGGATGAAAGGGAAGAGGGAGAACCAATGAGAGAGTAGCTGTTAGGCATTTGGACGGGCACATATCACTGTAATTTCCCGGCAGGAAGAAGAATTAACCAAAGTCTCAGCCACCCACCGGCAACCAGTATAGGTCCTGAACCAAAATTTTGGACTTGCGGTCAGCTCACCAAAAACGAGTTGAAAAATGGAGCTCAGGGACACAGCAATTCACAAACTGGCCGAGTAATAAAGGACAACTATCATCCAAAAATCAGTTGAGGGAAGACAACGAGGCGGACTTGAAAGCGAGGCAGAATAGCAGGAAACAGATTTCAAGAGGTACGTTGGAATCACCTTTAAAGCACAGGAAGAGGGGCACAACTTCGACAATGATGCACTTGGCCAAAAGGGCGTATGCTTTTTCTACTGAATATATTCAGGAGAAAACGCATATGCCCTTTTTGGCCAAGCAAGCAAGCGGGCAATGCAAATCTGCACTACAAAGAAGTATCACTTCCCACCGGTCAAAAGGGACATCCACAAAATGTGTAAAAACCAGAAATGCAAGACAGGCCCTGGAGAACAGGGAGCCTTGTTATGCTGATGGGCCGGCAGTAAATTGCCAACTGCCTCTCTGGAGGAGTACATTGTGTTCCCTAAAACAAGTAAACAACAGAGCTACAGAGCGAAGGGCCCTTCCAGTCTAGGGAATGTACCTTGGGAAAACTGAAAATCAATAAGACAGAGCCACCCCAAAATTTAGGTCTGCACTGCTTACAAGGACCTCAACTTGGGTACACCTTAAATATCCCAGGAAATATTAAAATGGTTCAAAAAATTGTGGTACTTACATACGATGGAATATCCCTCAGTCATGAAATCAATGTCATAAGACCAGTAGCAGCAAAATGGGTGGATTCAGGTACGATGATTCTAAGTGAAATAAGTCACAGAGAAAAAGAAACTTATCATAAGATATCACTTATGAAGATTCTGTAAACATGGCTACACTTGAACTGAGTTAGGAAAGAGAACAGTGTCTCACATTTAGAAAACACTCTTATACCTGCTTAAGGGGGAAGGAGAGGTGGGGTGATGCATAAAACCAGAGTTTGATACAAGCACAGTTACCGTTCCAAAAACCAACTATGGAATAGACAAGACCTACACCTTCCTCAGTGAAAGGGACTCAAAACCCCATATTTCGCGCAGCGGAATATATCTGACTAGTAAGAATCTTAAAACCTATGTATTGATATGTCTCCGTAAGGGAATCAAGTGTGTCTAGACTGGCATAAACATGGCAGCGAGAATCAGCTCAAACTCACTATAAAAAGGAATTTCAAAAACAAAACACAAAAACTGGGAAATTCTTTACAATTCCTTCAGGGTCTCTGATGAAACCTGGAATGACCCTATGAACAACGACAGCTGGATGAGGCATAAGGCTGGACACTTGGGACTGAGAGGATTGGTGAGATTGGGTGAGCAAATGCAGACCCTTTAAAGCAATAATGCATGGCACCCATTCCATGGGTCCCAACTCTCCAGGTTGAAAGGAATATTACTAAAGTTATAACATGTACGGGAAACCTAGAGAACGGACACACTGTGAATACGAAAGGTTTCTAAAACTCAACGAATAGTCCCTCTCCTGGTGGTCCGGTTTGACATTCCATCTGCTTTACTATCAAACTCTCAACTTGGAGAGACAGCCCCTTTAACCTCCTGGTTCGCACAGGTTGCCAATTTGGCAGAGGATGAAAGGGAAGATGGAGATCCAATGAGAGTGTAGCTGTTAGGCATTTGGACGGGCAAATATCACTCTAACTTCCGGGCACGAAGAAGAATTAACCAAAGTCTCAGCCACCCACCGGGAACCAGCATAGGTACTGAACCAAAATTTTGGACCTGCGGTCAGCTCACCAAAAACGAGTTGAATAATGGAGATCAGGGGCACAGCAACACACAAACTGGCCAAGTGAAAAAGGACAACTATCGTCCAAAAATCTGTTGAGGGAAGGCAACGACGCGGACTTGAATGCGAGGCAGAATAGCAGGAAACAGATTTCAAGAGGTACGTTGGAATCGCCTTTAAAGCACAGGGAGAGGGGCACAACTTCGACAATGATGCACTTGGCCAAAAAGGGCGTATGCGTTTTCTCCTGAATATATTCAGGAGAAAACGCATACGCCCATTTTGGCCAAGCAAGCAAGTGGGCAATGCAAATCTGCACTACAAAGAAGTATCACTTCCCACCGGTCAAAAGGGACATCCACAAAATGTGTAAAAACCAGAAAGGCAAGACAGGCCCTGGAGAACAGGGAGCTTTGTTATGCTGATGGGCGGGATGTAAATTGCCAACTGCCTCTCTGGAGGAGTGCATTGTGTTCCCTAAAACAAGTAAACAACAGAGCTACAGAGCCAAGGGAACTTCCAGTCTAGGGAATATACCTTGGGAAAACTGAAAATCAATAAGACAGAGACACCCCAAAATTTAGGGCTGCACTGCTTACAAGGACCTCAACTTGGGTACACCTTAAATATCCCAGGAAATATAAAAATGGTTCAAAAAATTGTGGTACTTACGTACGATGGAATATCCCTCAGCCATGAAATCAATGTCATAAGACCAGTAGCAGCAAAATGGGTGGATTCAGGTACGATGGTTCTAAGTGAAATAAGTCACACAGAAAAAGAAACTTATCATAAGATATCACTTATGAAGAACCTGTAAACATGGCTACACTTGAACTGAGTTAGGAAAGAGAACAGGGTCTCACATTTAGAAAACACTCTTATGCCTGCTTAAGGGGGAAGGAGAGGTGGGGTGATGCATAAAACCAGAGTTTGATATAAGCACAGGTACCGTTCCAAAACCCAACTATGGAATAGACAAGACCTACACCTTCCTCAGTGAAAGGGACTCAAAATCCCATATTTCCCGCAGAGGAATATATCTGACTAGTAAGAATCTTAGAACCTATGTATTGATATGTCTCCGTAAGGGAATCAAGTGTGTCTAGACTGGCATAAACATGGCAGCGAGAATCAGCTCAAACCCAGTATAAAAAGGAATTTCAAAAACAAAACAGAAAAACTGGGAAATTCTTTACAATTCCTTCAGGGTCTCTGATGAAACCTGGAATGAACCGTTCTACAACGACGGCTGGAGGTGGCATAAGGAGGGACACTTGGGACTGAGACGATTGGTGAGATTGGGTGAGCAAATGCAGACCCTTTAAAGCAATAACTCATGGCACCCATTCCATGGGTCCCAACTCTCCAGGTTGAAGGGAATATTACTACAGCTATAACATGTACGGGAAACCTAGAGAACAGACCCACTGTGAATACGAAAGGTTTCTAAAACTCAACGAATAGTCCCTCTCCTGTTGCTCCAGTTTGACTTTCCATGTGCTTTACTATCAACCTCCCAACTTGGAGAGAAAGCCCCTTTAAGCTCCTGGTGCGCACAGGTTGCCAATTTGCCAGAGGATGAAAGGGAAGAGGGAGAACCAATGAGAGAGTAGCTGTTAGGCATTTGGACGGGCACATATCACTGTAATTTCCCGGCAGGAAGAAGAATTAACCAAAGTCTCAGCCACCCACCGGCAACCAGTATAGGTCCTGAACCAAAATTTTGGACTTGCGGTCAGCTCACCAAAAACGAGTTGAAAAATGGAGCTCAGGGACACAGCAATTCACAAACTGGCCGAGTAATAAAGGACAACTATCATCCAAAAATCAGTTGAGGGAAGGCAACGAGGCGGACTTGAAAGCGAGGCAGAATAGCAGGAAACAGATTTCAAGAGGTACGTTGGAATCACCTTTAAAGCACAGGAAGAGTGGCACAACTTCGACAATGATGCACTTGGCCAAAAGGGCGTATGCTTTTTCTCCTGAATATATTCAGGAGAAAACGCATATGCCCTTTTTGGCCAAGCAAGCAAGCGGGCAATGCAAATCTGCACTACAAAGAAGTATCACTTCCGACCGGTCAAAAGGGACATCCACAAAATGTGTAAAAACCAGAAAGGCAAGACAGGCCCTGGAGAACAGGGAGCCTTGTTATGCTGATGGGCCGGAAGTAAATTGCCAACTGCCTCTCTGGAGGAGTACATTGTGTTCCCTAAAACAAGTAAACAACAGAGCTACAGAGCCAAGGGCACTTCCAGTCTAGGGAATGTACCTTGGGAAAACTGAAAATCAATAAGACAGAGCCACCCCAAAATTTAGGTCTGCACTGCTTACAAGGACCTCAACTTGGGTACACCTTAAATATCCCAGGAAATATAAAAATGGTTCAAAAAATTGTGGTACTTACGTACGATGGAATATCCCTCAGCCATGAAATCAATGTCATAAGACCAGTAGCAGCAAAATGGGTGGATTCAGGTACGATGATTCTAAGTGAAATAAGTCACAGAGAAAAAGAAACTTATCATAAGATATCACTTATGAAGATTCTGTAAACATGGCTACACTTGAACTGAGTTAGGAAAGAGAACAGTGTCTCACATTTAGAAAACACTCTTATACCTGCTTAAGGGGGAAGGAGAGGTGGGGTGATGCATAAAACCAGAGTTTGATACAAGCACAGTTACCGTTCCAAAAACCAACTATGGAATAGGCAAGACCTACACCTTCCTCAGTGAAAGGGACTCAAAACCCCATATTTCGCGCAGAGGAATATATCTGACTAGTAAGAATCTTAAAACCTATGTATTGATATGTCTCCGTAAGGGAATCAAGTGTGTCTAGACTGGCATAAACATGGCAGCGAGAATCAGCTCAAACTCACTATAAAAAGGAATTTCAAAAACAAAACAAAAAAACTGGGAAATTCTTTACAATTCCTTCAGGGTCTCTGATGAAACCTGGAATGACCCTATGAACAACGACAGCTGGATGAGGCATAAGGCTGGACACTTGGGACTGAGAGGATTGGTGAGATTGGGTGAGCAAATGCAGACCCTTTAAAGCAATAATGCATGGCACCCATTCCATGGGTCCCAACTCTCCAGGTTGAAGGGAATATTACTACAGCTATAACATGTACGGGAAACCTAGAGAACGGACACACTGTGAATACGAAAGGTTTCTAAAACTCAACGAATAGTCCCTCTCCTGGTGCTCCGGTTTGACTTTCCATCTGCTTTACTATCAACCTCTCAACTTGGAGAGACAGCCCCTTTAACCTCCTGGTTCGCACAGGTTGCCAATTTGGCAGAGGATGAAAGGGAAGATGGAGATCCAATGAGAGTGTAGCTGTTAGGCATTTGGACGGGCAAATATCACTCTAACTTCCGGGCACGAAGAAGAATTAACCAAAGTCTCAGCCACCCACCGGGAACCAGCATAGGTACTGAACCAAAATTTTGGACCTGCGGTCAGCTCACCAAAAACGAGTTGAATAATGGAGATCAGGGGCACAGCAACACACAAACTGGCCAAGTAAAAAAGGACAACTATCGTCCAAAAATCTGTTGAGGGAAGGCAACGACGCGGACTTGAATGCGAGGCAGAATAGCAGGAAACAGATTTCAAGAGGTACGTTGGAATCGCCTTTAAAGCACAGGGAGAGGGGCACAACTTCGACAATGATGCACTTGGCCAAAAAGGGCGTATGCGTTTTCTCCTGAATATATTCAGGAGAAAACGCATACGCCCTTTTTGGCCAAGCAAGCAAGCGGGCAATGCAAATCTGCACTACAAAGAAGTATCACTTCCCACCGGTCAAAAGGGACATCCACAAAATGTGTAAAAACCAGAAAGGCAAGACAGGCCCTGGAGAACAGAGAGCCTTGTTATGCTCATGGGCGGGATGTAAATTGCCAACTGCCTCTCTGGAGGAGTGCATTGTGTTCCCTAAAACAAGTAAACAACAGAGCTACAGAGCCAAGGGAACTTCCAGTCTAGGGAATATACCTTGGGAAAACTGAAAATCAATAAGACAGAGCCACCCCAAAATTTAGGGCTGCACTGCTTACAAGGACCTCAACTTGGGTACACCTTAAATATCCCAGGAAATATAAAAATGGTTCAAAAAATTGTGGTACTTACGTACGATGGAATATCCCTCAGCCATGAAATCAATGTCATAAGACCAGTAGCAGCAAAATGGGTGGATTCAGGTACGATGGTTCTAAGTGAAATAAGTCACACAGAAAAAGAAACTTATCATAAGATATCACTTATGAAGAACCTGTAAACATGGCTACACTTGAACTGAGTTAGGAAAGAGAACAGGGTCTCACATTTAGAAAACACTCTTATGCCGGCTTAAGGGGGAAGGAGAGGTGGGGTGATGCATAAAACCAGAGTTTGATATAAGCACAGGTACCGTTCCAAAACCCAACTATGGAATAGACAAGACCTACACCTTCCTCAGTGAAAGGGACTCAAAATCCCATATTTCCCTCAGAGGAATATATCTGACTAGTAAGAATCTTAGAACCTATGTATTGATATGTCTCCGTAAGGGAATCAAGTGTGTCTAGACTGGCATAAACATGGCAGCGAGAATCAGCTCAAACCCACTATAAAAAGGAATTTCAAAAACAAAACAGAAAAACTGGGAAATTCTTTACAATTCCTTCAGGGTCTCTGATGAAACCTGGAATGAACCGTTCTACAACGACAGCTGGAGGTGGCATAAGGAGGGACACTTGGGACTGAGACGATTGGTGAGATTGGGTGAGCAAATGCAGACCCTTTAAAGCAATAACTCATGGCACCCATTCCATGGGTCCCAACTCTCCAGGTTGAAGGGAATATTACTACAGCTATAACATGTACGGGAAACCTAGAGAACAGACCCACTGTGAATACGAAAGGTTTCTAAAACTCAACGAATAGTCCCTCTCCTGTTGCTCCAGTTTGACTTTCCATGTGCTTTACTATCAACCTCCCAACTTGGAGAGAAAGCCCCTTTAACCTCCTGGTTCGCACAGGTTGCCAATTTGGCAGAGGATGAAAGGGAAGAGGGAGAACCAATGAGAGAGTAGCTGTTAGGCATTTGGACGGGCACATATCACTGTAATTTCCCGGCAGGAAGAAGAATTAACCAAAGTCTCAGCCACCCACCGGCAACCAGTATAGGTCCTGAACCCAAATTTTGGACTTGCGGTCAGCTCACCAAAAACGAGTTGAAAAATGGAGCTCAGGGGCACAGCAATTCACAAACTGGCCGAGTAATAAAGGACAACTATCATCCAAAAATCAGTTGAGGGAAGGCAACGAGGCGGACTTGAAAGCGAGGCAGAATAGCAGGAAACAGATTTCAAGAGGTACGTTGGAATCACCTTTAAAGCACAGGAAGAGTGGCACAACTTCGACAATGATGCACTTGGCCAAAAGGGCGTATGCTTTTTCTCCTGAATATATTCAGGAGAAAACGCATATGCCCATTTTGGCCAAGCAAGCAAGAGGGCAATGCAAATCTGCACTACAAAGAAGTATCACTTCCGACCGGTCAAAAGGGACATCCACAAAATGTGTAAAAACCAGAAAGGCAAGACAGGCCCTGGAGAACAGGGAGCCTTGTTATGCTGATGGGCCGGCAGTAAATTGCCAACTGCCTCTCTGGAGGAGTACATTGTGTTCCCTAAAACAAGTAAACAACAGAGCTACAGAGCCAAGGGCACTTCCAGTCTAGGGAATGTACCTTGGGAAAACTGAAAATCAATAAGACAGAGCCACCCCAAAATTTAGGTCTGCACTGCTTACAAGGACCTCAACTTGGGTACACCTTAAATATCCCAGGAAATATAAAAATGGTTCAAAAAATTGTGGTACTTACGTACGATGGAATATCCCTCAGCCATGAAATCAATGTCATAAGACCAGTAGCAGCAAAATGGGTGGATTCAGGTACGATGATTCTAAGTGAAATAAGTCACAGAGAAAAAGAAACTTATCATAAGATATCACTTATGAAGATTCTGTAAACATGGCTACACTTGAACTGAGTTAGGAAAGAGAACAGTGTCTCACATTTAGAAAACACTCTTATACCTGCTTAAGGGGGAAGGAGAGGTGGGGTGATGCATAAAACCAGAGTTTGATACAAGCACAGTTACCGTTCCAAAAACCAACTATGGAATAGGCAAGACCTACACCTTCCTCAGTGAAAGGGACTCAAAACCCCATATTTCGCGCAGAGGAATATATCTGACTAGTAAGAATCTTAAAACCTATGTATTGATATGTCTCCGTAAGGGAATCAAGTGTGTCTAGACTGGCATAAACATGGCAGCGAGAATCAGCTCAAACTCACTATAAAAAGGAATTTCAAAAACAAAACAAAAAAACTGGGAAATTCTTTACAATTCCTTCAGGGTCTCTGATGAAACCTGGAATGACCCTATGAACAACGACAGCTGGATGAGGCATAAGGCTGGACACTTGGGACTGAGAGGATTGGTGAGATTGGGTGAGCAAATGCAGACCCTTTAAAGCAATAATGCATGGCACCCATTCCATGGGTCCCAACTCTCCAGGTTGAAGGGAATATTACTAAAGTTATAACATGTACGGGAAACCTAGAGAACGGACACACTGTGAATACGAAAGGTTTCTAAAACTCAACGAATAGTCCCTCTCCTGGTGCTCCGGTTTGACTTTCCATCTGCTTTACTATCAACCTCTCAACTTGGAGAGACAGCCCCTTTAACCTCCTGGTTCGCACAGGTTGCCAATTTGGCAGAGGATGAAAGGGAAGATGGAGATCCAATGAGAGTGTAGCTGTTAGGCATTTGGACGGGCAAATATCACTCTAACTTCCGGGCACGAAGAAGAATTAACCAAAGTCTCAGCCACCCACCGGGAACCAGCATAGGTACTGAACCAAAATTTTGGACCTGCGGTCAGCTCACCAAAAACGAGTTGAATAATGGAGATCAGGGGCACAGCAACACACAAACTGGCCAAGTAAAAAAGGACAACTATCGTCCAAAAATCTGTTGAGGGAAGGCAACGACGCGGACTTGAATGCGAGGCAGAATAGCAGGAAACAGATTTCAAGAGGTACGTTGGAATCGCCTTTAAAGCACAGGGAGAGGGGCACAACTTCGACAATGATGCACTTGGCCAAAAAGGGCGTATGCGTTTTCTCCTGAATATATTCAGGAGAAAACGCATACGCCCTTTTTGGCCAAGCAAGCAAGCGGGCAATGCAAATCTGCACTACAAAGAAGTATCACTTCCCACCGGTCAAAAGGGACATCCACAAAATGTGTAAAAACCAGAAAGGCAAGACAGGCCCTGGAGAACAGAGAGCCTTGTTATGCTCATGGGCGGGATGTAAATTGCCAACTGCCTCTCTGGAGGAGTGCATTGTGTTCCCTAAAACAAGTAAACAACAGAGCTACAGAGCCAAGGGAACTTCCAGTCTAGGGAATATACCTTGGGAAAACTGAAAATCAATAAGACAGAGCCACCCCAAAATTTAG
The DNA here is from genome assembly GCF_949752795.1 of Hyperoodon ampullatus. Lineage (NCBI taxonomy): Eukaryota > Metazoa > Chordata > Mammalia > Artiodactyla > Ziphiidae > Hyperoodon > Hyperoodon ampullatus. The sequence continues at coordinate 285,277 of NW_027640990.1, read as the reverse complement.
GGCTGCACTGCTTACAAGGACCTCAACTTGGGTACACCTTAAATATCCCAGGAAATATAAAAATGGTTCAAAAAATTGTGGTACTTACGTACGATGGAATATCCCTCAGCCATGAAATCAATGTCATAAGACCAGTAGCAGCAAAATGGGTGGATTCAGGTACGATGGTTCTAAGTGAAATAAGTCACACAGAAAAAGAAACTTATCATAAGATATCACTTATGAAGAACCTGTAAACATGGCTACACTTGAACTGAGTTAGGAAAGAGAACAGGGTCTCACATTTAGAAAACACTCTTATGCTGGCTTAAGGGGGAAGGAGAGGTGGGGTGATGCATAAAACCAGAGTTTGATATAAGCACAGGTACCGTTCCAAAAACCAACTATGGAATAGACAAGACCTACACCTTCCTCAGTGAAAGGGACTCAAAACCCCATATTTCCCGCAGAGGAATATATCTGACTAGTAAGAATCTTAGAACCTATGTATTGATATGTCTCCGTAAGGGAATCAAGTGTGTCTAGACTGGCATAAACATGGCAGCGAGAATCAGCTCAAACCCAGTATAAAAAGGAATTTCAAAAACAAAACAGAAAAACTGGGAAATTCTTTACAATTCCTTCAGGGTCTCTGATGAAACCTGGAATGAACCGTTCTACAACGACAGCTGGAGGTGGCATAAGGAGGGACACTTGGGACTGAGACGATTGGTGAGATTGGGTGAGCAAATGCAGACCCTTTAAAGCAATAACTCATGGCACCCATTCCATGGGTCCCAACTCTCCAGGTTGAAGGGAATATTACTACAGCTATAACATGTACGGGAAACCTAGAGAACAGACCCACTGTGAATACGAAAGGTTTCTAAAACTCAACGAATAGTCCCTCTCCTGTTGCTCCAGTTTGACTTTCCATGTGCTTTACTATCAACCTCCCAACTTGGAGAGAAAGCCCCTTTAAGCTCCTGGTTCGCACAGGTTGCCAATTTGGCAGAGGATGAAAGGGAAGAGGGAGAACCAATGAGAGAGTAGCTGTTAGGCATTTGGACGGGCACATATCACTGTAATTTCCCGGCAGGAAGAAGAATTAACCAAAGTCTCAGCCACCCACCGGCAACCAGTATAGGTCCTGAACCAAAATTTTGGACTTGCGGTCAGCTCACCAAAAACGAGTTGAAAAATGGAGCTCAGGGGCACAGCAATTCACAAACTGGCCGAGTAATAAAGGACAACTATCATCCAAAAATCAGTTGAGGGAAGGCAACGAGGCGGACTTGAAAGCGAGGCAGAATAGCAGGAAACAGATTTCAAGAGGTACGTTGGAATCACCTTTAAAGCACAGGAAGAGTGGCACAACTTCGACAATGATGCACTTGGCCAAAAGGGCGTATGCTTTTTCTCCTGAATATATTCAGGAGAAAACGCATATGCCCTTTTTGGCCAAGCAAGCAAGCGGGCAATGCAAATCTGCACTACAAAGAAGTATCACTTCCGACCGGTCAAAAGGGACATCCACAAAATGTGTAAAAACCAGAAAGGCAAGACAGGCCCTGGAGAACAGGGAGCCTTGTTATGCTGATGGGCCGGAAGTAAATTGCCAACTGCCTCTCTGGAGGAGTACATTGTGTTCCCTAAAACAAGTAAACAACAGAGCTACAGAGCCAAGTGCACTTCCAGTCTAGGGAATGTACCTTGGGAAAACTGAAAATCAATAAGACAGAGCCACCCCAAAATTTAGGTCTGCACTGCTTACAAGGACCTCAACTTGGGTACACCTTAAATATCCCAGGAAATATAAAAATGGTTCAAAAAATTGTGGTACTTACGTACGATGGAATATCCCTCAGCCATGAAATCAATGTCATAAGACCAGTAGCAGCAAAATGGGTGGATTCAGGTACGATGATTCTAAGTGAAATAAGTCACAGAGAAAAAGAAACTTATCATAAGATATCACTTATGAAGATTCTGTAAACATGGCTACACTTGAACTGAGTTAGGAAAGAGAACAGTGTCTCACATTTAGAAAACACTCTTATACCTGCTTAAGGGGGAAGGAGAGGTGGGGTGATGCATAAAACCAGAGTTTGATACAAGCACAGTTACCGTTCCAAAAACCAACTATGGAATAGGCAAGACCTACACCTTCCTCAGTGAAAGGGACTCAAAACCCCATATTTCGCGCAGAGGAATATATCTGACTAGTAAGAATCTTAAAACCTATGTATTGATATGTCTCCATAAGGGAATCAAGTGTGTCTAGACTGGCATAAACATGGCAGCGAGAATCAGCTCAAACTCACTATAAAAAGGAATTTCAAAAACAAAACAAAAAAACTGGGAAATTCTTTACAATTCCTTCAGGGTCTCTGATGAAACCTGGAATGAACCGTTCTACAACGACAGCTGGAGGTGGCATAAGGAGGGACACTTGGGACTGAGAGGATTGGTGAGATTGGGTGAGCAAATGCAGACCCTTTAAAGCAATAATGCATGGCACCCATTCCATGGGTCCCAACTCTCCAGGTTGAAGGGAATATTACTAAAGTTATAACATGTACGGGAAACCTAGAGAACGGACACACTGTGAATACGAATGGTTTCTAAAATTCAACGAATAGTCCCTCTCCTGGTGCTCCGGTTTGACTTTCCATCTGCTTTACTATCAACCTCTCAACTTGGAGAGACAGCCCCTTTAACCTCCTGGTTCGCACAGGTTGCCAATTTGGCAGAGGATGAAAGGGAAGATGGAGATCCAATGAGAGTGTAGCTGTTAGGCATTTGGACGGGCAAATATCACTCTAACTTCCGGGCACGAAGAAGAATTAACCAAAGTCTCAGCCACCCACCGGGAACCAGCATAGGTACTGAACCAAAATTTTGGACCTGCGGTCAGCTCACCAAAAACGAGTTGAATAATGGAGATCAGGGGCACAGCAACAAACAACCGTCCAAGTAAAAAAGGACAACTATCATCCAAAAATCTGTTGAGGGAAGGCAACGACGCGGACTTGAATGCGAGGCAGAATAGCAGGAAACAGATTTCAAGAGGTACGTTGGAATCGCCTTTAAAGCACAGGGAGAGGGGCACAACTTCGACAATGATGCACTTGGCCAAAAAGGGCGTATGCGTTTTCTCCTGAATATATTCAGGAGAAAACGCATACGCCCATTTTGGCCAAGCAAGCAAGCGGGCAATGCAAATCTGCACTACAAAGAAGTATCACTTCCGACCGGTCAAAAGGGACATCCACAAAATGTGTAAAAACCAGAAAGGCAAGACAGGCCCTGGAGAACAGGGAGCCTTGTTATGCTGATGGGCGGGATGTAAATTGCCAACTGCCTCTCTGGAGGAGTGCATTGTGTTCCCTAAAACAAGTAAACAACAGAGCTACAGAGCCAAGGGCACTTCCAGTCTAGGGAATATACCTTGGGAAAACTGAAAATCAATAAGACAGAGCCACCCCAAAATTTAGGGCTGCACTGCTTACAAGGACCTCAACTTGGGTACACCTTAAATATCCCAGGAAATATAAAAATGGTTCAAAAAATTGTGGTACTTACGTACGATGGAATATCCCTCAGCCATGAAATCAATGTCATAAGACCAGTAGCAGCAAAATGGGTGGATTCAGGTACGATGGTTCTAAGTGAAATAAGTCACACAGAAAAAGAAACTTATCATAAGATATCACTTATGAAGAACCTGTAAACATGGCTACACTTGAACTGAGTTAGGAAAGAGAACAGTGTCTCACATTTAGAAAACACTCTTATGCCTGCTTAAGGGGGAAGGAGAGGTGGGGTGATGCATAAAACCAGAGTTTGATATAAGCACAGGTACCGTTCCAAAAACCAACTATGGAATAGACAAGACCTACACCTTCCTCAGTGAAAGGGACTCAAAACCCCATATTTCCCGCAGAGGAATATATCTGACTAGTAAGAATCTTAGAACCTATGTATTGATATGTCTCCGTAAGGGAATCAAGTGTGTCTAGACTGGCATAAACATGGCAGCGAGAATCACCTCAAACCCACTATAAAAAGGAATTTCAAAAACAAAACAAAAAAACTGGGAAATTCTTTACAATTCCTTCAGGATCTCTGATGAAACCTGGAATGAACCGTTCTACAACGACAGCTGGAGGTGGCATAAGGAGGGATACTTAGGACTGAGACGATTGGTGAGATTGGGTGAGCAAATGCAGACCCTTTAAAGCAATAACTCATGGCACCCATTCCATGGGTCCCAACTCTCCAGGTTGAAGGGAATATTACTACAGCTATAACATGTACGGGAAACCTAGAGAACAGACCCACTGTGAATACGAAAGGTTTCTAAAACTCAACGAATAGTCCCTCTCCTGTTGCTCCAGTTTGACTTTCCATGTGCTTTACTATCAACCTCCCAACTTGGAGAGAAAGCCCCTTTAAGCTCCTGGTTCGCACAGGTTGCCAATTTGCCAGAGGATGAAAGGGAAGAGGGAGAACCAATGAGAGAGTAGCTGTTAGGCATTTGGACGGGCACATATCACTGTAATTTCCCGGCAGGAAGAAGAATTAACCAAAGTCTCAGCCACCTACCGGCAACCAGTATAGGTCCTGAACCCAAATTTTGGACTTGCGGTCAGCTCACCAAAAACGAGTTGAAAAATGGAGCTCAGGGGCACAGCAATTCACAAACTGGCCGAGTAATAAAGGACAACTATCATCCAAAAATCAGTTGAGGGAAGGCAACGAGGTGGACTTGAAAGCGAGGCAGAATAGCAGGAAACAGATTTCAAGAGGTACGTTGGAATCACCTTTAAAGCACAGGAAGAGTGGCACAACTTCGACAATGATGCACTTGGCCAAAAGGGCGTATGCTTTTTCTCCTGAATATATTCAGGAGAAAACGCATATGCCCTTTTTGGCCAAGCAAGCAAGCGGGCAATGCAAATCTGCATTACAAAGAAGTATCACTTCCGACCGGTCAAAAGGGACATCCACAAAATGTGTAAAAACCAGAAAGGCAAGACAGGCCCTGGAGAACAGGGAGCCTTGTTATGCTGATGGGCCGGAAGTAAATTGCCAACTGCCTCTCTGGAGGAGTACATTGTGTTCCCTAAAACAAGTAAACAACAGAGCTACAGAGCCAAGGGCACTTCCAGTCTAGGGAATGTACCTTGGGAAAACTGAAAATCAATAAGACAGAGCCACCCCAAAATTTAGGTCTGCACTGCTTACAAGGACCTCAACTTGGGTACACCTTAAATATCCCAGGAAATATAAAAATGGTGCAAAAAATTGTGGTACTTACGTACGATGGAATATCCCTCAGCCATGAAATCAATGTCATAAGACCAGTAGCAGCAAAATGGGTGGATTCAGGTACGATGATTCTAAGTGAAATAAGTCACAGAGAAAAAGAAACTTATCATAAGATATCACTTATGAAGATTCTGTAAACATGGCTACACTTGAACTGAGTTAGGAAAGAGAACAGTGTCTCACATTTAGAAAACACTCTTATACCTGCTTAAGGGGGAAGGAGAGGTGGGGTGATGCATAAAACCAGAGTTTGATACAAGCACAGTTACCGTTCGAAAAACCAACTATGGAATAGACAAGACCTACACCTTCCTCAGTGAAAGGGACTCAAAACCCCATATTTCGCACAGAGGAATATATCTGACTAGTAAGAATCTTAAAACCTATGTATTGATATGTCTCCGTAAGGGAATCAAGTGTGTCTAGACTGGCATAAACAGGGCAGCGAGAATCAGCTCAAACTCACTATAAAAAGGAATTTCAACAACAAAACAAAAAAACTGGGAAATTCTTTACAATTCCTTCAGGGTCTCTGATGAAACCTGGAATGACCCTATGAAAAACGACAGCTGGATGAGGCATAAGGCTGGACACTTGGGACTGAGAGGATTGGTGAGATTGGGTGAGCAAATGCAGACCCTTTAAAGCAATAATGCATGGCACCCATTCCATGGGTCCCAACTCTCCAGGTTGAAGGGAATATTACTAAAGTTATAACATCTACGGGAAACCTAGAGAACGGACACACTGTGAATACGAAAGGTTTCTAAAACTCAACGAATAGTCCCTCTCCTGGTGCTCCATTTTGACTTTCCATCTGCTTTACTATCAACCTCTCAACTTGGAGAGACAGCCCCTTTAACCTCCTGGTTCGCACAGGTTGCCAATTTGGCAGAGGATGAAAGGGAAGATGGAGATCCAATGAGAGTGTAGCTGTTAGGCGTTTGGACGGGCAAATATCACTCTAACTTCCGGGCACGAAGAAGAATTAACCAAAGTCTCAGCCACCCACCGGGAACCAGCATAGGTACTGAACCAAAATTTTGGACCTGCGGTCAGCTCACCAAAAACGAGTTGAATAATGGAGATCAGAGGCACAGCAACACACAAACTGGCCAAGTAAAAAAGGACAACTATCGTCCAAAAATCTGTTGAGGGAAGGCAACGACGCGGACTTGAATGCGAGGCAGAATAGCAGGAAACAGATTTCAAGAGGTACGTTGGAATCGCCTTTAAAGCACAGGGAGAGGGGCACAACTTCGACAATGATGCACTTGGCCAAAAAGGGCATATGCGTTTTCTCCTGAATATATTCAGGAGAAAACGCATACGCCCTTTTTGGCCAAGCAAGCAAGCGGGCAATGCAAATCTGCACTACAAAGAAGTATCACTTCCCACCGGTCAAAAGGGACATCCACAAAATGTGTAAAAACCAGAAAGGCAAGACAGGCCCTGGAGAACAGAGAGCCTTGTTATGCTGATGGGCGGGATGTAAATTGCCAACTGCCTCTCTGGAGGAGTGCATTGTGTTCCCTAAAACAAGTAAACAACAGAGCTACAGAGCCAAGGGAACTTCCAGTCTAGGGAATATACCTTGGGAAAACTGAAAATCAATAAGACAGAGCCACCCCAAAATTTAGGGCTGCACTGCTTACAAGGACCTCAACTTGGGTACACCTTAAATATCCCAGGAAATATAAAAATGGTTCAAAAAATTGTGGTACTTACGTACGATGGAATATCCCTCAGCCATGAAATCAATGTCATAAGACCAGTAGCAGCAAAATGGGTGGATTCAGGTACGATGATTCTAAGTGAAATAAGTCACAGAGAAAAAGAAACTTATCATAAGATATCACTTATGAAGATTCTGTAAACATGGCTACACTTGAACTGAGTTAGGAAAGAGAACAGTGTCTCACATTTAGAAAACACTCTTATACCTGCTTAAGGGGGAAGGAGAGGTGGGGTGATGCATAAAACCAGAGTTTGATACAAGCACAGTTACCGTTCCAAAAACCAACTATGGAATAGGCAAGACCTACACCTTCCTCAGTGAAAGGGACTCAAAACCCCATATTTCGCGCAGAGGAATATATCTGACTAGTAAGAATCTTAAAACCTATGTATTGATATGTCTCCATAAGGGAATCAAGTGTGTCTAGACTGGCATAAACATGGCAGCGAGAATCAGCTCAAACTCACTATAAAAAGGAATTTCAAAAACAAAACAAAAAAACTGGGAAATTCTTTACAATTCCTTCAGGGTCTCTGATGAAACCTGGAATGACCCTATGAACAACGACAGCTGGATGAGGCATAAGGCTGGACACTTGGGACTGAGAGGATTGGTGAGATTGGGTGAGCAAATGCAGACCCTTTAAAGCAATAATGCATGGCACCCATTCCATGGGTCCCAACTCTCCAGGTTGAAGGGAATATTACTAAAGTTATAACATGTACGGGAAACCTAGAGAACGGACACACTGTGAATACGAATGGTTTCTAAAATTCAACGAATAGTCCCTCTCCTGGTGCTCCGGTTTGACTTTCCATCTGCTTTACTATCAACCTCTCAACTTGGAGAGACAGCCCCTTTAACCTCCTGGTTCGCACAGGTTGCCAATTTGGCAGAGGATGAAAGGGAAGATGGAGATCCAATGAGAGTGTAGCTGTTAGGCATTTGGACGGGCAAATATCACTCTAACTTCCGGGCACGAAGAAGAATTAACCAAAGTCTCAGCCACCCACCGGGAACCAGCATAGGTACTGAACCAAAATTTTGGACCTGCGGTCAGCTCACCAAAAACGAGTTGAATAATGGAGATCAGGGGCACAGCAACAAACAACCGTCCAAGTAAAAAAGGACAACTATCGTCCAAAAATCTGTTGAGGGAAGGCAACGACGCGGACTTGAATGCGAGGCAGAATAGCAGGAAACAGATTTCAAGAGGTACGTTGGAATCGCCTTTAAAGCACAGGGAGAGGGGCACAACTTCGACAATGATGCACTTGGCCAAAAAGGGCGTATGCGTTTTCTCCTGAATATATTCAGGAGAAAACGCATACGCCCATTTTGGCCAAGCAAGCAAGCGGGCAATGCAAATCTGCACTACAAAGAAGTATCACTTCCGACCGGTCAAAAGGGACATCCACAAAATGTGTAAAAACCAGAAAGGCAAGACAGGCCCTGGAGAACAGGGAGCCTTGTTATGCTGATGGGCGGGATGTAAATTGCCAACTGCCTCTCTGGAGGAGTGCATTGTGTTCCCTAAAACAAGTAAACAACAGAGCTACAGAGCCAAGGGAACTTCCAGTCTAGGGAATATACCTTGGGAAAACTGAAAATCAATAAGACAGAGCCACCCCAAAATTTAGGGCTGCACTGCTTACAAGGACCTCAACTTGGGTACACCTTAAATATCCCAGGAAATATAAAAATGGTTCAAAAAATTGTGGTACTTACGTACGATGGAATATCCCTCAGCCATGAAATCAATGTCATAAGACCAGTAGCAGCAAAATGGGTGGATTCAGGTACGATGGTTCTAAGTGAAATAAGTCACACAGAAAAAGAAACTTATCATAAGATATCACTTATGAAGAACCTGTAAACATGGCTACACTTGAACTGAGTTAGGAAAGAGAACAGTGTCTCACATTTAGAAAACACTCTTATGCCTGCTTAAGGGGGAAGGAGAGGTGGGGTGATGCATAAAACCAGAGTTTGATATAAGCACAGGTACCGTTCCAAAAACCAACTATGGAATAGACAAGACCTACACCTTCCTCAGTGAAAGGGACTCAAAACCCCATATTTCCCGCAGAGGAATATATCTGACTAGTAAGAATCTTAGAACCTATGTATTGATATGTCTCCGTAAGGGAATCAAGTGTGTCTAGACTGGCATAAACATGGCAGCGAGAATCACCTCAAACCCACTATAAAAAGGAATTTCAAAAACAAAACAAAAAAACTGGGAAATTCTTTACAATTCCTTCAGGATCTCTGATGAAACCTGGAATGAACCGTTCTACAACGACAGCTGGAGGTGGCATAAGGAGGGATACTTAGGACTGAGACGATTGGTGAGATTGGGTGAGCAAATGCAGACCCTTTAAAGCAATAACTCATGGCACCCATTCCATGGGTCCCAACTCTCCAGGTTGAAGGGAATATTACTACAGCTATAACATGTACGGGAAACCTAGAGAACAGACCCACTGTGAATACGAAAGGTTTCTAAAACTCAACGAATAGTCCCTCTCCTGTTGCTCCAGTTTGACTTTCCATGTGCTTTACTATCAACCTCCCAACTTGGAGAGAAAGCCCCTTTAAGCTCCTGGTTCGCACAGGTTGCCAATTTGCCAGAGGATGAAAGGGAAGAGGGAGAACCAATGAGAGAGTAGCTGTTAGGCATTTGGACGGGCACATATCACTGTAATTTCCCGGCAGGAAGAAGAATTAACCAAAGTCTCAGCCACCTACCGGCAACCAGTATAGGTCCTGAACCCAAATTTTGGACTTGCGGTCAGCTCACCAAAAACGAGTTGAAAAATGGAGCTCAGGGGCACAGCAATTCACAAACTGGCCGAGTAATAAAGGACAACTATCATCCAAAAATCAGTTGAGGGAAGGCAACGAGGTGGACTTGAAAGCGAGGCAGAATAGCAGGAAACAGATTTCAAGAGGTACGTTGGAATCACCTTTAAAGCACAGGAAGAGTGGCACAACTTCGACAATGATGCACTTGGCCAAAAGGGCGTATGCTTTTTCTCCTGAATATATTCAGGAGAAAACGCATATGCCCTTTTTGGCCAAGCAAGCAAGCGGGCAATGCAAATCTGCATTACAAAGAAGTATCACTTCCGACCGGTCAAAAGGGACATCCACAAAATGTGTAAAAACCAGAAAGGCAAGACAGGCCCTGGAGAACAGGGAGCCTTGTTATGCTGATGGGCCGGAAGTAAATTGCCAACTGCCTCTCTGGAGGAGTACATTGTGTTCCCTAAAACAAGTAAACAACAGAGCTACAGAGCCAAGGGCACTTCCAGTCTAGGGAATGTACCTTGGGAAAACTGAAAATCAATAAGACAGAGCCACCCCAAAATTTAGGTCTGCACTGCTTACAAGGACCTCAACTTGGGTACACCTTAAATATCCCAGGAAATATAAAAATGGTGCAAAAAATTGTGGTACTTACGTACGATGGAATATCCCTCAGCCATGAAATCAATGTCATAAGACCAGTAGCAGCAAAATGGGTGGATTCAGGTACGATGATTCTAAGTGAAATAAGTCACAGAGAAAAAGAAACTTATCATAAGATATCACTTATGAAGATTCTGTAAACATGGCTACACTTGAACTGAGTTAGGAAAGAGAACAGTGTCTCACATTTAGAAAACACTCTTATACCTGCTTAAGGGGGAAGGAGAGGTGGGGTGATGCATAAAACCAGAGTTTGATACAAGCACAGTTACCGTTCCAAAAACCAACTATGGAATAGACAAGACCTACACCTTCCTCAGTGAAAGGGACTCAAAACCCCATATTTCGCGCAGAGGAATATATCTGACTAGTAAGAATCTTAAAACCTATGTATTGATATGTCTCCGTAAGGGAATCAAGTGTGTCTAGACTGGCATAAACAGGGCAGCGAGAATCAGCTCAAACTCACTATAAAAAGGAATTTCAACAACAAAACAAAAAAACTGGGAAATTCTTTACAATTCCTTCAGGGTCTCTGATGAAACCTGGAATGACCCTATGAAAAACGACAGCTGGATGAGGCATAAGGCTGGACACTTGGGACTGAGAGGATTGGTGAGATTGGGTGAGCAAATGCAGACCCTTTAAAGCAATAATGCATGGCACCCATTCCATGGGTCCCAACTCTCCAGGTTGAAGGGAATATTACTAAAGTTATAACATGTACGGGAAACCTAGAGAACGGACACACTGTGAATACGAAAGGTTTCTAAAACTCAACGAATAGTCCCTCTCCTGGTGCTCCGTTTTGACTTTCCATCTGCTTTACTATCAACCTCTCAACTTGGAGAGACAGCCCCTTTAACCTCCTGGTTCGCACAGGTTGCCAATTTGGCAGAGGATGAAAGGGAAGATGGAGATCCAATGAGAGTGTAGCTGTTAGGCGTTTGGACGGGCAAATATCACTCTAACTTCCGGGCACGAAGAAGAATTAACCAAAGTCTCAGCCACCCACCGGGAACCAGCATAGGTACTGAACCAAAATTTTGGACCTGCGGTCAGCTCACCAAAAACGAGTTGAATAATGGAGATCAGAGGCACAGCAACACACAAACTGGCCAAGTAAAAAAGGACAACTATCGTCCAAAAATCTGTTGAGGGAAGGCAACGACGCGGACTTGAATGCGAGGCAGAATAGCAGGAAACAGATTTCAAGAGGTACGTTGGAATCGCCTTTAAAGCACAGGGAGAGGGGCACAACTTCGACAATGATGCACTTGGCCAAAAAGGGCATATGCGTTTTCTCCTGAATATATTCAGGAGAAAACACATACGCCCTTTTTGGCCAAGCAAGCAAGCGGGCAATGCAAATCTGCACTACAAAGAAGTATCACTTCCCACCGGTCAAAAGGGACATCCACAAAATGTGTAAAAACCAGAAAGGCAAGACAGGCCCTGGAGAACAGAGAGCCTTGTTATGCTGATGGGCGGGATGTAAATTGCCAACTGCCTCTCTGGAGGAGTGCATTGTGTTCCCTAAAACAAGTAAACAACAGAGCTACAGAGCCAAGGGAACTTCCAGTCTAGGGAATATACCTTGGGAAAACTGAAAATCAATAAGACAGAGCCACCCCAAAATTTAGGGCTGCACTGCTTACAAGGACCTCAACTTGGGTACACCTTAAATATCCCAGGAAATATAAAAATGGTTCAAAAAATTGTGGTACTTACGTACGATGGAATATCCCTCAGCCATGAAATCAATGTCATAAGACCAGTAGCAGCAAAATGGGTGGATTCAGGTACGATGGTTCTAAGTGAAATAAGTCACACAGAAAAAGAAACTTATCATAAGATATCACTTATGAAGAACCTGTAAACATGGCTACACTTGAACTGAGTTAGGAAAGAGAACAGTGTCTCACATTTAGAAAACACTCTTATGCCTGCTTAAGGGGGAAGGAGAGGTGGGGTGATGCATAAAACCAGAGTTTGATATAAGCACAGGTACCGTTCCAAAAACCAACTATGGAATAGACAAGACCTACACCTTCCTCAGTGAAAGGGACTCAAAACCCCATATTTCCCGCAGAGGAATATATCTGACTAGTAAGAATCTTAGAACCTATGTATTGATATGTCTCCGTAAGGGAATCAAGTGTGTCTAGACTGGCATAAACATGGCAGCGAGAATCAGCTCAAACCCAGTATAAAAAGGAATTTCAAAAACAAAACAGAAAAACTGGGAAATTCTTTACAATTCCTTCAGGGTCTCTGATGAAACCTGGAATGAACCGTTCTACAACGACAGCTGGAGGTGGCATAAGGAGGGACACTTGGGACTGAGACGATTGGTGAGATTGGGTGAGCAAATGCAGACCCTTTAAAGCAATAACTCATGGCACCCATTCCATGGGTCCCACCTCTCCAGGTTGAAGGGAATATTACTACAGCTATAACATGTACGGGAAACCTAGAGAACAGACCCACTGTGAATACGAAAGGTTTCTAAAACTCAACGAATAGTCCCTCTCCTGTTGCTCCAGTTTGACTTTCCATGTGCTTTACTATCAACCTCCCAACTTGGAGAGAAAGCCCCTTTAACCTCCTGGTTCGCACAGGTTGCCAATTTGCCAGAGGATGAAAGGGAAGAGGGAGAACCAATGAGAGAGTAGCTGTTAGGCATTTGGACGGGCACATATCACTGTAATTTCCCGGCAGGAAGAAGAATTAACCAAAGTCTCAGCCACCCACCGGCAACCAGTATAGGTCCTGAACCAAAATTTTGGACTTGCGGTCAGCTCACCAAAAACGAGTTGAAAAATGGAGCTCAGGGGCACAGCAATTCACAAACTGGCCGAGTAATAAAGGACAACTATCATCCAAAAATCAGTTGAGGGAAGACAACGAGGCGGACTTGAAAGCGAGGCAGAATAGCAGGAAACAGATTTCAAGAGGTACGTTGGAATCACCTTTAAAGCACAGGAAGAGTGGCACAACTTCGACAATGATGCACTTGGCCAAAAGGGCGTATGCTTTTTCTCCTGAATATATTCAGGAGAAAACGCATATGCCCGTTTTGGCCAAGCAAGCAAGCGGGCAATGCAAATCTGCACTACAAAGAAGTATCACTTCCCACCGGTCAAAAGGGACATCCACAAAATGTGTAAAAACCAGAAAGGCAAGACAGGCCCTGGAGAACAGGGAGCCTTGTTATGCTGATGGGCCGGAAGTAAATTGCCAACTGCCTCTCTGGAGGAGTACATTGTGTTCCCTAAAACAAGTAAACAACAGAGCTACAGAGCGAAGGGCACTTCCAGTCTAGGGAATGTACCTTGGGAAAACTGAAAATCAATAAGACAGAGCCACCCCAAAATTTAGGTCTGCACTGCTTACAAGGACCTCAACTTGGGTACACCTTAAATATCCCAGGAAATATTAAAATGGTTCAAAAAATTGTGGTACTTACATACGATGGAATATCCCTCAGTCATGAAATCAATGTCATAAGACCAGTAGCAGCAAAATGGGTGGATTCAGGTACGATGATTCTAAGTGAAATAAGTCACAGAGAAAAAGAAACTTATCATAAGATATCACTTATGAAGATTCTGTAAACATGCCTACACTTGAACTGAGTTAGGAAAGAGAACAGTGTCTCACATTTAGAAAACACTCTTATACCTGCTTAAGGGGGAAGGAGAGGTGGGGTGATGCATAAAACCAGAGTTTGATACAAGCACAGTTACCGTTCCAAAAACCAACTATGGAATAGAAAAGACCTACACCTTCCTCAGTGAAAGGGACTCAAAACCCCATATTTCGCGCAGAGGAATATATCTGACTAGTAAGAATCTTAAAACCTATGTATTGATATGTCTCCGTAAGGGAATCAAGTGTGTCTAGACTGGCATAAACATGGCAGCGAGAATCAGCTCAAACTCACTATAAAAAGGAATTTCAAAAACAAAACAAAAAAATAGGGAAATTCTTTACAATTCCTTCAGGGTCTCTGATGAAACCTGGAATGACCCTATGAACAACGACAGCTGGATGAGGCATAAGGCTGGACACTTGGGACTGAGAGGATTGGTGAGATTGGGTGAGCAAATGCAGACCCTTTAAAGCAATAATGCATGGCACCCATTCCATGGGTCCCAACTCTCCAGGTTGAAAGGAATATTACTAAAGTTATAACATGTACGGGAGACCTAGAGAACGGACACACTGTGAATATGAAAGGTTTCTAAAACTCAACGAATAGTCCCTCTCCTGGTGCTCCGGTTTGACTTTCCATCTGCTTTACTATCAACGTCTCAACTTGGAGAGACAGCCCCTTTAACCTCCTGGTTCGCACAGGTTGCCAATTTGGCAGAGGATGAAAGGGAAGATGGAGATCCAATGAGAGTGTAGCTGTTAGGCATTTGGACGGGCAAATATCACTCTAACTTCCGGGCACGAAGAAGAATTAACCAAAGTCTCAGCCACCCACCGGGAACCAGCATAGGTACTGAACCAAAATTTTGGACCTGCGGTCAGCTCACCAAAAACGAGTTGAATAATGGAGATCAGGGGCACAGCAACACACAAACTGGCCAAGTAAAAAAGGACAACTATCGTCCAAAAATCTGTTGAAGGAAGGCAACGACGCGGACTTGAATGCGAGGCAGAATAGCAGGAAACAGATTTCAAGAGGTACGTTGGAATCGCCTTTAAAGCACAGGGAGAGGGGCACAACTTCGACAATGATGCACTTGGCCAAAAAGGGCGTATGCGTTTTCTCCTGAATATATTCAGGAGAAAACGCATACGCCCATTTTGGCCAAGCAAGCAAGCGGGCAATGCAAATCTGCACTACAAAGAAGTATCACTTCCCACCGGTCAAAAGGGACATCCACAAAATGTGTAAAAACCAGAAAGGCAAGACAGGCCCTGGAGAACAGGGAGCCTTGTTATGCTGATGGGCGGGATGTAAATTGCCAACTGCCTCTCTGGAGGAGTGCATTGTGTTCCCTAAAACAAGTAAACAACAGAGCTACAGAGCCAAGGGAACTTCCAGTCTAGGGAATATACCTTGGGAAAACTGAAAATCAATAAGACAGAGCCACCCCAAAATTTAGGGCTGCACTGCTTACAAGGACCTCAACTTGGGTACACCTTAAATATCCCAGGAAATATAAAAATGGTTCAAAAAATTGTGGTACTTACGTACGATGGAATATCCCTCAGCCATGAAATCAATGTCATAAGACCAGTAGCAGCAAAATGGGTGGATTCAGGTACGATGGTTCTAAGTGAAATAAGTCACACAGAAAAAGAAACTTATCATAAGATATCACTTATGAAGAACCTGTAAACATGGCTACACTTGAACTGAGTTAGGAAAGAGAACAGTGTCTCACATTTAGAAAACACTCTTATGCCTGCTTAAAGGGGAAGGAGAGGTGGGGTGATGAATAAAACCAGAGTTTGATATAAGCACAGGTACCGTTCCAAAAACCAACTATGGAATAGACAAGACCTACACCTTCCTCAGTGAAAGGGACTCAAAACCCCATATTTCCCGCAGAGGAATATATCTGACTAGTAAGAATCTTAGAACCTATGTATTGATATGTCTCCGTAAGGGAATCAAGTGTGTCTAGACTGGCATAAACATGGCAGCGAGAATCAGCTCAAACCCAGTATAAAAAGGAATTTCAAAAACAAAACAGAAAAACTGGGAAATTCTTTACAATTCCTTCAGGGTCTCTGATGAAACCTGGAATGAACCGTTCTACAACGACAGCTGGAGGTGGCATAAGGAGGGACACTTGGGACTGAGACGATTGGTGAGATTGGGTGAGCAAATGCAGACCCTTTAAAGCAATAACTCATGGCACCCATTCCATGGGTCCCAACTCTCCAGGTTGAAGGGAATATTACTACAGCTATAACATGTACGGGAAACCTAGAGAACAGACCCACTGTGAATACGAAAGGTTTCTAAAACTCAACGAATAGTCCCTCTCCTGTTGCTCCAGTTTGACTTTCCATGTGCTTTACTATCAACCTCCCAACTTGGAGAGAAAGCCCCTTTAAACTCCTGGTTCGCACAGGTTGCCAATTTGGCAGAGGATGAAAGGGAAGAGGGAGAACCAATGAGAGAGTAGCTGTTAGGCATTTGGACGGGCACATATCACTGTAATTTCCCGGCAGGAAGAAGAATTAACCAAAGTCTCAGCCACCCACCGGCAACCAGTATAGGTCCTGAACCCAAATTTTGGACTTGCGGTCAGCTCACCAAAAACGAGTTGAAAAATGGAGCTCAGGGGCACAGCAATTCACAAACTGGCCGAGTAATAAAGGACAACTATCATCCAAAAATCAGTTGAGGGAAGGCAACGAGGCGGACTTGAAAGCGAGGCAGAATAGCAGGAAACAGATTTCAAGAGGTACGTTGGAATCACCTTTAAAGCACAGGAAGAGTGGCACAACTTCGACAATGATGCACTTGGCCAAAAGGGCGTATGCTTTTTCTCCTGAATATATTCAGGAGAAAACGCATATGCCCTTTTTGGCCAAGCAAGCAAGCGGGCAATGCAAATCTGCACTACAAAGAAGTATCACTTCCGACCGGTCAAAAGGGACATCCACAAAATGTGTAAAAACCAGAAAGGCAAGACAGGCCCTGGAGAACAGGGAGCCTTGTTATGCTGATGGTCCGGAAGTAAATTGCCAACTGCCTCTCTGGAGGAGTACATTGTGTTCCCTAAAACAAGTAAACAACAGAGCTACAGAGCCAAGGGCACTTCCAGTCTAGGGAATGTACCTTGGGAAAACTGAAAATCAATAAGACAGAGCCACCCCAAAATTTAGGTCTGCACTGCTTACAAGGACCTCAACTAGGGTACACCTTAAATATCCCAGGAAATATAAAAATGGTTCAAAAAATTGTGGTACTTACGTACGATGGAATATCCCTCAGCCATGAAATCAATGTCATAAGACCAGTAGCAGCAAAATGGGTGGATTCAGGTACGATGATTCTAAGTGAAATAAGTCACAGAGAAAAAGAAATTTATCATAAGATATCACTTATGAAGATTCTGTAAACATGGCTACACTTGAACTGAGTTAGGAAAGAGAACAGTGTCTCACATTTAGAAAACACTCTTATACCTGCTTAAGGGGGAAGGAGAGGTGGGGTGATGCATAAAACCAGAATTTGATACAAGCACAGTTACCGTTCCAAAAACAAACTATGGAATAGACAAGACCTACACCTTCCTCAGTGAAAGGGACTCAAAACCCCATATTTCGCGCAGAGGAATATATCTGACTAGTAAGAATCTTAAAACCTATGTATTGATATGTCTCCGTAAGGGAATCAAGTGTGTCTAGACTGGCATAAACATGGCAGCGAGAATCAGCTCAAACTCACTATAAAAAGGAATTTCAAAAACAAAACAAAAAAACTGGGAAATTCTTTACAATTCCTTCAGGGTCTCTGATGAAACCTGGAATGACCCTATGAACAACGACAGCTGGATGAGGCATAAGGCTGGACACTTGGGACTGAGAGGATTGGTGAGATTGGGTGAGCAAATGCAGACCCTTTAAAGCAATAATGCATGGCACCCATTCCATGGGTCCCAACTCTCCAGCTTGAAGGGAATATTACTAAAGTTATAACATGTACGGGAAACCTAGAGAACGGACACACTGTGAATACGAAAGGTTTCTAAAACTCAACGAATAGTCCCTCTCCTGGTGCTCCGGTTTCACTTTCCATCTGCTTTACTATCAACCTCTCAACTTGGAGAGACAGCCCCTTTAACCTCCTGGTTCGCACAGGTTGCCAATTTGGCAGAGGATGAAAGGGAAGATGGAGATCCAATGAGAGTGTAGCTGTTAGGCATTTGGACGGGCAAATATCACTCTAACTTCCGGGCACGAAGAAGAATTAACCAAAGTCTCAGCCACCCACCGGGAACCAGCATAGGTACTGAACCAAAATTTTGGACCTGCGGTCAGCTCACCAAAAACGAGTTGAATAATGGAGATCAGAGGCACAGCAACACACAAACTGGCCAAGTATAAAAGGACAACTATCGTCCAAAAATCTGTTGAGGGAAGGCAACGACGCGGACTTGAATGCGAGGCAGAATAGCAGGAAACAGATTTCAAGAGGTACGTTGGAATCGCCTTTAAAGCACAGGGAGAGGGGCACAACTTCGACAATGATGCACTTGGCCAAAAAGGGCGTATGCGTTTTCTCCTGAATATATTCAGGAGAAAACGCATACGACCTTTTTGGCCAAGCAAGCAAGCGGGCAATGCAAATCTGCACTACAAAGAAGTATCACTTCCCACCGGTCAAAAGGGACATCCACAAAATGTGTAAAAACCAGAAAGGCAAGACAGGCCCTGGAGAACAGAGAGCCTTGTTATGCTGATGGGCGGGATGTAAATTGCCAACTGCCTCTCTGGAGGAGTGCATTGTGTTCCCTAAAACAAGTAAACAACAGAGCTACAGAGCCAAGGGAACTTCCAGTCTAGGGAATATACCTTGGGAAAACTGAAAATCAATAAGACAGAGCCACCCCAAAATTTAGGGCTGCACTGCTTAAAAGGACCTCAACTTGGGTACACCTTAAATATCCCAGGAAATATAAAAATGGTTCAAAAAATTGTGGTACTTACGTACGATGGAATATCCCTCAGCCATGAAATCAATGTCATAAGACCAGTAGCAGCAAAATGGGTGGATTCAGGTACGATGGTTCTAAGTGAAATAAGTCACACAGAAAAAGAAACTTATCATAAGATATCACTTATGAAGAACCTGTAAACATGGCTACACTTGAACTGAGTTAGGAAAGAGAACAGTGTCTCACATTTAGAAAACACTCTTATGCCTGCTTAAGGGGGAAGGAGAGGTGGGGTGATGCATAAAACCAGAGTTTGATATAAGCACAGGTACCGTTCCAAAAACCAACTATGGAATAGACAAGACCTACACCTTCCTCAGTGAAAGGGACTCAAAACCCCATATTTCCCGCAGAGGAATATATCTGACTAGTAAGAATCTTAGAACCTATGTATTGATATGTCTCCGTAAGGGAATCAAGTGTGTCTAGACTGGCATAAACATGGCAGCGAGAATCAGCTCAAACTCAGTATAAAAAGGAATTTCAAAAACAAAACAGAAAAACTGGGAAATTCTTTACAATTCCTTCAGGGTCTCTGATGAAACCTGGAATGAACCGTTCTACAACGACAGCTGGAGGTGGCATAAGGAGGGACACTTGGGACTGAGACGATTGGTGAGATTGGGTGAGCAAATGCAGACCCTTTAAAGCAATAACTCATGGCACCCATTCCATGGGTCCCAACTCTCCAGGTTGAAGGGAATATTACTACAGCTATAACATGTACGGGAAACCTAGAGAACAGACCCACTGTGAATACGAAAGGTTTCTAAAACTCAACGAATAGTCCCTCTCCTGTTGCTCCAGTTTGACTTTCCATGTGCTTTACTATCAACCTCCCAACTTGGAGAGAAAGCCCCTTTAAGCTCCTGGTTCGCACAGGTTGCCAATTTGCCAGAGGATGAAAGGGAAGAGGGAGAACCAATGAGAGAGTAGCTGTTAGGCATTTGGACGGGCACATATCACTGTAATTTCCCGGCAGGAAGAAGAATTAACCAAAGTCTCAGCCACCCACCGGCAACCAGTATAGGTCCTGAACCCAAATTTTGGACTTGCGGTCAGCTCACCAAAAACGAGTTGAAAAATGGAGCTCAGGGGCACAGCAATTCACAAACTGGCCGAGTAATAAAGGACAACTATCATCCAAAAATCAGTTGAGGGAAGGCAACGAGGCGGACTTGAAAGCGAGGCAGAATAGCAGGAAACAGATTTCAAGAGGTACGTTGGAATCACCTTTAAAGCACAGGAAGAGTGGCACAACTTCGACAATGATGCACTTGGCCAAAAGGGCGTATGCTTTTTCTCCTGAATATATTCAGGAGAAAACGCATATGCCCTTTTTGGCCAAGCAAGCAAGCGGGCAATGCAAATCTGCACTACAAAGAAGTATCACTTCCGCCCGGTCAAAAGGGACATCCACAAAATGTGTAAAAACCAGAAAGGCAAGACAGGCCCTGGAGAACAGGGAGCCTTGTTATGCTGATGGGCCGGAAGTAAATTGCCAACTGCCTCTCTGGAGGAGTACATTGTGTTCCCTAAAACAAGTAAACAACAGAGCTACAGAGCCAAGGGCACTTCCAGTCTAGGGAATGTACCTTGGGAAAACTGAAAATCAATAAGACAGAGCCACCCCAAAATTTAGGTCTGCACTGCTTACAAGGACCTCAACTTGGGTACACCTTAAATATCCCAGGAAATATAAAAATGGTTCAAAAAATTGTGGTACTTACGTACGATGGAATATCCCTCAGCCATGAAATCAATGTCATAAGACCAGTAGCAGCAAAATGGGTGGATTCAGGTACGATGATTCTAAGTGAAATAAGTCACAGAGAAAAAGAAACTTATCATAAGATATCACTTATGAAGATTCTGTAAACATGGCTACTCTTGAATTGAGTTAGGAAAGAGAACAGTGTCTCACATTTAGAAAACACTCTTATACCTGCTTAAGGGGGAAGGAGAGGTGGGGTGATGCATAAAACCAGAGTTTGATACAAGCACAGTTACCGTTCCAAAAACCAACTATGGAATAGACAAGACCTACACCTTCCTCAGTGAAAGGGACTCAAAACCCCATATTTCGCGCAGAGGAATATATCTGACTAGTAAGAATCTTAAAACCTATGTATTGATATGTCTCCGTAAGGGAATCAAGTGTGTCTAGACTGGCATAAACATGGCAGCGAGAATCAGCTCAAACTCACTATAAAAAGGAATTTCAAAAACAAAACAAAAAAACTGGGAAATTCTTTACAATTCCTTCAGGGTCTCTGATGAAACCTGGAATGACCCTATGAACAACGACAGCTGGATGAGGCATAAGGCTGGACACTTGGGACTGAGAGGATTGGTGAGATTGGGTGAGCAAATGCAGACCCTTTAAAGCAATAATGCATGGCACCCATTCCATGGGTCCCAACTCTCCAGGTTGAAGGGAATATTACTAAAGTTATAACATGTACGGGAAACCTAGAGAACGGACACACTGTGAATACGAAAGGTTTCTAAAACTCAACGAATAGTCCCTCTCCTGGTGCTCCGGTTTGACTTTCCATCTGCTTTACTATCAACCTCTCAACTTGGAGAGACAGCCCCTTTAACCTCCTGGTTCGCACAGGTTGCCAATTTGGCAGAGGATGAAAGGGAAGATGGAGATCCAATGAGAGTGTAGCTGTTAGGCATTTGGACGGGCAAATATCACTCTAACTTCCGGGCACGAAGAAGAATTAACCAAAGTCTCAGCCACCCACCGGGAACCAGCATAGGTACTGAACCAAAATTTTGGACCTGCGGTCAGCTCACCAAAAACGAGTTGAATAATGGAGATCAGAGGCACAGCAACACACAAACTGGCCAAGTATAAAAGGACAACTATCGTCCAAAAATCTGTTGAGGGAAGGCAACGACGCGGACTTGAATGCGAGGCAGAATAGCAGGAAACAGATTTCAAGAGGTACGTTGGAATCGCCTTTAAAGCACAGGGAGAGGGGCACAACTTCGACAATGATGCACTTGGCCAAAAAGGGCGTATGCGTTTTCCCCTGAATATATTCAGGAGAAAACGCATACGCCCTTTTTGGCCAAGCAAGCAAGCGGGCAATGCAAATCTGCACTACAAAGAAGTATCACTTCCCACCGGTCAAAAGGGACATCCACAAAATGTGTAAAAACCAGAAAGGCAAGACAGGCCCTGGAGAACAGAGAGCCTTGTTATGCTCATGGGCGGGATGTAAATTGCCAACTGCCTCTCTGGAGGAGTGCATTGTGTTCCCTAAAACAAGTAAACAACAGAGCTACAGAGCCAAGGGAACTTCCAGTCTAGGGAATATACCTTGGGAAAACTGAAAATCAATAAGACAGAGCCACCCCAAAATTTAGGGCTGCACTGCTTACAAGGACCTCAACTTGGGTACACCTTAAATATCCCAGGAAATATAAAAATGGTTCAAAAAATTGTGGTACTTACGTACGATGGAATATCCCTCAGCCATGAAATCAATGTCATAAGACCAGTAGCAGCAAAATGGGTGGATTCAGGTACGATGGTTCTAAGTGAAATAAGTCACACAGAAAAAGAAACTTATCATAAGATATCACTTATGAAGAACCTGTAAACATGGCTACACTTGAACTGAGTTAGGAAAGAGAACAATGTCTCACATTTAGAAAACACTCTTATGCCTGCTTAAGGGGGAAGGAGAGGTGGGGTGATGCATAAAACCAGAGTTTGATATAAGCACAGGTACCGTTCCAAAAACCAACTATGGAATAGACAAGACCTACACCTTCCTCAGTGAAAGGGACTCAAAACCCCATATTTCCCGCAGAGGAATATATCTGACTAGTAAGAATCTTAGAACCTATGTATTGATATGTCTCCGTAAGGGAATCAAGTGTGTCTAGACTGGCATAAACATGGCAGCGAGAATCAGCTCAAACTCAGTATAAAAAGGAATTTCAAAAACAAAACAGAAAAACTGGGAAATTCTTTACAATTCCTTCAGGGTCTCTGATGAAACCTGGAATGAACCGTTCTACAACGACAGCTGGAGGTGGCATAAGGAGGGACACTTGGGACTGAGACGATTGGTGAGATTGGGTGAGCAAATGCAGACCCTTTAAAGCAATAACTCATGGCACCCATTCCATGGGTCCCAACTCTCCAGGTTGAAGGGAATATTACTACAGCTATAACATGTACGGGAAACCTAGAGAACAGACCCACTGTGAATACGAAAGGTTTCTAAAACTCAACGAATAGTCCCTCTCCTGTTGCTCCAGTTTGACTTTCCATGTGCTTTACTATCAACCTCCCAACTTGGAGAGAAAGCCCCTTTAAGCTCCTGGTTCGCACAGGTTGCCAATTTGCCAGAGGATGAAAGGGAAGAGGGAGAACCAATGAGAGAGTAGCTGTTAGGCATTTGGACGGGCACATATCACTGTAATTTCCCGGCAGGAAGAAGAATTAACCAAAGTCTCAGCCACCCACCGGCAACCAGTATAGGTCCTGAACCCAAATTTTGGACTTGCGGTCAGCTCACCAAAAACGAGTTGAAAAATGGAGCTCAGGGGCACAGCAATTCACAAACTGGCCGAGTAATAAAGGACAACTATCATCCAAAAATCAGTTGAGGGAAGGCAACGAGGCGGACTTGAAAGCGAGGCAGAATAGCAGGAAACAGATTTCAAGAGGTACGTTGGAATCACCTTTAAAGCACAGGAAGAGTGGCACAACTTCGACAATGATGCACTTGGCCAAAAGGGCGTATGCTTTTTCTCCTGAATATATTCAGGAGAAAACGCATATGCCCTTTTTGGCCAAGCAAGCAAGCGGGCAATGCAAATCTGCACTACAAAGAAGTATCACTTCCCACCGGTCAAAAGGGACATCCACAAAATGTGTAAAAACCAGAAAGGCAAGACAGGCCCTGGCGAACAGGGAGCCTTGTTATGCTGATGGGCGGGATGTAAATTGCCAACTGCCTCTCTGGAGGAGTGCATTGTGTTCCCTAAAACAAGTAAAGAACAGAGCTACAGAGCCAAGGGCACTTCCAGTCTAGGGAATATACCTTGGGAAAACTGAAAATCAATAAGACAGAGCCACCCCAAAATTTAGGGCTGCACTGCTTACAAGGACCTCAACTTGGGTACACCTTAAATATCCCAGGAAATATAAAAATGGTTCAAAAAATTGTGGTACTTACGTACGATGGAATATCCCTCAGCCATGAAATCAATGTCATAAGACCAGTAGCAGCAAAATGGGTGGATTCAGGTACGATGATTCTAAGTGAAATAAGTCACAGAGAAAAAGAAACTTATCATAAGATATCACTTATGAAGATTCTGTAAACATGGCTACTCTTGAATTGAGTTAGGAAAGAGAACAGTGTCTCACATTTAGAAAACACTCTTATACCTGCTTAAGGGGGAAGGAGAGGTGGGGTGATGCATAAAACCAGAGTTTGATACAAGCACAGTTACCGTTCCAAAAACCAACTATGGAATAGACAAGACCTACACCTTCCTCAGTGAAAGGGACTCAAAACCCCATATTTCGCGCAGAGGAATATATCTGACTAGTAAGAATCTTAAAACCTATGTATTGATATGTCTCCGTAAGGGAATCAAGTGTGTCTAGACTGGCATAAACATGGCAGCGAGAATCAGCTCAAACTCACTATAAAAAGGAATTTCAAAAACAAAACAAAAAAACTGGGAAATTCTTTACAATTCCTTCAGGGTCTCTGATGAAACCTGGAATGACCCTATGAACAACGACAGCTGGATGAGGCATAAGGCTGGACACTTGGGACTGAGAGGATTGGTGAGATTGGGTGAGCAAATGCAGACCCTTTAAAGCAATAATGCATGGCACCCATTCCATGGGTCCCAACTCTCCAGGTTGAAGGGAATATTACTAAAGTTATAACATGTACGGGAAACCTAGAGAACGGACACACTGTGAATACGAAAGGTTTCTAAAACTCAACGAATAGTCCCTCTCCTGGTGCTCCGGTTTGACTTTCCATCTGCTTTACTATCAACCTCTCAACTTGGAGAGACAGCCCCTTTAACCTCCTGGTTCGCACAGGTTGCCAATTTGGCAGAGGATGAAAGGGAAGATGGAGATCCAATGAGAGTGTAGCTGTTAGGCATTTGGACGGGCAAATATCACTCTAACTTCCGGGCACGAAGAAGAATTAACCAAAGTCTCAGCCACCCACCGGGAACCAGCATAGGTACTGAACCAAAATTTTGGACCTGCGGTCAGCTCACCAAAAACGAGTTGAATAATGGAGATCAGAGGCACAGCAACACACAAACTGGCCAAGTAAAAAAGGACAACTATCGTCCAAAAATCTGTTGAGGGAAGGCAACGACGCGGACTTGAATGCGAGGCAGAATAGCAGGAAACAGATTTCAAGAGGTACGTTGGAATCGCCTTTAAAGCACAGGGAGAGGGGCACAACTTCGACAATGATGCACTTGGCCAAAAAGGGCGTATGCGTTTTCTCCTGAATATATTCAGGAGAAAACGCATATGCCCTTTTTGGCCAAGCAAGCAAGCGGGCAATGCAAATCTGCACTACAAAGAGGTATCACTTCCCACCGGTCAAAAGGGACATCCACAAAATGTGTAAAAACCAGAAAGGCAAGACAGGCCCTGGAGAACAGAGAGCCTTGTTATGCTGATGGGCGGGATGTAAATTGCCAACTGCCTCTCTGGAGGAGTGCATTGTGTTCCCTAAAACAAGTAAACAACAGAGCTACAGAGCCAAGGGAACTTCCAGTCTAGGGAATATACCTTGGGAAAACTGAAAATCAATAAGACAGAGCCACCCCAAAATTTAGGGCTGCACTGCTTACAAGGACCTCAACTTGGGTACACCTTAAATATCCCAGGAAATATAAAAATGGTTCAAAAAATTGTGGTACTTACGTACGATGGAATATCCCTCAGCCATGAAATCAATGTCATAAGACCAGTAGCAGCAAAATGGGTGGATTCAGGTACGATGGTTCTAAGTGAAATAAGTCACACAGAAAAAGAAACTTATCATAAGATATCACTTATGAAGAACCTGTAAACATGGCTACACTTGAACTGAGTTAGGAAAGAGAACAGTGTCTCACATTTAGAAAACACTCTTATGCCTGCTTAAGGGGGAAGGAGAGGTGGGGTGATGCATAAAACCAGAGTTTGATATAAGCACAGGTACCGTTCCAAAAACCAACTATGGAATAGACAAGACCTACACCTTCCTCAGTGAAAGGGACTCAAAACCCCATATTTCCCGCAGAGGAATATATCTGACTAGTAAGAATCTTAGAACCTATGTATTGATATGTCTCCGTAAGGGAATCAAGTGTGTCTAGACTGGCATAAACATGGCAGCGAGAATCACCTCAAACCCACTATAAAAAGGAATTTCAAAAACAAAACAAAAAAACTGGGAAATTCTTTACAATTCCTTCAGGGTCTCTGATGAAACCTGGAATGAACCGTTCTACAACGACAGCTGGAGGTGGCATAAGGAGGGACACTTGGGACTGAGACGATTGGTGAGATTGGGTGAGCAAATGCAGACCCTTTAAAGCAATAACTCATGGCACCCATTCCAAAGGGTCCCAACTCTCCAGGTTGAAGGGAATATTACTACAGCTATATCATGTATGGGAAACCTAGAGAACAGGCCCACTGTGAATACGAAAGGTTTCTAAAACTCAACGAATAGTCCCTCTCCTGTTGCTCCAGTTTGACTTTCCATGTGCTTTACTATCAACCTCCCAACTTGGAGAGAAAGCCCCTTTAAGCTCCTGGTTCGCACAGGTTGCCAATTTGCCAGAGGATGAAAGGGAAGAGGGAGAACCAATGAGAGAGTAGCTGTTAGGCATTTGGACGGGCACATATCACTGTAATTTCCCGGCAGGAAGAAGAATTAACCAAAGTCTCAGCCACCCACCGGCAACCAGTATAGGTCCTGAACCCAAATTTTGGACTTGCGGTCAGCTCACCAAAAACGAGTTGAAAAATGGAGCTCAGGGACACAGCAATTCACAAACTGGCCGAGTAATAAAGGACAACTATCATCCAAAAATCAGTTGAGGGAAGGCAACGAGTCGGACTTGAAAGTGAGGCAGAATAGCAGGAAACAGATTTCAAGAGGTACATTGGAATCACCTTTAAAGCACAGGAAGAGTGGCACAACTTCGACAATGATGCACTTGGCCAAAAGGGCGTATGCTTTTTCTCCTGAATATATTCAGGAGAAAACGCATATGCCCTTTTTGGCCAAGCAAGCAAGCGGGCAATGCAAATCTGCACTACAAAGAAGTATCACTTCCGACCGGTCAAAAGGGATATCCACAAAATGTGTAAAAACAAGAAAGGCAAGACAGGCCCTGGAGAACAGGGAGCCTTGTTATGCTGATGAGCGGGATGTAAATTGCCAACTGCCTCTCTGGAGGAGTGCATTGTGTTCCCTAAAACAAGTAAACAACAGAGCTACAGAGCCAAGGGCACTTCCAGTCTAGGGAATATACCTTGGCAAAACTGAAAATCAATAAGACAGAGGAACCACAAAATTTAGGGCTGCACTGCTTACAAGGACCTCAACTTGGGTACACCTTAAATATCCCAGGAAATATAAAAATGGTTCAAAAAATTGTGGTACTTACATACGATGGAATATCCCTAAACCATGAAATCATGTCATAAGACCAGTAGCAGCAAAATGGGTGGATTCAGGTACGATGATTCTATGTGAAATAAGTCACAGAGAAAAAGAAACTTATCATAAGATATCACTTATGAAGATCCTGTAAACATGGCTACACTTGAACTGAGTTAGGAAAGAGAACAGTGTCTCACATTTAGAAAACACTCTTATGCCTGCTTAAGGGGGAAGGAGAGGTGGGGTGATGCATAAAACCAGAGTTTGATATAAGCACAGGTACCGTTCCAAAAACCAACTATGGAATAGACAAGACCTACACCTTCCTCAGTGAAAGGGACTCAAAACACCATATTTCCCGCAGAGGAATATATCTGACTAGTAAGAATCTTAGAACCTATGTATTGATATGTCTCCGTAAGGGAATCAAGTGTGTCTAGAGTGGCATAAACATGGCAGCGAGAATCACCTCAAACCCACTATAAAAAGGAATTTCAAAAACAAAACAAAAAAACTGGGAAATTCTTTACAATTCCTTCAGGGTCTCTGATGAAACCTGGAATGAACCGTTCTACAACGACAGCTGGAGGTGGCATAAGGAGGGACACTTGGGACTGAGACGATTGGTGAGATTGGGTGAGCAAATGCAGCCCCTTTAAAGCAATAACTCATGGCACCCATTCCATGGGTCCCAACTCTCCAGGTTGAAGGGAATATTACTACAGCTATAACATGTACGGGAAACCTAGAGAACAGACCCACCGTGAATACGAAAGTTTTCTAAAACTCAACGAATAGTCCCTCTCCTGTTGCTCCAGTTTGACTTTCCATGTGCTTTACTATCAACCTCCCAACTTGGAGAGACAGCCCCTTTAACCTCCTGGTTCGCACAGGTTGCCAATTTGGCAGAGGATGAAAGGGAAGAGGGAGATCCAATGAGAGAGTAGCTGTTAGGCATTTGGACGGGCAAATATCACTCTAACTTCCGGGCACGAAGAAGAATTAACCAAAGTCTCAGCCACCCACCGGGAACCAGCATAGGTACTGAACCAAAATTTTGGACCTGTGGTCAGCTCACCAAAAACGAGTTGAATAATGGAGATCAGGGGCACAGCAACACACAAACTGGCCAAGTAAAAAAGGACAACTATCGTCCAAAAATCTGTTGAGGGAAGGCAACGACGCGGACTTGAATGCGAGGCAGAATAGCAGGAAACAGATTTCAAGAGGTACGTTGGAATCGCCTTTAAAGCACAGGGAGAGGGGCAGAACTTCGACAATGATGCACTTGGCCAAAAAGGGCGTATGCGTTTTCTCCTGAATATATTCAGGAGAAAACGCATACGCCCTTTTTGGCCAAGCAAGCAAGCGGGCAATGCAAATCTGCACTACAAAGATGTATCACTTCCCACCGGTCAAAAGGGACATCCACAAAATGTGTAAAAACCAGAAAGGCAAGACAGGCCCTGGAGAACAGGGAGCCTTGTTATGCTGATGGGCCGGAAGTAAATTGCCAACTGCCTCTCTGGAGGAGTACATTGTGTTCCCTAAAACAAGTAAACAACAGAGCTACAGAGCCAAGGGCACTTCCAGTCTAGGGAATATACCTTGGGAAAACTGAAAATCAATAAGACAGAGCCACCCCAAAATTTAGGTCTGCACTGCTTACAAGGACCTTCAACTTAGGTACACCTTAAATATCCCAGGAAATATAAAAATGGTTCAAAAAATTGTAGTACTTACGTACGATGGAATATCCCTCAGCCATGAAATCAATGTCATAAGACCAGTAGCAGCAAAATGGGTGGATTCAGGTACGATGATTCTAAGTGAAATAAGTCACAGAGAAAAAGAAACTTATCATAAGATATCACTTATGAAGATCCTGTAAACATGGCTACACTTGAACTGAGTTAGGAAAGAGAACAGTGTCTCACATTTAGAAAACACTCTTATACCTGCTTAAGGGGGAAGGAGAGGTGGGGTGATGCATAAAACCAGAGTTTGATACAAGCACAGTTACCGTTCCAAAAACCAACTATGGAATAGACAAGACCTACACCTTCCTCAGTGAAAGGGACTCAAAACCTCATATTTCGCGCAGAGCAATATATCTAACTAGTAAGAATCTTAAAACCTATGTATTGATATGTCTCCGTAAGGGAATCAATTGTGTCTAGACTGGCATAAACATGGCAGCGAGAATCAGCTCAAACTAACTATAAAAAGGAATTTCAAAAACAAAACAAAAAAATTGGGAAATTCTTTACAATTCCTTCAGGGTCTCTGATGAAACCTGGAATGACCCTATGAACAACGACACCTGGATGAGGCATAAGTCTGGACACTTGGGACTGAGAGGATTGGTGAGATTGGGTGAGCAAATGCAGACCCTTTAAAGCAATAATGCATGCACACATTCCATGGGTCCCAACTCTCCAGGTTGAAGGGAATATTACTAAAGTTATAACATGTACGGGAAACCTAGAGAATGGACACACTGTGAATACGAAAGGTTTCTAAAACTCAACGAATAGTCCCTCTCCTGGTGCTCCGGTTTGACTTTCCATCTGCTTTACTATCAACCTCCCAACTTGGAGAGACAGCCCCTTTAACCTCCTGGTTCGCACAGGCTGCCAATTTGGCAATGGATGAAAGGGAAGAGGGAGATCCAATGAGAGAGTAGCTGTTAGGCATTTGGACGGGCAAATATCACTCTAACTTCCGGGCACGAAGAAGAATTTACCAAAGTCTCAGCCACCCACCGGGAAGCAGCATAGGTACTGAACCAATATTTTGGACCTGCGGTCAGCTCACCAAACACGAGTTGAATAATGGAGATCAGGGGCACAGCAACTCACAAACTGGCCAAGTAAAAAAGGACAACTATCGTCCAAAAATCTGTTGAGGGAAGGCAACGACGCGGACTTGAATGCG
Source organism: Hyperoodon ampullatus (assembly GCF_949752795.1). NCBI lineage: Eukaryota > Metazoa > Chordata > Mammalia > Artiodactyla > Ziphiidae > Hyperoodon > Hyperoodon ampullatus. The sequence continues at coordinate 254,441 of NW_027640990.1, read as the reverse complement.
AGTCAGAATAGCAGGAAACAGATTTCAAGAGGTACGTTGGAATCGCCTTTAAAGCACAGGGAGAGGGGCACAACTTCGACAATGATGCACTTGGCCAAAAAGGGCGTATGCGTTTTCTCCTGAATATATTCAGGAGAAAACGCATACGCCCTTTTTGGCTAAGCAAGCAAGCGGGCAATGCAAATCTGCACTACAAAGAAGTATCACTTCCCACCGGTCAAAAGGGACATCCACAAAATGTGTAAAAACCAGAAAGGCAAGACAGGCCCTGGAGAACAGGGAGCCTTGTTATGCTGATGGGCGGGATGTAAATTGCCAACTGCCTCTCTGGAGGAGTGCATTGTGTTCCCTAAAACAAGTAAACAACAGAGCTACAGAGCCAAGGGCACTTCCAGTCTAGGGAATATACCTTGGGAAAACTGAAAATCAATAAGACAGAGCCACCCCAAAATTTAGGGCTGCACTGCTTACAAGGACATCAACTTGGGTACACCTTAAATATCCCAGGAAATATAAAAATGGTTCAAAAAATTGTGGTACATACGTACGATGGAATATCCCTCAGCCATGAAATCAATGTCATAAGACCAGTAGCAGCAAAATTGGTGGATTCAGGTACGATGATTCTAAGTGAAATAAGTCACACAGAAAAAGAAACTTATCATAAGATATCACTTATGAAGTTCCTGTAAACATGGCTACACTTGAACTGAGTTAGGAAAGAGAACAGTGTCTCACATTTAGAAAACACTCTTATGCCTGCTTAAGGGGGAAGGAGAGGTGGGGTGATGCATAAAACCAGAGTTTGATATAAGCACAGGTACCGTTCCAAAAACCAACTATGGAATAGACAAGACCTACACCTTCCTCAGTGAAAGGGACTCATAACCCCATATTTCCCGCATAGGAATATATCTGACTAGTAAAAATCTTACAACCTATGTATTGATATGTCTCCATAAGAGAATCAAGTGTGTCTAGACGGACATAAACATGGCAGCGAGAATCAGCTCAAACCCACTATAAACAGGAATTTCAAAAACAAAACAAAAAAACTGGGAAATTCTTTACAATTCCTTCAGGGTCTCTGATGAAACCTGGAATGACCCTATCTACAATGACAGCTGGATGTGGCATAAGGTTGCACACTTGGGACTGAGAGGATTGATGAGATTGGGTGAGCAAATGAAGACCCTTTAAAGCAAAAATGCATGGCACCCATTCCATGGTTCCCAACTATCCAGGTTGATGGGAATATTACTAAAGTTATAACATGTACGGGAAACCTAGAGAATGGACACACTGTGAATACGAAAGGTTTCTAAAACTCAACGAATACTCCCTCTCCTGGTGCTCCGGTTTGACTTTCCATCTGCTTTACTATCAACCTCCCAACTTGGAGAGACAGCCCCTTTAACCTCCTGGTTCGCACAGGTTGCCAGTTTGGCAGAAGATGAAAGGGAAGAGGGAGAACCAATGAGAGAGTAGCTGTTAGGCTTTTGGACGGGCACATATCACTCTAAATTCCCGGCAGGAAGAAGAATTAACCAAAGTCTCAGCCACCCACCGGGAACCAGTATAGGTCCTGAACCAAAATTTTGGACTTGCAGTCAGCTCACCAAAAACGAGTTGAATAATGGTGCTCAAGGGCACAGCAATTCACAAAATGGCCGACTAATAAAGGGCAACTATCGTCCAAAAATCTGTTGAGGGAAGGCAACGAGGCGGACTTGAAAGCGAGGCAGAATAGCAGGAAACAGATTTCAAGAGGTACGTTGGAATCGCCTTTAAAGCACAAGAAGAGGGTCACAACTTCGACAATGATGCACTTGGCCAAAAAGGGCGTATGCGTTTTCTCCTGAATATATTCAGGAGAAAACGCATACGCCCTTTTTGGCCAAGCAAGCAAGCGGGCAATGCAAATCTGCACTACAAAGAAGTATCACTTCCCACCGGTCAAAAGGGACATCTACAAAATGTGTAAAAACCAGAAAGGCAAGACAGGCCCTGGAGAACAGGGAGCTTTTTTATGCTGATGGGCGGGATGTAAATTGCCAACTGCCTCTCTGGAGGAGTGCATTGTGTTCCCTAAAACAAGTAAACAACAGAGATACAGAGCCAAGGGCACTTCCAGTCTAGGGAATATACCTTGGGAAAACTGAAAATCAATAAGAGCCACCCCAAAATTTAGGGCTGCACTGCTTACAAGGACCTCAACTTGGGTACACCTTAAATATCCCAGGAAATATAAAAATGGTTCAAAAAATTGTGGTACTTACATACGATGGAATATCCCTCAGCCATGAAATCAATGTCATAAGACCAGTAGCAGCAAAATGGGTGGATTCAGGTACGATGATTCTAAGTGAAATAAGTCACAGAGAAAAAGAAACTTATCATAAGATATCACTTATGAAGATCCTGAAAACATGGCTACACTTGAACTGAGTTAGGAAAGAGAACAGTGTCTCACATTTAGAAAACACACTTATGCCAGCTTAAGGGGGAAGGAGAGGTGGGTTGATGCATAAAACCAGAGTTTGATATAAGCACAGGTACCGTTCCAAAATCCTACTATGGAATAGACAAGACCTACACCTTCCTCAGTGAAAGGGACTCAAAATCCCATATTTCCCGCAGTGGAATATACCTGACTATTAAGAATCTTAAAACCTATGTATTGATATGTCTCCGGAAGGGAATCAAGTGTGTCTAGACTGGCATAAACATGGCAGCGAGAATCAGCTCAAACCCACTAAAAAAAGGAATTTCAAAAACAAAACAAAAAAACTGGGAAATTCTTTACAATTCCTTCAGGGTCTCTGATGAAACCTGGAATGACCCTATCTACAACGACAGCTGGATATGGCATAAGGCTGGACACTTGGGACTGAGAGGATTGGTGAGTTTGGGTGAGCAAATGCAGACCCTTTAAAGCAATAATGCATGGCACCCATTCCATGGGTCCCAACTCTCCAGGTTGTAGGGAATATTACTACAGTTATAACACGTACGGAAAAACTAGAGAACGGACACACTGTGAATACGAAAGGTTTCTAAAACTCAACGAATAGTCCCTCTCCTGGTGCTCCGGTTTGACTTTCCATCTGCTTTACTATCAACCTCCCAACTTGGAGAGACAGCCCCTTTAACCTCCTGGTTCGCACAGGTTGCCAATATGGCAGAGGCTTAAAGGGAAGAGGGAGAACCAATGAGAGAGTAGCTGTTAGGCATTTGGACGGGCACATATCACTGTAATTTCCCGGCAGGAAGAAGAATTAACCAAAGTCTCAGCCACCCGCCGGGAACCAGTATAGGTCCTGAACCAAAATTTTGGACTTGCGGTCAGTTCACCAAAAACGAGTTGAAAAATGGAGCTCAGGGGCACAGCAATTCACAAACTGGCCGAGTAATAAAGGACAACTATCGTCCAAAAATCTGTTGAGGGAAGGCAGCGAGGCGGACTTGAAAGCGAGGCAGGATAGCAGGAAAAAGATTTCAACAGGTACGTTGGAATTGCCTTTAAAGCACAGGAAGAGGGGCCCAACTTCGACAATGATGCACTTGGCCAAAAAGGGTATATGCATTTCCTCCTGAATATATTCAGGAGAAAACGCATACGCACTTTTTGGCCAAGCAAGCAAGCGGGCAATGCAAATCTGCACTAAAAAGAAGTATCACTTCCCAGCGGTCAAAAGGGACATCCACAAAATGTGTAAAAACTAGAAAGGCAAGACAGGCCCTGGAGAACAAGGAGCCTTGCTATACTGATGGGCGGGATGTAAATTGCCAACTGCCTCTCTGGCGGAGTGCATTGTGTTCCCTAAAACAAGTAAACAACAGAGCTACAGAGCCAAGGGCACTTCCAGTCTAGGGAATATGCCTTGGGAAAACTGGAAATCAATAAGACAGAGCCACCCCAAAATTTAGGGCTGCACTGCTTACAAGGACCTCAACTTGGGTACACCTTAAATATCCCAGGATATATAAAAATGGTTCAAAAAATTGTGGCACTTATGTACGATGGAATATCCCTCAGCCATGAAATCAATGTCATAAAACCAGTAGCAGCAAAATGGGTGGATTCAGGTACGATGATTGTAAGTGAAATAAGTCACAGAGAAAAAGAAACTTATCATAAGATATCACTTATGAAGATCCTGTAAACATGGCTACACTTGAACTGAGTTAGGAAAGAGAACAGAGTGTCACATTTAGAAAACACTCTTATGCCTGCTTAAGGGGGAAGGAGAGGTGGGGTGATGCATAAAACCAGAGTTTGATATAAGCACAGGTACCGTTCCAAAAACCAACTATGGAATAGAAAAGACCTACACCTTCCTCAGTGAAAGGGACTCAAAACACCATATTTCCCGCAGAGGAATATATCTGACTAGTAAGAATCTTAAAACCTATGTATTGATATGTCTCCGTTACGGAATCAAGTGTGTCTAGACTTGCATAAACATGGCAGCGAGAATCAGCTCAAACCCACTATAAAAAGGAATTTCAAAAACAAAACAATACAACTGGTAAATTCTTTACAATTCCTTCAGCGTCTCTGATGAAACCTGGAATGACCCTATCTACAATGACAGCTGGATGTGGCATAAGGAGGGACACTTGGGACTGAGACGATTGGTGAGATTGGGTGAGCAAATGCAGACCCTTTAAAGCACAAACGCCTGGCACCCATTCCATGCGTCCCAACTCTCCAGGTTGAAGGGAATATTACTACAGCTATAACATGTATGAGAAACCTAGAGAACGGACACACTGTGAATACGAAATGTTTCTAAACCTCAACGAATAGTCCCTGTCCTGGTGCTCCGGTTTGACTTCCATCTGCTTTACTATCAACCTCCCAACTTGGAGAGACAGCCCCTTTAACCTCCTGGTTCACACAGGTTGCCAATTTGGCAGAGGATGAAAGGGAAGGGGGAGAACCAATGAGAGAGTAGCTGTTAGGCATTTGGACGGGCACATATCACTGTAATTTCCCGCAGGAAGAAGAATTAACCAAAGTCTCAGCCACCCACCGGGAAACAGTATAGGTCCTGAACCAAAATTTTGGACTTGCGGTCAGCTCACCAAAAACGAGTTGAAAAATGGAGCTCAGGGGCACAGCAATTCACAAACTGGCCGAGTAATAAAGGACATCTATCGTTCAAAAATCTGTTGAGGGAAGGCAGCGAGGCGGACTTGAATGCGAGGCAGAATAGCAGGAAACAGATTTCAACAGGTACGTTGGAATCACCTTTAAAGCACAGGAAGAGGGGCACAACTTCGACAATGATGCACTTGGCCAAAAAGGGCGTATGCATTTCCTCCTGAATATATTCAGGAGAAAACGCCTACCTCCTTTTTGGCCAAGCAAGCAAGCGGGCAATGCAAATCTGCACTACATAGATGTATCACTTCCAACCGGTCAAAAGGGACATCCACAAAATGTGTAAAAACCAGAAAGGCAAGACAGGCCCTGGAGAACAGGGAGCCTTGCTATGCTGAAGGGCGGGATGTAAATTGCCAACTGCCTCTCTGGAGGAGTGCATTTTGTTCCCTCAAACAAGTAAAGAACAGAGCTGCAGAGCCAAGGGCACTTCCAGTCTAGGGAATATAACTTGGGAAAACTGAAAATCAATAAGACAGAGCCACCCCAAAATTTAGGGCTGCACTGCTTACAAGGACCTCAACTTGGGTACACCTTCAATATCCCAGGAAATATAAAAACGGTTCCAAAAATTGTGGTACTTACGTACGATGGAATATCCCTCAGCCATGAAATCAATGTCATAAGACCAGTAGCAGCAAAATGGGTTGATCCAGGTACGATGATTCTAAGTGAAATAAGTCACACAGAAAAAGAAACTTATCATAAGATATCACTTATGAAGATACTATAAACATGGCTACACTTGAACTGAGTTAGGAAAGAGAACAGTGTCTCACATTTAGAAAACACTCTTATGCCTGCTTAAGGGGGAAGGAGAGGTGGGCTGATGCATAAAACCAGAGTTTGATATAAACACAGGTACCGTTCCAAAAACCAACTATGGAATAGACAAGACCTACACCTTCCTCAGGGAAAGGGACTCAAAACCCCATATTTCCCACAGAGGAATATATCTGACTAGTAAGAATCTTAAAACCTATGTATTGATATGTCTCCGTTACGGAATCAAGTGTGTCTAGACTTGCATAAACATGGCAGCGAGAATCAGCTCAAACCCACTATAAAAAGGAATTTCAAAAACAAAACAAAAAAACGGGGAAATTCTTTACAATTCCTTCAGGGTCTCTGATGAAACCTGGAATGACCCTATCTACAACGACAGCTGAATGTGGCATAAGGAGGGACACTTGGGACTGAGAGGATTGGTGAGATTGGGTGAGCAAATGCAGACCCTTTAAAGCAATAATGCCTGGCACCCATTCCATGGATCCCATCTCTCCAGGATGAAGGGAATATTACTACAGTTATAACATGTAAGGGAAACCTAGAGAACGGACACACTGTGAATACGAAAGGTTTCTAAACTCAACGAATAGTCCCTCTCCTGGTTCTCCGGTTTGACTTTCCATCTGCTTTACTATCAATCTCCCAACTTGGAGAGACAGCCCCTTTAACCTCCTGGTTCGCACAGGTTCCAATTTGGCAGAGGATGAAAGGGAAGAGGGAGAACCAATGAGAGAGTAGCTGTTAGGCATTTGGACGGGCACATATCACTGTAATTTCCCGGCAGGAAGAAGAATTAACCAAAGTCTCAGCCACCCACCGGAAAACAGTATAGGTCCTGAACCAAAATTTTGGACTTGCGGTCAGCTCACCAAAAACGAGTTGAAAAAGTGAGCTCAGGGGCACAGCAATTCACAAACTGGCCAAGTAATAAAGGACAAGTATCGTCCAAAATCTGTTGAGGGAAGGCAACAAGGCGGACTTGAAAGCGAGGCAGAATAGCAGGAAACAGATTTCAAGAGGTACGTTGGAATCACCTTTAAAGCACAGGAAGAGGGGCACAACTTCGACAATGATGCACTTGGCCAAAAAGGGCGTATGCGTTTTCTCCTGAATATATTCAGGAGAAAACGCATACGCCCTTTTTGGCCAAGCAAGCAATCGGGCAATGCAAATCTGCACTACAAAAAAGTATCACTTCCCAGCGTTCAAAAGGGACATCCACAAAATGTGTAAAAACCAGAAAGGCAAGACAGGCCCTGGAGAACAGGGAGCCTTGTTATGCTGATGGGCGGGATGTAAATTGCCAACTGCCTCTCTGGAGGAGTGCATTGTGTTCCCTCAAACAAGTAAAGAACAGAGCTGCAGAGCCAAGGGCACTCCAGTCTAGGGAATATAACTTGGGAAAACTGAAAATCAATAAGACAGAGCCACCCCAAAATTTAGGGCTGCACTTCTTACAAGGACCTCAACTTGGGTACACCTTAAATATCCCAGGAAATATAAAAACGGTTCAAAAAATTGTGGTACTTACGTACGATGGAATATCCCTCAGCCATGAAATCAATGTCATAAGACCAGTAGCAGCAAAATGGGTGGATCCAGGTACGATGATTCTAAGTGAAATAAGTCACACAGAAAAAGAAACTTATCATAAGATATCACTCATGAAGATCCTGTAAACATGGCTACACTTGAACTGAGTTAGGAAAGAGAACAGTGTCTCACATTTAGAAAACACTCTTATGCCTGCTTAAGGGGGAAGGAGAGGTGGGGTGATGCATAAAACCAGAGTTTGATATAAGCACAGGTACCGTTCCAAAATCCAACTATGGAATAGAAAAGACCTACACCTTCCTCAGTGAAAGGGACTCAAAACCCCATATTTCCCGCAGAGGAATATATCTGACTAGTAAGAATCTTAAAACCTATGTATTGATATGTCTCCGTAAGGGAATGAAGTGTGTCTACACTGGCATAAACATGGCAGCGAGAATCAGCTCAAACCAACTATAAAAAGGAATTTCAAAAACAAAACAAAAAAACTGGGAAATTCTTTACAATTCCTTCAGGGTCTCTGATGAAACCTGGAATGACCCTATCTAAAATGACATCTGGATGTGGCATAAGGAGGGACACTTGGGACTGAGAAGATTGGTGAGATTGGGTGAGCAAATGCAGACCCTTTAAAGCAATAATGCATGGCATCCATTCCATGGGTCCGAACTCTCCAGGTTAAAGGTAATATTACTACGGCTATAACATGTACGGGAAACCTAGAGAACGGACACACTGTGAATACGAAAGGTTTCTAAAACTCAACGAATAGTCCCTCTCCTGGTGCTCCGGTTTGACTTTCCATCTGCTTTACTATCAACCTCCCAACTTGGAGAGACAGCCACTTTAACCTCCTGGTTCGCACAGGTTCCAATTTGGCAGAGGATGTAAGGGAAGAGGGAGAACCAATGAGAGAGTAGCTGTTAGGCATTTGGACGGGCACATATCACTGTAATTTCCCGGCACGAAGAAGAATTAACCAAAGTCTCAGCCACCCACCGGAAAACAGTATAGGTCCTGAACCAAAATTTTGGACTTGCGGTCAGCTCACCAAAAACGAGTTGAAAAATGGAGCTCAGGGGCACAGCAATTCACAAACTGGCCAAGTAATAAAGGACAACTATCGTCCAAAAATCTGTTGAGGGAAGGCAACGAGGCGGACTTGAAAGCGAGGCAGAATAGCAGGAAACAGATTTCAAGAGGTACGTTGGAATCGCCTTTAAAGCACAGGAAGAGGGGCACATCTTCGACAATGATGTACTTGGCCAAAAAGGGCGTATGCGTTTTCTCCTGAATATATTCAGGAGAAAACGCATACGCCCTTTTTGGCCAAGCAAGCAAGCGGGCAATGCAAATCTGCACTACAAAGAAGTATCACTTCCCACCGGTCAAAAGGGACATCCACAAAATGTGTAAAAACCAGAAAGGCAAGACAGGCCCTGGAGAACAGGGAGCCTTGTTATGCTGATGGGCGGGATGTAAATTGCCAACTGCCTCTCTGGAGGAGTGCATTGTGTTCCCTCAAAAAAGTAAAGAACAGAGCTGCAGAGCCACGGGCACTTCCAGTCTAGGGAATATAACTTGGGAAAACTGAAAATCAATAAGACAGAGCCACCCCAAAATTTAGGGCTGCACTGCTTACAAGGACCCCAAATTGGGTACACCTTAAATATCCCGGAAATATAATAACGGTTCAAAAAATTGTGGTACTTACGTACGATGGAATATCCCTCAGCCATGAAATCAATGTCATAAGACCAGTAGCAGCAAAATGGGTGGATCCAGGTACGATGATTCTAAGTGAAATAAGTCACACAGAAAAAGAAACTTATCATAAGATATCACTTATGAAGATCCTGTAAACATGGCTACACTTGAACTGAGTTAGGAAAGAGAACAGTGTCTCACATTTAGAAAACACTCTTATGCCTGCTTAAGGGGGAAGGAGAGGTGGGGTGATGCATAAAACCAGAGTTTGATATAAGCACAGGTACCGTTCCAAAATCCAACTATGGAATAGACAAGACCTACACCTTCCTCAGTGAAAGGGACTCAAAACCCCATATTTCCCGCAGAGGAATATATCTGACTAGTAAGAATCTTAAAACCTATGTATTGATATGTCTCCGTAAGGGAATCAAGTGTGTCTAGACTGGCATAAACATGGCAGCGAGAATCAGCTCAAACCCACTATAAAAAGGAATTTCAAAAACAAAACAAAAAAACTGGGAAATTCTTTACAATTCCTTCAGCGTCTCTGATGAAACCTGGAATGACCCTATCTACAACGAGAGCTGGATGTGGCATAAGGAGGGACACTTGGGACTGAGAAGATTGGTGAGATTGGGTGAGCAAATGCAGACCCTTTAAAGCAATAATGCATGGCACCCATTCCATGGGTCCGAACTCTCCATGTTAGAGGGAATATTACTACGGCTATAACATGTACGGGAAACCTAGAGAACGGACACACTGTGAATACGAAAGGTTTCTAAAACTCAACGAATAGTCCCTCTCCTGGTGCTCCGGTTTGACTTTCCATCTGCTTTACTATCAACCTCCCAACTTGCAGAGACAGCCACTTTAAACTCCAGGTTCGCACAGGTTGCCAATTTGGCAGAGGATGAAAGGGAAGACGGAGATCCAATGAGAGAGTAGCTGTTAGGCATTTGGATGGGCACATATCACTGTAATTTCCTGGCAGGAAGAAGAATTAACCAAAGTCTCAGCCACCCACAGGGAACCAGTATAGGTCCTGAACCAAAATTTTGGACTTGCGGTCAGCTCACCAAAAACGAGTTGACAAATGGAGCTCAGGGGCACAGCAATTCACAAACTGGCCGAGTAATAAAGGACACCTATCGTCCAAAAATCTGTTGAGGGAAGGCAACGAGGCAGACTTGAATGCGAGGCAGAATAGCAGGAAACAGATTTCAAGAGGTACGTTGGAATCGCCTTTAAAGCACAGGAAGAGGGGCACAACTTCGACAATGCTGCACTTGGCCAAAAAGGGCGTATGCATTTTCTCCTGAATATATTCAGGAGAAAACGCATACGCCCTTTTTGGCCAAGCAAGCAAGCGGGCAATGCAAATCTGCACTACAAAGAAGTATCACTTCCCACCGGTCAAAAGGGACATCCACAACATGTGTAAAAACCAGAAAGGCAAGACAGGCCCTGGAGAACAGGGAGCCTTGTTATGCTGATGGGCGGGATATAAATTGCCAACTGCCTCTCTGGAGGAGTGCATTGTGTTCCCTAAAACAAGTAAACAACAGAGTTACAGAGCCAAGGGCACTTCCAGTCTAGGGAATATACCTTGGGAAAACTGAAAATCAAGAAGACAGATCCACCCCAAACCTTAAGGCTGCACTGCTTACAAGGACCTCAACTTGGGTACACCTTAAATATCCCAGGAAATATAAAAATGGTTCAAAAAATTGTGGTACTTACATACGATGGAATATCCCTCAGCCATGAAATCAATGTCATAAGACCAGTAGCAGCCAAATGGGTGGATTCAGGTACGATGATTCTAAGTGAAATAAGTCACACAGATAAAGAAACTTATCATAAGATATCACTTATGAAGATCCTGTAAACATGGCTACACTTGAACTGAGTTAGGAAAGAGAACACTGTCTCACATTTAGAAAACACTCTTATGCCTGCTTAAGGGGGAAGGAGAGGTGGGGTGATGCATAAAACCAGAGTTTGATATAAGCACAGGTACCGTTCCAAAAACCAACTATGGAATAGACAAGACCTACACCTTCCTCAGTGAAAGGGACTCAAAACCCCATATTTCCCACAGAGGAATATATCTGACTAGTAAGAATCTTAAAACCTATGTATTGATATATCTCCGTAAGGGAATCAAGTGTGTCTAGACTGGCATAAACATGGCAGCGAGAATCAGCTCAAACCCACTATAAAAAGGAATTTCAAAAACAAAACAAAAAAACTGGGAAATTCTTTACAATTCCTTCAGGGTCTCTGATGAAACCTGGAATGACCCTATCTACAATGACAGCTGGATGTGGCATAAGGAGGGACACTTGGGACTGAGACGATTGGTGAGATTGGGTGAGCAAATGCAGACCGTTCAAAGCACAAATGCCTGGCACCCATTCCATGGGTCCCAACTCTCCAGGTTGAAGGGAATATTACTACAGCTATAACATGTACGGGAAACCTAGAGAACGGACCCACTGTGAATACAAAAGGTTTCTAAAACTCAACGAATAGTCCCTCTCCTGGTGCTCTGGTTTGACTTTCGATCTGCTTTACTATCAACGTCCCAACTTGGAGAGACAGACCCTTTAACCTCCTGTTTCACACAGGTTACCAATTTGGCAGAGGATGAAAGGGAAGAGGGAGAACCAATGAGAGAGTAGCTGTTAGGCATTTGTACGGGCACATATCACTCTAACTTCCCGGCAGGAAGAAGATTTAACAAAAGTCTCAGCCCCCCACCGGGAACCAGCATAGGTCCTGAACCAAAATGTTGGACTTGCGGTCAGCTCACCAAAATCGAGTTGACAAATGGAGCTCAGGGGCACAGCAATTCACAAACTGGCCGAGTAATAAAGGACAACTATCGTCCAAAAATCTGTTGAGGGAAGGCAACGAGGCAGACTTGAAAGCGAGGCAGGATAGCAGGAAACAGATTTCAAGAGGTACGTTGGAATCGTGTTTAAAGCACAGGAAGAGGGGCACAACTTCGACAATGATGCACTTGGCCAAAAAGTGTGTATGCGTTTTCTCCTGAATATATTCAGGAGAAAACGCATACGCCCTTTTTGGCCAAGCAAGCAAGCGGGCAATGCAAATCTGCACTACAAAGAAGTATCACTTCCCACCGGTCAAAAGGGACATCCACAAAATGTGTAAAAACCAGAAAGGCAAGACAGGCCCTGGAGAACAGGGAGCCTTGTTATGCTGATGGGCGGGATGTAAATTGCCAACTGCCTCTCTGGAGGAGTACATTGTGTTCCCTAAAACAAGTAAAGAACAGAGCTACAGAGCAAAGGGCACTTCCAGTCTAGGGAATATACCTTGAGAAAACTGAAAATCAATAAGAGAGAGCCACCCCAAAACTTAGGGCTGCACTTCTTACAAGGACCTCAACTTGGGTACACCTTAAATATCCCAGGAAATATAAAAATGGTTCAAAAAATTGTGGTACTTACATACGACGGAATGTCCCTCAGCCATGAAATCAATGTCATAAGACCAGTAGCAGCAAAATGGGTGGATTCAGGTACGATGATTCTAAGTGAAATAAGTCACAGAGTAAAAGAAACATATCATAAGATATCACTTATGAAGATCCTGTAAACATGGCTACACTTGAACTGAGTTAAGAAAGAGAACAGTGTCTCACATTTAGAAAACACTCTTATGCCTGCTTAAGGGGGAAGGAGAGGTTGGGTGATGCATAAAACCAGAGTTTGATATAAGCACAGGTACCGTTCCAAAAACCAACTATGGAATAGACAAGACCTACACCTTCCTCAGTGAAAGGGACTCAAAACAACATATTTCCCACAGAGGAATATATCTGATCAGTAAGAATCTTAAATCCTATGTATTGATATGTCTCCGTAAGGGAATCAAGTGTGCCTAGACTGGCATAAACATGGCAGCGAGTATCAGCTCAAACCCACTATAAAAAGGAATTTCAAAAACAAAACAGAAAAACTGGGAAATTCTTTCCAATTCCTTCAGGGTCTCTGATGAAACCTGGAATGACCCTATCTACAATGACAGCTGGATGTGGCATAAGGAGGGACACTTGGGACTGAGACGATTGGTGAGATTGGGTGAGCAAATGCAGACCCTTCAAAGCACAAATGCCTGGCACCCATTCCATGGGTGCCAACTCTCCAGGTTGAAGGGTATATTACTACAGCTATAATATGTACAGGAAACCAAGAGAACGGACACACTGTGAATACGATAGGTTTCTAAAACTCAACGAATAGTCCCGCTCCTGGTGCTCCGGTTTGACTTTCCATCTGCTTTACTATAAACCTCCCAACTTGGAGAGACAGCCCCTTTAACCTCCTGGTTCGCACAGGTTGCCAATTTGGCAGAGGAAGAAAGGGAAGAGGGAGTACCAATGAGAGAGTAGCTGTTAGGCATTTGGACGGGCACATATCACTGTAATTTCCAGGCAGGAAGAAAAATTAACCAAAGTCTCAGCCCCCCACCGGGAACCAGCATATGACATGAACCATAATTTTGGACTTGCGGTCAGCTCACCAAAATCGAGTTGACAAATGGAGCTCAGGGGCACAGCAATTCACAAACTGGCCGAGTAATAAAGGACAACTATCGTCCAAAAATCTGTTGAGGGAAGGCAACGAGGCAGACTTCAATGCGAGGCAGAATAGCAGGAAACAGATTTCAAGAGGTACGTTGGAATCGCCTTTAAAGCACAGGAAGAGGGGCACAACTTCGACAATGATGCACTTGGCCAAAAAGGGCGTATGCATTTTCTCCTGAATATATTCAGGAGAAAACGCATACGCCCATTTTGGCCAAGCAAGCAAGCGGGCAATGCAAATCTGCACTACAAAGAAGTATCACTTCCCACCGGTCAAAAGGGACATCCACAAAATGTGTAAAAACCAGAAAGGCAAGACAGGCCCTGGAGAACAGGGAGCCTTGTTATGCTGATGGGCAGGATATAAATTGCCAACTGCCTCTCTGGAGCAGTGCACTGTGTTCCCTAAAACAAGTAAACAACAGAGTTACAGAGCCAAGGGCACTACCAGTCTAGGGAATATACCTTGGGAAAACTGAAAATCAATAAGACAGAGCCACCCCAAAACTTAGGGCTGCACTGCTTACAAGGACCTCAACTTGTGTACACCTTAAATATCCCAGGAAATATAAAAATGTTTCAAAAAATTGTGGTACTTACGTACGATGGAATATCCCTCAGCCATGAAATCAATGTCATAAGACCAGTAGCAGCCAAATGGGTGGATTCAGGTACGATGATTCTAAGTGAAATAAGTCACACAGAAAAAGAAACTTATCATAAGATATCGCTTATGAAGATCCTGTAAACATGGCTACACTTGAACTGAGTTAGGAAAGAGAACAGTGTCTCACATTTAGAAAACACTCTCATGCCTGCTTAAGGGGGAAGGAGAGGTGGGGTGATGCATAAAACCAGAGTTTGATATAGGCAAAGGTACCGTTCCAATAACCAACTATCGAATAGACAAGACCTACACCTTCCTCAGTGAAAGGGACTCAAAACACCATATTTACCGCAGAGGAATAGATCTGACTAGTAAGAATCTTAAAACCTATGTATTGATATGTCTCCGTAAGGGAATCAAGTGTGTCTAGACTGGCATAAACATGGCAGCGAGAATCAGCTCAAACCCACTATAAAAAGGAATTTCAAAAAGAAAACAAAAAAACTGGGAAATTCTTTACCATTCCTTCAGGGTCTCTGATGAAACCTGGAATACCCTATCTACAATGACAGCTGGATGTGGCATAAGGAGGGACACTTGGGACTGAGACGTTTGGTGAGATTGGGTGAGCAAATGCAGACCCTTTAAAGCACAAATGCCTGGCACCTATTCCATGGGTCCCAACTCTCCAGGTTGAAGGGAATATTACTACAGCTATAACATGTACGGGAATCCTAGAGAACGGACCCACTGTGAATATGAAAGGTTTCTAATACTCAACGAATAGTCCCTCTCCTGGTGCTCCGGTTTGACTTTCCATCTGCTTTACTATCAACCTCCCAACTTGGAGAGACAGCACCTTTAACCTCCTGGTTCACACAGGTTGCCAATTTGGCAGAGGATGAAAGGGAAGAGGGAGAACCAATGAGAGAGTAGCTGTTAGGCATTTGGACGGGCACATATCAGTCTAATTTCCCAGCAGGAAGAAGAATTAACCAAAGTCTCAGCCCCCCACCGGGAATCAGCATAGGTCCTGAACCAAAATGTTGGACTTGCGGTCAGCTCACCAAAATCGATTTGGAAAATGGAGCTCAGGGGCACAGCAATTCACAAACTGGCCATGTAATAAAGGACAACTATCGTCCAAAAATCTGTTGAGGGAAGGCAACGCGGCAGACTTGAAAGCGAGGCAGGATAGCAGGAAACAGATTTCAAGAGGTACGTTGGAATCGCCTTTAAAGCACAGGAAGAGGGGCACAACTTCGACAATGATGCACTTGGCCAAAAAGGGCGTATGCGTTTTCTCCTGAATATATGCAGGAGAAAACGCATACGCCCTTTTTGGCCAAGCAAGCAAGCGGGCAATGCAAATCTGCACTACAAAGAAGTATCACTTCCCACCGGTCAAAAGGGACATCCACAAAATGTGTAAAAACCAGAAAGGCAAGACATGCCCTGGAGAACAGGGAGCCTTTTTAAGCTGATGGGCGGGATGTAAATTGCCAACTGCCTCTCTGGAGGAGTACATTGTGTTCCCTAAAACAAGTAAAGAACAGAGCTACAGAGCCAAGGGCACTTCAAGTCTAGGGAATATACCTCGGGAAAACTGAAAATCAATAACACAGAGCCACCCCAAATCTTAGGGCTGCACTGCTTACAAGGACCTCAACTTGGGTACACTTATATATCCCAGGAAATATAAAAATGTTTCAAAAAATTGTTGTACTTACGTACGATGGAATATCCCTCAGCCATGAAATCAATGTCATAAGACAAGTAGCAGCAAAATGGGTGGATTCAGGTACGATGATTCTAAGTGAAATAAGTCACAGAGAAAAAGAAACTTATCATAAGATATCACTTATGAAGATCCTGTAAACATGGCTACACTTGAACTGAGTTAGGAAAGAGAACAGTGTCTCACATTTAGAAAACACTCTTATGCCTGCTTAAGGGGGAAGGAGAGGTGGGGTGATGCATAAAACCAGAGTTTGATATAAGCACAGGTACCGTTCCAAAAACCAACTATGGAATAGACAAGACCTATACCTTCCTCAGTGAAAGGGACTCAAAACCCCATATTTCCCGCAGAGGAATATATCTGATCAGTAAGAATCTTAAAACCTATGTATTGATATGTCTCCGTAAGGGAATCAAATGTGTCTAGACTGGCATAAACATGGCAGCGAGAATCAGCTCAAACCCACTATAAAAAGGAATTTCAAAAACAAAACAAAAAAACTGGGAAATTCTTTACAATTCCTTCAGGGTCTCTGATGAAACCTGGAATGACCCTATCTACAATGACAGCTGGATGTGGCATAAGGAGGGACACTTGGGACTTTGACGATTGGTGAGTTTGGGTGTGCAAATGCAGACCCTTCAAAGCACAAATGCCAGGCACCCATTCCATGGGTCCCAACTCTCCAGGTTGAAGGGAATATTACTACAGCTATAACATGTACGGGAAACCTAGAGAACGGACCCACTGTGAATACGAAAAGTTTCTAAAACACAACAAATAGTCCATCTCCTGGTGCTCCGGTTTGATTTTCCATCTGCTTTACTATCAACCTCCCAACTTGGAGAGACAGCCCCTTTAACCTCCTGGTTCCCACAGGTTGCCAAATTGGCAGAGGATGAAAGGGAAGAGGGAGAACCAATGAGAGAGTAGCTGTTAGGCATTTGGACGGGCACATATCACTCTAACTTCCCGGCAGGAAGAAGAATTAACCAAAGTCTCAGCCCCCCACCAGGAACCAGCATAGGTCCTGAACCAAAATGTTGGACTTGCGGTCAGCTCACCAAAAACGAGTTGACAAATGGAGCTCAGGGGCACAGCAATTCACAAACTGGCCGAGTAATAAAGGACAACTATCGTCCAAAAATCTGTTGAGGGAAGGCAACGAGGCAGACTTGAAAGCGAGGCAGGATAGCAGGAAACAGATTTCAAGAGGTACGTTGGAATCGCCTTTAAAGCACAGGAAGAGGGGCACAACTTCGACAATGATGCACTTGGCCAAAAAGGGCGTATGCGTTTTCTCCTGAATATATTCAGGAGAAAACGCATACGCCCTTTTTGGCCAAGCAAGCAAGCGGGCAATGCAAATCTGCACTACAAAGAAGTATCACTTCCCACCGGTCAAAATGGACATCCACAAAATGTGTAAAAACCAGAAAGGCAAGACAGGCCCTGGAGAACAGGGAGCCTTTTTAAGCTGATGGGCGGGATGTAAATTGCCAACTGCCTCTCTGGAGGAGTACATTGTGTTCCCTAAAACAAGTAAAGAACAGAGCTACAGAGCCAAGGGCACTTCCAGTCTAGGGAATATACCTCGGGAAAACTGAAAATCAATAAGACAGAGCCACCCCAAAACTTAGGGCTGCACTGCTTACAAGGACCTCAACTTGGGTACACCTTAAATATCCCAGGAAATATAAAACTGGTTCAAAAAATTGCGGTACTTACGTACGATGGAATATCCCTCAGCCATGAAATCAATGTCATAAGACCAGTAACAGCAAAATGGGTGGATTCAGGTACGATGATTCTAAGTGAAGAAGTCACACAGAAAAAGAAACTAATCATAAGATATCACTTATGAAGATCCTGTAAACATGGCTACACTTGAACTGAGTTAGGAAAGAGAACATTGTCTCACATTTAGAAAACACTCTTATGTCTGCTTAAGGGGGAAGGAGAGGTGGGGTGATGCATAAAACCAGAGTTTGATATAAGCACAGGTACCGTTCCAAAAACCAACTATGGAATAGACAAGACCTACACCTTCCTCATTGAAAGGGACTCAAAACCCCATATTTCCCACCGAGGAATATATCTGTCTAGTAAGAATCTTAAAACCTATGTATTGATATGTCACCGTAAGGGAATTAAGTGTGCCTAGACTGGCATAAACATGGCAGCGAGAATCAGCTCAACCCCACTATAAAAAGGAATTTCAAAAACAAAACAAAAAAACTGGGAAATTCTTTACAATTCCTTCAGGGTCTCTGATGAAACCTGGAATGACCCTATCTACAATGACAGCTGGATGTGGCATAAGGAGGGAAACTTGGGACTGAGAGGATTGGTGAGATTGGGTGAGCAAATGCAGACCCTTTAAAGCAATAATGCATGGCACCCATTCCATGGGTCCCAACACTCCAGTTTGAAGGGAATATTACTACAGCTATAACATGTACGGGAAACCTACAGAACGGACACACTGTGAATACGAAAGGTTTCTAAAACTCAACGAATAGTCCCTCTCCTGGTGCTCCAGTTTGACTTTCCATCTGCTTTACTATCAACCTCCCAACTTGGAGTGACAGCCCCTTTAACCTCCTGGTTCACACAGGTTGCCAAATTGGCAGAGGATGAAAGGGAAGAAGGAGAACCAATGAGAGAGTAGCTGTTAGGCATTTGGACGGGCACATTTCACACTAACATCCCGGCAGGAAGAAGAATTAACCAAAGTCTCAGCCCCCCACCGGGAACCAGCATAGGTCCTGAACCAAAATTTTGGACTTGCGGTCAGCTCACCAAAAACGAGTTGAAAAATTGAGCTAAGGGGCACAGCAATTCACAAACAGTCCGAGTAATAAAGGACAACTATGGTCCAAAAATCTCTTGAGGGAAGGCAATGAGGCGGACTTGAAAGGGAGTCAGAATAGCAGAAAACAGATTTCAAGAGGTACGTTGGAATCGCCTTTAAAGCACAGGAAGAGGGGCACAACTTTGACAATGATGCACTTGGCCAAAAAGGGCGTATGCGTTTTCTCCTGAATATATTCAGGAGAAAACGCATACGCCCTTTTTGGCCAAGCAAGCAAGCGGGCAATGCAAATCTGCACTACAAAGAAGTATCACTTCCCACCGGTCAAAAGGGACATCCACAAAACGTGTAAAAACCAGAAAGGCAAGACAGGCCCTGCAGAACAGGGAGCCTTGTTATGTTGATGGGCGGGATGTAAATTGCCAACTGTCTCTCTGGAGGAGTGCATTGTGTTCCCTAAAAGAAGTAATCAACAGAGCTACAGAGCCAAGGGCACTTCCAGTCTAGGGAATATACCTTTGGAAAACTGAAAATCAATAAGACAGAGCCACCCCAAAATTTAGGGTTGCACTGCTTACAAGGACCTCAACTTGGGTACACCTTAAATATCCCAGGAAATATAAAAATGGTTCAAAAAATTGTGGTACTTACGTACGATGGAATATCCCTCATCCATGAAATCAATGTCATAAGACCAGTAGTAGCAAAATGGGTGGATTCAGGTACGATGATTCTAAGTGAAATAAGTCACACAGAAAAAGAAACTTATCATAAGATATCACTCATGAAGATCCTGTAAACATGGCTACACTTGAATTGAGTTAGGAAAGAGAACAGTGTCTCACATTTAGAAAACACTCTTATGCCTGCTTAAGGGGGAAGGAGAGGTGGGGTGATGCATAAAACCAGAGTTTGATATAAGCACAGGTACCGTTCCAAAAACCAACTATGGAATAGACAAGACCTATACCTTCTTCAGTGAAAGGGGCTCAAAACCCCATATTTCCCGCAGAGGTATATATCTGACTAGTAAGAATCTTAAGACCTATGTATTGATATGTCTCCGTAAGGGAATCAAGTGTGTCTAGACTGGCATAAACATGGCAGCGAGAATCAGCTCAAACCCACTAAAAAAAGGAATTTCAATAACAAAACAAAAAAACTGGGAAATTCTTTACAATTCCTTCAGGGTCTCTGATGATACCAGGAATGACCCTATCTTCAACGACAGCTGGATGTGGCATAAGGTTGGACACTTGGGACTGAGAGGATTGGTGAGATTGGGTGAGCAAATGCAGACCCTTTAAAGCAATAATGCATGGCACCCATTCCATGGGTCCCAACTCTCCAGGTTGAAGGGAATATTACTAAAGTTATAACACGTACGGGAAACCTAGAGAACGGACACACTGTGAATACGAAAGGTTTCTAAAACTCAATGAATAGTCCCTCTCCTGGTGCTCCGGTTTCACATTCCATCTGCTTTACTATCAACCTCCCAACTTGAAGAGACAGCCCCTTTAACCTCCTGGTTCGCACAGGTTGCCAATTTGGCAGAGGATGAAAGGGAAGAGGGAGAACCAATGAGAGAGTAGCTGTTAGGCATTTGGACGGGCACATATCACTCTAACTTCCCGGCAGGAAGAAGAATTAACCAAAGTCTCAGCCACCCACCGGGAACCAGCATAGGTCCTGAACCAAAATTTTGGACTTGCGGTCAGCTCACCAAAAATGAGTTGAAAAATGGAGCTCAGGGGCACAGCAATACACAAACAAGCCAAGTAAAAAAGGACAACTATCGTCCAAAAATCTGTTGAGGGAAGGCAACGAGGCGGACTTGAATGCGAGGCAGAATAGCAGGAAACAGATTTCAAGAGGTACGTTGGAATCGCCTTTAAAGCACAGGAAGAGGGGCACAACTTCGACAATGATGCTCTTGGCCAAAAAGGGCGCATGCGTTTTCTCCTGAATATATTCAGGAGAAAACGCATGCGCCCTTTTTGGCCAAGCAAGCAAGCATGCGGGCAATGCAAATCTGCACTACAAAGAAGTATCACTTCCCACCGGTCAAAAGGGACATCCACAAAATGTGTAAAAACCAGAAAGGCAAGACAGGCCCTGCAGAACAGGGAGCCTTGTTATGTTGATGGGCGGGATGTAAATTGCCAACTGTCTCTCTGGAGGAGTGCATTGTGTTCCCTAAAAGAAGTAATCAACAGAGCTACAGAGCCAAGGGCACTTCCAGTCTAGGGAATATACCTTTGGAAAACTGAAAATCAATAAGACAGAGCCACCCCAAAATTTAGGGCTGCAGTGCTTACAAGGACGTCAACTTGGGTACACCTTAAATATCCCAGGAAATATAAAAATGGTTCAAAAAATTGTGGTACTTACGTACGATGGAATATCCCTCAGCCTTGAAATCAATGTCATAAGACCAGTAGTAGCAAAATGGGTGGATTCAGGTACGATGATTCTAAGTGAAATAAGTCACACAGAAAAAGAAACTTATCATAAGATATCACTTATGAAGATCCTGTAAACATGGCTACACTTGAACTGAGTTAGGAAAGAGAACAGAGTGTCACATTTAGAAAACACTCTTATGCCTGCTTAAGGGGGAAGGAGAGGTGAGGTGATGCATAAAACCAGAGTTTGATATAAGCACAGGTACCGTTCCAAAAACCAACTATGGAATAGACAAGACCTACACCTTCCTCAGTGAAAGGGACTCAAAACCCCATATTTCCCGCAGAGGAATATATCTGACTAGTAAGAATCTTAAGACCTAAATATTGATATGTCTCCGTAAGGGAATCAAGTGTGTCTAGACTGGCAGAAACATGGCAGCGAGAATCAGCTCAAACCCACTAAAAAAAGGAATTTCAAAAACAAAACAAAAAAACTGGGAAATTCTTTACAATTCCTTCAGGGTCTCTGATGAAACCTGGAATGACCCTATCTACAACGACAGCTGGATGTGGCATAAGGCTGGACACTTGGGACTGAGAGGATTGGTGAGATTGGGAGAGCAAATGCAGACCCTTTAAAGCAATAATGCATGGCACCCATTCCATGGGTCCCAACTCTCCATGTTGAAGGGGATATTACTACAGTTATAACATGTACGAGAAACCTAGAGAACGGACACACTGTTAATATGAAAGGTTTCTAAAACTCAACGAATAGTCCCTCTCCTGGTGCTCCGGTTTGACTTTCCATCTGCTTTACTATCAACCTCCCAACTTTGAGAGACAGCCCCTTTAACCTCCTGGTTCCCACAGGTTGCCAATTTGGCAGAGGATGAAAGGGAAGAGGGAGAACCAATGAGAGAGTAGCTGTTAGGCATTTGGACGGCACATATCACTGTAATTTCCCATCAGGAAAAAGAATTAACCAAAGTCTCAGCCACCCACCGGGAACCAGTATAGGTCCTGAACAAAAATTTTGGACTTGCGGTCAGCTCACCAAAAACGAGTTGAAAAACGGAGCTCAGGGGCACAGCAATTCAAAAACTGGCTGAGTAATAAAGGAAAACTATGGTCCAAAAATCCGTTGAGGGAAGGCAACGAGGTGGACTTGAAAGCGAGGCAGAATAGCAGGAAACAGATTTCAAGAGGTACGTTGGAATCGCCTTTAAAGCTAGGAAGAGGGGCACAATTTCGCCAATGATGCACTTGGCCAAAAAGGGCGTATGCGTTTTCTCCTGAATATATTCAGGAGAAAACGCATACGCCCTTTTTGGCCAAGCAAGCAAGCGGGCAATGCAAATCTGCACTACAAAGAAGTATCACTTCCCACCGGTCAAAAGGGACATACACAAAATGTGTAAAAACCAGAAAGGCAAGACAGGCCCTGGAGAACAGGGAGCCTTGTTATGCTGATGGGCGGGATGTAAATTGCCAACTGCCTCTCTGGAGGAGTGCATTGTGTTCCTTAAAACAAGTAAAAAACAGAGCTACAAAGCCAAGGGCACTTCCAGTCTAGGGAATATACCTTGGGAAAACTGAAAATCAATAAGACAGAGCCACCCCAAAATTTAGGGCTGCACTGCTTACAAGGACCTCAACTTGGGTACACCTTAAATATCCCAGGAAATATATAAATGGTTCAAAAAATTGTGGTACGTACATACGATGGAATATCCCTGAGCCATGAAATCAATGTCATAAGACCAGTAGCAGCAAAATGGGTGGATTCAGGTACGATGATTCTAAGTGAAATAAGTCACACAGAAAAAGAAACTTATCATAACATATCACTTATGAAGATCCTGTAAACATGGCTACACATGAACTGAGTTAGAAAAGAGAACAGTGTCTCACATTTAGAAAACACTCTTATGCCTGCTTAAGGCGGAAGGAGAGGTGGGGTGATGCATAAAACCAGAGTTGGATATAAGCACAGGTACCGTTCCAAAAACCAACTATGGAATAGACAAGACCTACACCTTCCTCAGCGAAAGGGACTCAAAACCCCATATTTCCCGCAGAGGAATATATCTGACTAGTAAGAATCTTAAAACCTATGTATTGATATGTCTCCGTAAGGGAATCAAGTGTGTCTAGACTGGCATAAACATGGCAGCGAGAATCAGCTCAAACGCACTATAAAAAGGAATTTCAAAACAAAACCAAAAAACTGGGAAATTCTTTACAATTCCTTCAGTGTCTCTGATGAAACCTGGAATGACCCTATCTACAACGACAGCTGGATGTGGCATAAGGCTGGACACTTGGGACTGAGAGGATTGGTGAGTTTGGGTGAGCAAATGAAGACCCTTTAAAGCAATAATGCCTGGCACCCATTCCATGGGTCCCAACTCTCCAGGTTGAAGGGAATATTACTACAGTTATAACATGTACGGAAACCTAGAGAACAGACACACTGTGAATACGAAAGGTTTCTAAAACTCAACGAATAGATCATCCCATGGTGCTCCGGTTTGACTTTCCATCTGCTTTACTATCAATCTCCCAACTTGGAGAGACAGCCCCTTTAACCTCCTGGTTCGCACAGGCTTCCAATTTGGCAGAGGATGAAAGGGAAGAGGGAGAACCAATGAGAGAGCAGCTGTTAGTCATTTGGACGGGCACATTTCACTCTAACTTCCCGGCAGGAAGAAGAATTAACCAAAGTCTCAGCCCCCCACCGGGAACCAGCATAGGTCCTGAACCAAAATGTTGGACTAGCGGTCAACTCACAAAAAACGAGTTGACAAATGGAGCTCAGGGGCACAGCAATTCACAAACTGGCCGAGTAATAAAGGACAACTATCGTCCAAAAATCTGTTGAGGGAAGGCAACGAGGAAGACTTGAAAGCGAGGCAGGATAGCAGGAAACAGATTTCAAGAGGTACGTTGGAATCGCCTTTAAAGCACAGGAAGAGGGGCACAACTTCGACAATGATGCACTTGGCCAAAAAGGGCGTATGCGTTTTCTCCTGAATATATTCAGGAGAAAACGCATACGCCCTTTTTGGCCAAGCAAGCAAGCGGGCAATGCAAATCTGCACTACAAAGAAGTATCACTTCCCACCGGTCAAAAGGGACATCCACAAAATGTGTAAAAACCAGAAAGGCAAGACAGGCCCTGGAGAACAGGGAGCCTTGTTATGCTGATGGGCGGGATGTAAATTGCCAACTGCCTCTCTGGAGGAGTGCATTGTGTTCCCTAAAACAAGTAAACAACAGAGCTACAGAGCCAAGGGCACTTCCAGTCTAGGGAATATACCTTGGGAAAACTGAAAATCAATAAGACAGAGCCACCCCAAAATTTAGGGCTGCACTGCTTACAAGGACCTCAACTTGGGTACACCTTAAATATCCCAGGAAATATAAAAATGGTTCAAAAAATTGTGGTACTTACGTACGATGGAATATCCCTCAGCCATGAAATCAATGTCATAAGACCAGTAGCAGCAAAATGGGTGGATTCAGGTACGATGATTCTAAGTGAAATAAGTCACACAGAAAAAGAAACTTATCATAAGATATCACTTATGAAGATCCTGTAAACATTGCTACACTTGAACTGAGTTAGGAAAGAGAGCTGTGACTCACATTTAGAAAACACCCTTATGCCTGGTTAAGGGGGAAGGAGAGGTGGGGTGATGCATAAAACCAGAGTTTGATAAAAGCACAGGTAACGTTCCAAAAACCAACTATGGAATAGACAAGACCTACACCTTCCTCAGTGAAAGGGATTCAAAACCCCATATTTCCCGCAGAGGAATATATCTGACTAGTAAGAATCTTAAAACCTATGTATTGATATGTCTCCGTAAGGGAATCAAGTGTGTCTAGACTGGCATAAACATGGCAGCGAGAATCAGCTCAAACCCACTATAAAAAGGAATTGCAAAAACAAAACAAAAAAACTGGGAAATTCTTTGCAATTCCTTCAGGGTCTCTGATGAAACCTGTAATGACCCTATCTACAATGACAGCTGGATGTGGCATAAGGACGGAAACTTGGGACTGAGAGGATTGGTGAGATTGGGTGAGCAAATGCAGACCCTTTAAAGCAATACTGCATGGCACCCATTCCATGGGTCCCAACACTCCAGGTTGAAGGGAATATTACTACAGCTATAACATGTACGGGAAACCTAGAGAACGGACACACTGTGAATACGAAAGGTTTCTAAAACTCAACGAATAGTCCCTCTCCTGGTGCTCCAGTTTGACTTTCCATCTGCTTTACTATCAACCTCCCAACTTGGAGAGACAGCCCCTTTAACCTCCTGGTTCGCACACGTTGCCAAATTGGCAGAGGATGAAAGGGAAGAGGGAGAACTAATGAGAGAGTAGCTGTTAGTCATTTGGACGGGCACATTTCACTCTAACTTCCCGGCAGGAAGAAGAATTTACCAAAGTCTCAGCCCCCCACCGGGAACCAGCATAGGTCCTGAACCAAATTATTGGACTTGCGGTCAGCTCACCAAATACGAGTTGACAAATGGAGCTCAGGGGCACAGCAATTCACAAACTGGCCGAGTAATAAAGGAAAACTATCGTACCAAAATCTGTTGAGGGAAGGCAACGAGGCGGACTTGAATGCGAGGCAGAATAGCAGGAAACAGATTTCAAGTGGTACGTTGGAATCGCCTTTAAAGCACAGGAAGAGGGGCACAACTTCGACAATGATGCACTTGGCCAAAAAGGGCGTATGCGTTTTCTCCTGAATATATTCAGGAGAGAACTCATACGCCCTTGTTGGCCAAGCAAACAAGCGGGAAATGCAAATCTGCACTGCAAAGAAGTATCACTTCCCACCGGTCAAAAGGGACATCCACAAAATGTGTAAAAACCAGAAAGGCAAGACAAGCCCTGGAGAACAGGGAGCCTTGTTATGCTTATGGGCGGGATGTAAATTGCCAACTGCCTCTCTGGAGGAGTGCATTGTGTTCCCTAAAACAAGTAAAGAACAGAGCTACAGAGCCAAGGGCACTTCCAGTCTAGGGAATATACCTTGGGAAAACTGAAAATCAATAAGACAGAGCCACCCCAAAATTTAGGGCTGCACTGCTTACAAGGACCTCAACTTTGATACAACTTAAATATCCCAGGAAATATAAAAATGGTTCAAAAAATTGTGGTACTTACGTACGATGGAATATCCCTCAGGCATGAAATCAATGTCATAAGACCAGTAGCAGCAAAATGGGTGGATTCAGGTACGATGATTCTAAGTGAAATAAGTCACACAGAAAAAGAAAGTTATCATATGATATCACTTATGAAGATCCTGTAAACATGGCTACACTTGAACTGAGTTAGGAAAGAGAACAGTGTCTCACATTTAGAAAACACTCTTATGCCTGCTTAAGGGGGAAGGAGAGGTGGGGTGATGCATAAAACCAGAGTTTGATATAAGCACAGGTACCGTTCCAAAAACCAACTATGGAATAGACAAGACCTACACCTTCCTCAGTGAAAGGGACTCAAAACCCCATATTTCCCGCAGAGGAATATATCTGACTAGTAAGAATCTTAAAACCTATGTATTGATATGTCTCCGTAAGGGACTCAAGTGTGTCTAGACTGGCATAAACATGGTAGCGAGAAGCAGCTCAAACCCACTATAAAAAGGAATTTCAAAAACAAAACAAAAAAAACTGGGAAATTCTTTACAATTCCTTCAGGGTCTCTGATGAAACCTGAAATGACCCTATCTACAATGACAGCTGGATGTGGCATAAGGCTGGACACTTGGGACTGAGAGGATTGGTGAGATTGGGTGAGCAAATGCAGACCCTTTAAAGCAATAATGCATGGCACACATTCCATGGGTCCCAACTCTCCAGGTTGAAGGGAATATTACTACAGATATAACATGTACGGGAATCCTAGAGAACGGACACACTGTGAATACGAAAGGTTTCTAAAACTCAACGGATAGTCCCTCTCCTGGTGCTCCGGTTTGACTTTCCATCTGCTTTATTATCAACCTCCCAACTTGGAGAGACAGCCCCTTTAACCTCCTGGTTCGCACAGGTTGCCAATTTGGCAGAGGATGAAAGGGAAGAGGGAGAACCAATGAGAGAGTAGCTGTTAGGCATTTGGACGGGCACATATCACTGTAATTTCCCGGCAGGAAGAAGAATTAACCAAAGTCTCAGCCACCCACCGGGAATCAGTATAGATCCGGAACCAAAATTTTGGACTTGCGGTCAGCTCACCAAAAACGAGTTGAAAAATGGAGCTCAGGGGCACAGCAATTCACAAACTGGCCGAGTAATAAAGGACAACTATCGTCCAAAAATCTGTTGAGGGAAGGCAACGAGGCGGACTTGAAAGCGAGGCAGAATAGCAGGAAACAGATTTCAAGAGGTACGTTGGAATCGCCTTTAAAGCACAGGAAGAGGGGCACAACTTCGACAATGATGCACTTGGCCAAAAAGGGCGTATGCGTTTTCTCCTGAATATATTCAGGAGAAAACGCATACGCCCTTTTTGGCCAAGCAAGCAAGCGGGCAATGCAAATCTGCACTACAAAGAAGTATCACTTCCCACCAGTCAAAAGGGACATCCACAAAATGTGTAAAAGCCAGAAAGGCAAGACAGGCCCTGGAGAACAGGGTGCCTTGTTATGCTGATGGGCGGGATGTAAATTGCCAACTGCCTCTCTGGAGGAGTGCATTGTGTTCCCTAAAACAAGTAAAGAACAGAGCTACAGAGCCAAGGGCACTTCCAGTCTAGGGAATATACCTTGGGAAAACTGAAAATCAAAAAGACACAGCCACCCCAAAATTTAGGGCTGCACTGCTTACAAGGACCTCAACTTGGATACACCTTAAATATCCCAGGAAATATAAAAATGGTTCAAAAAATTGTGGTACTTACGTACGATGGAATATCCCTCAGCCATGAAATCAATGTCATAAGACCAGTAGCAGCAAAATGGGTGGATTCAGGTACGATGATTCTAAGTGAAATAAGTCACAGAAAAAGAAACTTATCATAAGATATCACTTATGAAGATCCTGTAAACATGGCTACACTTGAACTGAGTTAGGAAAGAGAACAGTGTCTCACATTTAGAAAACACTCTTATGCCTGCTTAAGGGGGAAGGAGAGGTGGGGTGATGCATAAAACCAGAGTTTGATATAAGCACAGGTACCGTTCCAAAAACCAACTATGGAATAGACAAGACCTACACCTTCCTCAGTGAAAGGGACTCAAAACCCCATATTTCCCGCAGAGGAATATATCTGACTAGTAAAGTAAGAATCTTAAAACCTATGTATTGATATGTCTCCGTAAGGGAATCTAGTGTGTCTAGACTGGGATAAATATGGCAGCGAGAATCAGCTCAAACCCACTATAAAAAGGAATTTCAAAAATAAAACAAAAAAACTGGGAAATTCTTTACAATTCCTTCAGGGTCTCTGATGAAACCTGAAATGACCCTATCTACAATGACAGCTGGATGTGGCATAAGGCTGGACACTTGGGACTGAGAGGATTGGTGAGATTGGGTGAGCAAATGCAGACCCTTTAAAGCAATAATGCATGGCACACATTCCATGGGTCCCAACTCTCCAGGTTGAAGGGAATATTACTACAGATATAACATGTACGGGAATCCTAGAGAACGGACACACTGTGAATACGAAAGGTTTCTAAAACTCAACGAATAGTCCCTCTCCTGGTGCTCCGGTTTGACTTTCCATCTGCTTTATTATCAACCTCCCAAATTGGAGAGACAGCCCCTTTAACCTCCTGGTTCGCACAGGTTGCCAATTTGGCAGAGGATGAAAGGGAAGAGGGAGAACCAATGAGAGAGTAGCTGTTAGGCATTTGGACGGGCACATATCACTGTAATTTCCCGGCAGGAAGAAGAATTAACCAAAGTCTCAGCCACCCACCGGGAATCAGTATAGATCCTGAACCAAAATTTTGGACTTGCGGTCAGCTCACCAAAAACGAGTTGAAAAATGGAGCTCAGGGGCACAGCAATTCACAAACTGGCCGAGTAATAAAGGACAACTATCGTCCAAAAATCTGTTGAGGGAAGGCAACGAGGCAGACTTGAAAGCGAGGCAGAATAGCAGGAAACAGATTTCAAGAGGTACGTTGGAATCGCCTTTAGAGCACAGGAAGAGGGGCACAACTTCGACAGTGATGCACTTGGCCAAAAAGGGCGTATGCGTTTTCTCCTGAATATATTCAGGAGAAAACGCATACGCCCTTTTTGGCCAAGCAAGCAAGCGGGCAATGCAAATCTGCACTACAAAGAAGTATCACTTCCCACCGGTCAAAAGGGACATCCACAAAATGTGTAAAAACCAGAAAGGCAAGACAGGCCCTGGAGAACAGGGAGCCTTGTTATGCTGATGGGCGGGATGTAAATTGCCAACTGCCTCTCTGGAGGAGTGCATTGTGTTCCCTAAAACAAGTAAACAACAGAGCTACAGAGCCAAGGGCACTTCCAGTCTAGGGAATATACCTTGGGAAAACTGAAAATCAAAAAGACACAGCCACCCCCAAATTTAGGGCTGCACTGCTTACAAGGACCTCAACTTGGGTACACCTTAAATATCCCAGGAAATATAAAAATGGTTCAAAAAATTGTGGTACTTACGTACGATGGAATATCCCTCAGCCATGAAATCAATGTCATAAGACCAGTAGCAGCAAAATGGGTGGATTCAGGTACGATGATTCTAAGTGAAATAAGTCACACAGAAAAAGAAACTTATCATAAGATATCACTTATGAAGATCCTGTAAACATGGCTACACTTGAACTGAGTTAGGAAAGAGAACACTGTCTCACATTTAGAAAACACTCTTATGCCTGCTTAAGGGGGAAGGAGAGGTGGGGTGATGCATAAAACCAGAGTTTGATATAAGCACAGGTACCGTTCCAAAAACCAACTATGGAATAGACAAGACCTACACCTTCCTCAGTGAAAGGGACTCAAAACCCCATATTTCCCGCAGAGGAATGTATCTGACTAGTAAAGTAAGAATCTTAAAAACTATGTATTGATATGTCTCCGTAAGGGAATCAAGTGTGTCTAGACTGGGATAAATATGGCAGCGAGAATCAGCTCAAACCCACTATAAAAAGGAATTTCAAAAATAAAACAAAAAAACTGGGAAATTGTTTACAATTCCTTCAGGGTCTCTGATGAAACCTGAAATGACCCTATCTACAATGACAGCTGGATGTGGCATAAGGCTGGACACTTGGGACTGAGAGGATTGGTGAGATTGGGTGAGCAAATGCAGACCCTTTAAAGCAATAATGCATGGCACACATTCCATGGGTCCCAACTCTCCAGGTTGAAGGGAATATTACTACAGATATAACATGTACGGGAATCCTAGAGAACGGACACACTGTGAATACGAAAGGTTTCTAAAACTCAACGAATAATCCCTCTCCTGGTGCTCCGGTTTGACTTTCCATCTGCTTTATTATCAACCTCCCAACTTGGAGAGACAGCCCCTTTAACCTCCTGGTTCGCACAGGTTGCCAATTTGGCAGAGGATGAAAGGGAAGAGGGAGAACCAATGAGAGAGTAGCTGTTAGGTATTTGGACGGGCACATATCACTGTAATTTCCCGGCAGGAAGAAGAATTAACCAAAGTCTCAGCCACGCACCGGGAATCAGTATAGATCCTGAACCAAAATTTTGGACTTGCGGTCAGCTCACCAAAAACGAGTTGAAAAATGGAGCTCAGGGGCACAGCAATTCACAAACTGGCCGAGTAATAAAGGACAACTATCGTCCAAAAATCTGTTGAGGGAAGGCAACGAGGCGGACTTGAAAGCGAGGCAGAATAGCAGGAAACAGATTTCAAGAGGTACGTTGGAATCGCCTTTAGAGCACAGGAAGAGGGGCACAACTTCGACAGTGATGCACTTGGCCAAAAAGGGCGTATGCGTTTTCTCCTGAATATATTCAGGAAAAAACGCATACGCCCTTTTTGGCCAAGCAAGCAAGTGGGCAATGCAAATCTGCACTACAAAGAAGTATCACTTCCCACCGGTCAAAAGGGACATCCACAAAATGTGTAAAAACCAGAAAGGCAAGACAGGCCCTGGAGAACAGGGAGCCTTGTTATGCTGATGGGCGGGATGTAAATTGCCAACTGCCTCTCTGGAGGAGTGCATTGTGTTCCCTAAAACAAGTAAACAACAGAGCTACAGAGCCAAGGGCACTTCCAGTCTAGGGAATATACCTTGGGAAAACTGAAAATCAAAAAGACACAGCCACCCCAAAATTTAGGGCTGCACTGCTTACAAGGACCTCAACTTGGGTACACCTTAAATATCCCAGGAAATATAAAAATGGTTCAAAAAATTGTGGTACTTACGTACGATGGAATATCCCTCAGCCATGAAATCAATGTCATAAGACCAGTAGCAGCAAAATGGGTGGATTCAGGTACGATGATTCTAAGTGAAATAAGTCACACAGAAAAAGAAACTTATCATAAGATATCACTTATGAAGATCCTGTAAACATGGCTACACTTGAACTGAGTTAGGAAAGAGAACACTGTCTCACATTTAGAAAACACTCTTATGCCTGCTTAAGGGGGAAGGAGAGGTGGGGTGATGCATAAAACCAGAGTTTGATATAAGCACAGGTACCGTTCCAAAAACCAACTATGGAATAGACAAGACCTACACCTTCCTCAGTGAAAGGGACTCAAAACCCCATATTTCCCGCAGAGGAATGTATCTGACTAGTAAGAATCTTAAAACCTATGTATTGATATGTCTCCGTAAGGGAATCAAGTGTGTCTAGACTGGGATAAATATGGCAGCGAGAATCAGCTCAAACCCACTATAAAAAGGAATTTCAAAAATAAAACAAAAAAACTGGGAAATTCTTTACAATTCCTTCAGGGTCTCTGATGAAACCTGAAATGACCCTATCTACAATGACAGCTGGATGTGGCATAAGGCTGGACACTTGGGACTGAGAGGATTGGTGAGATTGGGTGAGCAAATGCAGACCCTTTAAAGCAATAATGCATGGCACACATTCCATGGGTCCCAACTCTCCAGGTTGAAGGGAATATTACTACAGATATAACATGTACGGGAATCCTAGAGAACGGACACACTGTGAATACGAAAGGTTTCTAAAACTCAACGAATAGTCCCTCTCCTGGTGCTCCGGTTTGACTTTCCATCTGCTTTATTATCAACCTCCCAACTTGGAGAGACAGCCCCTTTAACCTCCTGGTTCGCACAGGTTGCCAATTTGGCAGAGGATGAAAGGGAAGAGGGAGAACCAATGAGAGAGTAGCTGTTAGGTATTTGGACGGGCACATATCACTGTAATTTCCCGGCAGGAAGAAGAATTAACCAAAGTCTCAGCCACGCACCGGGAATCAGTATAGATCCTGAACCAAAATTTTGGACTTGCGGTCAGCTCACCAAAAACGAGTTGAAAAATGGAGCTCAGGGGCACAGCAATTCACAAACTGGCCGAGTAATAAAGGACAACTATCGTCCAAAAATCTGTTGAGGGAAGGCAACGAGGCGGACTTGAAAGCGAGGCAGAATAGCAGGAAACAGATTTCAAGAGGTACGTTGGAATCGCCTTTAGAGCACAGGAAGAGGGGCACAACTTCGACAGTGATGCACTTGGCCAAAAAGGGCGTATGCGTTTTCTCCTGAATATATTCAGGAAAAAACGCATACGCCCTTTTTGGCCAAGCAAGCAAGTGGGCAATGCAAATCTGCACTACAAAGAAGTATCACTTCCCACCGGTCAAAAGGGACATCCACAAAATGTGTAAAAACCAGAAAGGCAAGACAGGCCCTGGAGAACAGGGAGCCTTGTTATGCTGATGGGCGGGATGTAAATTGCCAACTGCCTCTCTGGAGGAGTGCATTGTGTTCCCTAAAACAAGTAAACAACAGAGCTACAGAGCCAAGGGCACTTCCAGTCTAGGGAATATACCTTGGGAAAACTGAAAATCAAAAAGACACAGCCACCCCAAAATTTAGGGCTGCACTGCTTACAAGGACCTCAACTTGGGTACACCTTAAATATCCCAGGAAATATAAAAATGGTTCAAAAAATTGTGGTACTTACGTACGATGGAATATCCCTCAGCCATGAAATCAATGTCATAAGACCAGTAGCAGCAAAATGGGTGGATTCAGGTACGATGATTCTAAGTGAAATAAGTCACACAGAAAAAGAAACTTATCATAAGATATCACTTATGAAGATCCTGTAAACATGGCTACACTTGAACTGAGTTAGGAAAGAGAACACTGTCTCACATTTAGAAAACACTCTTATGCCTGCTTAAGGGGGAAGGAGAGGTGGGGTGATGCATAAAACCAGAGTTTGATATAAGCACAGGTACCGTTCCAAAAACCAACTATGGAATAGACAAGACCTACACCTTCCTCAGTGAAAGGGACTCAAAACCCCATATTTCCCGCAGAGGAATGTATCTGACTAGTAAGAATCTTAAAACCTATGTATTGATATGTCTCCGTAAGGGAATCAAGTGTGTCTAGACTGGGATAAATATGGCAGCGAGAATCAGCTCAAACCCACTATAAAAAGGAATTTCAAAAATAAAACAAAAAAACTGGGAAATTCTTTACAATTCCTTCAGGGTCTCTGATGAAACCTGAAATGACCCTATCTACAATGACAGCTGGATGTGGCATAAGGCTGGACACTTGGGACTGAGAGGATTGGTGAGATTGGGTGAGCAAATGCAGACCCTTTAAAGCAATAATGCATGGCACACATTCCATGGGTCCCAACTCTCCAGGTTGAAGGGAATATTACTACAGATATAACATGTACGGGAATCCTAGAGAACGGACACACTGTGAATACGAAAGGTTTCTAAAACTCAACGAATAGTCCCTCTCCTGGTGCTCCGGTTTGACTTTCCATCTGCTTTATTATCAACCTCCCAACTTGGAGAGACAGCCCCTTTAACCTCCTGGTTCGCACAGGTTGCCAATTTGGCAGAGGATGAAAGGGAAGAGGGAGAACCAATGAGAGAGTAGCTGTTAGGCATTTGGACGGGCACATGTCACTGTAATTTCCCGGCAGGAAGAAGAATTAACCAAAGTCTCAGCCACCCACCGGGAATCAGTATAGATCCTGAACCAAAATTTTGGACTTGTGGTCAGCTCACCAAAAACGAGTTGAAAAATGGAGCTCAGGGGCACAGCAATTCACAAACTGGCCGAGTAATAAAGGACAACTATCGTCCAAAAATCTGTTGAGGGAAGGCAACGAGGCGGACTTGAAAGCGATGCAGAATAGCAGGAAACAGATTTCAAGAGGTACGTTGGAATCGCCTTTAAAGTACAGGAAGAGGGGCACAACTTCGACAATGATGCACTTGGCCAAAAAGGGCGTATGCGTTTTCTCCTGAATATATTCAGGAGAAAACGCATACGCCCTTTTTGGCCGAGCAAGCAAGCGGGCAATGCAAATCTGCACTACAAAGAAGTATCACTTCCCACCGGTCAAAAGGGACATCCACAAAATGTGTAAAAACCAGAAAGGCAAGACAGGCCCTGGAGAACAGGGAGCCTTGTTATGCTGATGGGCGGGATGTAAATTGCCAACTGCCTCTCTGGAGGAGTGCATTGTGTTCCCTAAAACAAGTAAACAACAGAGCTACAGAGCCAAGGGCACTTCCAGTCTAGGGAATATACCTGGTAAAAACTGAAAATCAATAAGACAGAGCCACCCCAAAATTTAGGGCTGCACTGCTTACAAGGACCTCAACTTGGGTACACCTTAAATATCCCAGGAAATATAAAATTGGTTCAAAAAATTGTGGTACTTACGTACGATGGAATATCCCTCAGCCATGAAATCAATGTCATAAGACCAGTAGCAGCAAAAT
The DNA here is from genome assembly GCF_949752795.1 of Hyperoodon ampullatus. NCBI lineage: Eukaryota > Metazoa > Chordata > Mammalia > Artiodactyla > Ziphiidae > Hyperoodon > Hyperoodon ampullatus. Next base: position 219,064 of record NW_027640990.1, on the reverse strand, counting down.
GGGTGGATTCAGGTACGATGATTCTAAGTGAAATAAGTCACACAGAAAAAGAAACTTATCATAAGATATCACTTATGAAGATCCTGTAAACATGGCTACACTTGAACTGAGTTAGGAAAGAGAACAGTGTCTCACATTTAGAAAACACTCTTATGCCTGCTTAAGGGGGAAGGAGAGGTGGGGTGATGCATAAAACCAGAGTTTGATATAAGCACAGGTACCGTTCCAAAAACCAACTATGGAATAGACAAGACCTACACCTTCCTCAGTGAAAGGGACTCAAAACCCAATATTTCCTGCAGAGGAATATATCTGACTAGTAAGAATCTTAAAACCTATGTATTGATATGTCTCCGTAAGGGAATCAAGTGTGTCTAGACTGGGATAAATATGGCAGCGAGAATCAGCTCAAACCCACTATAAAAAGGAATTTCAAAAACAAAACCAAAAAACTGGGAAATTCTTTACATTTCCTTCAGGGTCTCTGATGAAACCTGGAATGACCCTATCTACAATGACAGCTGGATGTGGCATAAGGCTGGACACTTGGAACTGAGAGGATTGGTGAGATTGGGTGAACAAATGCAGACCCTTTAAAGCAATAATGCATGGCACACATTCCATGGGTCCCAACTCTCCTGGTTGAATGGAATATTACTACAGTTATAACATGTACGGGAAACCTAGAGAACGGACACACTGTGAATACGAAAGGTTTCTAAAACTCAACGAATAGTCCATCTCCTGGTGCTCCGGTTTGACGTTCCATCAGCTTTATTATCAACCTCCCAACTTGGAGAGACAGCCCCTTTAACCTCCTGGTTCGCACAGGTTGACAATTTGGCAGAGGATGAAAGGGAAGAGGGAGAACCAATGAGAGAGTAGCTGTTAGGCATTTGGACGGGCACATATCACTGTAATTTCCCGGCAGGAAGAAGAACTAACCAAAGTCTCAGCCACCCACCGGGAACCAGTATAGGTCCTGAACCAAAATTTTGGACTTGCGGTCAGGTCACCAAAAACGAGTTGAAAAATGGAGCTCAGGGGCACAGCAATTCACAAACTGGCCGAGTAATAAAGGACAACTATCGTCCAAAAATCTGTTGAGGGAAGGCAACGAGGCGGACTTGAAAGCGAGGCAGAATAGCAGGAAACAGATTTCAAGAGGTACGTTGGAATCGCCTTTAAAGCACAGGAAGAGGGGCACAACTTCGACAATGATGCACTTGGCCAAAAAGGGCGTATGCGTTTTCTCCTGAATATATTCAGATGAAAACGCATACGCCCTTTTTCGCCAAGCAAGCAAGCGGGCAATGCAAATCTGCACTACAAAGAAGTATCACTTCCCACCGGTCAAAAGGGACATCCACAAAATGTGTAAAAACCAGAAAGGCAAGACAGGCCCTGGAGAACAGGGAGCCTTGTAATGCTGACGGGCGGGATGTAACTTGCCAACTGCCTCTCTGGAGGAGTGCATTGTGTTCCCTAAAACAATAAACAACAGAGCTACAGAGCCAAGGGCACTTCCAGTCTAGGGAATATACCTTGGGAACACTGAAAATCAATAAGACAGAGCCACCCCTAAATTTATGGCTGCACTGCTTACAAGGACCTCAACTTGCGTACAACTTAAATATCCCAGGAAATATAAAAATGGTTCAAAAAATTGTGGTACGTACGTACGATGGAATATCCCTCAGCCATGAAATCAATGTCATAAGACGAGTAGCAGCAAAATGCGTAGATTCAGGTACGATGATTCTAAGTGAAATAAGTCACAGAGAAAAAGAAACTTATCATAAGATATCACTTATGAAGCTCCTATAAACATGGCTACACTTGAACTGAGTTAGGAAAGAGAACAGTGTCTCACATTTAGAAAACACTCTTATGCCTGCTTAAGGGGGAAGGAGAGGTGGGGTGATGCATAAAACCAGAGTTTGATATAAGCACAGGTACCGTTCCAAAAACCAACTATGGAATAGACAAGACCTACACCTTCCTCAGTGAAAGGGACTCAAAACCCCATATTTCCCGCAGAGGAATATATCTGACTAGTAAGAATCTTAAAACCTATGTATTGATATGTCTCCGTAAGGGAATCAAGTGTGTCTAGACTGGGATAAATATGGCAGTGAGAATCAGCTCAAACCCACTATAAAAAGGAATTTCAAAAATAAAACAAAAAAACTGGGAAATTCTTTACAATTCCTTCAGGGTCTCTGATGAAACCTGAAATGACCCTATCTACTATGACAGCTGGATGTGGCATAAGGCTGGACACTTGGGACTGAGAGGATTGGTGAGATTGGGTGAGCAAATGCAGACCCTTTAAAGCAATAATGCATGGCACACATTCCATGGGTCCCAACTCTCCAGGTTGAAGGGAATATTACTACAGATATAACATGTACGGGAATCCTAGAGAACGGACACACTGTGAATACGAAAGGTTTCTAAAACTCAACGAATAGTCCCTCTCCTGGTGCTCCGGTTTGACTTTCCATCTGCTTTATTATCAACCTCCCAACTTGGAGAGACAGCCCCTTTAACCTCCTGGTTCGCACAGGTTGCCAATTTGGCAGAGGATGAAAGGGAAGAGGGAGAACCAATGAGAGAGTAGCTGTTAGGTATTTGGACGGGCACATATCACTGTAATTTCCCGGCAGGAAGAAGAATTAACCAAAGTCTCAGCCACCCACCGGGAATCAGTATAGATCCTGAACCAAAATTTTGGACTTGCGGTCAGCTCACCAAAAACGAGTTGAAAAATGGAGCTCAGGGGCACAGCAATTCACAAACTGGCTGAGTAATAAAGGACAACTATCGTCCAAAAATCTGTTGAGGGAAGGCAACGAGGCGGACTTGAAAGCGAGGCAGAATAGCAGGAAACAGATTTCAAGAGGTACGTTGGAATCGCCTTTAGAGCACAGGAAGAGGGGCACAACTTCGACAGTGATGCACTTGGCCAAAAAGGGCGTATGCGTTTTCTCCTGAATATATTCAGGAAAAAACGCATACGCCCTTTTTGGCCAAGCAAGCAAGCGGGCAATGCAAATCTGCACTACAAAGAAGTATCACTTCCCACCGGTCAAAAGGGACATCCACAAAATGTGTAAAAACCAGAAAGGCAAGACAGGCCCTGGAGAACAGGGAGCCTTGTTATGCTGATGGGCGGGATGTAAATTGCCAACTGCCTCTCTGGAGGAGTGCATTGTGTTCCCTAAAACAAGTAAACAACAGAGCTACAGAGCCAAGGGCACTTCCAGTCTAGGGAATATACCTTGGGAAAACTGAAAATCAAAAAGACACAGCCACCCCAAAATTTAGGGCTGCACTGCTTACAAGGACCTCAACTTGGGTACACCTTAAATATCCCAGGAAATATAAAAATGGTTCAAAAAATTGTGGTACTTACGTACGATGGAATATCCCTCAGCCATGAAATCAATGTCATAAGACCAGTAGCAGCAAAATGGGTGGATTCAGGTACGATGATTCTAAGTGAAATAAGTCACACAGAAAAAGAAACTTATCATAAGATATCACTTATGAAGATCCTGTAAACATGGCTACACTTGAACTGAGTTAGGAAAGAGAACAGTGTCTCACATTTAGAAAACACTCTTATGCCTGCTTAAGGGGGAAGGAGAGGTGGGGTGATGCATAAAACCAGAGTTTGATATAAGCACAGGTACCGTTCCAAAAACCAACTATGGAATAGACAAGACCTACACCTTCCTCAGTGAAAGGGACTCAAAACCCCATATTTCCCGCAGAGGAATATATCTGACTAGTAAGAATCTTAAAACCTATGTAATGATATGTCTCCGTAAGGGAATCAAGTGTGTCTAGACTGGGATAAATATGGCAGCGAGAATCAGCTCAAACCCACTATAAAAAGGAATTTCAAAAACAAAACCAAAAAACTGGGAAATTCTTTACAATTCCTTCAGGGTCTCTGATGAAACCTGAAATGACCCTATCTACAATGACAGCTGGATGTGGCATAAGGCTGGACACTTGGGACTGAGAGGATTGGTGAGATTGGGTGAACAAATGCAGACCCTTTAAAGCAATAATGCATGGCACACATTCCATGGGTCCCAACTCTCCAGGTTGAATGGAATATTACTACAGTTATAACATGTACGGGAAACCTAGAAAACGGACACACTGAATACGAAAGGTTTCTAAAACTCAACGAATAGTCCCTCTCCTGGTGCTCCGGTTTGACTTTCCATCAGCTTTATTATCAACCTCCCAACTTGGAGAGACAGCCCCTTTAACCTCCTGGTTCGCACAGGTTGACAATTTGGCAGAGGATGAAAGGGAAGAGGGAGAACCAATGAGAGAGTAGCTGTTAGGCATTTGGACGGGCACATATCACTGTAATTTCCCGGCAGGAAGAAGAACTAACCAAAGTCTCAGCCACCCACCGGGAACCAGTATAGGTCCTGAACCAAAATTTTGGACTTGCGGTCAGCTCACCAAAAACGAGTGGAAAAATGGAGCTCAGGGGCACAGCAATTCACAAACTGGCCGAGTAATAAAGGACAACTATCGTCCAAAAATCTGTTGAGGGAAGGCAACGAGGCGGACTTGAAAGCGAGGCAGAATAGCAGGAAACAGATTTCAAGAGGTACGTTGGAATCGCCTTTAAAGCACAGGAAGAGGGGCACAACTTCGACAATGATGCACTTGGCCAAAAAGGGCGTATGCGTTTTCTCCTGAATATATTCAGATGAAAACGCATACGCCCTTTTTCGCCAAGCAAGCAAGCGGGCAATGCAAATCTGCACTACAAAGAAGTATCACTTCCCCCCGGTCAAAAGGGACATCCACAAAATGTGTAAAAACCAGAAAGGCAAGACAGGCCCTGGAGAACAGGGAGCCTTGTTATGCTGATGGGCGGGATGTAAATTGCCAACTGCCTCTCTGGAGGAGTGCATTTTGTTCCCTAAAACAAGTAAACAACAGAGCTACAGAGCCAAGGGCACTTCCAGTCTAGGGAATATACCTGGGAAAAACTGAAAATCAATAAGACAGAGCCACCCCAAAATTTTGGGCTGCACTGCTTACAAGGACCTCAACTTGGGTACACCTTAAATATCCCAGGAAATATAAAAATGGTTCAAAAAATTGTGGTACTTACGTACGATGGAATATCCCTCAGCCATGAAATCAATGTCATAACACCAGTAGCAGCAAAATGGGTGGATTCAGGTACGATGATTCTAAGTGAAATAAGTCACACAGAAAAAGAAACTTATCATAAGTTATCACTTATGAAGATCCTGTAAACATGGCTACACTTGAACTGAGTTAGGAAAGAGAACAGTGCCTCACATTTAGAAAAGACTCTTATGCCTGCTTAAGGGGGAAGGAGAGGTGGGGTGATGCATAAAACCAGAGTTTGATATAAGCACAGGTACCGTTCCAAAAACCAACTATGGAATAGACAAGACCTACACCTTCCTCAGTGAAAGGGACTCAAAACCCCATATTTCCCGCAGAGGAATATATCTGACTAGTAAGAATCTTAAAACCTATGTATTGATATGTCTCCGTAAGGGAATCAAGTGTGTCTAGAATGGCATAAACATGGCAGCGAGAATCAGCTCAAACCCACATTAAAAAGGAATTTCAAAAACAAAACAAAAAACCTGGGAAATTCTTTACAATTGCTTCAGGGTCTCTGATGAAACCTGGAATGACCCTATCTACAACGACAGCTGGATGTGGCATAAGGCTGGACACTTTGGACTGAGAGAATTGGTGAGATTGGGTGAACAAATGCAGACCATTTAAAGCAATAATGCATGGCACACATTCCATGGGTCCCAACTCTCCAGGTTGAAGGGAATATTACTACAGTTATAACATGTACGGGAAACCTAGAGAACGGACACACTGTGAATACGAAAGGTTTCTAAAATTCAACGAATAGTCCCTCTCCTGGTGCTCCGGTTTGACTTTCCATCTGCTTTACTATCAACCTCCCAACTTGGAGAGACAGCCCCTTTAACCTCCTGGTTCGCACAGGTTGCCAATTTGGCAGAGGATGAAAGGGAAGAGGGAGAACCAATGAGAGAGTAGCTGTTAGGCATTTGGACGGGCACATATCACTGTAATTTCCCGGCAGGAAGAAGAATTAACCAAAGTCTCAGCCCCCCACCGGGAACCAGCATAGGTCCTGAACCAAAATTTTGGACTTGCGGTCAGCTCACCTAAAACGAGTTGAAAAATGGAGCTCAGGGGCACAGCAATTCACAAACTGGCCGAGTAATAAAGGACAACTATCGTCCAAATATCTGTTGAGGGAAGGCCACGAGGCGGACTTGAAAGTGAGGCAGAATAGCAGGAAACAGATTTCAAGAGGTACGTTGGAATCGCCTTTAAAGCACAGGAAGAGGGGCACAACTTCGACAATGATGCACTTGGCCAAAAAGGGCGTATGCGTTTTGTCCTGAATATAGTCAGGAGAAAACGCATACGCCCTTTTTGGCCAAGCAAGCAAGCAGGCAATGCAAATCTGCACTACAAAGAAGTATCACTTCCCACCGGTCAAAAGGGACATCCACAAAATGTGTAAAAACCAGAAAGGCAAGACAGGCCCTGGAGAATAGGGAGCCTTGTTATGCTGATGGGCGGGATGTAAATTGCCAACTGCCTCTCTGGAGGAGTGCATTGTGTTCCCTAAAAGAAGTAAACAACAGAGCTACAGAGCCAAGGGAACTTCCAGTCTAGGGAATATACCTTGGGAAAACTGAAAATCAAAAAGACACAGCCACCCCAAAATTTAGGGCTGCACTGCTTACAAGGACCTCAACTTGGGTACACCTTAAATATCCCAGGAAATATAAAAATGGTTCAAAAAATTGTGGTACTTACGTACGATGGAATATCCCTCAGCCATGAAATCAATGTCATAAGACCAGTAGCAGCAAAATGGGTGGATTCAGGTACGATGATTCTAAGTGAAATAAGTCACAGAGAAAAAGAAACTTATCATAAGATATCACTTATGAAGATCCTGTAAACATGGCTACACTTGAACTGAGTTAGGAAAGAGAACAGGGTCTCACATTTAGAAAACACTCTTATGCCTGCTTAAGGGGGAAGGAGAGGTGGGGTGATGCATAAAACCAGAGTTTGATATAAGCAGAGGTACCGTTCCAAAAACCAACTATGGAATAGGCAAGACCTACACCTTCCTCAGTGAAAGGGACACAAAACCCCATATTTCCCGCAGAGGAATATATCTGACTAGTAAGAATCTTAAAACCTATGTATTGATATGTCTCCATAAGGGAACCAAGTGTCTCTAGACTGGCATAAACATGGCAGCGAGAATCAGCTCAAACCGACTATAAAAAGGAATTTCAAACACAAAACAAAAAACTGGGAAATTCTTTAAAATTCATTCAGAGTCTCTGATGAAACCTGGACTGACCCTATCTACAACTACAGCTGGATGTGGCATAAGGCGCGACACTTGGACTGAGAGGATTGGTGAGATTGGGTGAACAAATGCAGAACCTTTAAAGCATTAATGCATGGCACCCATTCCATGGGTCCCAACTCTCGAGGTTGAAGGGAATATTACTACAGTTATAACATGTACGGGAAACCAAGAGAACGGACACACTGTGAATACGAAAGGTTTCTAAAACTCAACAAATAGTCCCTCTCCTGGTGCTCCGGTTTGACTTTCCACCTGCTTTACTATCAACCTCCCAACTTGGAGAGACAGCCCCTTTTACCTCCTGGTTCGCACAGGTTGCCAATTTGGCAGAGGATGAAAGGGAAGAGGGAGAACCAATGAGAGAGTAGCTGTTAGGCATTTGGACGGGCACATATAACTGTAATTTCCCGGCAGGAAGAAGAATTAACCAAAGTCTCAGCCACCCACCGGGAATCAGTATAGATCCTGAACCAAAATTTTGGACTTGCGGTCAGCTCACCAAAAACGAGTTGAAAAATGGAGCTCAGGGGCACAGCAATTCACAAACTGGCTGAGTAATGAAGGACAACTATCATCCAAAAATCTGTTGAGTGAAAGCAACGTGGTGGACTTGAAAGCGAGGCAGAATAGCAGGAAACAGATTTCAAGAGGTACGTTGGAATCGCCTTTAAAGCACAGGAAGAGGGGCACAACTTCGACAATGATGCACTTGGCCAAAAAGGGCGTATGCGTTTTCTCCTGAATATATTCAGGAGAAAACGCATACGCCCTTTTTGGCCAAGCAAGCAAGCGGGCAATGCAAATCTGCACTACAAAGAAGTATCACTTCCCACCGGTCAAAAGGGACATCCACAAAATGTGTAAAAACCAGAAAGGCAAGACAGGCCCTGGAGAACAGGGAGCCTTGTTATGCTGATGGGCGGGATGTAAATTGCCAACTGCCTCTCTGGAGGAGTGCATTGTGTTCCCTAAAACAAGTAAACAACAGAGCTACAGAGCCAAGGGCACTTCCAGTCTAGGGAATATACCTTGGGAAAACTGAAAATCAAAAAGACACAGCCACCCCAAAATTTAGGGCTGCACTGCTTAAAAGGACCTCAACTTGGGTACACCTTAAATATCCCAGGAAATATAAAAATGGTTCAAAAAATTGTGGTACTTACGTACGATGGAATATCCCTCAGCCATGAAATCAATGTCATAAGACCAGTAGCAGCAAAATGGGTGGATTCAGGTACGATGATTCTAAGTGAAATAAGTCACAGAGAAAAAGAAACTTATCATAAGATATCACTTATGAAGATCCTGTAAACATGGCTACACTTGAACTGAGTTAGGAAAGAGAACAGTGTCTCACATTTAGAAAACACTCTTATGCCTGCTTAAGGGGGAAGGAGAGGTGGGGTGATGCATAAAACCAGAGTTTGATATAAGCACAGGTACCGTTCCAAAAACCAACTATGGAATAGACAAGACCTACACCTTCCTCAGTGAAAGGGACTCAAAACCCCATATTTCCCGCAGAGGAATATATCTGACTAGTAAGAATCTTAAAACCTATGTATTGATATGTCTCCGTAAGGGAATCAAGTGTGTCTAGACTGGGATAAATATGGCAGCGAGAATCAGCTCAAACCCACTATAAAAAGGAATTTCAAAAATAAAACAAAAAAACTGGGAAATTCTTTACAATTCCTTCAGGGTCTCTGATGAAACCTGAAATGACCCTATCTACAATGACAGCTGGATGTGGCATAAGGCTGGACACTTGGGACTGAGAGGATTGGTGAGATTGGGTGAACAAATGCAGACCCTTTAAAGCAATAATGCATGGCACACATTCCATGGGTCCCAACTCTCCAGGTTGAAGGGAATATTACTACAGATATAACATGTACGGGAATCCTAGAGAACGGACACACTGTGAATACGAAAGGTTTCTAAAACTCAACGAATAGTCCCTCTCCTGGTGCTCCGGTTTGACTTTCCATCTGCTTTATTATCAACCTCCCAACTTGGAGAGACAGCCCCTTTAACCTCCTGGTTCGCACAGGTTGCCAATTTGGCAGAGGATGAAAGGGAAGAGGGAGAACCAATGAGAGAGTAGCTGTTAGGCATTTGGACGGGCACATATCACTGTAATTTCCCGGCAGGAAGAAAAATTAACCAAAGTCTCAGCCACCCACCGGGAATCAGTATAGATCCTGAACCAAAATTTTGGACTTGTGGTCAGCTCACCAAAAACGAGTTGAAAAATGGAGCTCAGGGGCACAGCAATTCACAAACTGGCCGAGTAATAAAGGACAACTATCGTCCAAAAATCTGTTGAGGGAAGGCAACGAGGCGGACTTGAAAGCGAGGCAGAATAGCAGGAAACAGATTTCAAGAGGTACGTTGGAATCGCCTTTAAAGCACAGGAAGAGGGGCACAACTTCGACAATGATGCACTTGGCCAAAAAGGGCGTATGCGTTTTCTCCTGAATATATTCAGGAGAAAACGCATACGCCCTTTTTGGCCAAGCAAGCAAGTGGGCAATGCAAATCTGCACTACAAAGAAGTATCACTTCCCACCGGTCAAAAGGGACATCCACAAAATGTGTAAAAACCAGAAAGGCAAGACAGGCCCTGGAGAACAGGGAGCCTTGTTATGCTGATGGGCGGGATGTAAATTGCCAACTGCCTCTCTGGAGGAGTGCATTGTGTTCCCTAAAACAAGTAAACAACAGAGCTACAGAGCCAAGGGCACTTCCAGTCTAGGGAATATACCTGGGAAAAACTGAAAATCAATAAGACAGAGCCACCCCAAAATTTAGGGCTGCACTGCTTACAAGGACCTCAACTTGGGTACACCTTAAATATCCCAGGAAATATAAAATTGGTTCAAAAAATTGTGGTACTTACGTACGATGGAATATCCCTCAGCCATGAAATCAATGTCATAAGACCAGTAGCAGCAAAATGGGTGGTTTCAGGTACGATGATTTTAAGTGAAATAAGTCACACAGAAAAAGAAACTTATCATAAGTTATCACTTATGAAGATCCTTTAAACATGGCTACACTTGAACTGAGTTAGGAAAGAGCACAGTGTCTCACATTTAGAAAACACTCTTATGCCTGCTTAAGGGGGAAGGAGAGGTGGGGTGATGCATAAAACCAGAGTTTGATATAAGCACAGGTACCGTTCCAAAAACCAACTATGGAATAGACAAGACCTACACCTTCCTCAGTGAAAGGGACTCAAAACCCCATATTTCCAGGAGAAGAATATATCTGACAAGTAAGAATCTTAAAACCTATGTATTGATATGTCTCCGTAAGGGAATCAAGTGTGTCTAGACTGGCACAAACATGGCAGCGAGAATCAGCTCAAACCCACTATAAAAAGGAATTTCAAAAACAAAACAAAAAAAACTGGGAAATTCTTTACAATTCCTTCAGGGTCTCTGATGAAACCTGAAATGACCCTATCTACAATGACAGCTGGATGTGGCATAAGGCTGGACACTTGGGACTGAGAGGATTGGTGAGATTGGGTGAGCAAATGCAGACCCTTTCAAGCAATAATGCATGGCACACATTCCATGGGTCCCAACTCTCCAGGTTGAAGAGAATATTACTACAGATATAACATGTACGGGAATCCTAGAGAACGGACACACTGTGAATACGAAAGGTTTCTAAAACTCAACGAATAGTCCCTCTCCTGGTGCTCCGGTTTGACTTTCCATCTGCTTTATTATCAACCTCCCAACTTGGAGAGACAGCCCCTTTAACCTCCTGGTTCGCACAGGTTGCCAATTTGGCAGAGGATGAAAGGGAAGAGGGAGAACCAATGAGAGAGTAGCTGTTAGGCATTTGGACGGGCACATATCACTGTAATTTCCCGGCAGGAAGAAGAATTAACCAAAGTCTCAGCCACCCACCGGGAATCAGTATAGATCCGGAACCAAAATTTTGGACTTGCGGTCAGCTCACCAAAAACGAGTTGAAAAATGGAGCTCAGGGGCACAGCAATTCACAAACTGGCCGAGTAATAAAGGACAACTATCGTCCAAAAATCTGTTGAGGGAAGGCAACGAGGCGGACTTGAAAGCGAGGCAGAATAGCAGGAAACAGATTTCAAGAGGTACGTTGGAATCGCCTTTAAAGCACAGGAAGAGGGGCACAACTTCGACAATGATGCACTTGGCCCAAAAGGGCGTATGCGTTTTCTCCTGAATATATTCAGGAGAAAACGCATACGCCCTTTTTGGCCAAGCAAGCAAGCGGGCAATGCAAATCTGCACTACAAAGAAGTATCACTTCCCACCGGTCAAAAGGGACATCCACAAAATGTGTAAAAACCAGAAAGGCAAGACAGGCCCTGGAGAACAGGGAGCCTTGTTATGCTGATGGGCGGGATGTAAATTGCCAACTGCCTCTCTGGAGGAGTGCATTGTGTTCCCTAAAACAAGTAAACAACAGAGCTACAGAGCCAAGGGCACTTCCAGTCTAGGGAATATACCTTGGGAAAACTGAAAATCAAAAAGACACAGCCACCCCAAAATTTAGGGCTGCACTGCTTACAAGGACCTCAACTTGGGTACACCTTAAATATCCCAGGAAATATAAAAATGGTTCAAAAAATTGTGGTACTTACGTACGATGGAATATCCCTCAGCCATGAAATCAATGTCATAAGACCAGTAGCAGCAAAATGGGTGGATTCAGGTACGATGATTCTAAGTGAAATAAGTCACACAGAAAAAGAAACTTATCATAAGATATCACTTATGAAGATCCAGTAAACATGGCTACACTTGAACTGAGTTAGGAAAGAGAACAGTGTCTCACATTTAGAAAACACTCTTATGCCTGCTTAAGGGGGAAGGAGAGGTGGGGTGATGCATAAAACCAGAGTTTGATATAAGCACAGGTACCGTTCCAAAAACCAACTATGGAATAGACAAGACCTACACCTTCCTCAGTGAAAGGGACTCAAAACCCCATATTTCCCGCAGAGGAATATATCTGACTAGTAAGAATCTTAAAACCTATGTATTGATATGTCTCCGTAAGGGAATCAAGTGTGTCTAGACTGGGATAAATATGGCAGCGAGAATCAGCTCAAACCCACTATAAAAAGGAATTTCAAAAATAAAACAAAAAAACTGGGAAATTCTTTACAATTCCTTCAGGGTCTCTGATGAAACCTGAAATGACCCTATCTACAATGACAGCTGGATGTGGCATAAGGCTGGACACTTGGGACTGAGAGGATTGGTGAGATTGGGTGAGCAAATGCAGACCCTTTAAAGCAATAATGCATGGCACACATTCCATGGGTCCCAACTCTCCAGGTTGAAGGGAATATTACTACAGATATAACATGTACGGGAATCCTAGAGAACGGACACACTGTGAATACGAAAGGTTTCTAAAACTCAACGAATAGTCCCTCTCCTGGTGCTCCGGTTTGACTTTCCATCTGCTTTATTATCAACCTCCCAACTTGGAGAGACAGCCCCTTTAACCTCCTGGTTCGCACAGGTTGCCAATTTGGCAGAGGATGAAAGGGAAGAGGGAGAACCAATGAGAGAGTAGCTGTTAGGCATTTGGACGGGCACATATCACTGTAATTTCCCGGCAGGAAGAAGAATTAACCAAAGTCTCAGCCACCCACCGGGAATCAGTATAGATCCGGAACCAAAATTTTGGACTTGCGGTCAGCTCACCAAAAACGAGTTGAAAAATGGAGCTCAGGGGCACAGCAATTCACAAACTGGCCGAGTAATAAAGGACAACTATCGTCCAAAAATCTGTTGAGGGAAGGCAACGAGGCGGACTTGAAAGCGAGGCAGAATAGCAGGAAACAGATTTCAAGAGGTACGTTGGAATCGCCTTTAAAGCACAGGAAGAGGGGCACAACTTCGACAATGATGCACTTGGCCAAAAAGGGCGTACGTGTTTTCTCCTGAATATATTCAGGAGAAAACGCGTACGCCCTTTTTGGCCAAGCAAGCAAGCGGGCAATGCAAATCTGCACTACAAAGAAGTATCACTTCCCACCGGTCAAAAGGGACATCCACAAAATGTGTAAAAACCAGAAAGGCAAGACAGGCCCTGGAGAACAGGGAGCCTTGTTATGCTGATGGGCGGGATGTAAATTGCCAACTGCCTCTCTGGAGGAGTGCATTGTGTTCCCTAAAACAAGTAAACAACAGAGCTACAGAGCCAAGGGCACTTCCAGTCTAGGGAATATACCTTGGGAAAACTGAAAATCAAAAAGACACAGCCACCCCAAAATTTAGGGCTGCACTGCTTACAAGGACCTCAACTTGGGTACACCTTAAATATCCCAGGAAATATAAAAATGGTTCAAAAAATTGTGGTACTTACGTACGATGGAATATCCCTCAGCCATGAAATCAATGTCATAAGACCAGTAGCAGCAAAATGGGTGGATTCAGGTACGATGATTCTAAGTGAAATAAGTCACACAGAAAAAGAAACTTATCATAAGATATCACTTATGAAGATCCTGTAAACATGGCTACACTTGAACTGAGTTAGGAAACAGAACAGTGTCTCACATTTAGAAAACACTCTTATGCCTGCTTAAGGGGGAAGGAGAGGTGGGGTGATGCATAAAACCAGAGTTTGATATAAGCACAGGTACCGTTCCAAAAACCAACTATGGAATAGACAAGACCTACACCTTCCTCAGTGAAAGGGACTCAAAACCCCATATTTCCCGCAGAGGAATATATCTGACTAGTAAGAATCTTAAAACCTATGTATTGATATGTCTCCGTAAGGGAATCAAGTGTGTCTAGACTGGGATAAATATGGCAGCGAGAATCAGCTCAAACCCACTATAAAAAGGAATTTCAAAAATAAAACAAAAAAACTGGGAAATTCTTTACAATTCCTTCAGGGTCTCTGATGAAACCTGAAATGACCCTATCTACAATGACAGCTGGATGTGGCATAAGGCTGGACACTTGGGACTGAGAGGATTGGTGAGATTGGGTGAGCAAATGCAGACCCTTTAAAGCAACAATGCATGGCACACATTCCATGGGTCCCAACTCTCCAGGTTGAAGGGAATATTACTACAGATATAACATGTACGGGAATCCAAGAGAACGGACACACTGTGAATACGAAATGTTTCTAAATCTCAATGAATAGTCCCTCTCCTGGTGCTCCGGTTTGACTTTCCATCTGCTTTATTATCAACCTCCCAACTTGGAGAGACAGCCCCTTTAACCTCCTGGTTCGCACAGGTTGCCAATTTGGCAGAGGATGAAAGGGAAGAGGGAGAACCAATGAGAGAGTAGCTGTTAGGCATTTGGACGGGCACATATCACTGTAATTTCCCGGCAGGAAGAAGAATTAACCAAAGTCTCAGCCACCCACCGGGAATCAGTATAGATCCTGAACCAAAATTTTGGACTTGCGGTCAGCTCACCAAAAACGAGTTGAAAAATGGAGCTCAGGGGCACAGCAATTCACAAACTGGCCGAGTAATAAAGGACAACTATCGTCCAAAAATCTGTTGAGGGAAGGCAACGAGGTGGACTTGAAAGCGAGGCAGAATAGCAGGAAACAGATTTCAAGAGGTACGTTGGAATCGCCTTTAAAGCACAGGAAGAGGGGCACAACTTCGACAATGATGCACTTGGCCCAAAAGGGCGTATGCGTTTTCTCCTGAATATATTCAGGAGAAAACGCATACGCCCTTTTTGGCCAAGCAAGCAAGCGGGCAATGCAAATCTGCACTACAAAGAAGTATCACTTCCCACCGGTCAAAAGGGACATCCACAAAATGTGTAAAAACCAGAAAGGCAAGACAGGCCCTGGAGAACAGGGAGCCTTGTTATGCTGATGGGCGGGATGTAAATTGCCAACTGCCTCTCTGGAGGAGTGCATTGTGTTCCCTAAAACAAGTAAACAACAGAGCTACAGAGCCAAGGGCACTTCCAGTCTAGGGAATATACCTTGGGAAAACTGAAAATCAAAAAGACACAGCCACCCCAAAATTTAGGGCTGCACTGCTTACAAGGACCTCAACTTGGGTACACCTTAAATATCCCAGGAAATATAAAAATGGTTCAAAAAATTGTGGTACTTACGTACGATGGAATATCCCTCAGCCATGAAATCAATGTCATAAGACCAGTAGCAGCAAAATGGGTGGATTCAGGTACGATGATTCTAAGTGAAATAAGTCACACAGAAAAAGAAACTTATCATAAGATATCACTTATGAAGATCCAGTAAACATGGCTACACTTGAACTGAGTTAGGAAAGAGAACAGTGTCTCACATTTAGAAAACACTCTTATGCCTGCTTAAGGGGGAAGGAGAGGTGGGGTGATGCATAAAACCAGAGTTTGATATAAGCACAGGTACCGTTCCAAAAACCAACTATGGAATAGACAAGACCTACACCTTCCTCAGTGAAAGGGACTCAAAACCCCATATTTCCCGCAGAGGAATATATCTGACTAGTAAGAATCTTAAAACCTATGTATTGATATGTCTCCGTAAGGGAATCAAGTGTGTCTAGACTGGGATAAATATGGCAGCGAGAATCAGCTCAAACCCACTATAAAAAGGAATTTCAAAAATAAAACAAAAAAACTGGGAAATTCTTTACAATTCCTTCAGGGTCTCTGATGAAACCTGAAATGACCCTATCTACAATGACAGCTGGATGTGGCATAAGGCTGGACACTTGGGACTGAGAGGATTGGTGAGATTGGGTGAGCAAATGCAGACCCTTTAAAGCAATAATGCATGGCACACATTCCATGGGTCCCAACTCTCCAGGTTGAAGGGAATATTACTACAGATATAACATGTACGGGAATCCTAGAGAACGGACACACTGTGAATACGAAAGGTTTCTAAAACTCAACGAATAGTCCCTCTCCTGGTGCTCCGGTTTGACTTTCCATCTGCTTTATTATCAACCTCCCAACTTGGAGAGACAGCCCCTTTAACCTCCTGGTTCGCACAGGTTGCCAATTTGGCAGAGGATGAAAGGGAAGAGGGAGAACCAATGAGAGAGTAGCTGTTAGGCATTTGGACGGGCACATATCACTGTAATTTCCCGGCAGGAAGAAGAATTAACCAAAGTCTCAGCCACCCACCGGGAATCAGTATAGATCCGGAACCAAAATTTTGGACTTGCGGTCAGCTCACCAAAAACGAGTTGAAAAATGGAGCTCAGGGGCACAGCAATTCACAAACTGGCCGAGTAATAAAGGACAACTATCGTCCAAAAATCTGTTGAGGGAAGGCAACGAGGCGGACTTGAAAGCGAGGCAGAATAGCAGGAAACAGATTTCAAGAGGTACGTTGGAATCGCCTTTAAAGCACAGGAAGAGGGGCACAACTTCGACAATGATGCACTTGGCCAAAAAGGGCATACGTGTTTTCTCCTGAATATATTCAGGAGAAAACGCGTACGCCCTTTTTGGCCAAGCAAGCAAGCGGGCAATGCAAATCTGCACTACAAAGAAGTATCACTTCCCACCGGTCAAAAGGGACATCCACAAAATGTGTAAAAACCAGAAAGGCAAGACAGGCCCTGGAGAACAGGGAGCCTTGTTATGCTGATGGGCGGGATGTAAATTGCCAACTGCCTCTCTGGAGGAGTGCATTGTGTTCCCTAAAACAAGTAAACAACAGAGCTACAGAGCCAAGGGCACTTCCAGTCTAGGGAATATACCTTGGGAAAACTGAAAATCAAAAAGACACAGCCACCCCAAAATTTAGGGCTGCACTGCTTACAAGGACCTCAACTTGGGTACACCTTAAATATCCCAGGAAATATAAAAATGGTTCAAAAAATTGTGGTACTTACGTACGATGGAATATCCCTCAGCCATGAAATCAATGTCATAAGACCAGTAGCAGCAAAATGGGTGGATTCAGGTACGATGATTCTAAGTGAAATAAGTCACACAGAAAAAGAAACTTATCATAAGATATCACTTATGAAGATCCTGTAAACATGGCTACACTTGAACTGAGTTAGGAAAGAGAACAGTGTCTCACATTTAGAAAACACTCTTATGCCTGCTTAAGGGGGAAGGAGAGGTGGGGTGATGCATAAAACCAGAGTTTGATATAAGCACAGGTACCGTTCCAAAAACCAACTATGGAATAGACAAGACCTACACCTTCCTCAGTGAAAGGGACTCAAAACCCCATATTTCCCGCAGAGGAATATATCTGACTAGTAAGAATCTTAAAACCTATGTATTGATATGTCTCCGTAAGGGAATCAAGTGTGTCTAGACTGGGATAAATATGGCAGCGAGAATCAGCTCAAACCCACTATAAAAAGGAATTTCAAAAATAAAACAAAAAAACTGGGAAATTCTTTACAATTCCTTCAGGGTCTCTGATGAAACCTGAAATGACCCTATCTACAATGACAGCTGGATGTGGCATAAGGCTGGACACTTGGGACTGAGAGGATTGGTGAGATTGGGTGAGCAAATGCAGACCCTTTAAAGCAACAATGCATGGCACACATTCCATGGGTCCCAACTCTCCAGGTTGAAGGGAATATTACTACAGATATAACATGTACGGGAATCCAAGAGAACGGACACACTGTGAATACGAAATGTTTCTAAATCTCAATGAATAGTCCCTCTCCTGGTGCTCCGGTTTGACTTTCCATCTGCTTTATTATCAACCTCCCAACTTGGAGAGACAGCCCCTTTAACCTCCTGGTTCGCACAGGTTGCCAATTTGGCAGAGGATGAAAGGGAAGAGGGAGAACCAATGAGAGAGTAGCTGTTAGGCATTTGGACGGGCACATATCACTGTAATTTCCCGGCAGGAAGAAGAATTAACCAAAGTCTCAGCCACCCACCGGGAATCAGTATAGATCCTGAACCAAAATTTTGGACTTGCGGTCAGCTCACCAAAAACGAGTTGAAAAATGGAGCTCAGGGGCACAGCAATTCACAAACTGGCCGAGTAATAAAGGACAACTATCGTCCAAAAATCTGTTGAGGGAAGGCAACGAGGCGGACTTGAAAGCGAGGCAGAATAGCAGGAAACAGATTTCAAGAGGTACGTTGGAATCGCCTTTAAAGCACAGGAAGAGGGGCACAACTTCGACAATGATGCACTTGGCCAAAAAGGGCGTATGCGTTTTCTCCTGAATATATTCAGGAGAAAACGCATACGCCCTTTTTGGCCAAGCAAGCAAGCGGGCAATGCAAATCTGCACTACGAAGAAGTATCACTTCCCACCGGTCAAAAGGGACATCCACAAAATGTGTAAAAACCAGAAAGGCAAGACAGGCCCTGGAGAACAGGGAGCCTTGTTATGCTGATGGGCGGGATGTAAATTGCCAACTGCCTCTCTGGAGGAGTGCATTGTGTTCCCTAAAACAAGTAAACAACAGAGCTACAGAGCCAAGGGCACTTCCAGTCTAGGGAATATACCTTGGGAAAACTGAAAATCAAAAAGACACAGCCACCCCAAAATTTAGGGCTGCACTGCTTACAAGGACCTCAACTTGGGTACACCTTAAATATCCCAGGAAATATAAAAATGGTTCAAAAAATTGTGGTACTTACGTACGATGGAATATCCCTCAGCCATGAAATCAATGTCATAAGACCAGTAGCAGCAAAATGGGTGGATTCAGGTACGATGATTCTAAGTGAAATAAGTCACAGAGAAAAAGAAACTTATCATAAGATATCACTTATGAAGATCCTGTAAACATGGCTACACTTGAACTGAGTTAGGAAAGAGGACAGTGTCTCACATTTAGAAAACACTCTTATGCCTGCTTAAGGGGGAAGGAGAGGTGGGGTGATGCATAAAACCAGAGTTTGATATAAGCACAGGTACCGTTCCAAAAACCAACTATGGAATAGACAAGACCTACACCTTCCTCAGTGAAAGGGACTCAAAACCCCATATTTCCCGCAGAGGAATATATCTGACTAGTAAGAATCTTAAAACCTATGTATTGATATGTCTCCGTAAGGGAATCAAGTGTGTCTAGACTGGGATAAATATGGCAGCGAGAATCAGCTCAAACCCACTATAAAAAGGAATTTCAAAAATAAAACAAAAAAACTGGGAAATTCTTTACAATTCCTTCAGGGTCTCTGATGAAACCTGAAATGACCCTATCTACAATGACAGCTGGATGTGGCATAAGGCTGGACACTTGGGACTGAGAGGATGGGTGAGATTGGGTGAGCAAATGCAGACCCTTTAAAGCAATAATGCATGGCACACATTCCATGGGTCCCAACTCTCCAGGTTGAAGGGAATATTACTACAGATATAACATGTACGGGAATCCTAGAGAACGGACACACTGTGAATACGAAAGGTTTCTAAAACTCAACGAATAGTCCCTCTCCTGGTGCTCCGGTTTGACTTTCCATCTGCTTTATTATCAACCTCCCAACTTGGAGAGACAGCCCCTTTAACCTCCTGGTTCGCACAGGTTGCCAATTTGGCAGAGGATGAAAGGGAAGAGGGAGAACCAATGAGAGAGTAGCTGTTAGGCATTTGGACGGGCACATATCACTGTAATTTCCCGGCAGGAAGAAGAATTAACCAAAGTCTCAGCCACCCACCGGGAATCAGTATAGATCCGGAACCAAAATTTTGGACTTGCGGTCAGCTCACCAAAAACGAGTTGAAAAATGGAGCTCAGGGGCACAGCAATTCACAAACTGGCCGAGTAATAAAGGACAACTATCGTCCAAAAATCTGTTGAGGGAAGGCAACGAGGCGGACTTGAAAGCGAGGCAGAATAGCAGGAAACAGATTTCAAGAGGTACGTTGGAATCGCCTTTAAAGCACAGGAAGAGGGGCACAACTTCGACAATGATGCACTTGGCCCAAAAGGGCGTATGCGTTTTCTCCTGAATATATTCAGGAGAAAACGCGTACGCCCTTTTTGGCCAAGCAAGCAAGCGGGCAATGCAAATCTGCACTACAAAGAAGTATCACTTCCCACCGGTCAAAAGGGACATCCACAATATGTGTAAAAACCAGAAAGGCAAGACAGGCCCTGGAGAACAGGGAGCCTTGTTATGCTGATGGGCGGGATGTAAATTGCCAACTGCCTCTCTGGAGGAGTGCATTGTGTTCCCTAAAACAAGTAAACAACAGAGCTACAGAGCCAAGGGCACTTCCAGTCTAGGGAATATACCTTGGGAAAACTGAAAATCAAAAAGACACAGCCACCCCAAAATTTAGGGCTGCACTGCTTACAAGGACCTCAACTTGGGTACACCTTAAATATCCCAGGAAATATAAAAATGGTTCAAAAAATTGTGGTACTTACGTACGATGGAATATCCCTCAGCCATGAAATCAATGTCATAAGACCAGTAGCAGCAAAATGGGTGGATTCAGGTACGATGATTCTAAGTGAAATAAGTCACACAGAAAAAGAAACTTATCATAAGATATCACTTATGATGATCCTGTAAACATGGCTACACTTGAACTGAGTTAGGAAACAGAACAGTGTCTCACATTTAGAAAACATTCTTATGCCTGCTTAAGGGGGAAGGAGAGGTGGGGTGATGCATAAAACCAGAGTTTGATATAAGCACAGGTACCGTTCCAAAAACCAACTATGGAATAGACAAGACCTACACCTTCCTCAGTGAAAGGGACTCAAAACCCCATATTTCCCGCAGAGGAATATATCTGACTAGTAAGAATCTTAAAACCTATGTATTGATATGTCTCCGTAAGGGAATCAAGTGTGTCTAGACTGGGATAAATATGGCAGCGAGAATCAGCTCAAACCCACTATAAAAAGGAATTTCAAAAATAAAACAAAAAAACTGGGAAATTCTTTACAATTCCTTCAGGGTCTCTGATGAAACCTGAAATGACCCTATCTACAATGACAGCTGGATGTGGCATAAGGCTGGACACTTGGGACTGAGAGGATTGGTGAGATTGGGTGAGCAAATGCAGACCCTTTAAAGCAACAATGCATGGCACACATTCCATGGGTCCCAACTCTCCAGGTTGAAGGGAATATTACTACAGATATAACATGTACGGGAATCCTAGAGAACGGACACACAGTGAATATGAAAGGTTTCTAAAACTCAACGAATAGTCCCTCTCCTGGTGCTCCGGTTTGACTTTCCATCTGCTTTATTATCAACCTCCCAACTTGGAGAGACAGCCCCTTTAACCTCCTGGTTCGCACAGGTTGCCAATTTGGCAGAGGATGAAAGGGAAGAGGGAGAACCAATGAGAGAGTAGCTGTTAGGCATTTGGACGGGCACATATCACTGTAATTTCCCGGCAGGAAGAAGAATTAACCAAAGTCTCAGCCACCCACCGGGAATCAGTATAGATCCGGAACCAAAATTTTGGACTTGCGGTCAGCTCACCAAAAACGAGTTGAAAAATGGAGCTCAGGGGCACAGCAATTCACAAACTGGCCGAGTAATAAAGGACAACTATCGTCCAAAAATCTGTTGAGGGAAGGCAACGAGGCGGACTTGAAAGCGAGGCAGAAGAGCAGGAAACAGATTTCAAGAGGTACGTTGGAATCGCCTTTAAAGCACAGGAAGAGGGGCACAACTTCGACAATGATGCACTTGGCCAAAAAGGGCGTACGTGTTTTCTCCTGAATATATTCAGGAGAAAACGCGTACGCCCTTTTTGGCCAAGCAAGCAAGCGGGCAATGCAAATCTGCACTACAAAGAAGTATCACTTCCCACCGGTCAAAAGGGACATCCACAAAATGTGTAAAAACCAGAAAGGCAAGACAGGCCCTGGAGAACAGGGAGCCTTGTTATGCTGATGGGCGGGATGTAAATTGCCAACTGCCTCTCTGGAGGAGTGCATTGTGTTCCCTAAAACAAGTAAACAACAGAGCTACAGAGCCAAGGGCACTTCCAGTCTAGGGAATATACCTTGGGAAAACTGAAAATCAAAAAGACACAGCCACCCCAAAATTTAGGGCTGCACTGCTTACAAGGACCTCAACTTGGGTACACCTTAAATATCCCAGGAAATATAAAAATGGTTCAAAAAATTGTGGTACTTACGTACGATGGAATATCCCTCAGCCATGAAATCAATGTCATAAGACCAGTAGCAGCAAAATGGGTGGATTCAGGTACGATGATTCTAAGTGAAATAAGTCACACAGAAAAAGAAACTTATCATAAGATATCACTTATGAAGATCCTGTAAACATGGCTACACTTGAACTGAGTTAGGAAACAGAACAGTGTCTCACATTTAGAAAACACTCTTATGCCTGCTTAAGGGGGAAGGAGAGGTGGGGTGATGCATAAAACCAGAGTTTGATATAAGCACAGGTACCGTTCCAAAAACCAACTATGGAATAGACAAGACCTACACCTTCCTCAGTGAAAGGGACTCAAAACCCCATATTTCCCGCAGAGGAATATATCTGACTAGTAAGAATCTTAAAACCTATGTATTGATATGTCTCCGTAAGGGAATCAAGTGTGTCTAGACTGGGATAAATATGGCAGCGAGAATCAGCTCAAACCCACTATAAAAAGGAATTTCAAAAATAAAACAAAAAAACTGGGAAATTCTTTACAATTCCTTCAGGGTCTCTGATGAAACCTGAAATGACCCTATCTACAATGACAGCTGGATGTGGCATAAGGCTGGACACTTGGGACTGAGAGGATTGGTGAGATTGGGTGAGCAAATGCAGACCCTTTAAAGCAATAATGCATGGCACACATTCCATGGGTCCCAACTCTCCAGGTTGAAGGGAATATTACTACAGATATAACATGTACGGGAATCCTAGAGAACGGACACACTGTGAATACGAAAGGTTTCTAAAACTCAACGAATAGTCCCTCTCCTGGTGCTCCGGTTTGACTTTCCATCTGCTTTATTATCAACCTCCCAACTTGGAGAGACAGCCCCTTTAACCTCCTGGTTTGCACAGGTTGCCAATTTGGCAGAGGATGAAAGGGAAGAGGGAGAACCAATGAGAGAGTAGCTGTTAGGCATTTGGACGGGCACATATCACTGTAATTTCCCGGCAGGAAGAAGAATTAACCAAAGTCTCAGCCACCCACCGGGAATCAGTATAGATCCGGAACCAAAATTTTGGACTTGCGGTCAGCTCACCAAAAACGAGTTGAAAAATGGAGCTCAGGGGCACAGCAATTCACAAACTGGCCGAGTAATAAAGGACAACTATCGTCCAAAAATCTGTTGAGGGAAGGCAACGAGGCGGACTTGAAAGCGAGGCAGAATAGCAGGAAACAGATTTCAAGAGGTACGTTGGAATCGCCTTTAAAGCACAGGAAGAGGGGCACAACTTCGACAATGATGAACTTGGCCCAAAAGGGCGTACGTGTTTTCTCCTGAATATATTCAGGAGAAAACGCGTACGCCCTTTTTGGCCAAGCAAGCAAGCGGGCAATGCAAATCTGCACTACAAAGAAGTATCACTTCCCACCGGTCAAAAGGGACATCCACAAAATGTGTAAAAACCAGAAAGGCAAGACAGGCCCTGGAGAACAGGGAGCCTTGTTATGCTGATGGGCGGGATGTAAATTGCCAACTGCCTCTCTGGAGGAGTGCATTGTGTTCCCTAAAACAAGTAAACAACAGAGCTACAGAGCCAAGGGCACTTCCAGTCTAGGGAATATACCTTGGGAAAACTGAAAATCAAAAAGACACAGCCACCCCAAAATTTAGGGCTGCACTGCTTACAAGGACCTCAACTTGGGTACACCTTAAATATCCCAGGAAATATAAAAATGGTTCAAAAAATTGTGGTACTTACGTACGATGGAATATCCCTCAGCCATGAAATCAATGTCATAAGACCAGTAGCAGCAAAATGGGTGGATTCAGGTACGATGATTCTAAGTGAAATAAGTCACACAGAAAAAGAAACTTATCATAAGATATCACTTATGAAGATCCTGTAAACATGGCTACACTTGAACTGAGTTAGGAAACAGAACAGTGTCTCACATTTAGAAAACACTCTTATGCCTGCTTAAGGGGGAAGGAGAGGTGGGGTGATGCATAAAACCAGAGTTTGATATAAGCACAGGTACCGTTCCAAAAACCAACTATGGAATAGACAAGACCTACACCTTCCTCAGTGAAAGGGACTCAAAACCCCATATTTCCCGCAGAGGAATATATCTGACTAGTAAGAATCTTAAAACCTATGTATTGATATGTCTCCGTAAGGGAATCAAGTGTGTCTAGACTGGGATAAATATGGCAGCGAGAATCAGCTCAAACCCACTATAAAAAGGAATTTCAAAAATAAAACAAAAAAACTGGGAAATTCTTTACAATTCCTTCAGGGTCTCTGATGAAACCTGAAATGACCCTATCTAAAAGGACAGCTGGATGTGGCATAAGGCTGGACACTTGGGACTGAGAGGATTGGTGAGATTGGGTGAGCAAATGCAGACCCTTTAAAGCAACAATGCATGGCACACATTCCATGGGTCCCAACTCTCCAGGTTGAAGGGAATATTACTACAGATATAACATGTACGGGAATCCAAGAGAACGGACACACTGTGAATACGAAATGTTTCTAAATCTCAATGAATAGTCCCTCTCCTGGTGCTCCGGTTTGACTTTCCATCTGCTTTATTATCAACCTCCCAACTTGGAGAGACAGCCCCTTTAACCTCCTGGTTCGCACAGGTTGCCAATTTGGCAGAGGATGAAAGGGAAGAGGGAGAACCAATGAGAGAGTAGCTGTTAGGCATTTGGACGGGCACATATCACTGTAATTTCCCGGCAGGAAGAAGAATTAACCAAAGTCTCAGCCACCCACCGGGAATCAGTATAGATCCTGAACCAAAATTTTGGACTTGCGGTCAGCTCACCAAAAACGAGTTGAAAAATGGAGCTCAGGGGCACAGCAATTCACAAACTGGCCGAGTAATAAAGGACAACTATCGTCCAAAAATCTGTTGAGGGAAGGCAACGAGGCGGACTTGAAAGCGAGGCAGAATAGCAGGAAACAGATTTCAAGAGGTACGTTGGAATCGCCTTTAAAGCACAGGAAGAGGGGCACAACTTCGACAATGATGCACTTGGCCAAAAAGGGCGTATGCGTTTTCTCCTGAATATATTCAGGAGAAAACGCATACGCCCTTTTTGGCCAAGCAAGCAAGCGGGCAATGCAAATCTGCACTACGAAGAAGTATCACTTCCCACCGGTCAAAAGGGACATCCACAAAATGTGTAAAAACCAGAAAGGCAAGACAGGCCCTGGAGAACAGGGAGCCTTGTTATGCTGATGGGCGGGATGTAAATTGCCAACTGCCTCTCTGGAGGAGTGCATTGTGTTCCCTAAAACAAGTAAACAACAGAGCTACAGAGCCAAGGGCACTTCCAGTCTAGGGAATATACCTTGGGAAAACTGAAAATCAAAAAGACACAGCCACCCCAAAATTTAGGGCTGCACTGCTTACAAGGACCTCAACTTGGGTACACCTTAAATATCCCAGGAAATATAAAAATGGTTCAAAAAATTGTGGTACTTACGTACGATGGAATATCCCTCAGCCATGAAATCAATGTCATAAGACCAGTAGCAGCAAAATGGGTGGATTCAGGTACGATGATTCTAAGTGAAATAAGTCACAGAGAAAAAGAAACTTATCATAAGATATCACTTATGAAGATCCTGTAAACATGGCTACACTTGAACTGAGTTAGGAAAGAGAACAGTGTCTCACATTTAGAAAACACTCTTATGCCTGCTTAAGGGGGAAGGAGAGGTGGGGTGATGCATAAAACCAGAGTTTGATATAAGCACAGGTACCGTTCCAAAAACCAACTATGGAATAGACAAGACCTACACCTTCCTCAGTGAAAGGGACTCAAAACCCCATATTTCCCGCAGAGGAATATATCTGACTAGTAAGAATCTTAAAACCTATGTATTGATATGTCTCCGTAAGGGAATCAAGTGTGTCTAGACTGGGATAAATATGGCAGCGAGAATCAGCTCAAACCCACTATAAAAAGGAATTTCAAAAATAAAACAAAAAAACTGGGAAATTCTTTACAATTCCTTCAGGGTCTCTGATGAAACCTGAAATGACCCTATCTACAATGACAGCTGGATGTGGCATAAGGCTGGACACTTGGGACTGAGAGGATGGGTGAGATTGGGTGAGCAAATGCAGACCCTTTAAAGCAATAATGCATGGCACACATTCCATGGGTCCCAACTCTCCAGGTTGAAGGGAATATTACTACAGATATAACATGTACGGGAATCCTAGAGAACGGACACACTGTGAATACGAAAGGTTTCTAAAACTCAACGAATAGTCCCTCTCCTGGTGCTCCGGTTTGACTTTCCATCTGCTTTATTATCAACCTCCCAACTTGGAGAGACAGCCCCTTTAACCTCCTGGTTCGCACAGGTTGCCAATTTGGCAGAGGATGAAAGGGAAGAGGGAGAACCAATGAGAGAGTAGCTGTTAGGCATTTGGACGGGCACATATCACTGTAATTTCCCGGCAGGAAGAAGAATTAACCAAAGTCTCAGCCACCCACCGGGAATCAGTATAGATCCGGAACCAAAATTTTGGACTTGCGGTCAGCTCACCAAAAACGAGTTGAAAAATGGAGCTCAGGGGCACAGCAATTCACAAACTGGCCGAGTAATAAAGGACAACTATCGTCCAAAAATCTGTTGAGGGAAGGCAACGAGGCGGACTTGAAAGCGAGGCAGAATAGCAGGAAACAGATTTCAAGAGGTACGTTGGAATCGCCTTTAAAGCACAGGAAGAGGGGCACAACTTCGACAATGATGCACTTGGCCCAAAAGGGCGTATGCGTTTTCTCCTGAATATATTCAGGAGAAAACGCATACACCCTTTTTGGCCAAGCAAGCAAGCGGGCAATGCAAATCTGCACTACAAAGAAGTATCACTTCCCACCGGTCAAAAGGGACATCCACAAAATGTGTAAAAACCAGAAAGGCAAGACAGGCCCTGGAGAACAGGGAGCCTTGTTATGCTGATGGGCGGGATGTAAATTGCCAACTGCCTCTCTGGAGGAGTGCATTGTGTTCCCTAAAACAAGTAAACAACAGAGCTACAGAGCCAAGGGCACTTCCAGTCTAGGGAATATACCTTGGGAAAACTGAAAATCAAAAAGACACAGCCACCCCAAAATTTAGGGCTGCACTGCTTACAAGGACCTCAACTTGGGTACACCTTAAATATCCCAGGAAATATAAAAATGGTTCAAAAAATTGTGGTACTTACGTACGATGGAATATCCCTCAGCCATGAAATCAATGTCATAAGACCAGTAGCAGCAAAATGGGTGGATTCAGGTACGATGATTCTAAGTGAAATAAGTCACACAGAAAAAGAAACTTATCATAAGATATCACTTATGAAGATCCTGTAAACATGGCTACACTTGAACTGAGTTAGGAAACAGAACAGTGTCTCACATTTAGAAAACACTCTTATGCCTGCTTAAGGGGGAAGGAGAGGTGGGGTGATGCATAAAACCAGAGTTTGATATAAGCACAGGTACCGTTCCAAAAACCAACTATGGAATAGACAAGACCTACACCTTCCTCAGTGAAAGGGACTCAAAACCCCATATTTCCCGCAGAGGAATATATCTGACTAGTAAGAATCTTAAAACCTATGTATTGATATGTCTCCGTAAGGGAATCAAGTGTGTCTAGACTGGGATAAATATGGCAGCGAGAATCAGCTCAAACCCACTATAAAAAGGAATTTCAAAAATAAAACAAAAAAACTGGGAAATTCTTTACAATTCCTTCAGGGTCTCTGATGAAACCTGAAATGACCCTATCTACAATGACAGCTGGATGTGGCATAAGGCTGGACACTTGGGACTGAGAGGATTGGTGAGATTGGGTGAGCAAATGCAGACCCTTTAAAGCAATAATGCATGGCACACATTCCATGGGTCCCAACTCTCCAGGTTGAAGGGAATATTACTACAGATATAACATGTACGGGAATCCTAGAGAACGGACACACTGTGAATACGAAAGGTTTCTAAAACTCAACGAATAGTCCCTCTCCTGGTGCTCCGGTTTGACTTTCCATCTGCTTTATTATCAACCTCCCAACTTGGAGAGACAGCCCCTTTAACCTCCTGGTTCGCACAGGTTGCCAATTTGGCAGAGGATGAAAGGGAAGAGGGAGAACCAATGAGAGAGTAGCTGTTAGGCATTTGGACGGGCACATATCACTGTAATTTCCCGGCAGGAAGAAGAATTAACCAAAGTCTCAGCCACCCACCGGGAATCAGTATAGATCCTGAACCAAAATTGTGGACTTGCGGTCAGCTCACCAAAAACGAGTTGAAAAATGGAGCTCAGGGGCACAGCAATTCACAAACTGGCCTAGTAATAAAGGACAACTATCGTCCAAAAATCTGTTGAGGGAAGGCAACGAGGCGGACTTGAAAGCAAGGCAGAATAGCAGGAAACAGATTTCAAGAGGTACGTTGGAATCGCCTTTAAAGCACAGGAAGAGGGGCACAACTTCGACAATGATGCACTTGGCCCAAAAGGGCGTATGCGTTTTCTCCTGAATATATTCAGGAGAAAACGCATACGCCCTTTTTGGCCAAGCAAGCAAGCGGGCAATGCAAATCTGCACTACAAAGAAGTATCACTTCCCACCGGTCAAAAGGGACATCCACAAAATGTGTAAAAACCAGAAAGGCAAGACAGGCCCTAGAGAACAGGAAGCCTTGTTATGCTGATGGGCGGGATGTAAATTGCCAACTGCCTCTCTGGAGGAGTGCATTGTGTTCCCTAAAACAAGTAAACAACAGAGCTACAGAGCCAAGGGCACTTCCAGTCTAGGGAATATACCTTGGGAAAACTGAAAATCAAAAAGACACAGCCACCCCAAAATTTAGGGCTGCACTGCTTACAAGGACCTCAACTTGGGTACACCTTAAATATCCCAGGAAATATAAAAATGGTTCAAAAAATTGTGGTACTTACGTACGATGGAATATCCCTCAGCCATGAAATCAATGTCATAAGACCAGTAGCAGCAAAATGGGTGGATTCAGGTACGATGATTCTAAGTGAAATAAGTCACAGAGAAAAAGAAACTTATCATAAGATATCACTTATGAAGATCCTGTAAACATGGCTACACTTGAACTGAGTTAGGAAACAGAACAGTGTCTCACATTTAGAAAACACTCTTATGCCTGCTTAAGGGGGAAGGAGAGGTGGGGTGATGCATAAAACCAGAGTTTGATATAAGCACAGGTACCGTTCCAAAAACCAACTATGGAATAGACAAGACCTACATCTTCCTCAGTGAAAGGGACTCAAAACCCCATATTTCCCGCAGAGGAATATATCTGACTAGTAAGAATCTTAAAACCTATGTATTGATATGTCTCCGTAAGGGAATCAAGTGTGTCTAGACTGGGATAAATATGGCAGCGAGAATCAGCTCAAACCCACTATAAAAAGGAATTTCAAAAATAAAACAAAAAAACTGGGAAATTCTTTACAATTCCTTCAGGGTCTCTGATGAAACCTGAAATGACCCTATCTACAATGACAGCTGGATGTGGCATAAGGCTGGACACTTGGGACTGAGAGGATTGGTGAGATTGGGTGAGCAAATGCAGACCCTTTAAAGCAATAATGCATGGCACACATTCCATGGGTCCCAACTCTCCAGGTTGAAGGGAATATTACTATAGATATAACATGTACGGGAATCCTAGAGAACGGACACACTGTGAATACGAAAGGTTTCTAAAACTCAACGAATAGTCCCTCTCCTGGTGCTCCAGTTTGACTTTCCATCTGCTTTATTATCAACCTCCCAACTTGGAGAGACAGCCCCTTTAACCTCCTGGTTCGCACAGGTTGCCAATTTGGCAGAGGATGAAAGGGAAGAGGGAGAACCAATGAGAGAGTAGCTGTTAGGCATTTGGACGGGCACATATCACTGTAATTTCCCGGCAGGAAGAAGAATTAACCAAAGTCTCAGCCACCCACCGGGAATCAGTATAGATCCTGAACCAAAATTTTGGACTTGCGGTCAGCTCACCAAAAACGAGTTGAAAAATGGAGCTCAGGGGCACAGCAATTCACAAACTGGCCTAGTAATAAAGGACAACTATCGTCCAAAAATCTGTTGAGGGAAGGCAACGAGGCGGACTTGAAAGCAAGGCAGAATAGCAGGAAACAGATTTCAAGAGGTACGTTGGAATCGCCTTTAAAGCACAGGAAGAGGGGCACAACTTCGACAATGATGCACTTGGCCCAAAAGGGCGTATGCGTTTTCTCCTGAATATATTCAGGAGAAAACGCATACGCCCTTTTTGGCCAAGCAAGCAAGCGGGCAATGCAAATCTGCACTACAAAGAAGTATCACTTCCCACCGGTCAAAAGGGACATCCACAAAATGTGTAAAAACCAGAAAGGCAAGACAGGCCCTGGAGAACAGGAAGCCTTGTTATGCTGATGGGCGGGATGTAAATTGCCAACTGCCTCTCTGGAGGAGTGCATTGTGTTCCCTAAAACAAGTAAACAACAGAGCTACAGAGCCAAGGGCACTTCCAGTCTAGGGAATATACCTTGGGAAAACTGAAAATCAAAAAGACACAGCCACCCCAAAATTTAGGGCTGCACTGCTTACAAGGACCTCAACTTGGGTACACCTTAAATATCCCAGGAAATATAAAAATGGTTCAAAAAATTGTGGTACTTACGTACGATGGAATATCCCTCAGCCATGAAATCAATGTCATAAGACCAGTAGCAGCAAAATGGGTGGATTCAGGTACGATGATTCTAAGTGAAATAAGTCACACAGAAAAATAAACTTATCATAAGATATCACTTATGAAGATCCTGTAAACATGGCTACACTTGAACTGAGTTAGGAAAGAGAACAGTGTCTCACATTTAGAAAACACTCTTATGCCTGCTTAAGGGGGAAGGAGAGGTGGGGTGATGCATAAAACCAGAGTTTGATATAAGCACAGGTACCGTTCCAAAAACCAACTATGGAATAGACAAGACCTACACCTTCCTCAGTGAAAGGGACTCAAAACCCCATATTTCCCGCAGAGGAATATATCTGACTAGTAAGAATCTTAAAACCTATGTATTGATATGTCTCCGTAAGGGAATCAAGTGTGTCTAGACTGGGATAAATATGGCAGCGAGAATCAGCTCAAACCCACTATAAAAAGGAATTTCAAAAATAAAACAAAAAAACTGGGAAATTCTTTACAATTCCTTCAGGGTCTCTGATGAAACCTGAAATGACCCTATTTACAATGACAGCTGGATGTGGCATAAGGCTGGACACTTGGGACTGAGAGGATTGGTGAGATTGGGTGAGCAAATGCAGACCCTTTAAAGCAATAATGCATGGCACACATTCCATGGGTCCCAACTCTCCAGGTTGAAGGGAATATTACTACAGATATAACATGTACGGGAATCCTAGAGAACGGACACACTGTGAATACGAAAGGTTTCTAAAACTCAACGAATAGTCCCTCTCCTGGTGCTCCGGTTTGACTTTCCATCTGCTTTATTATCAACCTCCCAACTTGGAGAGACAGCCCCTTTAACCTCCTGGTTCGCACAGGTTGCCAATTTGGCAGAGGATGAAAGGGAAGAGGGAGAACCAATGAGAGAGTAGCTGTTAGGCATTTGGACGGGCACATATCACTGTAATTTCCCGGCAGGAAGAAGAATTAACCAAAGTCTCAGCCACCCACCGGGAATCAGTATAGATCCGGAACCAAAATTTTGGACTTGCGGTCAGCTCACCAAAAACGAGTTGAAAAATGGAGCTCAGGGGCACAGCAATTCACAAACTGGCCGAGTAATAAAGGACAACTATCGTCCAAAAATCTGTTGAGGGAAGGCAACGAGGCGGACTTGAAAGCGAGGCAGAATAGCAGGAAACAGATTTCAAGAGGTACGTTGGAATCGCCTTTAAAGCACAGGAAGAGGGGCACAACTTCGACAATGATGCACTTGGCCCAAAAGGGCGTACGCGTTTTCTCCTGAATATATTCAGGAGAAAACGCGTACGCCCTTTTTGGCCAAGCAAGCAAGCGGGCAATGCAAATCTGCACTACAAAGAAGTATCACTTCCCACCGGTCAAAAGGGACATCCACAAAATGTGTAAAAACCAGAAAGGCAAGACAGGCCCTGGAGAACAGGGTGCCTTGTTATGCTGATGGGCGGGATGTAAATTGCCAACTGCCTCTCTGGAGGAGTGCATTGTGTTCCCTAAAACAAGTAAACAACAGAGCTACAGAGCCAAGGGCACTTCCAGTCTAGGGAATATACCTTGGGAAAACTGAAAATCAAATAGACACAGCCACCCCAAAATTTAGGGCTGCACTGCTTACAAGGACCTCAACTTGGGTACACCTTAAATATCCCAGGAAATATAAAAATGGTTCAAAAAATTGTGGTACTTACGTACGATGGAATATCCCTCAGCCATGAAATCAATGTCATAAGACCAGTAGCAGCAAAATGGGTGGGTTCAGTTACGATGATTCTAAGTGAAATAAGTCACACAGAAAAAGAAACTTATCATAAGATATCACTTATGAAGATCCTGTAAACATGGCTACACTTGAACTGAGTTAGGAAAGAGAACAGTGTCTCACATTTAGAAAACACTCTTATGCCTGCTTAAGGGGGAAGGAGAGGTGGGGTGATGCATAAAACCAGAGTTTGATATAAGCACAGGTACCGTTCCAAAAACCAACTATGGAATAGACAAGACCTACACCTTCCTCAGTGAAAGGGACTCAAAACCCCATATTTCCCGCAGAGGAATATATCTGACTAGTAAGAATCTTAAAACCTATGTATTGATATGTCTCCGTAAGGGAATCAAGTGTGTCTAGACTGGGATAAATATGGCAGCGAGAATCAGCTCAAACCCACTATAAAAAGGAATTTCAAAAATAAAACAAAAAAACTGGGAAATTCTTTACAATTCCTTCAGGGTCTCTGATGAAACCTGAAATGACCCTATCTACAATGACAGCTGGATGTGGCATAAGGCTGGACACTTGGGACTGAGAGGATTGGTGAGATTGGGTGAGCAAATGCAGACCCTTTAAAGCAATAATGCATGGCACACATTCCATGGGTCCCAACTCTCCAGGTTGAAGGGAATATTACTACAGATATAACATGTACGGGAATTCTAGAGAACGGACATACTGTGAATACGAAAGGTTTCTAAAACTCAACGAATAGTCCCTCTCCTGGTGCTCCGGTTTGACTTTCCATCTGCTTTATTATCAACCTCCCAACTTGGAGAGACAGCCCCTTTAACCTCCTGGTTCGCACAGGTTGCCAATTTGGCAGAGGATGAAAGGGAAGAGGGAGAACCAATGAGAGAGTAGCTGTTAGGCATTTGGACGGGCACATATCACTGTAATTTCCCGGCAGGAAGAAGAATTAACCAAAGTCTCAGCCACCCACCGGGAACCAGTATAGATCCGAAACCAAAATTTTGGACTTGCGGTCAGCTCACCAAAAACGAGTTGAAAAATGGAGCTCAGGGGCACAGCAATTCACAAACTGGCCGAGTAATAAAGGACAACTATCGTCCAAAAATCTGTTGAGGGAAGGCAACGAGGCGGACTTGAAAGCGAGGCAGAATAGCAGGAAACAGATTTCAAGAGGTACGTTGAAATCGCCTTTAAAGCACAGGAAGAGGGGCACAACTTCGACAATGATGCACTTGGCCCATAAGGGCGTATGCGTTTTCTCCTGAATATATTCAGGAGAAAACGCATACGCCCTTTTGGGCCAAGCAAGCAAGCGGGCAATGCAAATCTGCACTACAAAGAAGTATCACTTCCAACCGGTCAAAAGGGACATCCACAAAATGTGTAAAAACCAGAAAGGCAAGACAGGCCCTGGAGAACAGGGTGCCTTGTTATGCTGATGGGTGGGATGTAAATTGCCAACTGTCTCTCTGGAGGAGTGCATTGTGTTCCCTAAAACAAGTAAACAACAGAGCTACAGAGCCAAGGGCACTTCCAGTCTAGGTAATATACCTTGGGAAAACTGAAAATCAAATAGACACAGCCACCCCAAAATTTAGGGCTGCACTGCTTACAAGGACCTCAACTTGGGTACACCTTAAATATCCCAGGAAATATAAAAATGGTTCAAAAAATTGTGGTACTTACGTACGATGGAATATCCCTCAGCCATGAAATCAATGTCATAAGACCAGTAGCAGCAAAATGGGTGGGTTCAGGTACGATGATTCTAAGTGAAATAAGTCACACAGAAAAAGAAACTTATCATAAGATATCACTTATGAAGATCCTGTAAACATGGCTACACTTGAACTGAGTTAGGAAAGAGAACAGTGTCTCACATTTAGAAAACACTCTTATGCCTGCTTAAGGGGGAAGGAGAGTTGGGGTGATGCATAAAACCAGAGTTTGATATAAGCACAGGTACCGTTCCAAAAACCAACTATGGAATAGACAAGACCTACACCTTCCTCAGTGAAAGGGACTCAAAACCCCATATTTCCCGCAGAGGAATATATCTGACTAGTAAGAATCTTAAAACCTATGTATTGATATGTCTCCGTAAGGGAATCAAGTGTGTCTAGACTGGGATAAATATGGCAGCGAGAATCAGCTCAAACCCACTATAAAAAGGAATTTCAAAAATAAAACAAAAAAACTGGGAAATTCTTTACAATTCCTTCAGGGTCTCTGATGAAACCTGAAATGACCCTATCTACAATGACAGCTGGATGTGGCATAAGGCTGGACACTTGGGACTGAGAGGATTGGTGAGATTGGGTGAGCAAATGCAGACCCTTTAAAGCAATAATGCATGGCACACATTCCATGGGTCCCAACTCTCCAGGTTGAAGGGAATATTACTACAGATATAACATGTACGGGAATCCTAGAGAACGGACACACTGTGAATACGAAAGGTTTCTAAAACTCAACGAATAGTCCCTCTCCTGGTGCTCCGGTTTGACTTTCCATCTGCTTTATTATCAACCTCCCAACTTGGGGAGACAGCCCCTTTAACCTCCTGGTTCGCACAGGTTGCCAATTTGGCAGAGGATGAAAGGGAAGAGGGAGAACCAATGAGAGAGTAGCTGTTAGGCATTTGGACGGGCACATATCACTGTAATTTCCCGGCAGGAAGAAGAATTAACCAAAGTCTCAGCCACCCACCGGGAATCAGTATAGATCCTGAACCAAAATTTTGGACTTGCGGTCAGCTCACCAAAAACGAGTTGAAAAATGGAGCTCAGGGGCACAGCAATTCACAAACTGGCCGAGTAATAAAGGACAACTATCGTCCAAAAATCTGTTGAGGGAAGGCAACGAGGCGGACTTGAAAGCGAGGCAGAATAGCAGGAAACAGATTTCAAGAGGTACGTTGGAATCGCCTTTAAAGCACAGGAAGAGGGGCACAACTTCGACAATGATGCACTTGGCCCAAAAGGGCGTATGCGTTTTCTCCTGAATATATTCAGGAGAAAACGCATACGCCCTTTTTGGCCAAGCAAGCAAGCGGGCAATGCAAATCTGCACTACAAAGAAGTATCACTTCCCACCGGTCAAAAGGGACATCCACAAAATGTGTAAAAACCAGAAAGGCAAGACAGGCCCTGGAGAACAGGGAGCCTTGTTATGCTGATGGGCGGGATGTAAATTGCCAACTGCCTCTCTGGAGGAGTGCATTGTGTTCCCTAAAACAAGTAAACAACAGAGCTACAGAGCCAAGGGCACTTCCAGTCTAGGGAATATACCTTGGGAAAACTGAAAATCAAAAAGACACAGCCACCCCAAAATTTAGGGCTGCACTGCTTACAAGGACCTCAACTTGGGTACACCTTAAATATCCCAGGAAATATAAAAATGGTTCAAAAAATTGTGGTACTTACGTACGATGGAATATCCCTCAGCCATGAAATCAATGTCATAAGACCAGTAGCAGCAAAATGGGTGGATTCAGGTACGATGATTCTAAGTGAAATAAGTCACAGAGAAAAAGAAACTTATCATAAGATATCACTTATGAAGATCCTGTAAACATGGCTACACTTGAACTGAGTTAGGAAAGAGAACAGTGTCTCACATTTAGAAAACACTCTTATGCCTGCTTAAGGGGGAAGGAGAGGTGGGGTGATGCATAAAACCAGAGTTTGATATAAGCACAGGTACCGTTCCAAAAACCAACTATGGAATAGACAAGACCTACACCTTCCTCAGTGAAAGGGACTCAAAACCCCATATTTCCCGCAGAGGAATATATCTGACTAGTAAGAATCTTAAAACCTATGTATTGATATGTCTCCGTAAGGGAATCAAGTGTGTCTAGACTGGGATAAATATGGCAGCGAGAATCAGCTCAAACCCACTATAAAAAGGAATTTCAAAAATAAAACAAAAAAACTGGGAAATTCTTTACAATTCCTTCAGGGTCTCTGATGAAACCTGAAATGACCCTATCTACAATGACAGCTGGATGTGGCATAAGGCTGGACACTTGGGACTGAGAGGATTGGTGAGATTGGGTTAGCAAATGCAGACCCTTTAAAGCAATAATGCATGGCACACATTCCATGGGTCCCAACTCTCCAGGTTGAAGGGAATATTACTACAGATATAACATGTACGGGAATCCTAGAGAACGGACACACTGTGAATACGAAAGGTTTCTAAAACTCAACGAATAGTCCCTCTCCTGGTGCTCCGGTTTGACTTTCCATCTGCTTTATTATCAACCTCCCAACTTGGAGAGACAGCCCCTTTAACCTCCTGGTTCGCACAGGTTGCCAATTTGGCAGAGGATGAAAGGGAAGAGGGAGAACCAATGAGAGAGTAGCTGTTAGGCATTTGGACGGGCACATATCACTGTAATTTCCCGGCAGGAAGAAGAATTAACCAAAGTCTCAGCCACCCACCGGGAATCAGTATAGATCCGGAACCAAAATTTTGGACTTGCGGTCAGCTCACCAAAAACGAGTTGAAAAATGGAGCTCAGGGGCACAGCAATTCACAAACTGGCCGAGTAATAAAGGACAACTATCGTCCAAAAATCTGTTGAGGGAAGGCAACGAGGCGGACTTGAAAGCGAGGCAGAATAGCAGGAAACAGATTTCAAGAGGTACGTTGGAATCGCCTTTAAAGCACAGGAAGAGGGGCACAACTTCGACAATGATGCACTTGGCCCAAAAGGGCGTACGCGTTTTCTCCTGAATATATTCAGGAGAAAACGCATACGCCCTTTTTGGCCAAGCAAGCAAGCGGGCAATGCAAATCTGCACTACAAAGAAGTATCACTTCCCACCGGTCAAAAGGGACATCCACAAAATGTGTAAAAACCAGAAAGGCAAGACAGGCCCTGGAGAACAGGGTGCCTTGTTATGCTGATGGGCGGGATGTAAATTGCCAACTGCCTCTCTGGAGGAGTGCATTGTGTTCCCTAAAACAAGTAAACAACAGAGCTACAGAGCCAAGGGCACTTCCAGTCTAGGGAATATACCTTGGGAAAACTGAAAATCAAATAGACACAGCCACCCCAAAATTTAGGGCTGCACTGCTTACAAGGACCTCAACTTGGGTACACCTTAAATATCCCAGGAAATATAAAAATGGTTCAAAAAATTGTGGTACTTACGTACGATGGAATATCCCTCAGCCATGAAATCAATGTCATAAGACCAGTAGCAGCAAAATGGGTGGGTTCAGGTACGATGATTCTAAGTGAAATAAGTCACACAGAAAAAGAAACTTATCATAAGATATCACTTATGAAGATCCTGTAAACATGGCTACACTTGAACTGAGTTAGGAAAGAGAACAGTGTCTCACATTTAGAAAACACTCTTATGCCTGCTTAAGGGGGAAGGAGAGGTGGGGTGATGCATAAAACCAGAGTTTGATATAAGCACAGGTACCGTTCCAAAAACCAACTATGGAATAGACAAGACCTACACCTTCCTCAGTGAAAGGGACTCAAAACCCCATATTTCCCGCAGAGGAATATATCTGACTAGTAAGAATCTTAAAACCTATGTATTGATATGTCTCCGTAAGGGAATCAAGTGTGTCTAGACTGGGATAAATATGGCAGCGAGAATCAGCTCAAACCCACTATAAAAAGGAATTTCAAAAATAAAACAAAAAAACTGGGAAATTCTTTACAATTCCTTCAGGGTCTCTGATGAAACCTGAAATGACCCTATCTACAATGACAGCTGGATGTGGCATAAGGCTGGACACTTGGGACTGAGAGGATTGGTGAGATTGGGTGAGCAAATGCAGACCCTTTAAAGCAATAATGCATGGCACACATTCCATGGGTCCCAACTCTCCAGGTTGAAGGGAATATTACTACAGATATAACATGTACGGGAATTCTAGAGAACGGACATACTGTGAATACGAAAGGTTTCTAAAACTCAACGAATAGTCCCTCTCCTGGTGCTCCGGTTTGACTTTCCATCTGCTTTATTATCAACCTCCCAACTTGGAGAGACAGCCCCTTTAACCTCCTGGTTCGCACAGGTTGCCAATTTGGCAGAGGATGAAAGGGAAGAGGGAGAACCAATGAGAGAGTAGCTGTTAGGCATTTGGACGGGCACATATCACTGTAATTTCCCGGCAGGAAGAAGAATTAACCTAAGTCTCAGCCACCCACCGGGAACCAGTATAGATCCGAAACCAAAATTTTGGACTTGCGGTCAGCTCACCAAAAACGAGTTGAAAAATGGAGCTCAGGGGCACAGCAATTCACAAACTGGCCGAGTAATAAAGGACAACTATCGTCCAAAAATCTGTTGAGGGAAGGCAACGAGGCGGACTTGAAAGCGAGGCAGAATAGCAGGAAACAGATTTCAAGAGGTACGTTGAAATCGCCTTTAAAGCATAGGAAGAGGGGCACAACTTCGACAATGATGCACTTGGCCCAAAAGGGCGTATGCGTTTTCTCCTGAATATATTCAGGAGAAAACGCATACGCCCTTTTGGGCCAAGCAAGCAAGCGGGCAATGCAAATCTGCACTACAAAGAAGTATCACTTCCAACCGGTCAAAAGGGACATCCACAAAATGTGTAAAAACCAGAAAGGCAAGACAGGCCCTGGAGAACAGGGTGCCTTGTTATGCTGATGGGCGGGATGTAAATTGCCAACTGTCTCTCTGGAGGAGTGCATTGTGTTCCCTAAAACAAGTAAACAACAGAGCTACAGAGCCAAGGGCACTTCCAGTCTAGGGAATATACCTTGGGAAAACTGAAAATCAAATAGACACAGCCACCCCAAAATTTAGGGCTGCACTGCTTACAAGGACCTCAACTTGGGTACACCTTAAATATCCCAGGAAATATAAAAATGGTTCAAAAAATTGTGGTACTTACGTACGATGGAATATCCCTCAGCCATGAAATCAATGTCATAAGACCAGTAGCAGCAAAATGGGTGGATTCAGGTACGATGATTCTAAGTGAAATAAGTCACAGAGAAAAAGAAACATATCATAAGATATCACTTATGAAGATCCTGTAAACATGGCTACACTTGAACTGAGTTAGGAAAGAGAACAGTGTCTCACATTTAGAAAACACTCTTATGCCTGCTTAAGGGGGAAGGAGAGGTGGGGTGATGCATAAAACCAGAGTTTGATATAAGCACAGGTACCGTTCCAAAAACCAACTATGGAATAGACAAGACCTACACCTTCCTCAGTGAAAGGGACTCAAAACCCCATATTTCCCGCAGAGGAATATATCTGACTAGTAAGAATCTTAAAACCTATGTATTGATATGTCTCCGTAAGGGAATCAAGTGTGTCTAGACTGGGATAAATATGGCAGCGAGAATCAGCTCAAACCCACTATAAAAAGGAATTTCAAAAATAAAACAAAAAAACTGGGAAATTCTTTACAATTCCTTCAGGGTCTCTGATGAAACCTGAAATGACCCTATCTACAATGACAGCTGGATGTGGCATAAGGCTGGACACTTGGGACTGAGAGGATTGGTGAGATTGGGTGAGCAAATGCAGACCCTTTAAAGCAATAATGCATGGCACACATTCCATGGGTCCCAACTCTCCAGGTTGAAGGGAATATTACTACAGATATAACATGTACGGGAATCCTAGAGAACGGACACACTGTGAATATGAAAGGTTTCTAAAACTCAACGAATAGTCCCTCTCCCGGTGCTCCGGTTTGACTTTCCATCTGCTTTATTATCAAACTCCCAACTTGGAGAGACAGCCCCTTTAACCTCCTGGTTCGCACAGGTTGCCAATTTGGCAGAGGATGAAAGGGAAGAGGGAGAACCAATGAGAGAGTAGCTGTTAGGCATTTGGACGGGCACATATCACTGTAATTTCCCGGCA
This sequence comes from Hyperoodon ampullatus, assembly GCF_949752795.1. Taxonomy (NCBI): domain Eukaryota; kingdom Metazoa; phylum Chordata; class Mammalia; order Artiodactyla; family Ziphiidae; genus Hyperoodon; species Hyperoodon ampullatus. The sequence goes on along the minus strand of NW_027640990.1, from coordinate 178,141 downwards.
GGAAGAAGAATTAACCAAAGTCTCAGCCACCCACCGGGAATCAGTATAGATCCTGAACCAAAATTTTGGACTTGCGGTCAGCTCACCAAAAACGAGTTGAAAAATGGAGCTCAGGGGCACAGCAATTCACAAACTGGCCGAGTAATAAAGGACAACTATCGTCCAAAAATCTGTTGAGGGAAGGCAACGAGGCGGACTTGAAAGCGAGGCAGAATAGCAGGAAACAGATTTCAAGAGGTACGTTGGAATCGCCTTTAAAGCACAGGAAGAGGGGCACAACTTCGACAATGATGCACTTGGCCCAAAAGGGCGTATGCGTTTTCTCCTGAATATATTCAGGAGAAAACGCATACGCCCTTTCTGGCCAAGCAAGCAAGCGGGCAATGCAAATCTGCACTACAAAGAAGTATCACTTCCCACCGGTCAAAAGGGACATCCACAAAATGTGTAAAAACCAGAAAGGCAAGACAGGCCTTGGAGAACAGGGAGCCTTGTTATGCTGATGGGCGGGATGTAAATTGCCAACTGCCTCTCTGGAGGAGTGCATTGTGTTCCCTAAAACAAGTAAACAACAGAGCTACAGAGCCAAGGGCACTTCCAGTCTAGGGAATATACCTTGGGAAAACTGAAAATCAAAAAGACACAGCCACCCCAAAATTTAGGGCTGCACTGCTTACAAGGACCTCAACTTGGGTACACCTTAAATATCCCAGGAAATATAAAAATGGTTCAAAAAATTGTGGTACTTACGTACGATGGAATATCCCTCAGCCATGAAATCAATGTCATAAGACCAGTAGCAGCAAAATGGGTGGATTCAGGTACGATGATTCTAAGTGAAATAAGTCACACAGAAAAAGAAACTTATCATAAGATATCACTTATGAAGATCCTGTAAACATGGCTACACTTGAACTGAGTTAGGAAACAGAAGAGTGTCTCACATTTAGAAAACACTCTTATGCCTGCTTAAGGGGGAAGGAGAGGTGGGGTGATGCATAAAACCAGAGTTTGATATAAGCACAGGTACCGTTCCAAAAACCAACTATGGAATAGACAAGACCTACACCTTCCTCAGTGAAAGGGACTCAAAACCCCATATTTCCCGCAGAGGAATATATCTGACTAGTAAGAATCTTAAAACCTATGTATTGATATGTCTCCATAAGGGAATCAAGTGTGTCTAGACTGGGATAAATATGGCAGCGAGAATCAGCTCAAACCCACTATAAAAAGGAATTTCAAAAATAAAACAAAAAAACTGGGAAATTCTTTACAATTCCTTCAGGGACTCTGATGAAACCTGAAATGACCCTATCTACAATGACAGCTGGATGTGGCATAAGGCTGGACACTTGGGACTGAGAGGATTGGTGAGATTGGGTGAGCAAATGCAGACCCTTTAAAGCAATAATGCATGGCACACATTCCATGGGTCCCAACTCTCCAGGTTGAAGGGAATATTACTACAGATATAACATGTACGGGAATCCTAGAGAACGGACACACTGTGAATACGAAAGGTTTCTAAAACTCAACGAATAGTCCCTCTCCTGGTGCTCCGGTTTGACTTTCCATCTGCTTTATTATCAACCTCCCAACTTGGAGAGACAGCCCCTTTAACCTCCTGGTTCGCACAGGTTGCCAATTTGGCAGAGGATGAAAGGGAAGAGGGAGAACCAATGAGAGAGTAGCTGTTAGGCATTTGGACGGGCACATATCACTGTAATTTCCCGGCAGGAAGAAGAATTAACCAAAGTCTCAGCCACCCACCGGGAATCAGTATAGATCCTGAACCAAAATTTTGGACTTGCAGTCAGCTCACCAAAAACGAGTTGAAAAATGGAGCTCAGGGGCACAGCAATTCACAAACTGGCCGAGTAATAAAGGACAACTATCGTCCAAAAATCTGTTGAGGGAAGGCAACGAGGCGGACTTGAAAGCGAGGCAGAATAGCAGGAAACAGATTTCCAGAGGTACGTTGGAATCGCCTTTAAAGCACAGGAAGAGGGGCACAACTTCGACAATGATGCACTTGGCCCAAAAGGGCGTATGCGTTTTCTCCTGAATATATTCAGGAGAAAACGCATACGCCCTTTTTGGCCAAGCAAGCAAGCGGGCAATGCAAATCTGCACTACAAAGAAGTATCACTTCCCACCGGTCAAAAGGGACATCCACAAAATGTGTAAAAACCAGAAAGGCAAGACAGGCCCTGGAGAACAGGGAGCCTTGTTATGCTGATGGGCGGGATGTAAATTGCCAACTGCCTCTCTGGAGGAGTGCATTGTGTTCCCTAAAACAAGTAAACAACAGAGCTACAGAGCCAAGGGCACTTCCAGTCTAGGGAATATACCTTGGGAAAACTGAAAATCAAATAGACACAGCCACCCCAAAATTTAGGGCTGCACTGCTTACAAGGACCTCAACTTGGGTACACCTTAAATATCCCAGGAAATATAAAAATGGTTCAAAAAATTGTGGTACTTACGTACGATGGAATATCCCTCAGCCATGAAATCAATGTCATAAGACCAGTAGCAGCAAAATGGGTGGGTTCAGGTACGATGATTCTAAGTGAAATAAGTCACACAGAAAAAGAAACTTATCATAAGATATCACTTATGAAGATCCTGTAAACATGGCTACACTTGAACTGAGTTAGGAAACAGAACAGTGTCTCACATTTAGAAAACACTCTTATGCCTGCTTAAGGGGGAAGGAGAGGTGGGGTGATGCATAAAACCAGAGTTTGATATAAGCACAGGTACCGTTCCAAAAACCAACTATGGAATAGACAAGACCTACACCTTCCTCAGTGAAAGGGACTCAAAACCCCATATTTCCCGCAGAGGAATATATCTGACTAGTAAGAATCTTAAAACCTATGTATTGATATGTCTCCATAAGGGAATCAAGTGTGTCTAGACTGGGATAAATATGGCAGCGAGAATCAGCTCAAACCCACTATAAAAAGGAATTTCAAAAATAAAACAAAAAAACTGGGAAATTCTTTACAATTCCTTCAGGGTCTCTGATGAAACCTGAAATGACCCTATCTACAATGACAGCTGGATGTGGCATAAGGCTGGACACTTGGGACTGAGAGGATTGGTGAGATTGGGTGAGCAAATGCAGACCCTTTAAAGCAATAATGCATGGCACACATTCCATGGGTCCCAACTCTCCAGGTTGAAGGGAATATTACTACAGATATAACATGTACGGGAATCCTAGAGAACGGACATACTGTGAATACGAAAGGTTTCTAAAACTCAACGAATAGTCCCTCTCCTGGTGCTCCGGTTTGACTTTCCATCTGCTTTATTATCAACCTCCCAACTTGGAGAGACAGCCCCTTTAACCTCCTGGTTCGCACAGGTTGCCAATTTGGCAGAGGATGAAAGGGAAGAGGGAGAACCAATGAGAGAGTAGCTGTTAGGCATTTGGACGGGCACATATCACTGTAATTTCCCGGCAGGAAGAAGAATTAACCAAAGTCTCAGCCACCCACCGGGAATCAGTATAGATCCTGAACCAAAATTTTGGACTTGCGGTCAGCTCACCAAAAACGAGTTGAAAAATGGAGCTCAGGGGCACAGCAATTCACAAACTGGCCGAGTAATAAAGGACAACTATCGTCCAAAAATCTGTTGAGGGAAGGCAACGAGGCGGACTTGAAAGCGAGGCAGAATAGCAGGAAACAGATTTCAAGAGGTACGTTGAAATCGCCTTTAAAGCACAGGAAGAGGGGCACAACTTCGACAATGATGCACTTGGCCCAAAAGGGCGTATGCGTTTTCCCCTGAATATATTCAGGGGAAAACGCATACGCCCTTTTTGGCCAAGCAAGCAAGCGGGCAATGCAAATCTGCACTACAAAGAAGTATCACTTCCCACCGTTCAAAAGGGACATCCACAAAATGTGTAAAAACCAGAAAGGCAAGACAGGCCCTGGAGAACAGGGAGCCTTGTTATGCTGATGGGCGGGATGTAAATTGCCAACTGCCTCTCTGGAGGAGTGCATTGTGTTCCCTAAAACAAGTAAACAACAGAGCTACAGAGCCAAGGGCACTTCCAGTCTAGGGAATATACCTTGGGAAAACTGAAAATCAAAAAGACACAGCCACCCCAAAATTTAGGGCTGCACTGCTTACAAGGACCTCAACTTGGGTACACCTTAAATATCCCAGGAAATATAAAAATGGTTCAAAAAATTGTGGTACTTACGTACGATGGAATATCCCTCAGCCATGAAATCAATGTCATAAGACCAGTAGCAGCAAAATGGGTGGATTCAGGTACGATGATTCTAAGTGAAATAAGTCACACAGAAAACGAAACTTATCATAAGATATCACTTATGAAGATCCTGTAAACATGGCTACACTTGAACTGAGTTAGGAAAGAGAACAGTGTCTCACATTTAGAAAACACTCTTATGCCTGCTTAAGGGGGAAGGAGAGGTGGGGTGATGCATAAAACCAGAGTTTGATATAAGCACAGGTACCGTTCCAAAAACCAACTATGGAATAGACAAGACCTACACCTTCCTCAGTGAAAGGGACTCAAAACCCCATATTTCCCGCAGAGGAATATATCTGACTAGTAAGAATCTTAAAACCTATGTATTGATATGTCTCCGTAAGGGAATCAAGTGTGTCTAGACTGGGATAAATATGGCAGCGAGAATCAGCTCAAACCCACTATAAAAAGGAATTTCAAAAATAAAACAAAAAAACTGGGAAATTCTTTACAATTCCTTCAGGGTCTCTGATGAAACCTGAAATGACCCTATCTACAATGACAGCTGGATGTGGCATAAGGCTGGACACTTGGGACTGAGAGGATTGGTGAGATTGGGTGAGCAAATGCAGACCCTTTAAAGCAATAATGCATGGCACACATTCCATGGGTCCCAACTCTCCAGGTTGAAGGGAATATTACTACAGATATAACATGTACGGGAATCCTAGAGAACGGACACACTGTGAATACGAAAGGTTTCTAAAACTCAACGAATAGTCCCTCTCCTGGTGCTCCGGTTTGACTTTCCATCTGCTTTATTATCAACCTCCCAACTTGGAGAGACAGCCCCTTTAACATCCTGGTTCGCACAGGTTGCCAATTTGGCAGAGGATGAAAGGGAAGAGGGAGAACCAATGAGAGAGTAGCTGTTAGGCATTTGGACGGGCACATATCACTGTAATTTCCCGGCAGGAAGAAGAATTAACCAAAGTCTCAGCCACCCACCGGGAATCAGTATAGATCCTGAACCAAAATTTTGGACTTGCGGTCAGCTCACCAAAAACGAGTTGAAAAATGGAGCTCAGGGGCACAGCAATTCACAAACTGGCCGAGTAATAAAGGACAACTATCGTCCAAAAATCTGTTGAGGGAAGGCAACGAGGCGGACTTGAAAGCGAGGCAGAATAGCAGGAAACAGATTTCCAGAGGTACGTTGGAATCGCCTTTAAAGCACAGGAAGAGGGGCACAACTTCGACAATGATGCACTTGGCCAAAAAGGGCGTATGCGTTTTCTCCTGAATATATTCAGGAGAAAATGCATACGCCCTTTTTGGCCAAGCAAGCAAGCGGGCAATGCAAATCTGCACTACAAAGAAGTATCACTTCCCACCGGTCAAAAGGGACATCCACAAAATGTGTAAAAACCAGAAATGCAAGACAGGCCCTGGAGAACAGGGAGCCTTGTTATGCTGATGGGCGGGATGTAAATTGCCAACTGCCTCTCTGGAGGAGTGCATTGTGTTCCCTAAAACAAGTAAACAACAGAGCTACAGAGCCAAGGGCACTTCCAGTCTAGGGAATATACCTTGGGAAAACTGAAAATCAAAAAGACACAGCCACCCCAAAATTTAGGGCTGCACTGCTTACAAGGACCTCAACTTGGGTACACCTTAAATATCCCAGGAAATATAAAAATGGTTCAAAAAATTGTGGTACTTACGTACGATGGAATATCCCTCAGCCATGAAATCAATGTCATAAGACCAGTAGCAGCAAAATGGGTGGATTCAGGTACGATGATTCTAAGTGAAATAAGTCACACAGAAAACGAAACTTATCATAAGATATCACTTATGAAGATCCTGTAAACATGGCTACACTTGAACTGAGTTAGGAAAGAGAACAGTGTCTCACATTTAGAAAACACTCTTATGCCTGCTTAAGGGGGAAGGAGAGGTGGGGTGATGCATAAAACCAGAGTTTGATATAAGCACAGGTACCGTTCCAAAAACCAACTATGGAATAGACAAGACCTACACCTTCCTCAGTGAAAGGGACTCAAAACCCCATATTTCCCGCAGAGGAATATATCTGACTAGTAAGAATCTTAAAACCTATGTATTGATATGTCTCCGTAAGGGAATCAAGTGTGTCTAGACTGGGATAAATATGGCAGCGAGAATCAGCTCAAACCCACTATAAAAAGGAATTTCAAAAATAAAACAAAAAAACTGGGAAATTCTTTACAATTCCTTCAGGGTCTCTGATGAAACCTGAAATGACCCTATCTACAATGACAGCTGGATGTGGCATAAGGCTGGACACTTGGGACTGAGAGGATTGGTGAGATTGGGTGAGCAAATGCAGACCCTTTAAAGCAATAATGCATGGCACACATTCCATGGGTCCCAACTCTCCAGGTTGAAGGGAATATTACTACAGATATAACATGTACGGGAATCCTAGAGAACGGACACACTGTGAATACGAAAGGTTTCTAAAACTCAACGAATAGTCCCTCTCCTGGTGCTCCGGTTTGACTTTCCATCTGCTTTATTATCAACCTCCCAACTTGGAGAGACAGCCCCTTTAACCTCCTGGTTCGCACAGGTTGCCAATTTGGCAGAGGATGAAAGGGAAGAGGGAGAACCAATGAGAGAGTAGCTGTTAGGCATTTGGACGGGCACATATCACTGTAATTTCCCGGCAGGAAGAAGAATTAACCAAAGTCTCAGCCACCCACCGGGAATCAGTATAGATCCTGAACCAAAATTTTGGACTTGCAGTCAGCTCACCAAAAACGAGTTGAAAAATGGAGCTCAGGGGCACAGCAATTCACAAACTGGCCGAGTAATAAAGGACAACTATCGTCCAAAAATCTGTTGAGGGAAGGCAACGAGGCGGACTTGAAAGCGAGGCAGAATAGCAGGAAACAGATTTCCAGAGGTACGTTGGAATCGCCTTTAAAGCACAGGAAGAGGGGCACAACTTCGACAATGATGCACTTGGCCCAAAAGGGCGTATGCGTTTTCTCCTGAATATATTCAGGAGAAAACGCATACGCCCTTTTTGGCCAAGCAAGCAAGCGGGCAATGCAAATCTGCACTACAAAGAAGTATCACTTCCCACCGGTCAAAAGGGACATCCACAAAATGTGTAAAAACCAGAAAGGCAAGACAGGCCCTGGAGAACAGGGAGCCTTGTTATGCTGATGGGCGGGATGTAAATTGCCAACTGCCTCTCTGGAGGAGTGCATTGTGTTCCCTAAAACAAGTAAACAACAGAGCTACAGAGCCAAGGGCACTTCCAGTCTAGGGAATATACCTTGGGAAAACTGAAAATCAAATAGACACAGCCACCCCAAAATTTAGGGCTGCACTGCTTACAAGGACCTCAACTTGGGTACACCTTAAATATCCCAGGAAATATAAAAATGGTTCAAAAAATTGTGGTACTTACGTACGATGGAATATCCCTCAGCCATGAAATCAATGTCATAAGACCAGTAGCAGCAAAATGGGTGGGTTCAGGTACGATGATTCTAAGTGAAATAAGTCACACAGAAAAAGAAACTTATCATAAGATATCACTTATGAAGATCCTGTAAACATGGCTACACTTGAACTGAGTTAGGAAACAGAACAGTGTCTCACATTTAGAAAACACTCTTATGCCTGCTTAAGGGGGAAGGAGAGGTGGGGTGATGCATAAAACCAGAGTTTGATATAAGCACAGGTACCGTTCCAAAAACCAACTATGGAATAGACAAGACCTACACCTTCCTCAGTGAAAGGGACTCAAAACCCCATATTTCCCGCAGAGGAATATATCTGACTAGTAAGAATCTTAAAACCTATGTATTGATATGTCTCCATAAGGGAATCAAGTGTGTCTAGACTGGGATAAATATGGCAGCGAGAATCAGCTCAAACCCACTATAAAAAGGAATTTCAAAAATAAAACAAAAAAACTGGGAAATTCTTTACAATTCCTTCAGGGTCTCTGATGAAACCTGAAATGACCCTATCTACAATGACAGCTGGATGTGGCATAAGGCTGGACACTTGGGACTGAGAGGATTGGTGAGATTGGGTGAGCAAATGCAGACCCTTTAAAGCAATAATGCATGGCACACATTCCATGGGTCCCAACTCTCCAGGTTGAAGGGAATATTACTACAGATATAACATGTACGGGAATCCTAGAGAACGGACATACTGTGAATACGAAAGGTTTCTAAAACTCAACGAATAGTCCCTCTCCTGGTGCTCCGGTTTGACTTTCCATCTGCTTTATTATCAACCTCCCAACTTGGAGAGACAGCCCCTTTAACCTCCTGGTTCGCACAGGTTGCCAATTTGGCAGAGGATGAAAGGGAAGAGGGAGAACCAATGAGAGAGTAGCTGTTAGGCATTTGGACGGGCACATATCACTGTAATTTCCCGGCAGGAAGAAGAATTAACCAAAGTCTCAGCCACCCACCGGGAATCAGTATAGATCCTGAACCAAAATTTTGGACTTGCGGTCAGCTCACCAAAAACGAGTTGAAAAATGGAGCTCAGGGGCACAGCAATTCACAAACTGGCCGAGTAATAAAGGACAACTATCGTCCAAAAATCTGTTGAGGGAAGGCAACGAGGCGGACTTGAAAGCGAGGCAGAATAGCAGGAAACAGATTTCAAGAGGTACGTTGAAATCGCCTTTAAAGCACAGGAAGAGGGGCACAACTTCGACAATGATGCACTTGGCCCAAAAGGGCGTATGCGTTTTCCCCTGAATATATTCAGGGGAAAACGCATACGCCCTTTTTGGCCAAGCAAGCAAGCGGGCAATGCAAATCTGCACTACAAAGAAGTATCACTTCCCACCGTTCAAAAGGGACATCCACAAAATGTGTAAAAACCAGAAAGGCAAGACAGGCCCTGGAGAACAGGGAGCCTTGTTATGCTGATGGGCGGGATGTAAATTGCCAACTGCCTCTCTGGAGGAGTGCATTGTGTTCCCTAAAACAAGTAAACAACAGAGCTACAGAGCCAAGGGCACTTCCAGTCTAGGGAATATACCTTGGGAAAACTGAAAATCAAAAAGACACAGCCACCCCAAAATTTAGGGCTGCACTGCTTACAAGGACCTCAACTTGGGTACACCTTAAATATCCCAGGAAATATAAAAATGGTTCAAAAAATTGTGGTACTTACGTACGATGGAATATCCCTCAGCCATGAAATCAATGTCATAAGACCAGTAGCAGCAAAATGGGTGGATTCAGGTACGATGATTCTAAGTGAAATAAGTCACACAGAAAACGAAACTTATCATAAGATATCACTTATGAAGATCCTGTAAACATGGCTACACTTGAACTGAGTTAGGAAAGAGAACAGTGTCTCACATTTAGAAAACACTCTTATGCCTGCTTAAGGGGGAAGGAGAGGTGGGGTGATGCATAAAACCAGAGTTTGATATAAGCACAGGTACCGTTCCAAAAACCAACTATGGAATAGACAAGACCTACACCTTCCTCAGTGAAAGGGACTCAAAACCCCATATTTCCCGCAGAGGAATATATCTGACTAGTAAGAATCTTAAAACCTATGTATTGATATGTCTCCGTAAGGGAATCAAGTGTGTCTAGACTGGGATAAATATGGCAGCGAGAATCAGCTCAAACCCACTATAAAAAGGAATTTCAAAAATAAAACAAAAAAACTGGGAAATTCTTTACAATTCCTTCAGGGTCTCTGATGAAACCTGAAATGACCCTATCTACAATGACAGCTGGATGTGGCATAAGGCTGGACACTTGGGACTGAGAGGATTGGTGAGATTGGGTGAGCAAATGCAGACCCTTTAAAGCAATAATGCATGGCACACATTCCATGGGTCCCAACTCTCCAGGTTGAAGGGAATATTACTACAGATATAACATGTACGGGAATCCTAGAGAACGGACACACTGTGAATACGAAAGGTTTCTAAAACTCAACGAATAGTCCCTCTCCTGGTGCTCCGGTTTGACTTTCCATCTGCTTTATTATCAACCTCCCAACTTGGAGAGACAGCCCCTTTAACATCCTGGTTCGCACAGGTTGCCAATTTGGCAGAGGATGAAAGGGAAGAGGGAGAACCAATGAGAGAGTAGCTGTTAGGCATTTGGACGGGCACATATCACTGTAATTTCCCGGCAGGAAGAAGAATTAACCAAAGTCTCAGCCACCCACCGGGAATCAGTATAGATCCTGAACCAAAATTTTGGACTTGCGGTCAGCTCACCAAAAACGAGTTGAAAAATGGAGCTCAGGGGCACAGCAATTCACAAACTGGCCGAGTAATAAAGGACAACTATCGTCCAAAAATCTGTTGAGGGAAGGCAACGAGGCGGACTTGAAAGCGAGGCAGAATAGCAGGAAACAGATTTCCAGAGGTACGTTGGAATCGCCTTTAAAGCACAGGAAGAGGGGCACAACTTCGACAATGATGCACTTGGCCAAAAAGGGCGTATGCGTTTTCTCCTGAATATATTCAGGAGAAAATGCATACGCCCTTTTTGGCCAAGCAAGCAAGCGGGCAATGCAAATCTGCACTACAAAGAAGTATCACTTCCCACCGGTCAAAAGGGACATCCACAAAATGTGTAAAAACCAGAAATGCAAGACAGGCCCTGGAGAACAGGGAGCCTTGTTATGCTGATGGGCGGGATGTAAATTGCCAACTGCCTCTCTGGAGGAGTGCATTGTGTTCCCTAAAACAAGTAAACAACAGAGCTACAGAGCCAAGGGCACTTCCAGTCTAGGGAATATACCTTGGGAAAACTGAAAATCAAAAAGACACAGCCACCCCAAAATTTAGGGCTGCACTGCTTACAAGGACCTCAACTTGGGTACACCTTAAATATCCCAGGAAATATAAAAATGGTTCAAAAAATTGTGGTACTTACGTACGATGGAATATCCCTCAGCCATGAAATCAATGTCATAAGACCAGTAGCAGCAAAATGGGTGGATTCAGGTACGATGATTCTAAGTGAAATAAGTCACAGAGAAAAAGAAACTTATCATAAGATATCACTTATGAAGATCCTGTAAACATGGCTACACTTGAACTGAGTTAGGAAAGAGAACAGTGTCTCACATTTAGAAAACACTCTTATGCCTGCTTAAGGGGGAAGGAGAGGTGGGGTGATGCATAAAACCAGAGTTTGATATAAGCACAGGTACCGTTCCAAAAACCAACTATGGAATAGACAAGACCTACACCTTCCTCAGTGAAAGGGACTCAAAACCCCATATTTCCCGCAGAGGAATATATCTGACTAGTAAGAATCTTAAAACCTATGTATTGATATGTCTCCGTAAGGGAATCAAGTGTGTCTAGACTGGGATAAATATGGCAGCGAGAATCAGCTCAAACCCACTATAAAAAGGAATTTCAAAAATAAAACAAAAAAACTGGGAAATTCTTTACAATTCCTTCAGGGTCTCTGATGAAACCTGAAATGACCCTATCTACAATGACAGCTGGATGTGGCATAAGGCTGGACACTTGGGACTGAGAGGATTGGTGAGATTGGGTGAGCAAATGCAGACCCTTTAAAGCAATAATGCATGGCACACATTCCATGGGTCCCAACTCTCCAGGTTGAAGGGAATATTACTACAGATATAACATGTACGGGAATCCTAGAGAACGGACACACTGTGAATACGAAAGGTTTCTAAAACTCAACGAATAGTCCCTCTCCTGGTGCTCCGGTTTGACTTTCCATCTGCTTTATTATCAACCTCCCAACTTGGAGAGACAGCCCCTTTAACCTCCTGGTTCGCACAGGTTGCCAATTTGGCAGAGGATGAAAAGGAAGAGGGAGAACCAATGAGAGAGTAGCTGTTAGGCATTTGGACGGGCACATATCACTGTAATTTCCCGGCAGGAAGAAGAATTAACCAAAGTCTCAGCCACCCACCGGGAATCAGTATAGATCCTGAACCAAAATTTTGGACTTGCGGTCAGCTCACCAAAAACGAGTTGAAAAATGGAGCTCAGGGGCACAGCAATTCACAAACTGGCCGAGTAATAAAGGACAACTATCGTCCAAAAATCTGTTGAGGGAAGGCAACGAGGCGGACTTGAAAGCGAGGCAGAATAGCAGGAAACAGATTTCAAGAGGTACGTTGGAATCGCCTTTAAAGCACAGGAAGAGGGGCACAACTTCGACAATGATGCACTTGGCCCAAAAGGGCGTATGCGTTTTCTCCTGAATATATTCAGGAGAAAACGCATACGCCCTTTTTGGCCAAGCAAGCAAGCGGGCAATGCAAATCTGCACTACAAAGAAGTATCACTTCCCACCGGTCAAAAGGGACATCCACAAAATGTGTAAAAACCAGAAAGGCAAGACAGGCCCTGGAGAACAGGGAGCCTTGTTATGCTGATGGGCGGGATGTAAATTGCCAACTGCCTCTCTGGAGGAGTGCATTGTGTTCCCTAAAACAAGTAAACAACAGAGCTACAGAGCCAAGGGCACTTCCAGTCTAGGGAATATACCTTGGGAAAACTGAAAATCAAAAAGACACAGCCACCCCAAAATTTAGGGCTGCACTGCTTACAAGGACCTCAACTTGGGTACACCTTAAATATCCCAGGAAATATAAAAATGGTTCAAAAAATTGTGGTACTTACGTACGATGGAATATCCCTCAGCCATGAAATCAATGTCATAAGACCAGTAGCAGCAAAATGGGTGGATTCAGGTACGATGATTCTAAGTGAAATAAGTCACACAGAAAAAGAAACTTATCATAAGATATCACTTATGAAGATCCTGTAAACATGGCTACACTTGAACTGAGTTAGGAAAGAGAACAGTGTCTCACATTTAGAAAACACTCTTATGCCTGCTTAAGGGGGAAGGAGAGGTGGGGTGATGCATAAAACCAGAGTTTGATATAAGCACAGGTACCGTTCCAAAAACCAACTATGGAATAGACAAGACCTACACCTTCCTCAGTGAAAGGGACTCAAAACCCCATATTTCCCGCAGAGGAATATATCTGACTAGTAAGAATCTTAAAACCTATGTATTGATATGTCTCCATAAGGGAATCAAGTGTGTCTAGACTGGGATAAATATGGCAGCGAGAATCAGCTCAAACCCACTATAAAAAGGAATTTCAAAAATAAAACAAAAAAACTGGGAAATTCTTTACAATTCCTTCAGGGACTCTGATGAAACCTGAAATGACCCTATCTACAATGACAGCTGGATGTGGCATAAGGCTGGACACTTGGGACTGAGAGGATTGGTGAGATTGGGTGAGCAAATGCAGACCCTTTAAAGCAATAATGCATGGCACACATTCCATGGGTCCCAACTCTCCAGGTTGAAGGGAATATTACTACAGATATAACATGTACGGGAATCCTAGAGAACGGACACACTGTGAATACGAAAGGTTTCTAAAACTCAACGAATAGTCCCTCTCCTGGTGCTCCGGTTTGACTTTCCATCTGCTTTATTATCAACCTCCCAACTTGGAGAGACAGCCCCTTTAACCTACTGGTTCGCACAGGTTGCCAATTTGGCAGAGGATGAAAGGGAAGAGGGAGAACCAATGAGAGAGTAGCTGTTAGGCATTTGGACGGGCACATATCACTGTAATTTCCCGGCAGGAAGAAGAATTAACCAAAGTCTCAGCCACCCACTGGGAATCAGTATAGATCCTGAACCAAAATTTTGGACTTGCGGTCAGCTCACCAAAAACGAGTTGAAAAATGGAGCTCAGGGGCACAGCAATTCACAAACTGGCCGAGTAATAAAGGACAACTATCGTCCAAAAATCTGTTGAGGGAAGGCAACGAGGCGGACTTGAAAGCGAGGCAGAATAACAGGAAACAGATTTCAAGAGGTACTTTGGAATCGCCTTTAAAGCACAGGAAGAGGGGCACAACTTCGACAATGATGAACTTGGCCCAAAAGGGCGTATGCGTTTTCTCCTGAATATATTCAGGAGAAAACGCATACGCCCTTTTTGGCCAAGCAAGCAAGCGGGCAATGCAAATCTGCACTACAAAGAAGTATCACTTCCCACCGGTCAAAAGGGACATCCACAAAATGTGTAAAAACCAGAAAGGCAAGACAGGCCCTGGAGAACAGGGAGCCTTGTTATGCTGATGGGCGGGATGTAAATTGCCAACTGCCTCTCTGGAGGAGTGCATTGTGTTCCCTAAAACAAGTAAACAACAGAGCTACAGAGCCAAGGGCACTTCCAGTCTAGGGAATATACCTTGGGAAAACTGAAAATCAAAAAGACACAGCCACCCCAAAATTTAGGGCTGCACTGCTTACAAGGACCTCAACTTGGGTACACCTTAAATATCCCAGGAAATATAAAAATGGTTCAAAAAATTGTGGTACTTACGTACGATGGAATATCCCTCAGCCATGAAATCAATGTCATAAGACCAGTAGCAGCAAAATGGGTGGATTCAGGTACGATGATTCTAAGTGAAATAAGTCACAGAGAAAAAGAAACTTATCATAAGATATCACTTATGAAGATCCTGTAAACATGGCTACACTTGAACTGAGTTAGGAAAGAGAACAGTGTCTCACATTTAGAAAACACTCTTATGCCTGCTTAAGGGGGAAGGAGAGGTGGGGTGATGCATAAAACCAGAGTTTGATATAAGCACAGGTACCGTTCCAAAAACCAACTATGGAATAGACAAGACCTACACCTTCCTCAGTGAAAGGGACTCAAAACCCCATATTTCCCGCAGAGGAATATATCTGACTAGTAAGAATCTTAAAACCTATGTATTGATATGTCTCCATAAGGGAATCAAGTGTGTCTAGACTGGGATAAATATGGCAGCGAGAATCAGCTCAAACCCACTATAAAAAGGAATTTCAAAAATAAAACAAAAAAACTGGGAAATTCTTTACAATTCCTTCAGGGTCTCTGATGAAACCTGAAATGACCCTATCTACAATGACAGCTGGATGTGGCATAAGGCTGGACACTTGGGACTGAGAGGATTGGTGAGATTGGGTGAGCAAATGCAGACCCTTTAAAGCAATAATGCATGGCACACATTCCATGGGTCCCAACTCTCCAGGTTGAAGGGAATATTACTACAGATATAACATGTACGGGAATCCTAGAGAACGGACACACTGTGAATACGAAAGGTTTCTAAAACTCAACGAATAGTCCCTCTCCTGGTGCTCCGGTTTGACTTTCCATCTGCTTTATTATCAACCTCCCAACTTGGAGAGACAGCCCCTTTAACCTCCTGGTTCGCACAGGTTGCCAATTTGGCAGAGGATGAAAGGGAAGAGGGAGAACCAATGAGAGAGTAGCTGTTAGGCATTTGGACGGGCACATATCACTGTAATTTCCCGGCAGGAAGAAGAATTAACCAAAGTCTCAGCCACCCACCGGGAATCAGTATAGATCCTGAACCAAAATTTTGGACTTGCGGTCAGCTCACCAAAAACGAGTTGAAAAATGGAGCTCAGGGGCACAGCAATTCACAAACTGGCCGAGTAATAAAGGACAACTATCGTCCAAAAATCTGTTGAGGGAAGGCAACGAGGCGGACTTGAAAGCGAGGCAGAATAGCAGGAAACAGATTTCAAGAGGTACGTTGGAATCGCCTTTAAAGCACAGGAAGAGGGGCACAACTTCGACAATGATGAACTTGGCCCAAAAGGGCGTATGCGTTTTCCCCTGAATATATTCAGGGGAAAACGCATACGCCCTTTTTGGCCAAGCAAGCAAGCGGGCAATGCAAATCTGCACTACAAAGAAGTATCACTTCCCACCGTTCAAAAGGGACATCCACAAAATGTGTAAAAACCAGAAAGGCAAGACATGCCCTGGAGAACAGGGAGCCTTGTTATGCTGATGGGCGGGATGTAAATTGCCAACTGCCTCTCTGGAGGAGTGCATTGTGTTCCCTAAAACAAGTAAAGAACAGAGCTACAGAGCCAAGGGCACTTCCAGTCTAGGGAATATACCTTGGGAAAACTGAAAATCAAAAAGACACAGCCACCCCAAAATTTAGGGCTGCACTGCTTACAAGGACCTCAACTTGGGTACACCTTAAATATCCCAGGAAATATAAAAATGGTTCAAAAAATTGTGGTACTTACGTACGATGGAATATCCCTCAGCCATGAAATCAATGTCATAAGACCAGTAGCAGCAAAATGGGTGGATTCAGGTACGATGATTCTAAGTGAAATAAGTCACAGAGAAAAATAAACTTATCATAAGATATCACTTATGAAGATCCTGTAAACATGGCTACACTTGAACTGAGTTAGGAAAGAGAACAGTGTCTCACATTTAGAAAACACTCTTATGCCTGCTTAAGGGGGAAGGAGAGGTGCGGTGATGCATAAAACCAGAGTTTGATATAAGCACAGGTACCGTTCCAAAACCCAACTATGGAATAGACAAGACCTACACCTTCCTCAGTGAAAGGGACTCAAAACCCCATATTTCCCGCAGAGGAATATATCTGACTAGTAAGAATCTTAAAACCTATGTATTGATATGTCTCCGTAAGGGAATCAAGTGTGTCTAGACTGGCATAAACATGGCAGCGAAAATCAGCTCAAACCCACTATAAAAAGGAATTTCAAAAATAAAACAAAAAAACTGGGAAATTCTTTACAATTCCTTCAGGGTCTCTGATGAAACCTGAAATGACCCTATCTACAATGACAGCTGGATGTGGCATAAGGCTGGACACTTGGGACTGAGAGGATTGGTGAGATTGGGTGAGCAAATGCAGACCCTTTAAAGCAATAATGCATGGCACACATTCCATGGGTCCCAACTCTCCAGGTTGAAGGGAATATTACTACAGATATAACATGTACGGGAATCCTAGAGAACGGACACACTGTGAATACGAAAGGTTTCTAAAACTCAACGAATAGTCCCTCTCCTGGTGCTCCGGTTTGACTTTCCATCTGCTTTATTATCAACCTCCCAACTTGGAGAGACAGCCCCTTTAACCTCCTGGTTCGCACAGGTTGCCAATTTGGCAGAGGATGAAAGGGAAGAGGGAGAACCAATGAGAGAGTAGCTGTTAGGCATTTGGACGGGCACATATCACTGTAATTTCCCGGCAGGAAGAAGAATTAACCAAAGTCTCAGCCACCCACCGGGAATCAGTATAGATCCTGAACCAAAATTTTGGACTTGCAGTCAGCTCACCAAAAACGAGTTGAAAAATGGAGCTCAGGGGCACAGCAATTCACAAACTGGCCGAGTAATAAAGGACAACTATCGTCCAAAAATGTGTTGAGGGAAGGAAACGAGGCGGACTTGAAAGCGAGGCAGAATAGCAGGAAACAGATTTGAAGAGGTACGTTGGAATCGCCTTTAAAGCACAGGAAGAGGGGCACAACTTCGACAATGATGAACTTGTCCCAAAAGGGCGTATGCGTTTTCCCCGAATATATTCAGGAGAAAACGCATACGCCCTTTTTGGCCAAGCAAGCAAGCGGGCAATGCAAATCTGCACTACAAAGAAGTATCACTTCCCACCGGTCAAAAGGGACATCCACAAAATGTGTAAAAACCAGAAAGGCAAGACAGGCCCTGGAGAACAGGGAGCCTTGTTATGCTGATGGGCGGGATGTAAATTGCCAACTGCCTCTCTGGAGGAGTGCATTGTGTTCCCTAAAACAAGTAAACAACAGAGCTACAGAGCCAAGGGCACTTCCAGTCTAGGGAATATACCTTGGGAAAACTGAAAATCAAAAAGACACAGCCACCCCAAAATTTAGGGCTGCACTGCTTACAAGGACCTCAACTTGGGTACACCTTAAATATCCCAGGAAATATAAAAATGGTTCAAAAAATTGTGGTACTTACGTACGATGGAATATCCCTCAGCCATGAAATCAATGTCATAAGACCAGTAGCAGCAAAATGGGTGGATTCAGGTACGATGATTCTAAGTGAAATAAGTCACAGAGAAAAATAAACTTATCATAAGATATCACTTATGAAGATCCTGTAAACATGGCTACACTTGAACTGAGTTAGGAAAGAGAACAGTGTCTCACATTTAGAAAACACTCTTATGCCTGCTTAAGGGGGAAGGAGAGGTGCGGTGATGCATAAAACCAGAGTTTGATATAAGCACAGGTACCGTTCCAAAACCCAACTATGGAATAGACAAGACCTACACCTTCCTCAGTGAAAGGGACTCAAAACCCCATATTTCCCGCAGAGGAATATATCTGACTAGTAAGAATCTTAAAACCTATGTATTGATATGTCTCCGTAAGGGAATCAAGTGTGTCTAGACTGGCATAAACATGGCAGCGAGAATCAGCTCAAACCCACTATAAAAAGGAATTTCAAAAATAAAACAAAAAAACTGGGAAATTCTTTACAATTCCTTCAGGGTCTCTGATGAAACCTGAAATGACCCTATCTACAATGACAGCTGGATGTGGCATAAGGCTGGACACTTGGGACTGAGAGGATTGGTGAGATTGGGTGAGCAAATGCAGACCCTTTAAAGCAATAATGCATGGCACACATTCCATGGGTCCCAACTCTCCAGGTTGAAGGGAATATTACTACAGATATAACATGTACGGGAATCCTAGAGAACGGACACACTGTGAATACGAAAGGTTTCTAAAACTCAACGAATAGTCCCTCTCCTGGTGCTCCGGTTTGACTTTCCATCTGCTTTATTATCAACCTCCCAACTTGGAGAGACAGCCCCTTTAACCTCCTGGTTCGCACAGGTTGCCAATTTGGCAGAGGATGAAAGGGAAGAGGGAGAACCAATGAGAGAGTAGCTGTTAGGCATTTGGACGGGCACATATCACTGTAATTTCCCGGCAGGAAGAAGAATTAACCAAAGTCTCAGCCACCCACCGGGAATCAGTATAGATCCTGAACCAAAATTTTGGACTTGCAGTCAGCTCACCAAAAACGAGTTGAAAAATGGAGCTCAGGGGCACAGCAATTCACAAACTGGCCGAGTAATAAAGGACAACTATCGTCCAAAAATGTGTTGAGGGAAGGAAACGAGGCGGACTTGAAAGCGAGGCAGAATAGCAGGAAACAGATTTGAAGAGGTACGTTGGAATCGCCTTTAAAGCACAGGAAGAGGGGCACAACTTCGACAATGATGAACTTGTCCCAAAAGGGCGTATGCGTTTTCCCCGAATATATTCAGGAGAAAACGCATACGCCCTTTTTGGCCAAGCAAGCAAGCGGGCAATGCAAATCTGCACTACAAAGAAGTATCACTTCCCACCGGTCAAAAGGGACATCCACAAAATGTGTAAAAACCAGAAAGGCAAGACAGGCCCTGGAGAACAGGGAGCCTTGTTATGCTGATGGGCGGGATGTAAATTGCCAACTGCCTCTCTGGAGGAGTGCATTGTGTTCCCTAAAACAAGTAAACAACAGAGCTACAGAGCCAAGGGCACTTCCAGTCTAGGGAATATACCTTGGGAAAACTGAAAATCAAAAAGACACAGCCACCCCAAAATTTAGGGCTGCACTGCTTACAAGGACCTCAACTTGGGTACACCTTAAATATCCCAGGAAATATAAAAATGGTTCAAAAAATTGTGGTACTTACGTACGATGGAATATCCCTCAGCCATGAAATCAATGTCATAAGACCAGTAGCAGCAAAATGGGTGGATTCAGGTACGATGATTCTAAGTGAAATAAGTCACAGAGAAAAATAAACTTATCATAAGATATCACTTATGAAGATCCTGTAAACATGGCTACACTTGAACTGAGTTAGGAAAGAGAACAGTGTCTCACATTTAGAAAACACTCTTATGCCTGCTTAAGGGGGAAGGAGAGGTGGGGTGATGCATAAAACCAGAGTTTGATATAAGCACAGGTACCGTTCCAAAAACCAACTATGGAATAGACAAGACCTACACCTTCCTCAGTGAAAGGGACTCAAAACCCCATATTTCCCGCAGAGGAATATATCTGACTAGTAAGAATCTTAAAACCTATGTATTGATATGTCTCCGTAAGGGAATCAAGTGTGTCTAGACTGGGATAAATATGGCAGCGAGAATCAGCTCAAACCCACTATAAAAAGGAATTTCAAAAATAAAACAAAAAAAACTGGGAAATTCTTTACAATTCCTTCAGGGTCTCTGATGAAACCTGAAATGACCCTATCTACAATGACAGCTGGATGTGGCATAAGGCTGGACACTTGGGACTGAGAGGATTGGTGAGATTGGGTGAGCAAATGCAGACCCTTTAAAGCAATAATGCATGGCACACATTCCATGGGTCCCAACTCTCCAGGTTGAAGGGAATATTACTACAGATATAACATGTACGGGAATCCTAGAGAACGGACACACTGTGAATACGAAAGGTTTCTAAAACTCAACGAATAGTCCCTCTCCTGGTGCTCCGGTTTGACTTTCCATCTGCTTTATTATCAACCTCCCAACTTGGAGAGACAGCCCCTTTAACCTCCTGGTTCGCACAGGTTGCCAATTTGGCAGAGGATGAAAGGGAAGAGGGAGAACCAATGAGAGAGTAGCTGTTAGGCATTTGGACGGGCACATATCACTGTAATTTCCCGGCAGGAAGAAGAATTAACCAAAGTCTCAGCCACCCACCGGGAATCAGTATAGATCCTGAACCAAAATTTTGGACTTGCGGTCAGCTCACCAAAAACGAGTTGAAAAATGGAGCTCAGGGGCACAGCAATTCACAAACTGGCCGAGTAATAAAGGACAACTATCATCCAAAAATCTGTTGAGGGAAGGCAACGAGGCGGACTTGAAAGCGAGGCAGAATAGCAGGAAACAGATTTCAAGAGGTACGTTGGAATCGCCTTTAAAGCACAGGAAGAGGGGCACAACTTCGACAATGATGCACTTGGCCAAAAAGGGCGTATGCGTTTTCTCCTGAATATATTTAGGAGAAAACGCATACACCCTTTTTGGCCAAGCAAGCAAGCGGGCAATGCAAATCTGCACTACAAAGAAGTATCACTTCCCACCGGTCAAAAGGGACATCCACAAAATGTGTAAAAACCAGAAAGGCAAGACAGGCCCTGGAGAACAGGGAGCCTTGTTATGCTGATGGGCGGGATGTAAATTGCCAACTGCCTCTCTGGAGGAGTGCATTGTGTTCCCTAAAACAAGTAAACAACAGAGCTACAGAGCCAAGGGCACTTCCAGTCTAGGGAATATACCTTGGGAAAACTGAAAATCAAAAAGACACAGCCACCCCAAAATTTAGGGCTGCACTGCTTACAAGGACCTCAACTTGGGTACACCTTAAATATCCCAGGAAATATAAAAATGGTTCAAAAAATTGTGGTACTTACGTACGATGGAATATCCCTCAGCCATGAAATCAATGTCATAAGACCAGTAGCAGCAAAATGGGTGGATTCAGGTACGATGATTCTAAGTGAAATAAGTCACAGAGAAAAAGAAACTTATCATAAGATATCACTTATGAAGATCCTGTAAACATGGCTACACTTGAACTGAGTTAGGAAAGAGAACAGTGTCTCACATTTAGAAAACACTCTTATGCCTGCTTAAGGGGGAAGGAGAGGTGGGGTGATGCATAAAACCAGAGTTTGATATAAGCACAGGTACCGTTCCAAAAACCAACTATGGAATAGACAAGACCTACACCTTCCTCAGTGAAAGGGACTCAAAACCCCATATTTCCCGCAGAGGAATATATCTGACTAGTAAGAATCTTAAAACCTATGTATTGATATGTCTCCGTAAGGGAATCAAGTGTGTCTAGACTGGGATAAATATGGCAGCGAGAATCAGCTCAAACCCACTATAAAAAGGAATTTCAAAAATAAAACAAAAAAACTGGGAAATTCTTTACAATTCCTTCAGGGTCTCTGATGAAACCTGAAATGACCCTATCTACAATGACAGCTGGATGTGGCATAAGGCTGGACACTTGGGACTGAGAGGATTGGTGAGATTGGGTGAGCAAATGCAGACCCTTTAAAGCAATAATGCATGGCACACATTCCATGGGTCCCAACTCTCCAGGTTGAAGGGAATATTACTACAGATATAACATGTACGGGAATCCTAGAGAACGGACACACTGTGAATACGAAAGGTTTCTAAAACTCAACGAATAGTCCCTCTCCTGGTGCTCCGGTTTGACTTTCCATCTGCTTTATTATCAACCTCCCAACTTGGAGAGACAGCCCCTTTAACCTCCTGGTTCGCACAGGTTGCCAATTTGGCAGAGGATGAAAGGGAAGAGGGAGAACCAATGAGAGAGTAGCTGTTAGGCATTTGGACGGGCACATAGCACTGTAATTTCCCGGCAGGAAGAAGAATTAACCAAAGTCTCAGCCACCCACCGGGAATCAGTATAGATCCTGAACCAAAATTTTGGACTTGCGGTCAGCTCACCAAAAACGAGTTGAAAAATGGAGCTCAGGGGCACAGCAATTCACAAACTGGCCGAGTAATAAAGGACAACTATCGTCCAAAAATCTGTTGAGGGAAGGCAACGAGGCGGACTTGAAAGCGAGGCAGAATAGCAGGAAACAGATTTCAAGAGGTACGTTGGAATCGCCTTTAAAGCACAGGAAGAGGGGCACAACTTCGACAATGATGAACTTGGCCCAAAAGGGCGTATGCGTTTTCCCCTGAATATATTCAGGGGAAAACGCATACGCCCTTTTTGGCCAAGCAAGCAAGCGGGCAATGCAAATCTGCACTACAAAGAAGTATCACTTCCCACCGTTCAAAAGGGACATCCACAAAATGTGTAAAAACCAGAAAGGCAAGACAGGCCCTGGAGAACAGGGAGCCTTGTTATGCTGATGGGCGGGATGTAAATTGCCAACTGCCTCTCTGGAGGAGTGCATTGTGTTCCCTAAAACAAGTAAACAACAGAGCTACAGAGCCAAGGTCACTTCCAGTCTAGGGAATATACCTTGGGAAAACTGAAAATCAAAAAGACACAGCCACCCCAAAATTTAGGGCTGCACTGCTTACAAGGACCTCAACTTGGGTACACCTTAAATATCCCAGGAAATATAAAAATGGTTCAAAAAATTGTGGTACTTACGTACGATGGAATATCCCTCAGCCATGAAATCAATGTCATAAGACCAGTAGCAGCAAAATGGGTGGATTCAGGTACGATGATTCTAAGTGAAATAAGTCACAGAGAAAAAGAAACTTATCATAAGATATCACTTATGAAGATCCTGTAAACATGGCTACACTTGAACTGAGTTAGGAAAGAGAACAGTGTCTCACATTTAGAAAACACTCTTATGCCTGCTTAAGGGGGAAGGAGAGGTGGGGTGATGCATAAAACCAGAGTTTGATATAAGCACAGGTACCGTTCCAAAAACCAACTATGGAATAGACAAGACCTACACCTTCCTCAGTGAAAGGGACTCAAAACCCCATATTTCCCGCAGAGGAATATATCTGACTAGTAAGAATCTTAAAACCTATGTATTGATATGTCTCCGTAAGGGAATCAAGTGTGTCTAGACTGGGATAAATATGGCAGCGAGAATCAGCTCAAACCCACTATAAAAAGGAATTTCAAAAATAAAACAAAAAAACTGGGAAATTCTTTACAATTCCTTCAGGGTCTCTGATGAAACCTGAAATGACCCTATCTACAATGACAGCTGGATGTGGCATAAGGCTGGACACTTGGGACTGAGAGGATTGGTGAGATTGGGTGAGCAAATGCAGACCCTTTAAAGCAATAATGCATGGCACACATTCCATGGGTCCCAACTCTCCAGGTTGAAGGGAATATTACTACAGATATAACATGTACGGGAATCCTAGAGAACGGACACACTGTGAATACGAAAGGTTTCTAAAACTCAACGAATAGTCCCTCTCCTGGTGCTCCGGTTTGACTTTCCATCTGCTTTATTATCAACCTCCCAACTTGGAGAGACAGCCCCTTTAACCTCCTGGTTCGCACAGGTTGCCAATTTGGCAGAGGATGAAAGGGAAGAGGGAGAACCAATGAGAGAGTAGCTGTTAGGCATTTGGACGGGCACATATCACTGTAATTTCCCGGCAGGAAGAAGAATTAACCAAAGTCTCAGCCACCCACCGGGAATCAGTATAGATCCTGACCAAAATTTTGGACTTGCGGTCAGCTCACCAAAAACGAGTTGAAAAATGGAGCTCAGGGGCACAGCAATTCACAAACTGGCCGAGTAATAAAGGACAACTATAGTCCAATAATCTGTTGAGGGAAGGAAACGAGGCGGACTTGAAAGCGAGGCAGAATAGCAGGAAACAGATTTCAAGAGGTACGTTGGAATCGCCTTTAAAGCACAGGAAGAGGGGCACAACTTCGACAATGATGCACTTGGCCAAAAAGGGCGTATGCGTTTTCTCCTGAATATATTCAGGAGAAAACGCATACGCCCTTTTTGGCCAAGCAAGCAAGCGGGCAATGCAAATCTGCACTACAAAGAAGTATCACTTCCCACCGGTCAAAAGGGACATCCACAAAATGTGTAAAAACCAGAAAGGCAAGACAGGCCCTGGAGAACAGGGAGCCTTGTTATGCTGATGGGCGGGATGTAAATTGCCAACTGCCTCTCTGGAGGAGTGCATTGTGTTCCCTAAAACAAGTAAACAACAGAGCTACAGAGCCAAGGGCACTTCCAGTCTAGGGAATATACCTTGGGAAAACTGAAAATCAAAAAGACACAGCCACCCCAAAATTTAGGGCTGCACTGCTTACAAGGACCTCAACTTGGGTACACCTTAAATATCCCAGGAAATATAAAAATGGTTCAAAAAATTGTGGTACTTACGTACGATGGAATATCCCTCAGCCATGAAATCAATGTCATAAGACCAGTAGCAGCAAAATGGGTGGATTCAGGTACGATGATTCTAAGTGAAATAAGTCACAGAGAAAAAGAAACTTATCATAAGATATCACTTATGAAGATCCTGTAAACATGGCTACACTTGAACTGAGTTAGGAAAGAGAACAGTGTCTCACATTTAGAAAACACTCTTATGCCTGCTTAAGGGGGAAGGAGAGGTGGGGTGATGCATAAAACCAGAGTTTGATATAAGCACAGGTACCGTTCCAAAAACCAACTATGGAATAGACAAGACCTACACCTTCCTCAGTGAAAGGGACTCAAAACCCCATATTTCCCGCAGAGGAATATATCTGACTAGTAAGAATCTTAAAACCTATGTATTGATATGTCTCCGTAAGGGAATCAAGTGTGTCTAGACTGGGATAAATATGGCAGCGAGAATCAGCTCAAACCCACTATAAAAAGGAATTTCAAAAATAAAACAAAAAAACTGGGAAATTCTTTACAATTCCTTCAGGGTCTCTGATGAAACCTGAAATGACCCTATCTACAATGACAGCTGGATGTGGCATAAGGCTGGACACTTGGGACTGAGAGGATTGGTGAGATTGGGTGAGCAAATGCAGACCCTTTAAAGCAATAATGCATGGCACACATTCCATGGGTCCCAACTCTCCAGGTTGAAGGGAATATTACTACAGATATAACATGTACGGGAATCCTAGAGAACGGACACACTGTGAATACGAAAGGTTTCTAAAACTCAATGAATAGTCCCTCTCCTGGTGCTCCGGTTTGACTTTCCATCTGCTTTATTATCAACCTCCCAACTTGGAGAGACAGCCCCTTTAACCTCCTGGTTCGCACAGGTTGCCAATTTGGCAGAGGATGAAAGGGAAGAGGGAGAACCAATGAGAGAGTAGCTGTTAGGCATTTGGACGGGCACATATCACTGTAATTTCCCGGCAGGAAGAAGAATTAACCAAAGTCTCAGCCACCCACCGGGAATCAGTATAGATCCTGAACCAAAATTTTGGACTTGCGGTCAGCTCACCAAAAACGAGTTGAAAAATGGAGCTCAGTGGCACAGCAATTCACAAACTGGCCGAGTAATAAAGGACAACTATCGTCCAAAAATCTGTTGAGGGAAGGCAACGAGGCGGGCTTGAAAGCGAGGCAGAATAGCAGGAAACAGATTTCCAGAGGTACGTTGGAATCGCCTTTAAAGCACAGGAAGAGGGCACAACTTCGACAATGATGCACTTGGCCAAAAAGGGCGTATGCGTTTTCTCCTGAATATATTCAGGAGAAAACGCATACGCCCTTTTTGGCCAAGCAAGCAAGCGGGCAATGCAAATCTGCACTACAAAGAAGTATCACTTCCGACCGGTCAAAAGGGACATCCACAAAATGTGTAAAAACCAGAAAGGCAAGACAGGCCCTGGAGAACAGGGAGCCTTGTTATGCTGATGGGCGGGATGTAAATTGCCAACTGCCTCTCTGGAGGAGTGCATTGTGTTCCCTAAAACAAGTAAACAACAGAGCTACAGAGCCAAGGGCACTTCCAGTCTAGGGAATATACCTTGGGAAAACTGAAAATCAAAAAGACACAGCCACCCCAAAATTTAGGGCTGCACTGCTTACAAGGACCTCAACTTGGGTACACCTTAAATATCCCAGGAAATATAAAAATGGTTCAAAAAATTGTGGTACTTACGTACGATGGAATATCCCTCAGCCATGAAATCAATGTCATAAGACCAGTAGCAGCAAAATGGGTGGATTCAGGTACGATGATTCTAAGTGAAATAAGTCACACAGAAAAAGAAGCTTATCATAAGATATCACTTATGAAGATCCTGTAAACATGGCTACACTTGAACTGAGTTAGGAAAGAGAACAGTGTCTCACATTTGGAAAACACTCTTATGCCTGCTTAAGGGGGAAGGAGAGGTGGGGTGATGCATAAAACCAGAGTTTGATATAAGCACAGGTACCGTTCCAAAAACCAACTATGGAATAGACAAGACCTACACCTTCCTCAGTGAAAGGGACTCAAAACCCCATATTTCCCGCAGAGGAATATATCTGACTAGTAAGAATCTTAAAACCTATGTATTGATATGTCTCCGTAAGGGAATCAAGTGTGTCTAGACTGGGATAAATATGGCAGCGAGAATCAGCTCAAACCCACTATAAAAAGGAATTTCAAAAATAAAACACAAAAACTGGGAAATTCTTTACAATTCCTTCAGGGTCTCTGATGAAACCTGAAATGACCCTATCTACAATGACAGCTGGATGTGGCATAAGGCTGGACACTTGGGACTGAGAGGATTGGTGAGATTGGGTGAGCAAATGCAGACCCTTTAAAGCAATAATGCATGGCACACATTCCATGGGTCCCAACTCTCCAGGTTGAAGGGAATATTACTACAGATATAACATGTACGGGAATCCTAGAGAACGGACACACTGTGAATACGAAAGGTTTCTAAAACTCAACGAATAGTCCCTCTCCTGGTGCTCCGGTTTGACTTTCCATCTGCTTTATTATCAACCTCCCAACTTGGAGAGACAGCCCCTTTAACCTCCTGGTTCGCACAGGTTGCCAATTTGGCAGAGGATGAAAGGGAAGAGGGAGAACCAATGAGAGAGTAGCTGTTAGGCATTTGGACGGGCACATATCACTGTAATTTCCCGGCAGGAAGAAGAATTAACCAAAGTCTCAGCCACCCACCGGGAATCAGTATAGATCCTGAACCAAAATTTTGGACTTGCGGTCAGCTCACCAAAAACGAGTTGAAAAATGGAGCTCAGGGGCACAGCAATTCACAAACTGGCCGAGTAATAAAGGACAACTATCGTCCAAAAATCTGTTGAGGGAAGGCAACGAGGCGGACTTGAAAGCGAGGCAGAATAGCAGGAAACAGATTTCCAGAGGTACGTTGGAATCGCCTTTAAAGCACAGGAAGAGGGGCACAACTTCGACAATGATGCACTTGGCCAAAAAGGGCGTATGCGTTTTCTCCTGAATATATTCAGGAGAAAACGCATACGCCCTTTTTGACCAAGCAAGCAAGCGGGCAATGCAAATCTGCACTACAAAGAAGTATCACTTCCCACCGGTCAAAAGGGACATCCACAAAATGTGTAAAAACCAGAAAGGCAAGACAGGCCCTGGAGAACAGGGAGCCTTGTTATGCTGATGGGCGGGATGTAAATTGCCAACTGCCTCTCTGGAGGAGTGCATTGTGTTCCCTAAAACAAGTAAACAACAGAGCTACAGAGCCAAGGGCACTTCCAGTCTAGGGAATATACCTTGGGAAAACTGAAAATCAAAAAGACACAGCCACCCCAAAATTTAGGGCTGCACTGCTTACAAGGACCTCAACTTGGGTACACCTTAAATATCCCAGGAAATATAAAAATGGTTCAAAAAATTGTGGTACTTACGTACGATGGAATATCCCTCAGGCATGAAATCAATGTCATAAGACCAGTAGCAGCAAAATGGGTGGATTCAGGTACGATGATTCTAAGTGAAATAAGTCACAGAGAAAAAGAAACTTATCATAAGATATCACTTATGAAGATCCTGTAAACATGGCTACACTTGAACTGAGTTAGGAAAGAGAACAGTGTCTCACATTTAGAAAACACTCTTATGCCTGCTTAAGGGGGAAGGAGAGGTGGGGTGATGCATAAAACCAGAGTTTGATATAAGCACAGGTACCGTTCCAAAAACCAACTATGGAATAGACAAGACCTACACCTTCCTCAGTGAAAGGGACTCAAAACCCCATATTTCCCGCAGAGGAATATATCTGACTAGTAAGAATCTTAAAACCTATGTATTGATATGTCTCCGTAAGGGAATCAAGTGTGTCTAGACTGGGATAAATATGGCAGCGAGAATCAGCTCAAACCCACTATAAAAAGGAATTTCAAAAATAAAACAAAAAAACTGGGAAATTCTTTACAATTCCTTCAGGGTCTCTGATGAAACCTGAAATGACCCTATCTACAATGACAGCTGGATGTGGCATAAGGCTAGACACTTGGGACTGAGAGGATTGGTGAGATTGGGTGAGCAAATGCAGACCCTTTAAAGCAATAATGCATGGCACACATTCCATGGGTCCCAACTCTCCAGGTTGAAGGGAATATTACTACAGATATAACATGTACGGGAATCCTAGAGAACGGACACACTGTGAATACGAAAGGTTTCTAAAACTCAACGAATAGTCCCTCTCCTGGTGCTCCGGTTTGACTTTCCATCTGCTTTATTTTCAACCTCCCAACTTGGAGAGACAGCCCCTTTAACCTCCTGGTTCGCACAGGTTGCCAATTTGGCAGAGGATGAAAGGGAAGAGGGAGAACCAATGAGAGAGTAGCTGTTAGGCATTTGGACGGGCACATATCACTGTAATTTCCCGGCAGGAAGAAGAATTAACCAAAGTCTCAGCCACCCACCGGGAATCAGTATAGATCCTGAACCAAAATTTTGGACTTGCGGTCAGCTCACCAAAAACGAGTTGAAAAATGGAGCTCAGGGGCACAGCAATTCACAAACTGGCCGAGTAATAAAGGACAACTATCGTCCAAAAATCTGTTGAGGGAAGGCAACGAGGCGGACTTGAAAGCGAGGCAGAATAGCAGGAAACAGATTTCCAGAGGTACGTTGGAATCGCCTTTAAAGCACAGGAAGAGGGGCACAACTTCGACAATGATGCACTTGGCCAAAAAGGGCGTATGCGTTTTCTCCTGAATATATTCAGGAGAAAACGCATACGCCCTTTTTGGCCAAGCAAGCAAGCGGGCAATGCAAATCTGCACTACAAAGAAGTATCACTTCCCACCGGTCAAAAGGGACATCCACAAAATGTGTAAAAACCAGAAAGGCAAGACAGGCCCTGGAGAACAGGGAGCCTTGTTATGCTGATGGGCGGGATGTAAATTGCCAACTGCCTCTCTGGAGGAGTGCACTGTGTTCCCTAAAACAAGTAAAAAACAGAGCTACAGAGCCAAGGGCACTTCCAGTCTAGGGAATATACCTTGGGAAAACTGAAAATCAAAAAGACACAGCCACCCCAAAATTTAGGGCTGCACTGCTTACAAGGACCTCAACTTGGGTACACCTTAAATATCCCAGGAAATATAAAAATGGTTCAAAAAATTGTGGTACTTACGTACGATGGAATATCCCTCAGCCATGAAATCAATGTCATAAGACCAGTAGCAGCAAAATGGGTGGATTCAGGTACGATGATTCTAAGTGAAATAAGTCACACAGAAAAAGAAACTTATCATAAGATATCACTTATGAAGATCCTGTAAACATGGCTACACTTGAACTGAGTTAGGAAAGAGAACAGTGTCTCACATTTAGAAAACACACTTATGCCTGCTTAAGGGGGAAGGAGAGGTGGGGTGATGCATAAAACCAGAGTTTGATATAAGCACAGGTGACGTTCCAAAAACCAACTATGGAATAGCCAAGACCTACACCTTCCTCAGTGAAAGGGACTCAAAACCCCATATTTCCCGCAGAGGAATATATCTGACTAGTAAGAATCTTAAAACCTATGTATTGATATGTCTCCATAAGGGAATCAAGTGTGTCTAGACTGGGATAAATATGGCAGCGAGAATCAGCTCAAACCCACTATAAAAAGGAATTTCAAAAATAAAACAAAAAAACTGGGAAATTCTTTACAATTCCTTCAGGGTCTCTGATGAAACCTGAAATGACCCTATCTACAATGACAGCTGGATGTGGCATAAGGCTGGACACTTGGGACTGAGAGGATTGATGAGATTGGGTGAGCAAATGCAGACCCTTTAAAGCAATAATGCATGGCACACATTCCATGGGTCCCAACTCTCCAGGTTGAAGGGAATATTACTACAGATATAACATGTACGGGAATCCTAGAGAACGGACACACTGTGAATACGAAAGGTTTCTAAAACTCAACGAATAGTCCCTCTCCTGGTGCTCCGGTTTGACTTTCCATCTGCTTTATTATCAACCTCCCAACTTGGAGAGACAGCCCCTTTAACCTCCTGGTTCGCACAGCTTGCCAATTTGGCAGAGGATGAAAGGGAAGAGGGAGAACCAATGAGAGAGTAGCTGTTAGGCATTTGGACGGGCACATATCACTGTAATTTCCCGGCAGGAAGAAGAATTAACCAAAGTCTCAGCCACCCACCGGGAATCAGTATAGATCCTGAACCAAAATTTTGGACTTGCGGTCAGCTCACCAAAAACGAGTTGAAAAATGGAGCTCAGGGGCACAGCAATTCACAAACTGGCCGAGTAATAAAGGACAACTATCGTCCAAAAATCTGTTGAGGGAAGGCAACGAGGCGGACTTGAAAGCGAGGCAGAATAGCAGGAAACAGATTTCAAGAGGTACGTTGGAATCGCCTTTAAAGCACAGGAAGAGGGGCACAACTTCGACAATGATGCACTTGGCCCAAAAGGGCGTATGCGTTTTCTCCTGAATATATTCAGGAGAAAACGCATACGCCCTTTTTGGCCAAGCAAGCAAGCGGGCAATGCAAATCTGCACTACAAAGAAGTATCACTTCCCACCGGTCAAAAGGGACATCCACAAAATGTGTAAAAACCAGAAAGGCAAGACAGGCCCTGGAGAACAGGGAGCCTTTTTATGTTGATGGGCGGGATGTAAATTGCCAACTGCCTCTCTGGAGGAGTGCATTGTGTTCCCTAAAACAAGTAAACAACAGAGCTACAGAGCCAAGGGCACTTCCAGTCTAGGGAATATACCTGGGAAAAACTGAAAATCAATAAGACAGAGCCACCCCAAAATTTAGGGCTGCACTGCTTACAAGGACCTCAACTTGGGTACACCTTAAATATCCCAGGAAATATAAAATTGGTTCAAAAAATTGTGGTAATTACGTACGATGGAATATCCCTCAGCCATGAAATCAATGTCATAAGACCAGTAGCAGCAAAATGGGTGGATTCAGGTACGATGATTCTAAGTGAAATAAGTCACAGAGAAAAAGAAACTAATCATAAGTTATCACCTATGAAGATCCTGTAAACATGGCTACACTTGAACTGAGTTAGGAAAGAGAACAGTGTCTCACATTTAGAAAACACTCTTATGCCTGCTTAAGGGGGAAGGAGAGGTGGGGTGATGCATAAAACCAGAGTTTGATATAAGCACAGGTACCGTTCCAAAAACCAACTATGGAATAGACAAGACCTACACCTTCCTCAGTGAAAGGGACTCAAAACCCCATATTTCCCGCAGAGGAATATATCTGACTAGTAAGAATCTTAAAACCTATGTATTGATATGTCTCCGTAAGGGAATCAAGTGTGTCTAGACTGGCATAAACATGGCAGCGAGAATCAGCTCAAACCCACTATAAAAAGGAATTTCAAAAACAAAACAAAAAAAACTGGGAAATTCTTTACAATTCCTTCAGGGTCTCTGATGAAACCTGAACTGACCCTATCTACAATGACAGCTGGATGTGGCATAAGGCTGGACACTTGGGACTGAGAGGATTGGTGAGATTGGGTGAGCAAATGCAGACCCTTTAAAGCAATAATGCATGGCACACATTCCATGGGTCCCAACTCTCCAGGTTGAAGGGAATATTACTACAGATATAACATGTACGGGAATCCTAGAGAACGGACACACTGTGAATACGAAAGGTTTCTAAAACTCAACGAATAGTCCCTCTCCTGGTGCTCCGGTTTGACTTTCCATCTGCTTTATTATCAACCTCCCAACTTGGAGAGGCAGCCCTTTTAACCTCCTGGTTCGCACAGGTTGCCAATTTGGCAGAGGATGAAAGGGAAGAGGGAGAACCAATGAGAGAGTAGCTGTTAGGCATTTGGACGGGCACATATCACTGTAATTTCCCGGCAGGAAGAAGAATTAACCAAAGTCTCAGCCACCCACCGGGAATCAGTATAGATCCTGAACCAAAATTTTGGACTTGCGGTCAGCTCACCAAAAACGAGTTGAAAAATGGAGCTCAGGGGCACAGCAATTCACAAACTGGCCGAGTAATAAAGGACAACTATCGTCCAAAAATCTGTTGAGGGAAGGCAACGAGGCGGACTTGAAAACGTGGCAGAATAGCAGGAAACAGATTTCCAGAGGTACGTTGGAATCGCCTTTAAAGCACAGGAAGAGGGGCACAACTTCGACAATGATGCACTTGGCCAAAAAGGGCGTATGCGTTTTCTCATGAATATATTCAGGAGAAAACGCATACGCCCTTTTTGGCCAAGCAAGCAAGCGGGCAATGCAAATCTGCACTACAAAGAAGTATCACTTCCCACCAGTCAAAAGGGACATCCACAAAATGTGTAAAAACCAGAAAGGCAAGACAGGCCCTGGAGAACAGGGTGCCTTGTTATGCTGATGGGCGGGATGTAAATTGCCAACTGCCTCTCTGGAGGAGTGCATTGTGTTCCCTAAAACAAGTAAACAACAGAGCTACAGAGCCAAGGGCACTTCCAGTCTAGGGAATATACCTTGGGAAAACTGAAAATCAACAAGACACAGCCACCCCAAAATTTAGGGCTGCACTGCTTACAAGGACCTCAACTTGGGTACACCTTAAATATCCCAGGAAATATAAAAATGGTTCAAAAAATTGTGGTACTTACGTACGATGGAATATCCCTCAGCCATGAAATCAATGTCATAAGACCAGTAGCAGCAAAATGGGTGGATTCAGGTACGATGATTCTAAGTGAAATAAGTCACACAGAAAAAGAAACTTATCATAAGTTATCACTTATGAAGATCCTGTAAACATGGCTACACTTGAACTGAGTTAGGAAAGAGAACAGTGTCTCACATTTAGAAAACACACTTATGCCTGCTTAAGGGGGAAGGAGAGGTGGGGTGATGCATAAAACCAGAGTTTGATATAAGCACAGGTGACGTTCCAAAAACCAACTATGGAATAGACAAGACCTACACCTTCCTCAGTGAAAGGGACTCAAAACCCCATATTTCCCGCAGAGGAATATATCTGACTAGTAAGAATCTTAAAACCTATGTATTGATATGTCTCCGTAAGGGAATCAAGTGTGTCTAGACTGGGATAAATATGGCAGCGAGAATCAGCTCAAACCCACTATAAAAAGGAATTTCAAAAATAAAACAAAAAAACTGGGAAATTCTTTACAATTCCTTCAGGGTCTCTGATGAAACCTGAAATGACCCTAACTACAATGACAGCTGGATGTGGCATAAGGCTGGACACTTGGGACTGAGAGGATTGGTGAGATTGGGTGAGCAAATGCAGACCCTTTAAAGCAATAATGCATGGCACACATTCCATGGGTCCCAACTCTCCAGGTTGAAGGGAATATTACTACAGATATAACATGTACGGGAATCCTAGAGAACGGACACACTGTGAATACGAAAGGTTTCTAAAACTCAACGAATAGTCCCTCTCCTGGTGCTCCGGTTTGACTTTCCATCTGCTTTATTATCAACTTCCCAACTTGGAGAGACAGCCCCTTTAACCTCCTGGTTCGCACAGGTTGCCAATTTGGCAGAGGATGAAAGGGAAGAGGGAGAACCAATGAGAGAGTAGCTGTTAGGCATTTGGACGGGCACATATCACTGTAATTTCCCGGCAGGAAGAAGAATTAACCAAAGTCTCAGCCACCCACCGGGAATCAGTATAGATCCTGAACCAAAATTTTGGACTTGCGGTCAGCTCACCAAAAACGAGTTGAAAAATGGAGCTCAGGGGCACAGCAATTCACAAACTGGCCGAGTAATAAAGGACAACTATCGTCCAAAAATCTGTTGAGGGAAGGCACGAGGCGGACTTGAAAGCGAGGCAGAATAGCAGGAAACAGATTTCAAGAGGTACGTTGGAATCGCCTTTAAAGCACAGGAAGAGGGGCACAACTTCGACAATGATGCACTTGGCCAAAAAGGGCGTATGCGTTTTCTCCTGAATATATTCAGGAGAAAACGCATACGCCCTTTTTGGCCAAGCAAGCAAGCGGGCAATGCAAATCTGCACTACAAAGAAGTATCACTTCCCACCGGTCAAAAGGGACATCCACAAAATGTGTAAAAACCAGAAAGGCAAGACAGGCCCTGGAGAACAGGGAGCCTTGTTATGCTGATGGGCGGGATGTAAATTGCCAACTGCCTCTCTGGAGGAGTGCATTGTGTTCCCTAAAACAAGTAAAGAAGAGAGCTACAGAGCCAAGGGCACTTCCAGTCTAGGGAATATACCTTGGGAAAACTGAAAATCAAAAAGACACAGCCACCCCAAAATTTAGGGCTGCACTGCTTACAAGGACCTCAACTTGGGTACACCTTAAATATCCCAGGAAATATAAAAATGGTTCAAAAAATTGTGGTACTTACGTACGATGGAATATCCCTCAGCCATGAAATCAATGTCATAAGACCAGTAGCAGCAAAATGGGTGGATTCAGGTACGATGATTCTAAGTGAAATAAGTCACACAGAAAAAGAAACTTATCATAAGATATCACTTATGAAGATCCTGTAAACATGGCTACACTTGAACTGAGTTAGGAAAGAGAACAGTGTCTCACATTTAGAAAACACTCTTATGCCTGCTTAAGGGGGAAGGAGAGGTGGGGTGATGCATAAAACCAGAGTTTGATATAAGCACAGGTACCGTTCCAAAAACCAACTATGGAATAGACAAGACCTACACCTTCCTCAGTGAAAGGGACTCAAAACCCCATATTTCCCGCAGAGGAATATATCTGACTAGTAAGAATCTTAAAACCTATGTATTGATATGTCTCCGTAAGGGAATCAAGTGTGTCTAGACTGGCATAAACATGGCAGCGAGAATCAGCTCAAACCCACTATAAAAAGGAATTTCAAAAACAAAACAAAAAAAACTGGGAAATTCTTTACAATTCCTTCAGGGTCTCTGATGAAACCTGAAATGACCCTATCTACAATGACAGCTGGATGTGGCATAAGGCTGGACACTTGGGACTGAGAGGATTGGTGAGATTGGGTGAGCAAATGCAGACCCTTTAAAGCAATAATGCATGGCACACATTCCATGGGTCCCAACTCTCCAGGTTGAAGGGAATATTACTACAGATATAACATGTACGGGAATCCTAGAGAACGGACACACTGTGAATACGAAAGGTTTCTAAAACTCAACGAATAGTCCCTCTCCTGGTGCTCCGGTTTGACTTTCCATCTGCTTTATTATCAACCTCCCAACTTGGAGAGGCAGCCCCTTTAACCTCCTGGTTCGCACAGGTTGCCAATTTGGCAGAGGATGAAAGGGAAGAGGGAGAACCAATGAGAGAGTAGCTGTTAGGCATTTGGACGGGCACATATCACTGTAATTTCCCGGCAGGAAGAAGAATTAACCAAAGTCTCAGCCACCCACCGGGAATCAGTATAGATCCTGAACCAAAATTTTGGACTTGCGGTCAGCTCACCAAAAACGAGTTGAAAAATGGAGCTCAGGGGCACAGCAATTCACAAACTGGCCGAGTAATAAAGGACAACTATCGTCCAAAAATCTGTTGAGGGAAGGCAGCGAGGCGGACTTGAAAGCGTGGCAGAATAGCAGGAAACAGATTTCCAGAGGTACGTTGGAATCGCCTTTAAAGCACAGGAAGAGGGGCACAACTTCGACAATGATGCACTTGGCCAAAAAGGGCGTATGCGTTTTCTCCTGAATATATTCAGGAGAAAACGCATACGCCCTTTTTGGCCAAGCAAGCAAGCGGGCAATGCAAATCTGCACTACAAAGAAGTATCACTTCCCACCAGTCAAAAGGGACAGCCACAAAATGTGTAAAAACCAGAAAGGCAAGACAGGCCCTGGAGAACAGGGTGCCTTGTTATGCTGATGGGCGGGATGTAAATTGCCAACTGCCTCTCTGGAGGAGTGCATTGTGTTCCCTAAAACAAGTAAACAACAGAGCTACAGAGCCAAGGGCACTTCCAGTCTAGGGAATATACCTTGGGAAAACTGAAAATCAAAAAGACACAGCCACCCCAAAATTTAGGGCTGCACTGCTTACAAGGACCTCAACTTGGGTACACCTTAAATATCCCAGGAAATATAAAAATGGTTCAAAAAATTGTGGTACTTACGTACGATGGAATATCCCTCAGCCATGAAATCAATGTCATAAGACCAGTAGCAGCAAAATGGGTGGATTCAGGTACGATGATTCTAAGTGAAATAAGTCACACAGAAAAAGAAACTTATCATAAGATATCACTTATGAAGATCCTGTAAACATGGCTACACTTGAACTGAGTTAGGAAAGAGAACAGTGTCTCACATTTAGAAAACACACTTATGCCTGCTTAAGGGGGAAGGAGAGGTGGGGTGATGCATAAAACCAGAGTTTGATATAAGCACAGGTGACGTTCCAAAAACCAACTATGGAATAGACAAGACCTACACCTTCCTCAGTGAAAGGGACTCAAAACCCCATATTTCCCGCAGAGGAATATATCTGACTAGTAAGAATCTTAAAACCTATGTATTGATATGTCTCCATAAGGGAATCAAGTGTGTCTAGACTGGGATAAATATGGCAGCGAGAATCAGCTCAAACCCACTATAAAAAGGAATTTCAAAAATAAAACAAAAAAACTGGGAAATTCTTTACAATTCCTTCAGGGTCTCTGATGAAACCTGAAATGACCCTATCTACAATGACAGCTGGATGTGGCATAAGGCTGGACACTTGGGACTGAGAGGATTGATGAGATTGGGTGAGCAAATGCAGACCCTTTAAAGCAATAATGCATGGCACACATTCCATGGGTCCCAACTCTCCAGGTTGAAGGGAATATTACTACAGATATAACATGTACGGGAATCCTAGAGAACGGACACACTGTGAATACGAAAGGTTTCTAAAACTCAACGAATAGTCCCTCTCCTGGTGCTCCGGTTTGACTTTCCATCTGCTTTATTATCAACCTCCCAACTTGGAGAGACAGCCCCTTTAACCTCCTGGTTCGCACAGGTTGCCAATTTGGCAGAGGATGAAAGGGAAGAGGGAGAACCAATGAGAGAGTAGCTGTTAGGCATTTGGACGGGCACATATCACTGTAATTTCCCGGCAGGAAGAAGAATTAACCAAAGTCTCAGCCACCCACCGGGAATCAGTATAGATCCTGAACCAAAATTTTGGACTTGCGGTCAGCTCACCAAAAACGAGTTGAAAAATGGAGCTCAGGGGCACAGCAATTCACAAACTGGCCGAGTAATAAAGGACAACTATCGTCCAAAAATCTGTTGAGGGAAGGCAACGAGGCGGACTTGAAAGCGAGGCAGAATAGCAGGAAACAGATTTCAAGAGGTACGTTGGAATCGCCTTTAAAGCACAGGAAGAGGGGCACAACTTCGACAATGATGCACTTGGCCCAAAAGGGCGTATGCGTTTTCTCCTGAATATATTCAGGAGAAAACGCATACGCCCTTTTTGGCCAAGCAAGCAAGCGGGCAATGCAAATCTGCACTACAAAGAAGTATCACTTCCCACCGGTCAAAAGGGACATCCACAAAATGTGTAAAAACCAGAAAGGCAAGACAGGCCCTGGAGAACAGGGAGCCTTTTTATGTTGATGGGCGGGATGTAAATTGCCAACTGCCTCTCTGGAGGAGTGCATTGTGTTCCCTAAAACAAGTAAACAACAGAGCTACAGAGCCAAGGGCACTTCCAGTCTAGGGAATATACCTGGGAAAAACTGAAAATCAATAAGACAGAGCCACCCCAAAATTTAGGGCTGCACTGCTTACAAGGACCTCAACTTGGGTACACCTTAAATATCCCAGGAAATATAAAATTGGTTCAAAAAATTGTGGTAATTACGTACGATGGAATATCCCTCAGCCATGAAATCAATGTCATAAGACCAGTAGCAGCAAAATGGGTGGATTCAGGTACGATGATTCTAAGTGAAATAAGTCACAGAGAAAAAGAAACTAATCATAAGTTATCACTTATGAAGATCCTGTAAACATGGCTACACTTGAACTGAGTTAGGAAAGAGAACAGTGTCTCACATTTAGAAAACACTCTTATGCCTGCTTAAGGGGGAAGGAGAGGTGGGGTGATGCATAAAACCAGAGTTTGATATAAGCACAGGTACCGTTCCAAAAACCAACTATGGAATAGACAAGACCTACACCTTCCTCAGTGAAAGGGACTCAAAACCCCATATTTCCCGCAGAGGAATATATCTGACTAGTAAGAATCTTAAAACCTATGTATTGATATGTCTCCGTAAGGGAATCAAGTGTGTCTAGACTGGCATAAACATGGCAGCGAGAATCAGCTCAAACCCACTATAAAAAGGAATTTCAAAAACAAAACAAAAAAAACTGGGAAATTCTTTACAATTCCTTCAGGGTCTCTGATGAAACCTGAAATGACCCTATCTACAATGACAGCTGGATGTGGCATAAGGCTGGACACTTGGGACTGAGAGGATTGGTGAGATTGGGTGAGCAAATGCAGACCCTTTAAAGCAATAATGCATGGCACACATTCCATGGGTCCCAACTCTCCAGGTTGAAGGGAATATTACTACAGATATAACATGTACGGGAATCCTAGAGAACGGACACACTGTGAATACGAAAGGTTTCTAAAACTCAACGAATAGTCCCTCTCCTGGTGCTCCGGTTTGACTTTCCATCTGCTTTATTATCAACCTCCCAACTTGGAGAGACAGCCCCTTTAACCTCCTGGTTCGCACAGGTTGCCAATTTGGCAGAGGATGAAAGGGAAGAGGGAGAACCAATGAGAGAGTAGCTGTTAGGCATTTGGACGGGCACATATCACTGTAATTTCCCGGCAGGAAGAAGAATTAACCAAAGTCTCAGCCACCCACCGGGAATCAGTATAGATCCTGAACCAAAATTTTGGACTTGCGGTCAGCTCACCAAAAACGAGTTGAAAAATGGAGCTCAGGGGCACAGCAATTCACAAACTGGCCGAGTAATAAAGGACAACTATCGTCCAAAAATCTGTTGAGGGAAGGCAACGAGGCGGACTTGAAAGCGAGGCAGAATAGCAGGAAACAGATTTCCAGAGGTACGTTGGAATCGCCTTTAAAGCACAGGAAGAGGGGCACATCTTCGACAATGATGCACTTGGCCAAAAAGGGCGTATGCGTTTTCTCCTGAATATATTCAGGAGAAAACGCATACGCCCTTTTTGGCCAAGCAAGCAAGCGGGCAATGCAAATCTGCACTACAAAGAAGTATCACTTCCCACCAGTCAAAAGGGACATCCACAAAATGTGTAAAAACCAGAAAGGCAAGACAGGCCCTGGAGAACAGGGTGCCTTGTTATGCTGATGGGCGGGATGTAAATTGCCAACTGCCTGTCTGGAGGAGTGCATTGTGTTCCCTAAAACAAGTAAACAACAGAGCTACAGAGCCAAGGGCACTTCCAGTCTAGGGAATATACCTTGGGAAAACTGAAAATCAAAAAGACACAGCCACCCCAAAATTTAGGGCTGCACTGCTTACAAGGACCTCAACTTGGGTACACCTTAAATATCCCAGGAAATATAAAAATGGTTCAAAAAATTGTGGTACTTACGTACGATGGAATATCCCTCAGCCATGAAATCAATGTCATAAGACCAGTAGCAGCAAAATGGGTGGATTCAAGTACGATGATTCTAAGTGAAATAAGTCACACAGAAAAAGAAACTTATCATAAGATATCACTTATGAAGATCCTGTAAACATGGCTACACTTGAACTGAGTTAGGAAAGAGAACAGTGTCTCACATTTAGAAAACACACTTATGCCTGCTTAAGGGGGAAGGAGAGGTGGGGTGATGCATAAAACCAGAGTTTGATATAAGCACAGGTGACGTTCCAAAAACCAACTATGGAATAGACAAGACCTACACCTTCCTCAGTGAAAGGGACTCAAAACCCCATATTTCCCGCAGAGGAATATATCTGACTAGTAAGAATCTTAAAACCTATGTATTGATATGTCTCCGTAAGGGAATCAAGTGTGTCTAGACTGGGATAAATATGGCAGCGAGAATCAGCTCAAACCCACTATAAAAAGGAATTTCAAAAATAAAACAAAAAAACTGGGAAATTCTTTACAATTCCTTCAGGGTCTCTGATGAAACCTGAAATGACCCTATCTACAATGACAGCTGGATGTGGCATAAGGCTGGACACTTGGGACTGAGAGGATTGGTGAGATTGGGTGAGCAAATGCAGACCCTTTAAAGCAATAATGCATGGCACACATTCCATGGGTCCCAACTCTCCAGGTTGAAGGGAATATTACTACAGATATAACATGTACGGGAATCCTAGAGAACGGACACACTGTGAATACGAAAGGTTTCTAAAACTCAACGAATAGTCCCTCTCCTGGTGCTCCGGTTTGACTTTCCATCTGCTTTATTATCAACCTCCCAACTTGGAGAGACAGCCCCTTTAACCTCCTGGTTCGCACAGGTTGCCAATTTGGCAGAGGATGAAAGGGAAGAGGGAGAACCAATGAGAGAGTAGCTGTTAGGCATTTGGACGGGCACATATCACTGTAATTTCCCGGCAGGAAGAAGAATTAACCAAAGTCTCAGCCACCCACCGGGAATCAGTATAGATCCTGAACCAAAATTTTGGACTTGCGGTCAGCTCACCAAAAACGAGTTGAAAAATGGAGCTCAGGGGCACAGCAATTCACAAACTGGCCGAGTAATAAAGGACAACTCTCGTCCAAAAATCTGTTGAGGGAAGGCAACGAGGCGGACTTGAAAGCGAGGCAGAATAGCAGGAAACAGATTTCCAGAGGTACGTTGGAATCGCCTTTAAAGCACAGGAAGAGGGGCACAACTTCGACAATGATGCACTTGGCCAAAAAGGGCGTATGCGTTTTCTCCTGAATATATTCAGGAGAAAACGCATACGCCCTTTTTGGCCAAGCAAGCAAGCGGGCAATGCAAATCTGCACTACAAAGAAGTATCACTTCCCACCGGTCAAAAGGGACATCCACAAAATGTGTAAAAACCAGAAAGGCAAGACAGGCCCTGGAGAACAGGGAGCCTTGTTATGCTGATGGGCGGGATGTAAATTGCCAACTGCCTCTCTGGAGGAGTGCATTGTGTTCCCTAAAACAAGTAAACAACAGAGCTACAGAGCCAAGGGCACTTCCAGTCTAGGGAATATACCTTGGGAAAACTGAAAATCAAAAAGACACAGCCACCCCAAAATTTAGGGCTGCACTGCTTACAAGGACCTCAACTTGGGTACACCTTAAATATCCCAGGAAATATAAAAATGGTTCAAAAAATTGTGGTACTTACGTACGATGGAATATCCCTCAGCCATGAAATCAATGTCATAAGACCAGTAGCAGCAAAATGGGTGGATTCAGGTACGATGATTCTAAGTGAAATAAGTCACAGAGAAAAAGAAACTTATCATAAGATATCACTTATGAAGATCCTGTAAACATGGCTACACTTGAACTGAGTTAGGAAAGAGAACAGTGTCTCACATTTAGAAAACACTCTTATGCCTGCTTAAGGGGGAAGGAGAGGTGGGGTGATGCATAAAACCAGAGTTTGATATAAGCACAGGTACCGTTCCAAAAACCAACTATGGAATAGACAAGACCTACACCTTCCTCAGTGAAAGGGACTCAAAACCCCATATTTCCCGCAGAGGAATATATCTGACTAGTAAGAATCTTAAAACCTATGTATTGATATGTCTCCGTAAGGGAATCAAGTGTGTCTAGACTGGGATAAATATGGCAGCGAGAATCAGCTCAAACCCACTATAAAAAGGAATTTCAAAAATAAAACAAAAAAACTGGGAAATTCTTTACAATTCCTTCAGGGTCTCTGATGAAACCTGAAATGACCCTATCTACAATGACAGCTGGATGTGGCATAAGGCTGGACACTTGGGACTGAGAGGATTGGTGAGATTGGGTGAGCAAATGCAGACCCTTTAAAGCAATAATGCATGGCACACATTCCATGGGTCCCAACTCTCCAGGTTGAAGGGAATATTACTACAGATATAACATGTACGGGAATCCTAGAGAACGGACACACTGTGAATACGAAAGGTTTCTAAAACTCAACGAATAGTCCCTCTCCTGGTGCTCCGGTTTGACTTTCCATCTGCTTTATTATCAACCTCCCAACCTAGAGAGACAGCCCCTTTAACCTCCTGGTTCGCACAGGTTGCCAATTTGGCAGAGGATGAAAGGGAAGAGGGAGAACCAATGAGAGAGTAGCTGTTAGGCATTTGGACGGGCACATATCACTGTAATTTCCCGGCAGGAAGAAGAATTAACCAAAGTCTCAGCCACCCACCGGGAATCAGTATAGATCCTGAACCAAAATTTTGGACTTGCGGTCAGCTCACCAAAAACGAGTTGAAAAATGGAGCTCAGGGGCACAGCAATTCACAAACTGGCCGAGTAATAAAGGACAACTCTCGTCCAAAAATCTGTTGAGGGAAGGCAACGAGGCGGACTTGAAAGCGAGGCAGAATAGCAGGAAACAGATTTCCAGAGGTACGTTGGAATCGCCTTTAAAGCACAGGAAGAGGGGCACAACTTCGACAATGATGCACTTGGCCCAAAAGGGCGTATGCGTTTTCTCCTGAATATATTCAGGAGAAAACGCATACGCCCTTTTTGGCCAAGCAAGCAAGCGGGCAATGCAAATCTGCACTACAAAGAAGTATCACTTCCCACCGGTCAAAAGGGACATCC
Source organism: Hyperoodon ampullatus (assembly GCF_949752795.1). NCBI lineage: Eukaryota > Metazoa > Chordata > Mammalia > Artiodactyla > Ziphiidae > Hyperoodon > Hyperoodon ampullatus. The sequence goes on along the minus strand of NW_027640990.1, from coordinate 134,229 downwards.
ACAAAATGTGTAAAAACCAGAAAGGCAAGACAGGCCCTGGAGAACAGGGAGCCTTGTTATGCTGATGGGCGGGATGTAAATTGCCAACTGCCTCTCTGGAGGAGTGCATTGTGTTCCCTAAAACAAGTAAACAACAGAGCTACAGAGCCAAGGGCACTTCCAGTCTAGGGAATATACCTTGGGAAAACTGAAAATCAACAAGACACAGCCACCCCAAAATTTAGGGCTGCACTGCTTACAAGGACCTCAACTTGGGTACACCTTAAATATCCCAGGAAATATAAAAATGGTTCAAAGAATTGTGGTACTTACGTACGATGGAATATCCCTCAGCCATGAAATCAATGTCATAAGACCAGTAGCAGCAAAATGGGTGGATTCAGGTACGATGATTCTAAGTGAAATAAGTCACAGAGAAAAAGAAACTTATCATAAGATATCACTTATGAAGATCCTGTAAACATGGCTACACTTGAACTGAGTTAGGAAAGAGAACAGTGTCTCACATTTAGAAAACACTCTTATGCCTGCTTAAGGGGGAAGGAGAGGTGGGGTGATGCATAAAACCAGAGTTTGATATAAGCACAGGTACCGTTCCAAAAACCAACTATGGAATAGACAAGACCTACACCTTCCTCAGTGAAAGGGACTCAAAACCCCATATTTCCCGCAGAGGAATATATCTGACTAGTAAGAATCTTAAAACCTATGTATTGATATGTCTCCATAAGGGAATCAAGTGTGTCTAGACTGGGATAAATATGGCAGCGAGAATCAGCTCAAACCCACTATAAAAAGGAATTTCAAAAATAAAACAAAAAAACTGGGAAATTCTTTACAATTCCTTCAGGGTCTCTGATGAAACCTGAAATGACCCTATCTACAATGACAGCTGGATGTGGCATAAGGCTGGACACTTGGGACTGAGAGGATTGATGAGATTGGGTGAGCAAATGCAGACCCTTTAAAGCAATAATGCATGGCACACATTCCATGGGTCCCAACTCTCCAGGTTGAAGGGAATATTACTACAGATATAACATGTACGGGAATCCTAGAGAACGGACACACTGTGAATACGAAAGGTTTCTAAAACTCAACGAATAGTCCCTCTCCTGGTGCTCCGGTTTGACTTTCCATCTGCTTTATTATCAACCTCCCAACTTGGAGAGACAGCCCCTTTAACCTCCTGGTTCGCACAGGTTGCCAATTTGGCAGAGGATGAAAGGGAAGAGGGAGAACCAATGAGAGAGTAGCTGTTAGGCATTTGGACGGGCACATATCACTGTAATTTCCCGGCAGGAAGAAGAATTAACCAAAGTCTCAGCCACCCACCGGGAATCAGTATAGATCCTGAACCAAAATTTTGGACTTGCGGTCAGCTCACCAAAAACGAGTTGAAAAATGGAGCTCAGGGGCACAGCAATTCACAAACTGGCCGAGTAATAAAGGACAACTATCGTCCAAAAATCTGTTGAGGGAAGGCAACGAGGCGGACTTGAAAGCGAGGCAGAATAGCAGGAAACAGATTTCAAGAGGTACGTTGGAATCGCCTTTAAAGCACAGGAAGAGGGGCACAACTTCGACAATGATGCACTTGGCCCAAAAGGGCGTATGCGTTTTCTCCTGAATATATTCAGGAGAAAACGCATACGCCCTTTTTGGCCAAGCAAGCAAGCGGGCAATGCAAATCTGCACTACAAAGAAGTATCACTTCCCACCGGTCAAAAGGGACATCCACAAAATGTGTAAAAACCAGAAAGGCAAGACAGGCCCTGGAGAACAGGGAGCCTTTTTATGTTGATGGGCGGGATGTAAATTGCCAACTGCCTCTCTGGAGGAGTGCATTGTGTTCCCTAAAACAAGTAAACAACAGAGCTACAGAGCCAAGGGCACTTCCAGTCTAGGGAATATACCTGGGAAAAACTGAAAATCAATAAGACAGAGCCACCCCAAAATTTAGGGCTGCACTGCTTACAAGGACCTCAACTTGGGTACACCTTAAATATCCCAGGAAATATAAAATTGGTTCAAAAAATTGTGGTAATTACGTACGATGGAATATCCCTCAGCCATGAAATCAATGTCATAAGACCAGTAGCAGCAAAATGGGTGGATTCAGGTACGATGATTCTAAGTGAAATAAGTCACAGAGAAAAAGAAACTAATCATAAGTTATCACTTATGAAGATCCTGTAAACATGGCTACACTTGAACTGAGTTAGGAAAGAGAACAGTGTCTCACATTTAGAAAACACTCTTATGCCTGCTTAAGGGGGAAGGAGAGGTGCGGTGATGCATAAAACCAGAGTTTGATATAAGCACAGGTACCGTTCCAAAACCCAACTATGGAATAGACAAGACCTACACCTTCCTCAGTGAAAGGGACTCAAAACCCCATATTTCCCGCAGAGGAATATATCTGACTAGTAAGAATCTTAAAACCTATGTATTGATATGTCTCCGTAAGGGAATCAAGTGTGTCTAGACTGGCATAAACATGGCAGCGAAAATCAGCTCAAACCCACTATAAAAAGGAATTTCAAAAATAAAACAAAAAAACTGGGAAATTCTTTACAATTCCTTCAGGGTCTCTGATGAAACCTGAAATGACCCTATCTACAATGACAGCTGGATGTGGCATAAGGCTGGACACTTGGGACTGAGAGGATTGGTGAGATTGGGTGAGCAAATGCAGACCCTTTAAAGCAATAATGCATGGCACACATTCCATGGGTCCCAACTCTCCAGGTTGAAGGGAATATTACTACAGATATAACATGTACGGGAATCCTAGAGAACGGACACACTGTGAATACGAAAGGTTTCTAAAACTCAACGAATAGTCCCTCTCCTGGTGCTCCGGTTTGACTTTCCATCTGCTTTATTATCAACCTCCCAACTTGGAGAGACAGCCCCTTTAACCTCCTGGTTCGCACAGGTTGCCAATTTGGCAGAGGATGAAAGGGAAGAGGGAGAACCAATGAGAGAGTAGCTGTTAGGCATTTGGACGGGCACATATCACTGTAATTTCCCGGCAGGAAGAAGAATTAACCAAAGTCTCAGCCACCCACCGGGAATCAGTATAGATCCTGAACCAAAATTTTGGACTTGCGGTCAGCTCACCAAAAACGAGTTGAAAAATGGAGCTCAGGGGCACAGCAATTCACAAACTGGCCGAGTAATAAAGGACAACTATCGTCCAAAAATCTGTTGAGGGAAGGCAACGAGGCGGACTTGAAAGCGAGGCAGAATAGCAGGAAACAGATTTCCAGAGGTACGTTGGAATCGCCTTTAAAGCACAGGAAGAGGGGCACATCTTCGACAATGATGCACTTGGCCAAAAAGGGCGTATGCGTTTTCTCCTGAATATATTCAGGAGAAAACGCATACGCCCTTTTTGGCCAAGCAAGCAAGCGGGCAATGCAAATCTGCACTACAAAGAAGTATCACTTCCCACCGGTCAAAAGGGACATCCACAAAATGTGTAAAAACCAGAAAGGCAAGACAGGCCCTGGAGAACAGGGTGCCTTGTTATGCTGATGGGCGGGATGTAAATTGCCAACTGCCTGTCTGGAGGAGTGCATTGTGTTCCCTAAAACAAGTAAACAACAGAGCTACAGAGCCAAGGGCACTTCCAGTCTAGGGAATATACCTTGGGAAAACTGAAAATCAAAAAGACACAGCCACCCCAAAATTTAGGGCTGCACTGCTTACAAGGACCTCAACTTGGGTACACCTTAAATATCCCAGGAAATATAAAAATGGTTCAAAAAATTGTGGTACTTACGTACGATGGAATATCCCTCAGCCATGAAATCAATGTCATAAGACCAGTAGCAGCAAAATGGGTGGATTCAAGTACGATGATTCTAAGTGAAATAAGTCACACAGAAAAAGAAACTTATCATAAGATATCACTTATGAAGATCCTGTAAACATGGCTACACTTGAACTGAGTTAGGAAAGAGAACAGTGTCTCACATTTAGAAAACACACTTATGCCTGCTTAAGGGGGAAGGAGAGGTGGGGTGATGCATAAAACCAGAGTTTGATATAAGCACAGGTGACGTTCCAAAAACCAACTATGGAATAGACAAGACCTACACCTTCCTCAGTGAAAGGGACTCAAAACCCCATATTTCCCGCAGAGGAATATATCTGACTAGTAAGAATCTTAAAACCTATGTATTGATATGTCTCCGTAAGGGAATCAAGTGTGTCTAGACTGGGATAAATATGGCAGCGAGAATCAGCTCAAACCCACTATAAAAAGGAATTTCAAAAATAAAACAAAAAAACTGGGAAATTCTTTACAATTCCTTCAGGGTCTCTGATGAAACCTGAAATGACCCTATCTACAATGACAGCTGGATGTGGCATAAGGCTGGACACTTGGGACTGAGAGGATTGGTGAGATTGGGTGAGCAAATGCAGACCCTTTAAAGCAATAATGCATGGCACACATTCCATGGGTCCCAACTCTCCAGGTTGAAGGGAATATTACTACAGATATAACATGTACGGGAATCCTAGAGAACGGACACACTGTGAATACGAAAGGTTTCTAAAACTCAACGAATAGTCCCTCTCCTGGTGCTCCGGTTTGACTTTCCATCTGCTTTATTATCAACCTCCCAACTTGGAGAGACAGCCCCTTTAACCTCCTGGTTCGCACAGGTTGCCAATTTGGCAGAGGATGAAAGGGAAGAGGGAGAACCAATGAGAGAGTAGCTGTTAGGCATTTGGACGGGCACATATCACTGTAATTTCCCGGCAGGAAGAAGAATTAACCAAAGTCTCAGCCACCCACCGGGAATCAGTATAGATCCTGAACCAAAATTTTGGACTTGCGGTCAGCTCACCAAAAACGAGTTGAAAAATGGAGCTCAGGGGCACAGCAATTCACAAACTGGCCGAGTAATAAAGGACAACTCTCGTCCAAAAATCTGTTGAGGGAAGGCAACGAGGCGGACTTGAAAGCGAGGCAGAATAGCAGGAAACAGATTTCCAGAGGTACGTTGGAATCGCCTTTAAAGCACAGGAAGAGGGGCACAACTTCGACAATGATGCACTTGGCCAAAAAGGGCGTATGCGTTTTCTCCTGAATATATTCAGGAGAAAACGCATACGCCCTTTTTGGCCAAGCAAGCAAGCGGGCAATGCAAATCTGCACTACAAAGAAGTATCACTTCCCACCGGTCAAAAGGGACATCCACAAAATGTGTAAAAACCAGAAAGGCAAGACAGGCCCTGGAGAACAGGGAGCCTTGTTATGCTGATGGGCGGGATGTAAATTGCCAACTGCCTCTCTGGAGGAGTGCATTGTGTTCCCTAAAACAAGTAAACAACAGAGCTACAGAGCCAAGGGCACTTCCAGTCTAGGGAATATACCTTGGGAAAACTGAAAATCAAAAAGACACAGCCACCCCAAAATTTAGGGCTGCACTGCTTACAAGGACCTCAACTTGGGTACACCTTAAATATCCCAGGAAATATAAAAATGGTTCAAAAAATTGTGGTACTTACGTACGATGGAATATCCCTCAGCCATGAAATCAATGTCATAAGACCAGTAGCAGCAAAATGGGTGGATTCAGGTACGATGATTCTAAGTGAAATAAGTCACAGAGAAAAAGAAACTTATCATAAGATATCACTTATGAAGATCCTGTAAACATGGCTACACTTGAACTGAGTTAGGAAAGAGAACAGTGTCTCACATTTAGAAAACACTCTTATGCCTGCTTAAGGGGGAAGGAGAGGTGGGGTGATGCATAAAACCAGAGTTTGATATAAGCACAGGTACCGTTCCAAAAACCAACTATGGAATAGACAAGACCTACACCTTCCTCAGTGAAAGGGACTCAAAACCCCATATTTCCCGCAGAGGAATATATCTGACTAGTAAGAATCTTAAAACCTATGTATTGATATGTCTCCGTAAGGGAATCAAGTGTGTCTAGACTGGGATAAATATGGCAGCGAGAATCAGCTCAAACCCACTATAAAAAGGAATTTCAAAAATAAAACAAAAAAACTGGGAAATTCTTTACAATTCCTTCAGGGTCTCTGATGAAACCTGAAATGACCCTATCTACAATGACAGCTGGATGTGGCATAAGGCTGGACACTTGGGACTGAGAGGATTGGTGAGATTGGGTGAGCAAATGCAGACCCTTTAAAGCAATAATGCATGGCACACATTCCATGGGTCCCAACTCTCCAGGTTGAAGGGAATATTACTACAGATATAACATGTACGGGAATCCTAGAGAACGGACACACTGTGAATACGAAAGGTTTCTAAAACTCAACGAATAGTCCCTCTCCTGGTGCTCCGGTTTGACTTTCCATCTGCTTTATTATCAACCTCCCAACCTAGAGAGACAGCCCCTTTAACCTCCTGGTTCGCACAGGTTGCCAATTTGGCAGAGGATGAAAGGGAAGAGGGAGAACCAATGAGAGAGTAGCTGTTAGGCATTTGGACGGGCACATATCACTGTAATTTCCCGGCAGGAAGAAGAATTAACCAAAGTCTCAGCCACCCACCGGGAATCAGTATAGATCCTGAACCAAAATTTTGGACTTGCGGTCAGCTCACCAAAAACGAGTTGAAAAATGGAGCTCAGGGGCACAGCAATTCACAAACTGGCCGAGTAATAAAGGACAACTATCGTCCAAAAATCTGTTGAGGGAAGGCAACGAGGCGGACTTGAAAGCGAGGCAGAATAGCAGGAAACAGATTTCAAGAGGTACGTTGGAATCGCCTTTAAAGCACAGGAAGAGGGGCACAACTTCGACAATGATGCACTTGGCCAAAAAGGGCGTATGCGTTTTCTCCTGAATATATTCAGGAGAAAACGCATACGCCCTTTTTGGCCAAGCAAGCAAGCGGGCAATGCAAATCTGCACTACAAAGAAGTATCACTTCCCACCGGTCAAAAGGGACATCCACAAAATATGTAAAAACCAGAAAGGCAAGACAGGCCCTGGAGAACAGGGAGCCTTGTTATGCTGATGGGCGGGATGTAAATTGCCAACTGCCTCTCTGGAGGAGTGCATTGTGTTCCCTAAAACAAGTAAACAACAGAGCTACAGAGCCAAGGGCACTTCCAGTCTAGGGAATATACCTTGGGAAAACTGAAAATCAAAAAGACACAGCCACCCCAAAATTTAGGGCTGCACTGCTTACAAGGACCTCAACTTGGGTACACCTTAAATATCCCAGGAAATATAAAAATGGTTCAAAAAATTGTGGTACTTACATACGATGGAATATCCCTCAGCCATGAAATCAATGTCATAAGACCAGTAGCAGCAAAATGGGTGGATTCAGGTACGATGATTCTAAGTGAAATAAGTCACACAGAAAAAGAAACTTATCATAAGTTATCACTTATGAAGATCCTGTAAACATGGCTACACTTGAACTGAGTTAGGAAAGAGAACAGTGTCTCACATTTAGAAAACACTCTTATGCCTGCTTAAGGGGGAAGGAGAGGTGGGGTGATGCATAAAACCAGAGTTTGATATAAGCACAGGTACCGTTCCAAAAACCAACTATGGAATAGACAAGACCTACACCTTCCTCAGTGAAAGGGACTCAAAACCCCATATTTCCCGCAGAGGAATATATCTGACTAGTAAGAATCTTAAAACCTATGTATTGATATGTCTCCGTAAGGGAATCAAGTGTGTCTAGACTGGGATAAATATGGCAGCGAGAATCAGCTCAAACCCACTATAAAAAGGAATTTCAAAAATAAAACAAAAAAACTGGGAAATTCTTTACAATTCCTTCAGGGTCTCTGATGAAACCTGAAATGACCCTATCTACAATGACAGCTGGATGTGGCATAAGGCTGGACACTTGGGACTGAGAGGATTGGTGAGATTGGGTGAGCAAATGCAGACCCTTTAAAGCAATAATGCATGGCACACATTCCATGGGTCCCAACTCTCCAGGTTGAAGGGAATATTACTACAGATATAACATGTACGGGAATCCTAGAGAACGGACACACTGTGAATACGAAAGGTTTCTAAAACTCAACGAATAGTCCCTCTCCTGGTGCTCCGGTTTGACTTTCCATCTGCTTTATTATCAACCTCCCAACTTGGAGAGACAGCCCCTTTAACCTCCTGGTTCGCACAGGTTGCCAATTTGGCAGAGGATGAAAGGGAAGAGGGAGAACCAATGAGAGAGTAGCTGTTAGGCATTTGGACGGGCACATATCACTGTAATTTCCCGGCAGGAAGAAGAATTAACCAAAGTCTCAGCCACCCACCGGGAATCAGTATAGATCCTGAACCAAAATTTTGGACTTGCGGTCAGCTCACCAAAAACGAGTTGAAAAATGGAGCTCAGGGGCACAGCAATTCACAAACTGGCCGAGTAATAAAGGACAACTCTCGTCCAAAAATCTGTTGAGGGAAGGCAACGAGGCGGACTTGAAAGCGAGGCAGAATAGCAGGAAACAGATTTCCAGAGGTACGTTGGAATCGCCTTTAAAGCACAGGAAGAGGGGCACAACTTCGACAATGATGCACTTGGCCAAAAAGGGCGTATGCGTTTTCTCCTGAATATATTCAGGAGAAAACGCATACGCCCTTTTTGGCCAAGCAAGCAAGCGGGCAATGCAAATCTGCACTACAAAGAAGTATCACTTCCCACCGGTCAAAAGGGACATCCACAAAATGTGTAAAAACCAGAAAGGCAAGACAGGCCCTGGAGAACAGGGAGCCTTGTTATGCTGATGGGCGGGATGTAAATTGCCAACTGCCTCTCTGGAGGAGTGCATTGTGTTCCCTAAAACAAGTAAACAACAGAGCTACAGAGCCAAGGGCACTTCCAGTCTAGGGAATATACCTTGGGAAAACTGAAAATCAACAAGACACAGCCACCCCAAAATTTAGGGCTGCACTGCTTACAAGGACCTCAACTTGGGTACACCTTAAATATCCCAGGAAATATAAAAATGGTTCAAAGAATTGTGGTACTTACGTACGATGGAATATCCCTCAGCCATGAAATCAATGTCATAAGACCAGTAGCAGCAAAATGGGTGGATTCAGGTACGATGATTCTAAGTGAAATAAGTCACAGAGAAAAAGAAACTTATCATAAGATATCACTTATGAAGATCCTGTAAACATGGCTACACTTGAACTGAGTTAGGAAAGAGAACAGTGTCTCACATTTAGAAAACACTCTTATGCCTGCTTAAGGGGGAAGGAGAGGTGGGGTGATGCATAAAACCAGAGTTTGATATAAGCACAGGTACCGTTCCAAAAACCAACTATGGAATAGACAAGACCTACACCTTCCTCAGTGAAAGGGACTCAAAACCCCATATTTCCCGCAGAGGAATATATCTGACTAGTAAGAATCTTAAAACCTATGTATTGATATGTCTCCGTAAGGGAATCAAGTGTGTCTAGACTGGCATAAACATGGCAGCGAGAATCAGCTCAAACCCACTATAAAAAGGAATTTCAAAAACAAAACAAAAAAAAAACTGGGAAATTCTTTACAATTCCTTCAGGGTCTCTGATGAAACCTGAACTGACCCTATCTACAATGACAGCTGGATGTGGCATAAGGCTGGACACTTGGGACTGAGAGGATTGGTGAGATTGGGTGAGCAAATGCAGACCCTTTAAAGCAATAATGCATGGCACACATTCCATGGGTCCCAACTCTCCAGGTTGAAGGGAATATTACTACAGATATAACATGTACGGGAATCCTAGAGAACGGACACACTGTGAATACGAAAGGTTTCTAAAACTCAACGAATAGTCCCTCTCCTGGTGCTCCGGTTTGACTTTCCATCTGCTTTATTATCAACCTCCCAACTTGGAGAGACAGCCCCTTTAACCTCCTGGTTCGCACAGGTTGCCAATTTGGCAGAGGATGAAAGGGAAGAGGGAGAACCAATGAGAGAGTAGCTGTTAGGCATTTGGACGGGCACATATCACTGTAATTTCCCGGCAGGAAGAAGAATTAACCAAAGTCTCAGCCACCCACCGGGAATCAGTATAGATCCTGAACCAAAATTTTGGACTTGCGGTCAGCTCACCAAAAACGAGTTGAAAAATGGAGCTCAGGGGCACAGCAATTCACAAACTGGCCGAGTAATAAAGGACAACTATCGTCCAAAAATCTGTTGAGGGAAGGCAACGAGGCGGACTTGAAAACGTGGCAGAATAGCAGGAAACAGATTTCCAGAGGTACGTTGGAATCGCCTTTAAAGCACAGGAAGAGGGGCACAACTTCGACAATGATGCACTTGGCCAAAAAGGGCGTATGCGTTTTCTCCTGAATATATTCAGGAGAAAACGCATACGCCCTTTTTGGCCAAGCAAGCAAGCGGGCAATGCAAATCTGCACTACAAAGAAGTATCACTTCCCACCAGTCAAAAGGGACATCCACAAAATGTGTAAAAACCAGAAAGGCAAGACAGGCCCTGGAGAACAGGGTGCCTTGTTATGCTGATGGGCGGGATGTAAATTGCCAACTGCCTCTCTGGAGGAGTGCATTGTGTTCCCTAAAACAAGTAAACAACAGAGCTACAGAGCCAAGGGCACTTCCAGTCTAGGGAATATACCTTGGGAAAACTGAAAATCAACAAGACACAGCCACCCCAAAATTTAGGGCTGCAGTGCTTACAAGGACCTCAACTTGGGTACACCTTAAATATCCCAGGAAATATAAAAATGGTTCAAAAAATTGTGGTACTTACGTACGATGGAATATCCCTCAGCCATGAAATCAATGTCATAAGACCAGTAGCAGCAAAATGGGTGGATTCAGGTACGATGATTCTAAGTGAAATAAGTCACACAGAAAAAGAAACTTATCATAAGTTATCACTTATGAAGATCCTGTAAACATGGCTACACTTGAACTGAGTTAGGAAAGAGAACAGTGTCTCACATTTAGAAAACACACTTATGCCTGCTTAAGGGGGAAGGAGAGGTGGGGTGATGCATAAAACCAGAGTTTGATATAAGCACAGGTGACGTTCCAAAAACCAACTATGGAATAGACAAGACCTACACCTTCCTCAGTGAAAGGGACTCAAAACCCCATATTTCCCGCAGAGGAATATATCTGACTAGTAAGAATCTTAAAACCTATGTATTGATATGTCTCCGTAAGGGAATCAAGTGTGTCTAGACTGGGATAAATATGGCAGCGAGAATCAGCTCAAACCCACTATAAAAAGGAATTTCAAAAATAAAACAAAAAAACTGGGAAATTCTTTACAATTCCTTCAGGGTCTCTGATGAAACCTGAAATGACCCTAACTACAATGACAGCTGGATGTGGCATAAGGCTGGACACTTGGGACTGAGAGGATTGGTGAGATTGGGTGAGCAAATGCAGACCCTTTAAAGCAATAATGCATGGCACACATTCCATGGGTCCCAACTCTCCAGGTTGAAGGGAATATTACTACAGATATAACATGTACGGGAATCCTAGAGAACGGACACACTGTGAATACGAAAGGTTTCTAAAACTCAACGAATAGTCCCTCTCCTGGTGCTCCGGTTTGACTTTCCATCTGCTTTATTATCAACTTCCCAACTTGGAGAGACAGCCCCTTTAACCTCCTGGTTCGCACAGGTTGCCAATTTGGCAGAGGATGAAAGGGAAGAGGGAGAACCAATGAGAGAGTAGCTGTTAGGCATTTGGACGGGCACATATCACTGTAATTTCCCGGCAGGAAGAAGAATTAACCAAAGTCTCAGCCACCCACCGGGAATCAGTATAGATCCTGAACCAAAATTTTGGACTTGCGGTCAGCTCACCAAAAACGAGTTGAAAAATGGAGCTCAGGGGCACAGCAATTCACAAACTGGCCGAGTAATAAAGGACAACTATCGTCCAAAAATCTGTTGAGGGAAGGCACGAGGCGGACTTGAAAGCGAGGCAGAATAGCAGGAAACAGATTTCAAGAGGTACGTTGGAATCGCCTTTAAAGCACAGGAAGAGGGGCACAACTTCGACAATGATGCACTTGGCCAAAAAGGGCGTATGCGTTTTCTCCTGAATATATTCAGGAGAAAACGCATACGCCCTTTTTGGCCAAGCAAGCAAGCGGGCAATGCAAATCTGCACTACAAAGAAGTATCACTTCCCACCGGTCAAAAGGGACATCCACAAAATGTGTAAAAACCAGAAAGGCAAGACAGGCCCTGGAGAACAGGGAGCCTTGTTATGCTGATGGGCGGGATGTAAATTGCCAACTGCCTCTCTGGAGGAGTGCATTGTGTTCCCTAAAACAAGTAAAGAAGAGAGCTACAGAGCCAAGGGCACTTCCAGTCTAGGGAATATACCTTGGGAAAACTGAAAATCAAAAAGACACAGCCACCCCAAAATTTAGGGCTGCACTGCTTACAAGGACCTCAACTTGGGTACACCTTAAATATCCCAGGAAATATAAAAATGGTTCAAAAAATTGTGGTACTTACGTACGATGGAATATCCCTCAGCCATGAAATCAATGTCATAAGACCAGTAGCAGCAAAATGGGTGGATTCAGGTACGATGATTCTAAGTGAAATAAGTCACACAGAAAAAGAAACTTATCATAAGATATCACTTATGAAGATCCTGTAAACATGGCTACACTTGAACTGAGTTAGGAAAGAGAACAGTGTCTCACATTTAGAAAACACTCTTATGCCTGCTTAAGGGGGAAGGAGAGGTGGGGTGATGCATAAAACCAGAGTTTGATATAAGCACAGGTACCGTTCCTAAAACCAACTATGGAATAGACAAGACCTACACCTTCCTCAGTGAAAGGGACTCAAAACCCCATATTTCCCGCAGAGGAATATATCTGACTAGTAAGAATCTTAAAACCTATGTATTGATATGTCTCCGTAAGGGAATCAAGTGTGTCTAGACTGGGATAAATATGGCAGCGAGAATCAGCTCAAACCCACTATAAAAAGGAATTTCAAAAATAAAACAAAAAAACTGGGAAATTCTTTACAATTCCTTCAAGGTCTCTGATGAAACCTGAAATGACCCTATCTACAATGACAGCTGGATGTGGCATAAGGCTGGACACTTGGGACTGAGAGGATTGGTGAGATTGGGTGAGCAAATGCAGACCCTTTAAAGCAATAATGCATGGCACACATTCCATGGGTCCCAACTCTCCAGGTTGAAGGGAATATTACTACAGATATAACATGTACGGGAATCCTAGAGAACGGACACACTGTGAATACGAAAGGTTTCTAAAACTCAACGAATAGTCCCTCTCCTGGTGCTCCGGTTTGACTTTCCATCTGCTTTATTATCAACCTCCCAACCTAGAGAGACAGCCCCTTTAACCTCCTGGTTCGCACAGGTTGCCAATTTGGCAGAGGATGAAAGGGAAGAGGGAGAACCAATGAGAGAGTAGCTGTTAGGCATTTGGACGGGCACATATCACTGTAATTTCCCGGCAGGAAGAAGAATTAACCAAAGTCTCAGCCACCCACCGGGAATCAGTATAGATCCTGAACCAAAATTTTGGACTTGCGGTCAGCTCACCAAAAACGAGTTGAAAAATGGAGCTCAGGGGCACAGCAATTCACAAACTGGCCGAGTAATAAAGGACAACTATCGTCCAAAAATCTGTTGAGGGAAGGCAACGAGGCGGACTTGAAAGCGTGGCAGAATAGCAGGAAACAGATTTCCAGAGGTACGTTGGAATCGCCTTTAAAGCACAGGAAGAGGGGCACAACTTCGACAATGATGCACTTGGCCAAAAAGGGCGTATGCGTTTTCTCCTGAATATATTCAGGAGAAAACGCATACGCCCTTTTTGGCCAAGCAAGCAAGCGGGCAATGCAAATCTGCACTACAAAGAAGTATCACTTCCCACCGGTCAAAAGGGACATCCACAAAATGTGTAAAAACCAGAAAGGCAAGACAGGCCCTGGAGAACAGGGAGCCTTGTTATGTTGATGGGCGGGATGTAAATTGCCAACTGCCTCTCTGGAGGAGTGCATTGTGTTCCCTAAAACAAGTAAACAACAGAGCTACAGAGCCAAGGGCACTTCCAGTCTAGGGAATATACCTGGGAAAAACTGAAAATCAATAAGACAGAGCCACCCCAAAATTTAGGGCTGCACTGCTTACAAGGACCTCAACTTGGGTACACCTTAAATATCCCAGGAAATATAAAATTGGTTCAAAAAATTGTGGTAATTACGTACGATGGAATATCCCTCAGCCATGAAATCAATGTCATAAGACCAGTAGCAGCAAAATGGGTGGATTCAGGTACGATGATTCTAAGTGAAATAAGTCACAGAGAAAAAGAAACTAATCATAAGTTATCACTTATGAAGATCCTGTAAACATGGCTACACTTGAACTGAGTTAGGAAAGAGAACAGTGTCTCACATTTAGAAAACACTCTTATGCCTGCTTAAGGGGGAAGGAGAGGTGGGGTGATGCATAAAACCAGAGTTTGATATAAGCACAGGTACCGTTCCAAAAACCAACTATGGAATAGACAAGACCTACACCTTCCTCAGTGAAAGGGACTCAAAACCCCATATTTCCCGCAGAGGAATATATCTGACTAGTAAGAATCTTAAAACCTATGTATTGATATGTCTCCGTAAGGGAATCAAGTGTGTCTAGACTGGCATAAACATGGCAGCGAGAATCAGCTCAAACCCACTATAAAAAGGAATTTCAAAAACAAAACAAAAAAAACTGGGAAATTCTTTACAATTCCTTCAGGGTCTCTGATGAAACCTGAAATGACCCTATCTACAATGACAGCTGGATGTGGCATAAGGCTGGACACTTGGGACTGAGAGGATTGGTGAGATTGGGTGAGCAAATGCAGACCCTTTAAAGCAATAATGCATGGCACACATTCCATGGGTCCCAACTCTCCAGGTTGAAGGGAATATTACTACAGATATAACATGTACGGGAATCCTAGAGAACGGACACACTGTGAATACGAAAGGTTTCTAAAACTCAACGAATAGTCCCTCTCCTGGTGCTCCGGTTTGACTTTCCATCTGCTTTATTATCAACCTCCCAACTTGGAGAGGCAGCCCCTTTAACCTCCTGGTTCGCACAGGTTGCCAATTTGGCAGAGGATGAAAGGGAAGAGGGAGAACCAATGAGAGAGTAGCTGTTAGGCATTTGGACGGGCACATATCACTGTAATTTCCCGGCAGGAAGAAGAATTAACCAAAGTCTCAGCCACCCACCGGGAATCAGTATAGATCCTGAACCAAAATTTTGGACTTGCGGTCAGCTCACCAAAAACGAGTTGAAAAATGGAGCTCAGGGGCACAGCAATTCACAAACTGGCCGAGTAATAAAGGACAACTATCGTCCAAAAATCTGTTGAGGGAAGGCAGCGAGGCGGACTTGAAAGCGTGGCAGAATAGCAGGAAACAGATTTCCAGAGGTACGTTGGAATCGCCTTTAAAGCACAGGAAGAGGGGCACAACTTCGACAATGATGCACTTGGCCAAAAAGGGCGTATGCGTTTTCTCCTGAATATATTCAGGAGAAAACGCATACGCCCTTTTTGGCCAAGCAAGCAAGCGGGCAATGCAAATCTGCACTACAAAGAAGTATCACTTCCCACCAGTCAAAAGGGACAGCCACAAAATGTGTAAAAACCAGAAAGGCAAGACAGGCCCTGGAGAACAGGGTGCCTTGTTATGCTGATGGGCGGGATGTAAATTGCCAACTGCCTCTCTGGAGGAGTGCATTGTGTTCCCTAAAACAAGTAAACAACAGAGCTACAGAGCCAAGGGCACTTCCAGTCTAGGGAATATACCTTGGGAAAACTGAAAATCAAAAAGACACAGCCACCCCAAAATTTAGGGCTGCACTGCTTACAAGGACCTCAACTTGGGTACACCTTAAATATCCCAGGAAATATAAAAATGGTTCAAAAAATTGTGGTACTTACGTACGATGGAATATCCCTCAGCCATGAAATCAATGTCATAAGACCAGTAGCAGCAAAATGGGTGGATTCAGGTACGATGATTCTAAGTGAAATAAGTCACACAGAAAAAGAAACTTATCATAAGATATCACTTATGAAGATCCTGTAAACATGGCTACACTTGAACTGAGTTAGGAAAGAGAACAGTGTCTCACATTTAGAAAACACACTTATGCCTGCTTAAGGGGGAAGGAGAGGTGGGGTGATGCATAAAACCAGAGTTTGATATAAGCACAGGTGACGTTCCAAAAACCAACTATGGAATAGACAAGACCTACACCTTCCTCAGTGAAAGGGACTCAAAACCCCATATTTCCCGCAGAGGAATATATCTGACTAGTAAGAATCTTAAAACCTATGTATTGATATGTCTCCATAAGGGAATCAAGTGTGTCTAGACTGGGATAAATATGGCAGCGAGAATCAGCTCAAACCCACTATAAAAAGGAATTTCAAAAATAAAACAAAAAAACTGGGAAATTCTTTACAATTCCTTCAGGGTCTCTGATGAAACCTGAAATGACCCTATCTACAATGACAGCTGGATGTGGCATAAGGCTGGACACTTGGGACTGAGAGGATTGATGAGATTGGGTGAGCAAATGCAGACCCTTTAAAGCAATAATGCATGGCACACATTCCATGGGTCCCAACTCTCCAGGTTGAAGGGAATATTACTACAGATATAACATGTACGGGAATCCTAGAGAACGGACACACTGTGAATACGAAAGGTTTCTAAAACTCAACGAATAGTCCCTCTCCTGGTGCTCCGGTTTGACTTTCCATCTGCTTTATTATCAACCTCCCAACTTGGAGAGACAGCCCCTTTAACCTCCTGGTTCGCACAGGTTGCCAATTTGGCAGAGGATGAAAGGGAAGAGGGAGAACCAATGAGAGAGTAGCTGTTAGGCATTTGGACGGGCACATATCACTGTAATTTCCCGGCAGGAAGAAGAATTAACCAAAGTCTCAGCCACCCACCGGGAATCAGTATAGATCCTGAACCAAAATTTTGGACTTGCGGTCAGCTCACCAAAAACGAGTTGAAAAATGGAGCTCAGGGGCACAGCAATTCACAAACTGGCCGAGTAATAAAGGACAACTATCGTCCAAAAATCTGTTGAGGGAAGGCAACGAGGCGGACTTGAAAGCGAGGCAGAATAGCAGGAAACAGATTTCAAGAGGTACGTTGGAATCGCCTTTAAAGCACAGGAAGAGGGGCACAACTTCGACAATGATGCACTTGGCCCAAAAGGGCGTATGCGTTTTCTCCTGAATATATTCAGGAGAAAACGCATACGCCCTTTTTGGCCAAGCAAGCAAGCGGGCAATGCAAATCTGCACTACAAAGAAGTATCACTTCCCACCGGTCAAAAGGGACATCCACAAAATGTGTAAAAACCAGAAAGGCAAGACAGGCCCTGGAGAACAGGGAGCCTTTTTATGTTGATGGGCGGGATGTAAATTGCCAACTGCCTCTCTGGAGGAGTGCATTGTGTTCCCTAAAACAAGTAAACAACAGAGCTACAGAGCCAAGGGCACTTCCAGTCTAGGGAATATACCTGGGAAAAACTGAAAATCAATAAGACAGAGCCACCCCAAAATTTAGGGCTGCACTGCTTACAAGGACCTCAACTTGGGTACACCTTAAATATCCCAGGAAATATAAAATTGGTTCAAAAAATTGTGGTAATTACGTACGATGGAATATCCCTCAGCCATGAAATCAATGTCATAAGACCAGTAGCAGCAAAATGGGTGGATTCAGGTACGATGATTCTAAGTGAAATAAGTCACAGAGAAAAAGAAACTAATCATAAGTTATCACTTATGAAGATCCTGTAAACATGGCTACACTTGAACTGAGTTAGGAAAGAGAACAGTGTCTCACATTTAGAAAACACTCTTATGCCTGCTTAAGGGGGAAGGAGAGGTGGGGTGATGCATAAAACCAGAGTTTGATATAAGCACAGGTACCGTTCCAAAAACCAACTATGGAATAGACAAGACCTACACCTTCCTCAGTGAAAGGGACTCAAAACCCCATATTTCCCGCAGAGGAATATATCTGACTAGTAAGAATCTTAAAACCTATGTATTGATATGTCTCCGTAAGGGAATCAAGTGTGTCTAGACTGGCATAAACATGGCAGCGAGAATCAGCTCAAACCCACTATAAAAAGGAATTTCAAAAACAAAACAAAAAAAACTGGGAAATTCTTTACAATTCCTTCAGGGTCTCTGATGAAACCTGAAATGACCCTATCTACAATGACAGCTGGATGTGGCATAAGGCTGGACACTTGGGACTGAGAGGATTGGTGAGATTGGGTGAGCAAATGCAGACCCTTTAAAGCAATAATGCATGGCACACATTCCATGGGTCCCAACTCTCCAGGTTGAAGGGAATATTACTACAGATATAACATGTACGGGAATCCTAGAGAACGGACACACTGTGAATACGAAAGGTTTCTAAAACTCAACGAATAGTCCCTCTCCTGGTGCTCCGGTTTGACTTTCCATCTGCTTTATTATCAACCTCCCAACTTGGAGAGACAGCCCCTTTAACCTCCTGGTTCGCACAGGTTGCCAATTTGGCAGAGGATGAAAGGGAAGAGGGAGAACCAATGAGAGAGTAGCTGTTAGGCATTTGGACGGGCACATATCACTGTAATTTCCCGGCAGGAAGAAGAATTAACCAAAGTCTCAGCCACCCACCGGGAATCAGTATAGATCCTGAACCAAAATTTTGGACTTGCGGTCAGCTCACCAAAAACGAGTTGAAAAATGGAGCTCAGGGGCACAGCAATTCACAAACTGGCCGAGTAATAAAGGACAACTATCGTCCAAAAATCTGTTGAGGGAAGGCAACGAGGCGGACTTGAAAGCGAGGCAGAATAGCAGGAAACAGATTTCCAGAGGTACGTTGGAATCGCCTTTAAAGCACAGGAAGAGGGGCACATCTTCGACAATGATGCACTTGGCCAAAAAGGGCGTATGCGTTTTCTCCTGAATATATTCAGGAGAAAACGCATACGCCCTTTTTGGCCAAGCAAGCAAGCGGGCAATGCAAATCTGCACTACAAAGAAGTATCACTTCCCACCAGTCAAAAGGGACATCCACAAAATGTGTAAAAACCAGAAAGGCAAGACAGGCCCTGGAGAACAGGGTGCCTTGTTATGCTGATGGGCGGGATGTAAATTGCCAACTGCCTGTCTGGAGGAGTGCATTGTGTTCCCTAAAACAAGTAAACAACAGAGCTACAGAGCCAAGGGCACTTCCAGTCTAGGGAATATACCTTGGGAAAACTGAAAATCAAAAAGACACAGCCACCCCAAAATTTAGGGCTGCACTGCTTACAAGGACCTCAACTTGGGTACACCTTAAATATCCCAGGAAATATAAAAATGGTTCAAAAAATTGTGGTACTTACGTACGATGGAATATCCCTCAGCCATGAAATCAATGTCATAAGACCAGTAGCAGCAAAATGGGTGGATTCAAGTACGATGATTCTAAGTGAAATAAGTCACACAGAAAAAGAAACTTATCATAAGATATCACTTATGAAGATCCTGTAAACATGGCTACACTTGAACTGAGTTAGGAAAGAGAACAGTGTCTCACATTTAGAAAACACACTTATGCCTGCTTAAGGGGGAAGGAGAGGTGGGGTGATGCATAAAACCAGAGTTTGATATAAGCACAGGTGACGTTCCAAAAACCAACTATGGAATAGACAAGACCTACACCTTCCTCAGTGAAAGGGACTCAAAACCCCATATTTCCCGCAGAGGAATATATCTGACTAGTAAGAATCTTAAAACCTATGTATTGATATGTCTCCGTAAGGGAATCAAGTGTGTCTAGACTGGGATAAATATGGCAGCGAGAATCAGCTCAAACCCACTATAAAAAGGAATTTCAAAAATAAAACAAAAAAACTGGGAAATTCTTTACAATTCCTTCAGGGTCTCTGATGAAACCTGAAATGACCCTATCTACAATGACAGCTGGATGTGGCATAAGGCTGGACACTTGGGACTGAGAGGATTGGTGAGATTGGGTGAGCAAATGCAGACCCTTTAAAGCAATAATGCATGGCACACATTCCATGGGTCCCAACTCTCCAGGTTGAAGGGAATATTACTACAGATATAACATGTACGGGAATCCTAGAGAACGGACACACTGTGAATACGAAAGGTTTCTAAAACTCAACGAATAGTCCCTCTCCTGGTGCTCCGGTTTGACTTTCCATCTGCTTTATTATCAACCTCCCAACTTGGAGAGACAGCCCCTTTAACCTCCTGGTTCGCACAGGTTGCCAATTTGGCAGAGGATGAAAGGGAAGAGGGAGAACCAATGAGAGAGTAGCTGTTAGGCATTTGGACGGGCACATATCACTGTAATTTCCCGGCAGGAAGAAGAATTAACCAAAGTCTCAGCCACCCACCGGGAATCAGTATAGATCCTGAACCAAAATTTTGGACTTGCGGTCAGCTCACCAAAAACGAGTTGAAAAATGGAGCTCAGGGGCACAGCAATTCACAAACTGGCCGAGTAATAAAGGACAACTCTCGTCCAAAAATCTGTTGAGGGAAGGCAACGAGGCGGACTTGAAAGCGAGGCAGAATAGCAGGAAACAGATTTCCAGAGGTACGTTGGAATCGCCTTTAAAGCACAGGAAGAGGGGCACAACTTCGACAATGATGCACTTGGCCAAAAAGGGCGTATGCGTTTTCTCCTGAATATATTCAGGAGAAAACGCATACGCCCTTTTTGGCCAAGCAAGCAAGCGGGCAATGCAAATCTGCACTACAAAGAAGTATCACTTCCCACCGGTCAAAAGGGACATCCACAAAATGTGTAAAAACCAGAAAGGCAAGACAGGCCCTGGAGAACAGGGAGCCTTGTTATGCTGATGGGCGGGATGTAAATTGCCAACTGCCTCTCTGGAGGAGTGCATTGTGTTCCCTAAAACAAGTAAACAACAGAGCTACAGAGCCAAGGGCACTTCCAGTCTAGGGAATATACCTTGGGAAAACTGAAAATCAAAAAGACACAGCCACCCCAAAATTTAGGGCTGCACTGCTTACAAGGACCTCAACTTGGGTACACCTTAAATATCCCAGGAAATATAAAAATGGTTCAAAAAATTGTGGTACTTACGTACGATGGAATATCCCTCAGCCATGAAATCAATGTCATAAGACCAGTAGCAGCAAAATGGGTGGATTCAGGTACGATGATTCTAAGTGAAATAAGTCACACAGAAAAAGAAACTTATCATAAGATATCACTTATGAAGATCCTGTAAACATGGCTACACTTGAACTGAGTTAGGAAAGAGAACAGTGTCTCACATTTAGAAAACACTCTTATGCCTGCTTAAGGGGGAAGGAGAGGTGGGGTGATGCATAAAACCAGAGTTTGATATAAGCACAGGTACCGTTCCAAAAACCAACTATGGAATAGACAAGACCTACACCTTCCTCAGTGAAAGGGACTCAAAACCCCATATTTCCCGCAGAGGAATATATCTGACTAGTAAGAATCTTAAAACCTATGTATTGATATGTCTCCGTAAGGGAATCAAGTGTGTCTAGACTGGGATAAATATGGCAGCGAGAATCAGCTCAAACCCACTATAAAAAGGAATTTCAAAAATAAAACAAAAAAACTGGGAAATTCTTTACAATTCCTTCAGGGTCTCTGATGAAACCTGAAATGACCCTATCTACAATGACAGCTGGATGTGGCATAAGGCTGGACACTTGGGACTGAGAGGATTGGTGAGATTGGGTGAGCAAATGCAGACCCTTTAAAGCAATAATGCATGGCACACATTCCATGGGTCCCAACTCTCCAGGTTGAAGGGAATATTACTACAGATATAACATGTACGGGAATCCTAGAGAACGGACACACTGTGAATACGAAAGGTTTCTAAAACTCAACGAATAGTCCCTCTCCTGGTGCTCCGGTTTGACTTTCCATCTGCTTTATTATCAACCTCCCAACCTAGAGAGACAGCCCCTTTAACCTCCTGGTTCGCACAGGTTGCCAATTTGGCAGAGGATGAAAGGGAAGAGGGAGAACCAATGAGAGAGTAGCTGTTAGGCATTTGGACGGGCACATATCACTGTAATTTCCCGGCAGGAAGAAGAATTAACCAAAGTCTCAGCCACCCACCGGGAATCAGTATAGATCCTGAACCAAAATTTTGGACTTGCGGTCAGCTCACCAAAAACGAGTTGAAAAATGGAGCTCAGGGGCACAGCAATTCACAAACTGGCCGAGTAATAAAGGACAACTATCGTCCAAAAATCTGTTGAGGGAAGGCAACGAGGCGGACTTGAAAGCGAGGCAGAATAGCAGGAAACAGATTTCAAGAGGTACGTTGGAATCGCCTTTAAAGCACAGGAAGAGGGGCACAACTTCGACAATGATGCACTTGGCCAAAAAGGGCGTATGCGTTTTCTCCTGAATATATTCAGGAGAAAACGCATACGCCCTTTTTGGCCAAGCAAGCAAGCGGGCAATGCAAATCTGCACTACAAAGAAGTATCACTTCCCACCGGTCAAAAGGGACATCCACAAAATATGTAAAAACCAGAAAGGCAAGACAGGCCCTGGAGAACAGGGAGCCTTGTTATGCTGATGGGCGGGATGTAAATTGCCAACTGCCTCTCTGGAGGAGTGCATTGTGTTCCCTAAAACAAGTAAACAACAGAGCTACAGAGCCAAGGGCACTTCCAGTCTAGGGAATATACCTTGGGAAAACTGAAAATCAAAAAGACACAGCCACCCCAAAATTTAGGGCTGCACTGCTTACAAGGACCTCAACTTGGGTACACCTTAAATATCCCAGGAAATATAAAAATGGTTCAAAAAATTGTGGTACTTACATACGATGGAATATCCCTCAGCCATGAAATCAATGTCATAAGACCAGTAGCAGCAAAATGGGTGGATTCAGGTACGATGATTCTAAGTGAAATAAGTCACACAGAAAAAGAAACTTATCATAAGTTATCACTTATGAAGATCCTGTAAACATGGCTACACTTGAACTGAGTTAGGAAAGAGAACAGTGTCTCACATTTAGAAAACACTCTTATGCCTGCTTAAGGGGGAAGGAGAGGTGGGGTGATGCATAAAACCAGAGTTTGATATAAGCACAGGTACTGTTCCAAAAACCAACTATGGAATAGACAAGACCTACACCTTCCTCAGTGAAAGGGACTCAAAACCCCATATTTCCCGCAGAGGAATATATCTGACTAGTAAGAATCTTAAAACCTATGTATTGATATGTCTCCGTAAGGGAATCAAGTGTGTCTAGACTGGGATAAATATGGCAGCGAGAATCAGCTCAAACCCACTATAAAAAGGAATTTCAAAAATAAAACAAAAAAACTGGGAAATTCTTTACAATTCCTTCAGGGTCTCTGATGAAACCTGAAATGACCCTATCTACAATGACAGCTGGATGTGGCATAAGGCTGGACACTTGGGACTGAGAGGATTGGTGAGATTGGGTGAGCAAATGCAGACCCTTTAAAGCAATAATGCATGGCACACATTCCATGGGTCCCAACTCTCCAGGTTGAAGGGAATATTACTACAGATATAACATGTACGGGAATCCTAGAGAACGGACACACTGTGAATACGAAAGGTTTCTAAAACTCAACGAATAGTCCCTCTCCTGGTGCTCCGGTTTGACTTTCCATCTGCTTTATTATCAACCTCCCAACTTGGAGAGACAGCCCCTTTAACCTCCTGGTTCGCACAGGTTGCCAATTTGGCAGAGGATGAAAGGGAAGAGGGAGAACCAATGAGAGAGTAGCTGTTAGGCATTTGGACGGGCACATATCACTGTAATTTCCCGGCAGGAAGAAGAATTAACCAAAGTCTCAGCCACCCACCGGGAATCAGTATAGATCCTGAACCAAAATTTTGGACTTGCGGTCAGCTCACCAAAAACGAGTTGAAAAATGGAGCTCAGGGGCACAGCAATTCACAAACTGGCCGAGTAATAAAGGACAACTCTCGTCCAAAAATCTGTTGAGGGAAGGCAACGAGGCGGACTTGAAAGCGAGGCAGAATAGCAGGAAACAGATTTCCAGAGGTACGTTGGAATCGCCTTTAAAGCACAGGAAGAGGGGCACAACTTCGACAATGATGCACTTGGCCAAAAAGGGCGTATGCGTTTTCTCCTGAATATATTCAGGAGAAAACGCATACGCCCTTTTTGGCCAAGCAAGCAAGCGGGCAATGCAAATCTGCACTACAAAGAAGTATCACTTCCCACCGGTCAAAAGGGACATCCACAAAATGTGTAAAAACCAGAAAGGCAAGACAGGCCCTGGAGAACAGGGAGCCTTGTTATGCTGATGGGCGGGATGTAAATTGCCAACTGCCTCTCTGGAGGAGTGCATTGTGTTCCCTAAAACAAGTAAACAACAGAGCTACAGAGCCAAGGGCACTTCCAGTCTAGGGAATATACCTTGGGAAAACTGAAAATCAACAAGACACAGCCACCCCAAAATTTAGGGCTGCACTGCTTACAAGGACCTCAACTTGGGTACACCTTAAATATCCCAGGAAATATAAAAATGGTTCAAAGAATTGTGGTACTTACGTACGATGGAATATCCCTCAGCCATGAAATCAATGTCATAAGACCAGTAGCAGCAAAATGGGTGGATTCAGGTACGATGATTCTAAGTGAAATAAGTCACAGAGAAAAAGAAACTTATCATAAGATATCACTTATGAAGATCCTGTAAACATGGCTACACTTGAACTGAGTTAGGAAAGAGAACAGTGTCTCACATTTAGAAAACACTCTTATGCCTGCTTAAGGGGGAAGGAGAGGTGGGGTGATGCATAAAACCAGAGTTTGATATAAGCACAGGTACCGTTCCAAAAACCAACTATGGAATAGACAAGACCTACACCTTCCTCAGTGAAAGGGACTCAAAACCCCATATTTCCCGCAGAGGAATATATCTGACTAGTAAGAATCTTAAAACCTATGTATTGATATGTCTCCGTAAGGGAATCAAGTGTGTCTAGACTGGCATAAACATGGCAGCGAGAATCAGCTCAAACCCACTATAAAAAGGAATTTCAAAAACAAAACAAAAAAAAAACTGGGAAATTCTTTACAATTCCTTCAGGGTCTCTGATGAAACCTGAAATGACCCTATCTACAATGACAGCTGGATGTGGCATAAGGCTGGACACTTGGGACTGAGAGGATTGGTGAGATTGGGTGAGCAAATGCAGACCCTTTAAAGCAATAATGCATGGCACACATTCCATGGGTCCCAACTCTCCAGGTTGAAGGGAATATTACTACAGATATAACATGTACGGGAATCCTAGAGAACGGACACACTGTGAATACGAAAGGTTTCTAAAACTCAACGAATAGTCCCTCTCCTGGTGCTCCGGTTTGACTTTCCATCTGCTTTATTATCAACCTCCCAACTTGGAGAGACAGCCCCTTTAACCTCCTGGTTCGCACAGGTTGCCAATTTGGCAGAGGATGAAAGGGAAGAGGGAGAACCAATGAGAGAGTAGCTGTTAGGCATTTGGACGGGCACATATCACTGTAATTTCCCGGCAGGAAGAAGAATTAACCAAAGTCTCAGCCACCCACCGGGAATCAGTATAGGTCCTGAACCAAAATTTTGGACTTGCGGTCAGCTCACCAAAAACGAGTTGAAAAATGGAGCTCAGGGGCACAGCAATTCACAAACTGGCCGAGTAATAAAGGACAACTATCGTCCAAAAATCTGTTGAGGGAAGGCAACGAGGCGGACTTGAAAGCGAGGCAGAATAGCAGGAAACAGATTTCAAGAGGTACGTTGGAATCGCCTTTAAAGCACAGGAAGAGGGGCACAACTTCGACAATGATGCACTTGGCCAAAAAGGGCGTATGCGTTTTCTCCTGAATATATTCAGGAGAAAACGCATACGCCCTTTTTGGCCAAGCAAGCAAGCGGGCAATGCAAATCTGCACTACAAAGAAGTATCACTTCCCACCGGTCAAAAGGGACATCCACAAAATGTGTAAAAACCAGAAAGGCAAGACAGGCCCTGGAGAACAGGGAGCCTTGTTATGCTGATGGGCGGGATGTAAATTGCCAACTGCCTCTCTGGAGGAGTGCATTGTGTTCCCTAAAACAAGTAAACAACAGAGCTACAGAGCCAAGGGCACTTCCAGTCTAGGGAATATACCTTGGGAAAACTGAAAATCAACAAGACACAGCCACCCCAAAATTTAGGGCTGCACTGCTTACAAGGACCTCAACTTGGGTACACCTTAAATATCCCAGGAAATATAAAAATGGTTCAAAAAATTGTGGTACTTACGTACGATGGAATATCCCTCAGCCATGAAATCAATGTCATAAGACCAGTAGCAGCAAAATGGGTGGATTCAGGTACGATGATTCTAAGTGAAATAAGTCACAGAGAAAAAGAAACTTATCATAAGTTATCACTTATGAAGATCCTGTAAACATGGCTACACTTGAACTGAGTTAGGAAAGAGAACAGTGTCTCACATTTAGAAAACACTCTTATGCCTGCTTAAGGGGGAAGGAGAGGTGGGGTGATGCATAAAACCAGAGTTTGATATAAGCACAGGTACCGTTCCAAAAACCAACTATGGAATAGACAAGACCTACACCTTCCTCAGTGAAAGGGACTCAAAACCCCATATTTCCCGCAGAGGAATATATCTGACTAGTAAGAATCTTAAAACCTATGTATTGATATGTATCCGTAAGGGAATCAAGTGTGTCTAGACTGGCATAAACATGGCGGCGAGAATCAGCTCAAACCCACTATAAAAAGGAATTTCAAAAACAAAACAAAAAAAAATTGGGAAATTCTTTACAATTCCTTCAGGGTCTCTGATGAAACCTGAAATGACCCTATCTACAATGACAGCTGGATGTGGCATAAGGCTGGACACTTGGGACTGAGAGGATTGGTGAGATTGGGTGAGCAAATGCAGACCCTTTAAAGCAATAATGCATGGCACACATTCCATGGGTCCCAACTCTCCAGGTTGAAGGGAATATTACTACAGATATAACATGTACGGGAATCCTAGAGAACGGACACACTGTGAATACGAAAGTTTTTAAAACTCAACGAATAGTCCCTCTCCTGGTGCTCCGGTTTGACTTTCCATCTGCTTTATTATCAACCTCCCAACTTGGTGAGACAGCCCCTTTAACCTCCTGGTTCGCACAGGTTGCCAATTTGGCAGAGGATGAAAGGGAAGAGGGAGAACCAATGAGAGAGTAGCTGTTAGGCATTTGGACGGGCACATATCACTGTAATTTCACGGCAGGAAGAAGAATTAACCAAAGTCTCAGCCACCCACCGGGAATCAGTATAGATCCTGAACCAAAATTTTGGACTTGCGGTCAGCTCACCAAAAACGAGTTGAAAAATGGAGCTCAGGGGCACAGCAATTCACAAACTGGCCGAGTAATAAAGGACAACTATCGTCCAAAAATCTGTTGAGGGAAGGCAACGAGGCGGACTTGAAACCGTGGCAGAATAGCAGGAAACAGATTTCAAGAGGTACATTGGAATTGCCTTTAAAGCACAGGAAGAGGGGCACAACTTCGACAATGATGCACTTGGCCAAAAAGGGCGTATGCGTTTTCTCCTGAATATATTCAGGAGAAAACGCATACGCCCTTTTTGGCCAAGCAAGCAAGCGGGCAATGCAAATCTGCACTACAAAGAAGTATCACTTCCCACCGGTCAAAAGGGACATCCACAAAATGTGTAAAAACCAGAAAGGCAAGACAGGCCCTGGAGAACAGGGTGCCTTGTTATGCTGATGGGCGGGATGTAAATTGCCAACTGCCTCTCTGGAGGAGTGCATTGTGTTCCCTAAAACAAGTAAACAACAGAGCTACAGAGCCAAGGGCACTTCCAGTCTAGGGAATATACCTTGGGAAAACTGAAAATCAAAAAGACACAGCCACCCCAAAATTTAGGGCTGCACTGCTTACAAGGACCTCAACTTGGGTACACCTTAAATATCCCAGGAAATATAAAAATGGTTCAAAAAATTGTGGTACTTACGTACGATGGAATATCCCTCAGCCATGAAATCAATGTCATAAGACCAGTAGCAGCAAAATGGGTGGATTCAGGTACGATGATTCTAAGTGAAATAAGTCACACAGAAAAAGAAACTTATCATAAGATATCACTTATGAAGATCCTGTAAACTTGGCTACACTTGAACTGAGTTAGGAAAGAGAACAGTGTCTCACATTTAGAAAACACACTTATGCCTGCTTAAGGGGGAAGGAGAGGTGGGGTGATGCATAAAACCAGAGTTTGATATAAGCACAGGTACCGTTCCAAAAACCAACTATGGAATAGACAAGACCTACACCTTCCTCAGTGAAAGGGACTCAAAACCCCATATTTCCCGCAGAGGAATATATCTGACTAGTAAGAATCTTAAAACCTATGTATTGATATGTCTCCGTAAGGGAATCAAGTGTGTCTAGACTGGGATAAATATAGCAGCGAGAATCAGCTCAAACCCACTATAAAAAGGAATTTCAAAAATAAAACAAAAAAACTGGGAAATTCTTTACAATTCCTTCAGGGTCTCTGATGAAACCTGAAATGACCCTATCTACAATGACAGCTGGATGTGGCATAAGGCTGGACAGTTGGGACTGAGAGGATTGGTGAGATTGGGTGAGCAAATGCAGACCCTTTAAAGCAATAATGCATGGCACACATTCCATGGGTCCCAACTCTCCAGGTTGAAGGGAATATTACTACAGATATAACATGTACGGGAATCCTAGAGAACGGACACACTGTGAATACGAAAGGTTTCTAAAACTCAACGAATAGTCCCTCTCCTGGTGCTCCGGTTTGACTTTCCATCTGCTTTATTATCAACCTCCCAACTTGGAGAGACAGCCCCTTTAACCTCCTGGTTCGCACAGGTTGCCAATTTGGCAGAGGATGAAAGGGAAGAGGGAGAACCGATGAGAGAGTAGCTGTTAGGCATTTGGACGGGCACATATCACTGCAATTTCCCGGCAGGAAGAAGAATTAACCAAAGTCTCAGCCACCCACCGGGAATCAGTATAGATCCTGAACCAAAATTTTGGACTTGCGGTCAGCTCACCGAAAACGAGTTGAAAAATGGAGCTCAGGGGCACAGCAATTCACAAACTGGCTGAGTAATAAAGGACAACTATCGTCCAAAAATCTGTTGAGGGAAGGCAACGAGGCGGACTTGAAAGCGAGGCAGAATAGCAGGAAACAGATTTCAAGAGGTACGTTGGAATCGCCTTTAAAGCACAGGAAGAGGGGCACAACTTCGACAATGATGCACTTGGCCAAAAAGGGCGTATGCGTTTTCTCCTGAATATATTCAGGAGAAAACGCATACGCCCTTTTTGGCCAAGCAAGCAAGCGGGCAATGCAAATCTGCACTACAAAGAAGTATCACTTCCCACCGGTCAAAAGGGACATCCACAAAATGTGTAAAAACCAGAAAGGCAAGACAGGCCCTGGAGAACAGGGAGCCTTGTTATGCTGATGGGCGGGATGTAAATTGCCAACTGCCTCTCTGGAGGAGTGCATTGTGTTCCCTAAAACAAGTAAACAACAGAGCTACAGAGCCAAGGGCACTTCCAGTCTAGGGAATATACCTTGGGAAAACTGAAAATCAAAAAGACACAGCCACCCCAAAATTTAGGGCTGCACTGCTTACAAGGACCTCAACTTGGGTACACCTTAAATATCCCAGGAAATATAAAAATGGTTCAAAAAATTGTGGTACTTACGTACGATGGAATATCCCTCAGCCATGAAATCAATGTCATAAGACCAGTAGCAGCAAAATGGGTGGATTCAGGTATGATGATTCTAAGTGAAATAAGTCACACAGAAAAAGAAACTTATCATAAGATATCACTTATGAAGATCCTGTAAACATGGCTACACTTGAACTGAGTTAGGAAAGAGAACAGTGTCTCACATTTAGAAAACACTCTTATGCCTGCTTAAGGGGGAAGGAGAGGTGGGGTGATGCATAAAACCAGAGTTTGATATAAGCACAGGTACCGTTCCAAAAACCAACTATGGAATAGACAAGACCTACACCTTCCTCAGTGAAAGGGACTCAAAACCCCATATTTCCCGCAGAGGAATATATCTGACTAGTAAGAATCTTAAAACCTATGTATTGATATGTATCCGTAAGGGAATCTAGTGTGTCTAGACTGGCATAAACATGGCAGCGAGAATCAGCTCAAACCCACTATAAAAAGGAATTTCAAAAACAAAACAAAAAAAACTGGGAAATTCTTTACAATTCCTTCAGGGTCTCTGATGAAACCTGAAATGACCCTATCTACAATGACAGCTGGATGTGGCATAAGGCTGGACACTTGGGACTGAGAGGATTGGTGAGATTGGGTGAGCAAATGCAGACCCTTTAAAGCAATAATGCATGGCACACATTCCATGGGTCCCAACTCTCCAGGTTGAAGGGAATATTACTACAGATATAACATGTACGGGAATCCTAGAGAACGGACACACTGTGAATACGAAAGGTTTCTAAAACTCAACGAATAGTCCCTCTCCTGGTGCTCCGGTTTGACTTTCCATCTGCTTTATTATCAACCTCCCAACTTGGAGGGACAGCCCCTTTAACCTCCTGGTTCGCACAGGTTGCCAATTTGGCAGAGGATGAAAGGGAAGAGGGAGAACCAATGAGAGAGTAGCTGTTAGGCATTTGGACGGGCATATATCACTGTAATTTCCCGGCAGGAAGAAGAATTAACCAAAGTCTCAGCCACCCACCGGGAATCAGTATAGATCCTGAACCAAAATTTTGGACTTGCGGTCAGCTCACCAAAAACGAGTTGAAAAATGGAGCTCAGGGGCACAGCAATTCACAAACTGGCCGAGTAATAAAGGACAACTTTCGTCCAAAAATCTGTTGAGGGAAGGCAATGATGCGGACTTGAAAGCGTGGCAGAATAGCAGGAAACAGATTTCAAGAGGTACGTTGGAATCGCCTTTAAAGCACAGGAAGAGGGGCACAACTTCGACAATGATGCACTTGGCCAAAAAGGGCGTATGCGTTTTCTCCTGAATATATTCAGGAGAAAACGCATACGCCCTTTTTGGCCAAGCAAGCAAGCGGGCAATGCAAATCTGCACTACAAAGAAGTATCACTTCCCACCGGTCAAAAGGGACATCCACAAAATGTGTAAAAACCAGAAAGGCAAGACAGGCCCTGGAGAACAGGGAGCCTTGTTATGCTGATGGGCGGGATGTAAATTGCCAACTGCCTCTCTGGAGGAGTGCATTGTGTTCCCTAAAACAAGTAAACAACAGAGCTACAGAGCCAAGGGCACTTCCAGTCTAGGGAATATACCTTGGGAAAACTGAAAATCAAAAAGACACAGCCACCCCAAAATCTAGGGCTGCACTGCTTACAAGGACCTCAACTTGGGTACACCTTAAATATCCCAGGAAATATAAAAATGGTTCAAAAAATTGTGGTACTTACGTACGATGGAATATCCCTCAGCCATGAAATCAATGTCATAAGACCAGTAGCAGCAAAATGGGTGGATTCAGGTACGATGATTCTAAGTGAAATAAGTCACACAGAAAAAGAAACTTATCATAAGATATCACTTATGAAGATCCTGTAAACATGGCTACACTTGAACTGAGTTAGGAAAGAGAACAGTGTCTCACATTTAGAAAACACACTTATGCCTGCTTAAGGGGGAAGGAGAGGTGGGGTGATGCATAAAACCAGAGTTTGATATAAGCACAGGTGACGTTCCAAAAACCAACTATGGAATAGACAAGACCTACACCTTCCTCAGTGAAAGGGACTCAAAACCCCATATTTCCCGCAGAGGAATATATCTGACTAGTAAGAATCTTAAAACCTATGTATTGATATGTCTCCATAATGGAATCAAGTGAGTCTAGACTGGGATAAATATGGCAGCGAGAATCAGCTCAAACCCACTATAAAAAGGAATTTCAAAAATAAAACAAAAAAACTGGGAAATTCTTTACAATTCCTTCAGGGTCTCTGATGAAACCTGAAATGACCCTATCTACAATGACAGCTGGATGTGGCATAAGGCTGGACACTTGGGACTGAGAGGATTGGTGAGATTGGGTGAGCAAATGCAGACCCTTTAAAGCAATAATGCATGGCACACATTCCATGGGTCCCAACTCTCCAGGTTGAAGGGAATATTACTACAGATATAACATGTACGGGAATCCTAGAGAACGGACACACTGTGAATATGAAAGGTTTCTAAAACTCAACGAATAGTCCCTCTCCTGGTGCTCCGGTTTGACTTTCCATCTGCTTTATTATCAACCTCCCAACTTGGAGAGACAGCCCCTTTAACCTCCTGGTTCGCACAGGTTGCCAATTTGGCAGAGGATGAAAGGGAAGAGGGAGAACCAATGAGAGAGTAGCTGTTAGGCATTTGGACGGGCACATATCACTGCAATTTCCCGGCAGGAAGAAGAATTAACCAAAGTCTCAGCCACCCACCGGGAATCAGTATAGATCCTGAACCAAAATTTTGGACTTGCGGTCAGCTCACCAAAAACGAGTTGAAAAATGGAGCTCAGGGGCACAGCAATTCACAAACTGGCCGAGTAATAAAGGACAACTATCGTCCAAAAATCTGTTGAGGGAAGGCAACGAGGCGGACTTGAAAGCGAGGCAGAATAGCAGGAAACAGATTTCAAGAGGTACGTTGGAATCGCCTTTAAAGCACAGGAAGAGGGGCACAACTTCGACAATGATGCACTTGGCCCAAAAGGGCGTATGCGTTTTCTCCTGAATATATTCAGGAGAAAACGCATACGCCCTTTTTGGCCAAGCAAGCAAGCGGGCAATGCAAATCTGCACTACAAAGAAGTATCACTTCCCACCGGTCAAAAGGGACATCCACAAAATGTGTAAAAACCAGAAAGGCAAGACAGGCCCTGGAGAACAGGGAGCCTTGTTATGCTGATGGGCGGGATGTAAATTGCCAACTGCCTCTCTGGAGGAGTGCATTGTGTTCCCTAAAACAAGTAAACAACAGAGCTACAGAGCCAAGGGCACTTCCAGTCTAGGGAATATACCTTGGGAAAACTGAAAATCAAAAAGACACAGCCACCCCAAAATTTAGGGCTGCACTGCTTACAAGGACCTCAACTTGGGTACACCTTAAATATCCCAGGAAATATAAAAATGGTTCAAAAAATTGTGGTACTTACGTACGATGGAATATCCCTCAGCCATGAAATCAATGTCATAA
This sequence comes from Hyperoodon ampullatus, assembly GCF_949752795.1. Taxonomy (NCBI): domain Eukaryota; kingdom Metazoa; phylum Chordata; class Mammalia; order Artiodactyla; family Ziphiidae; genus Hyperoodon; species Hyperoodon ampullatus. Next base: position 100,826 of record NW_027640990.1, on the reverse strand, counting down.
GACCAGTAGCAGCAAAATGGGTGGATTCAGGTACGATGATTCTAAGTGAAATAAGTCACACAGAAAAAGAAACTTATCATAAGATATCACTTATGAAGATCCTGTAAACATGGCTACACTTGAACTGAGTTAGGAAACAGAACAGTGTCTCACATTTAGAAAACACTCTTATGCCTGCTTAAGGGGGAAGGAGAGGTGGGGTGATGCATAAAACCAGAGTTTGATATAAGCACAGGTACCGTTCCAAAAACCAACTATGGAATAGACAAGACCTACACCTTCCTCAGTGAAAGGGACTCAAAACCCCATATTTCCCGCAGAGGAATATATCTGACTAGTAAGAATCTTAAAACCTATGTATTGATATGTCTCCATAAGGGAATCAAGTGTGTCTAGACTGGGATAAATATGGCAGCGAGAATCAGCTCAAACCCACTATAAAAAGGAATTTCAAAAATAAAACAAAAAAACTGGGAAATTCTTTACAATTCCTTCAGGGACTCTGATGAAACCTGAAATGACCCTATCTACAATGACAGCTGGATGTGGCATAAGGCTGGACACTTGGGACTGAGAGGATTGGTGAGATTGGGTGAGCAAATGCAGACCCTTTAAAGCAATAATGCATGGCACACATTCCATGGGTCCCAACTCTCCAGGTTGAAGGGAATATTACTACAGATATAACATGTACGGGAATCCTAGAGAACGGACACACTGTGAATACGAAAGGTTTCTAAAACTCAACGAATAGTCCCTCTCCTGGTGCTCCGGTTTGACTTTCCATCTGCTTTATTATCAACCTCCCAACTTGGAGAGACAGCCCCTTTAACCTACTGGTTCGCACAGGTTGCCAATTTGGCAGAGGATGAAAGGGAAGAGGGAGAACCAATGAGAGAGTAGCTGTTAGGCATTTGGACGGGCACATATCACTGTAATTTCCCGGCAGGAAGAAGAATTAACCAAAGTCTCAGCCACCCACTGGGAATCAGTATAGATCCTGAACCAAAATTTTGGACTTGCGGTCAGCTCACCAAAAACGAGTTGAAAAATGGAGCTCAGGGGCACAGCAATTCACAAACTGGCCGAGTAATAAAGGACAACTATCGTCCAAAAATCTGTTGAGGGAAGGCAACGAGGCGGACTTGAAAGCGAGGCAGAATAGCAGGAAACAGATTTCAAGAGGTACTTTGGAATCGCCTTTAAAGCACAGGAAGAGGGGCACAACTTCGACAATGATGAACTTGGCCCAAAAGGGCGTATGCGTTTTCTCCTGAATATATTCAGGAGAAAACGCATACGCCCTTTTTGGCCAAGCAAGCAAGCGGGCAATGCAAATCTGCACTACAAAGAAGTATCACTTCCCACCGGTCAAAAGGGACATCCACAAAATGTGTAAAAACCAGAAAGGCAAGACAGGCCCTGGAGAACAGGGAGCCTTGTTATGCTGATGGGCGGGATGTAAATTGCCAACTGCCTCTCTGGAGGAGTGCATTGTGTTCCCTAAAACAAGTAAACAACAGAGCTACAGAGCCAAGGGCACTTCCAGTCTAGGGAATATACCTTGGGAAAACTGAAAATCAAAAAGACACAGCCACCCCAAAATTTAGGGCTGCACTGCTTACAAGGACCTCAACTTGGGTACACCTTAAATATCCCAGGAAATATAAAAATGGTTCAAAAAATTGTGGTACTTACGTACGATGGAATATCCCTCAGCCATGAAATCAATGTCATAAGACCAGTAGCAGCAAAATGGGTGGATTCAGGTACGATGATTCTAAGTGAAATAAGTCACAGAGAAAAAGAAACTTATCATAAGATATCACTTATGAAGATCCTGTAAACATGGCTACACTTGAACTGAGTTAGGAAAGAGAACAGTGTCTCACATTTAGAAAACACTCTTATGCCTGCTTAAGGGGGAAGGAGAGGTGGGGTGATGCATAAAACCAGAGTTTGATATAAGCACAGGTACCGTTCCAAAAACCAACTATGGAATAGACAAGACCTACACCTTCCTCAGTGAAAGGGACTCAAAACCCCATATTTCCCGCAGAGGAATATATCTGACTAGTAAGAATCTTAAAACCTATGTATTGATATGTCTCCATAAGGGAATCAAGTGTGTCTAGACTGGGATAAATATGGCAGCGAGAATCAGCTCAAACCCACTATAAAAAGGAATTTCAAAAATAAAACAAAAAAACTGGGAAATTCTTTACAATTCCTTCAGGGTCTCTGATGAAACCTGAAATGACCCTATCTACAATGACAGCTGGATGTGGCATAAGGCTGGACACTTGGGACTGAGAGGATTGGTGAGATTGGGTGAGCAAATGCAGACCCTTTAAAGCAATAATGCATGGCACACATTCCATGGGTCCCAACTCTCCAGGTTGAAGGGAATATTACTACAGATATAACATGTACGGGAATCCTAGAGAACGGACACACTGTGAATACGAAAGGTTTCTAAAACTCAACGAATAGTCCCTCTCCTGGTGCTCCGGTTTGACTTTCCATCTGCTTTATTATCAACCTCCCAACTTGGAGAGACAGCCCCTTTAACCTCCTGGTTCGCACAGGTTGCCAATTTGGCAGAGGATGAAAGGGAAGAGGGAGAACCAATGAGAGAGTAGCTGTTAGGCATTTGGACGGGCACATATCACTGTAATTTCCCGGCAGGAAGAAGAATTAACCAAAGTCTCAGCCACCCACCGGGAATCAGTATAGATCCTGAACCAAAATTTTGGACTTGCGGTCAGCTCACCAAAAACGAGTTGAAAAATGGAGCTCAGGGGCACAGCAATTCACAAACTGGCCGAGTAATAAAGGACAACTATCGTCCAAAAATCTGTTGAGGGAAGGCAACGAGGCGGACTTGAAAGCGAGGCAGAATAGCAGGAAACAGATTTCAAGAGGTACGTTGGAATCGCCTTTAAAGCACAGGAAGAGGGGCACAACTTCGACAATGATGAACTTGGCCCAAAAGGGCGTATGCGTTTTCCCCTGAATATATTCAGGGGAAAACGCATACGCCCTTTTTGGCCAAGCAAGCAAGCGGGCAATGCAAATCTGCACTACAAAGAAGTATCACTTCCCACCGTTCAAAAGGGACATCCACAAAATGTGTAAAAACCAGAAAGGCAAGACATGCCCTGGAGAACAGGGAGCCTTGTTATGCTGATGGGCGGGATGTAAATTGCCAACTGCCTCTCTGGAGGAGTGCATTGTGTTCCCTAAAACAAGTAAAGAACAGAGCTACAGAGCCAAGGGCACTTCCAGTCTAGGGAATATACCTTGGGAAAACTGAAAATCAAAAAGACACAGCCACCCCAAAATTTAGGGCTGCACTGCTTACAAGGACCTCAACTTGGGTACACCTTAAATATCCCAGGAAATATAAAAATGGTTCAAAAAATTGTGGTACTTACGTACGATGGAATATCCCTCAGCCATGAAATCAATGTCATAAGACCAGTAGCAGCAAAATGGGTGGATTCAGGTACGATGATTCTAAGTGAAATAAGTCACAGAGAAAAAGAAACTTATCATAAGATATCACTTATGAAGATCCTGTAAACATGGCTACACTTGAACTGAGTTAGGAAAGAGAACAGTGTCTCACATTTAGAAAACACTCTTATGCCTGCTTAAGGGGGAAGGAGAGGTGCGGTGATGCATAAAACCAGAGTTTGATATAAGCACAGGTACCGTTCCAAAAACCAACTATGGAATAGACAAGACCTACACCTTCCTCAGTGAAAGGGACTCAAAACCCCATATTTCCCGCAGAGGAATATATCTGACTAGTAAGAATCTTAAAACCTATGTATTGATATGTCTCCGTAAGGGAATCAAGTGTGTCTAGACTGGGATAAATATGGCAGCGAGAATCAGCTCAAACCCACTATAAAAAGGAATTTCAAAAATAAAACAAAAAAACTGGGAAATTCTTTACAATTCCTTCAGGGTCTCTGATGAAACCTGAAATGACCCTATCTACAATGACAGCTGGATGTGGCATAAGGCTGGACACTTGGGACTGAGAGGATTGGTGAGATTGGGTGAGCAAATGCAGACCCTTTAAAGCAATAATGCATGGCACACATTCCATGGGTCCCAACTCTCCAGGTTGAAGGGAATATTACTACAGATATAACATGTTCGGGAGTCCTAGAGAACGGACACACTGTGAATATGAAAGGTTTCTAAAACTCAACGAATAGTCCCTCTCCTGGTGCTCCGGTTTGACTTTCCATCTGCTTTATTATCAACCTCCCAACTTGGAGAGACAGCTCCTTTAACCTCCTGGTTCGCACAGGTTGCCAATTTGGCAGAGGATGAAAGGGAAGAGGGAGAACCAATGAGAGAGTATCTGTTAGGCATTTGGACGGGCACATATCACTGTAATTTCCCGGCAGGAAGAAGAATTAACCAAAGTCTCAGCCACCCACCGGGAATCAGTATAGATCCTGAACCAAAATTTTGGACTTGCGGTCAGCTCACCAAAAACGAGTTGAAAAATGGAGCTCAGGGGCACAGCAATTCACAAACTGGCCGAGTAATAAAGGACAACTATCGTCCAAAAATCTGTTGAGGGAAGGCAACGAGGTGGACTTGAAAGCGAGGCAGAATAGCAGGAAACAGATTTCAAGAGGTACGTTGGAATCGCCTTTAAAGCACAGGAAGAGGGGCACAACTTCGACAATGATGCACTTGGCCAAAAAGGGCGTATGCGTTTTCTCCTGAATATATTCAGGAGAAAACGCATACGCCCTTTTTGGCCAAGCAAGCAAGCGGGCAATGCAAATCTGCACTACAAAGAAGTATCACTTCCCACCGGTCAAAAGGGACATCCACAAAATGTGTAAAAACCAGAAAGGCAAGACAGGCCCTGGAGAACAGGGAGCCTTGTTATGTTGCTGGGCGGGATGTAAATTGCCAACTGCCTCTCTGGAGGAGTGCATTGTGTTCCCTAAAACAAGTAAACAACAGAGCTACAGAGCCAAGGGCACTTCCAGTCTAGGGAATATACCTGGGAAAAACTGAAAATCAATAAGACAGAGCCACCCCAAAATTTAGGGCTGCACTGCTTAGAAGGACCTCAGCTTGGGTACACCTTAAATATCCCAGGAAATATAAAATTGGTTCAAAAAATTGTGGTACTTACGTACGATGGAATATCCCTCAGCCATGAAATCAATGTCATAAGACCAGTAGCAGCAAAATGGGTGGATTCAGGTACGATGATTCTAAGTGAAATAAGTCACAGAGAAAAATAAACTTATCATAAGATATCACTTATGAAGATCCTGTAAACATGGCTACACTTGAACTGAGTTAGGAAAGAGAACAGTGTCTCACATTTAGAAAACACTCTTATGCCTGCTTAAGGGGGAAGGAGAGGTGGGGTGATGCATAAAACCAGAGTTTGATATAAGCACAGGTACCGTTCCAAAAACCAACTATGGAATAGACAAGACCTACACCTTCCTCAGTGAAAGGGACTCAAAACCCCATATTTCCCGCAGAGGAATATATCTGACTAGTAAGAATCTTAAAACCTATGTATTGATATGTCTCCGTAAGGGAATCAAGTGTGTCTAGACTGGGATAAATATGGCAGCGAGAATCAGCTCAAACCCACAATAAAAAGGAATTTCAAAAATAAAACAAAAAAAACTGGGAAATTCTTTACAATTCCTTCAGGGTCTCTGATGAAACCTGAAATGACCCTATCTACAATGACAGCTGGATGTGGCATAAGGCTGGACACTTGGGACTGAGAGGATTGGTGAGATTGGGTGAGCAAATGCAGACCCTTTAAAGCAATAATGCATGGCACACATTCCATGGGTCCCAACTCTCCAGGTTGAAGGGAATATTACTACAGATATAACATGTACGGGAATCCTAGAGAACGGACACACTGTGAATACGAAAGGTTTCTAAAACTCAACGAATAGTCCCTCTCCTGGTGCTCCGGTTTGACTTTCCATCTGCTTTATTATCAACCTCCCAACTTGGAGAGACAGCCCCTTTAACCTCCTGGTTCGCACAGGTTGCCAATTTGGCAGAGGATGAAAGGGAAGAGGGAGAACCAATGAGAGAGTAGCTGTTAGGCATTTGGACGGGCACATATCACTGTAATTTCCCGGCAGGAAGAAGAATTAACCAAAGTCTCAGCCACCCACCGGGAATCAGTATAGATCCTGAACCAAAATTTTGGACTTGCGGTCAGCTCACCAAAAACGAGTTGAAAAATGGAGCTCAGGGGCACAGCAATTCACAAACTGGCCGAGTAATAAAGGACAACTATCATCCAAAAATCTGTTGAGGGAAGGCAACGAGGCGGACTTGAAAGCGAGGCAGAATAGCAGGAAACAGATTTCAAGAGGTACGTTGGAATCGCCTTTAAAGCACAGGAAGAGGGGCACAACTTCGACAATGATGCACTTGGCCAAAAAGGGCGTATGCGTTTTCTCCTGAATATATTTAGGAGAAAACGCATACACCCTTTTTGGCCAAGCAAGCAAGCGGGCAATGCAAATCTGCACTACAAAGAAGTATCACTTCCCACCGGTCAAAAGGGACATCCACAAAATGTGTAAAAACCAGAAAGGCAAGACAGGCCCTGGAGAACAGGGAGCCTTGTTATGCTGATGGGCGGGATGTAAATTGCCAACTGCCTCTCTGGAGGAGTGCATTGTGTTCCCTAAAACAAGTAAACAACAGAGCTACAGAGCCAAGGGCACTTCCAGTCTAGGGAATATACCTTGGGAAAACTGAAAATCAAAAAGACACAGCCACCCCAAAATTTAGGGCTGCACTGCTTACAAGGACCTCAACTTGGGTACACCTTAAATATCCCAGGAAATATAAAAATGGTTCAAAAAATTGTGGTACTTACGTACGATGGAATATCCCTCAGCCATGAAATCAATGTCATAAGACCAGTAGCAGCAAAATGGGTGGATTCAGGTACGATGATTCTAAGTGAAATAAGTCACAGAGAAAAATAAACTTATCATAAGATATCACTTATGAAGATCCTGTAAACATGGCTACACTTGAACTGAGTTAGGAAAGAGAACAGTGTCTCACATTTAGAAAACACTCTTATGCCTGCTTAAGGGGGAAGGAGAGGTGGGGTGATGCATAAAACCAGAGTTTGATATAAGCACAGGTACCGTTCCAAAAACCAACTATGGAATAGACAAGACCTACACCTTCCTCAGTGAAAGGGACTCAAAACCCCATATTTCCCGCAGAGGAATATATCTGACTAGTAAGAATCTTAAAACCTATGTATTGATATGTCTCCGTAAGGGAATCAAGTGTGTCTAGACTGGGATAAATATGGCAGCGAGAATCAGCTCAAACCCACTATAAAAAGGAATTTCAAAAATAAAACAAAAAAACTGGGAAATTCTTTACAATTCCTTCAGGGTCTCTGATGAAACCTGAAATGACCCTATCTACAATGACAGCTGGATGTGGCATAAGGCTGGACACTTGGGACTGAGAGGATTGGTGAGATTGGGTGAGCAAATGCAGACCCTTTAAAGCAATAATGCATGGCACACATTCCATGGGTCCCAACTCTCCAGGTTGAAGGGAATATTACTACAGATATAACATGTACGGGAATCCTAGAGAACGGACACACTGTGAATACGAAAGGTTTCTAAAACTCAACGAATAGTCCCTCTCCTGGTGCTCCGGTTTGACTTTCCATCTGCTTTATTATCAACCTCCCAACTTGGAGAGACAGCCCCTTTAACCTCCTGGTTCGCACAGGTTGCCAATTTGGCAGAGGATGAAAGGGAAGAGGGAGAACCAATGAGAGAGTAGCTGTTAGGCATTTGGACGGGCACATATCACTGTAATTTCCCGGCAGGAAGAAGAATTAACCAAAGTCTCAGCCACCCACCGGGAATCAGTATAGATCCGGAACCAAAATTTTGGACTTGCGGTCAGCTCACCAAAAACGAGTTGAAAAATGGAGCTCAGGGGCACAGCAATTCACAAACTGGCCGAGTAATAAAGGACAACTATCGTCCAAAAATCTGTTGAGGGAAGGCAACGAGGCGGACTTGAAAGCGAGGCAGAATAGCAGGAAACAGATTTCAAGAGGTACGTTGGAATCGCCTTTAAAGCACAGGAAGAGGGGCACAACTTCGACAATGATGAACTTGGCCCAAAAGGGCGTATGCGTTTTCCCCTGAATATATTCAGGGGAAAACGCATACGCCCTTTTTGGCCAAGCAAGCAAGCGGGCAATGCAAATCTGCACTACAAAGAAGTATCACTTCCCACCGTTCAAAAGGGACATCCACAAAATGTGTAAAAACCAGAAAGGCAAGACAGGCCCTGGAGAACAGGGAGCCTTGTTATGCTGATGGGCGGGATGTAAATTGCCAACTGCCTCTCTGGAGGAGTGCATTGTGTTCCCTAAAACAAGTAAACAACAGAGCTACAGAGCCAAGGGCACTTCCAGTCTAGGGAATATACCTTGGGAAAACTGAAAATCAAAAAGACACAGCCACCCCAAAATTTAGGGCTGCACTGCTTACAAGGACCTCAACTTGGGTACACCTTAAATATCCCAGGAAATATAAAAATGGTTCAAAAAATTGTGGTACTTACGTACGATGGAATATCCCTCAGCCATGAAATCAATGTCATAAGACCAGTAGCAGCAAAATGGGTGGATTCAGGTACGATGATTCTAAGTGAAATAAGTCACAGAGAAAAAGAAACTTATCATAAGATATCACTTATGAAGATCCTGTAAACATGGCTACACTTGAACTGAGTTAGGAAAGAGAACAGTGTCTCACATTTAGAAAACACTCTTATGCCTGCTTAAGGGGGAAGGAGAGGTGGGGTGATGCATAAAACCAGAGTTTGATATAAGCACAGGTACCGTTCCAAAAACCAACTATGGAATAGACAAGACCTACACCTTCCTCAGTGAAAGGGACTCAAAACCCCATATTTCCCGCAGAGGAATATATCTGACTAGTAAGAATCTTAAAACCTATGTATTGATATGTCTCCGTAAGGGAATCAAGTGTGTCTAGACTGGGATAAATATGGCAGCGAGAATCAGCTCAAACCCACTATAAAAAGGAATTTCAAAAATAAAACAAAAAAACTGGGAAATTCTTTACAATTCCTTCAGGGTCTCTGATGAAACCTGAAATGACCCTATCTACAATGACAGCTGGATGTGGCATAAGGCTGGACACTTGGGACTGAGAGGATTGGTGAGATTGGGTGAGCAAATGCAGACCCTTTAAAGCAATAATGCATGGCACACATTCCATGGGTCCCAACTCTCCAGGTTGAAGGGAATATTACTACAGATATAACATGTACGGGAATCCTAGAGAACGGACACACTGTGAATACGAAAGGTTTCTAAAACTCAACGAATAGTCCCTCTCCTGGTGCTCCGGTTTGACTTTCCATCTGCTTTATTATCAACCTCCCAACTTGGAGAGACAGCCCCTTTAACCTCCTGGTTCGCACAGGTTGCCAATTTGGCAGAGGATGAAAGGGAAGAGGGAGAACCAATGAGAGAGTAGCTGTTAGGCATTTGGACGGGCACATATCACTGTAATTTCCCGGCAGGAAGAAGAATTAACCAAAGTCTCAGCCACCCACCGGGAATCAGTATAGATCCTGAACCAAAATTTTGGACTTGCGGTCAGCTCACCAAAAACGAGTTGAAAAATGGAGCTCAGGGGCACAGCAATTCACAAACTGGCCGAGTAATAAAGGACAACTATCGTCCAAAAATCTGTTGAGGGAAGGCAACGAGGCGGACTTGAAAGCGAGGCAGAATAGCAGGAAACAGATTTCCAGAGGTACGTTGGAATCGCCTTTAAAGCACAGGAAGAGGGGCACAACTTCGACAATGATGCACTTGGCCAAAAAGGGCGTATGCGTTTTCTCCTGAATATATTCAGGAGAAAACGCGTACGCCCTTTTTGGCCAAGCAAGCAAGCGGGCAATGCAAATCTGCACTACAAAGAAGTATCACTTCCCACCGGTCAAAAGGGACATCCACAAAATGTGTAAAAACCAGAAAGGCAAGACAGGCACTGGAGAACAGGGAGCCTTGTTATGCTGATGGGCGGGATGTAAATTGCCAACTGCCTCTCTGGAGGAGTGCATTGTGTTCCCTAAAACAAGTAAACAACAGAGCTACAGAGCCAAGGGCACTTCCAGTCTAGGGAATATACCTTGGGAAAACTGAAAATCAAAAAGACACAGCCACCCCAAAATTTAGGGCTGCACTGCTTACAAGGACCTCAACTTGGGTACACCTTAAATATCCCAGGAAATATAAAAATGGTTCAAAAAATTGTGGTACTTACGTACGATGGAATATCCCTCAGCCATGAAATCAATGTCATAAGACCAGTAGCAGCAAAATGGGTGGATTCAGGTACGATGATTCTAAGTGAAATAAGTCACAGAGAAAAAGAAACTTATCATAAGATATCACTTATGAAGATCCTGTAAACATGGCTACACTTGAACTGAGTTAGGAAAGAGAACAGTGTCTCACATTTAGAAAACACTCTTATGCCTGCTTAAGGGGGAAGGAGAGGTGGGGTGATGCATAAAACCAGAGTTTGATATAAGCACAGGTACTGTTCCAAAAACCAACTATGGAATAGACAAGACCTACACCTTCCTCAGTGAAAGGGACTCAAAACCCCATATTTCCCGCAGAGGAATATATCTGACTAGTAAGAATCTTAAAACCTATGTATTGATATGTCTCCGTAAGGGAATCAAGTGTGTCTAGACTGGGATAAATATGGCAGCGAGAATCAGCTCAAACCCACAATAAAAAGGAATTTCAAAAATAAAACAAAAAAAACTGGGAAATTCTTTACAATTCCTTCAGGGTCTCTGATGAAACCTGAAATGACCCTATCTACAATGACAGCTGGATGTGGCATAAGGCTGGACACTTGGGACTGAGAGGATTGGTGAGATTGGGTGAGCAAATGCAGACCCTTTAAAGCAATAATGCATGGCACACATTCCGTGGGTCCCAACTCTCCAGGTTGAAGGGAATATTACTACAGATATAACATGTATGGGAATCCTAGAGAACGGACACACTGTGAATACGAAAGGTTTCTAAAACTCAACGAATAGTCCCTCTCCTGGTGCTCCGGTTTGACTTTCCATCTGCTTTATTATCAACCTCCCAACTTGGAGAGACAGCCCCTTTAACCTCCTGGTTCGCACAGGTTGCCAATTTGGCAGAGGATGAAAGGGAAGAGGGAGAACCAATGAGAGAGTAGCTGTTAGGCATTTGGACGGGCACATATCACTGTAATTTCCCGGCAGGAAGAAGAATTAACCAAAGTCTCAGCCACCCACCGGGAATCAGTATAGATCCTGAACCAAAATTTTGGACTTGCGGTCAGCTCACCAAAAACGAGTTGAAAAATGGAGCTCAGGGGCACAGCAATTCACAAACTGGCCGAGTAATAAAGGACAACTATCATCCAAAAATCTGTTGAGGGAAGGCAACGAGGCGGACTTGAAAGCGAGGCAGAATAGCAGGAAATAGATTTGAAGAGGTACGTTGGAATCGCCTTTAAAGCACAGGAAGAGGGGCACAACTTCGACAATGATGCACTTGGCCAAAAAGGGCGTATGCGTTTTCTCCTGAATATATTCAGGAGAAAACGCATACGCCCTTTTTGGCCAAGCAAGCAAGCGGGCAATGCAAATCTGCACTACAAAGAAGTATCACTTCCCACCGGTCAAAAGGGACATCCACAAAATGTGTAAAAACCAGAAAGGCAAGACAGGCCCTGGAGAACAGGGAGCCTTGTTATGCTGATGGGCGGGATGTAAATTGCCAACTGCCTCTCTGGAGGAGTGCATTGTGTTCCCTAAAACAAGTAAACAACAGAGCTACAGAGCCAAGGGCACTTCCAGTCTAGGGAATATACCTTGGGAAAACTGAAAATCAAAAAGACACAGCCACCCCAAAATTTAGGGCTGCACTGCTTACAAGGACCTCAACTTGGGTACACCTTAAATATCCCAGGAAATATAAAAATGGTTCAAAAAATTGTGGTACTTACGTACGATGGAATATCCCTCAGCCATGAAATCAATGTCATAAGACCAGTGGCAGCAAAATGGGTGGATTCAGGTACGATGATTCTAAGTGAAATAAGTCACAGAGAAAAAGAAACTTATCATAAGATATCACTTATGAAGATCCTGTAAACATGGCTACACTTGAACTGAGTTAGGAAAGAGAACAGTGTCTCACATTTAGAAAACACTCTTATGCCTGCTTAAGGGGGAAGGAGAGGTGGGGTGATGCATAAAACCAGAGTTTGATATAAGCACAGGTACCGTTCCAAAAACCAACTATGGAATAGACAAGACCTACACCTTCCTCAGTGAAAGGGACTCAAAACCCCATATTTCCCGCAGAGGAATATATCTGACTAGTAAGAATCTTAAAACCTATGTATTGATATGTCTCCGTAAGGGAATCAAGTGTGTCTAGACTGGGATAAATATGGCAGCGAGAATCAGCTCAAACCCACTATAAAAAGGAATTTCAAAAATAAAACAAAAAAACTGGGAAATTCTTTACAATTCCTTCAGGGTCTCTGATGAAACCTGAAATGACCCTATCTACAATGACAGCTGGATGTGGCATAAGGCTGGACACTTGGGACTGAGAGGATTGGTGAGATTGGGTGAGCAAATGCAGACCCTTTAAAGCAATAATGCATGGCACACATTCCATGGGTCCCAACTCTCCAGGTTGAAGAGAATATTACTACAGATATAACATGTACGGGAATCCTGGAGAACGGACACACTGTGAATACGAAAGGTTTCTAAAACTCAACGAATAGTCCCTCTCCTGGTGCTCCGGTTTGACTTTCCATCTGCTTTATTATCAACCTCCCAACTTGGAGAGACAGCCCCTTTAACCTCCTTGTTCGCACAGGTTGCCAATTTGGCAGAGGATGAAAGGGAAGAGGGAGAACCAATGAGAGAGTAGCTGTTAGGCATTTGGACGGGCACATATCACTGTAATTTCCCGGCAGGAAGAAGAATTAACCAAAGTCTCAGCCACCCACCGGGAATCAGTATAGATCCTGAACCAAAATTTTGGACTTGCGGTCAGCTCACCAAAAACGAGTTGAAAAATGGAGCTCAGGGGCACAGCAATTCACAAACTGGCCGAGTAATAAAGGACAACTATCGTCCAAAAATCTGTTGAGGGAAGGCAACGAGGCGGACTTGAAAGCGAGGCAGAATAGCAGGAAACAGATTTCAAGAGGTACGTTGGAATCGCCTTTAAAGCACAGGAAGAAGGGCACAACTTCGACAATGATGCACTTGGCCAAAAAGGGCGTATGCGTTTTCTCCTGAATATATTCAGGAGAAAACGCATACACCCTTTTTGGCCAAGCAAGCAAGCGGGCAATGCAAATCTGCACTACAAAGAAGTATCACTTCCGACCGGTCAAAAGGGACATCCACAAAATGTGTAAAAACCAGAAAGGCAAGACAGGCCCTGGAGAACAGGGAGCCTTGTTATGCTGATGGGCGGGATGTAAATTGCCAACTGCCTCTCTGGAGGAGTGCATTGTGTTCCCTAAAACAAGTAAACAACAGAGCTACAGAGCCAAGGGCACTTCCAGTCTAGGGAATATACCTTGGGAAAACTGAAAATCAAAAAGACACAGCCACCCCAAAATTTAGGGCTGCACTGCTTACAAGGACCTCAACTTGGGTACACCTTAAATATCCCAGGAAATATAAAAATGGTTCAAAAAATTGTGGTACTTACGTACGATGGAATATCCCTCAGCCATGAAATCAATGTCATAAGACCAGTAGCAGCAAAATGGGTGGATTCAGGTACGATGATTCTAAGGGAAATAAGTCACACAGAAAAAGAAACTTATCATAAGATATCACTTATGAAGATCCTGTAAACATGGCTACACTTGAACTGAGTTAGGAAAGAGAACAGTGTCTCACATTTAGAAAACACTCTTATGCCTGCTTAAGGGGGAAGGAGAGGTGGGGTGATGCATAAAACCAGAGTTTGATATAAGCACAGGTACCGTTCCAAAAACCAACTATGGAATAGACAAGACCTACACCTTCCTCAGTGAAAGGGACTCAAAACCCCATATTTCCCGCAGAGGAATATATCTGACTAGTAAGAATCTTAAAACCTATGTATTGATATGTCTCCGTAAGGGAATCAAGTGTGTCTAGACTGGGATAAATATGGCAGCGAGAATCAGCTCAAACCCACTATAAAAAGGAATTTCAAAAATAAAACAAAAAAACTGGGAAATTCTTTACAATTCCTTCAGGGTCTCTGATGAAACCTGAAATGACCCTATCTACAATGACAGCTGGATGTGGCATAAGGCTGGACACTTGGGACTGAGAGGATTGGTGAGATTGGGTGAGCAAATGCAGACCCTTTAAAGCAATAATGCATGGCACACATTCCATGGGTCCCAACTCTCCAGGTTGAAGGGAATATTACTACAGATATAACATGTACGGGAATCCTAGAGAACGGACACACTGTGAATACGAAAGGTTTCTAAAACTCAACGAATAGTCCCTCTCCTGGTGCTCCGGTTTGACTTTCCATCTGCTTTATTATCAACCTCCCAACTTGGAGAGACAGCCCCTTTAACCTCCTGGTTCGCACAGGTTGCCAATTTGGCAGAGGATGAAAGGGAAGAGGGAGAACCAATGAGAGAGTAGCTGTTAGGCATTTGGACGGGCACATATCACTGTAATTTCCCGGCAGGAAGAAGAATTAACCAAAGTCTCAGCCACCCACCGGGAATCAGTATAGATCCTGAACCAAAATTTTGGACTTGCGGTCAGCTCACCAAAAACGAGTTGAAAAATGGAGCTCAGGGGCACAGCAATTCACAAACTGGCCGAGTAATAAAGGACAACTATCGTCCAAAAATCTGTTGAGGGAAGGCAACGAGGCGGACTTGAAAGCGAGGCAGAATAGCAGGAAACAGATTTCCAGAGGTACGTTGGAATCGCCTTTAAAGCACAGGAAGAGGGGCACAACTTCGACAATGATGCACTTGGCCAAAAAGGGCGTATGCGTTTTCTCCTGAATATATTCAGGAGAAAACGCATACGCCCTTTTTGACCAAGCAAGCAAGCGGGCAATGCAAATCTGCACTACAAAGAAGTATCACTTCCCACCGGTCAAAAGGGACATCCACAAAATGTGTAAAAACCAGAAAGGCAAGACAGGCCCTGGAGAACAGGGAGCCTTGTTATGCTGATGGGCGGGATGTAAACTGCCAACTGCCTCTCTGGAGGAGTGCATTGTGTTCCCTAAAACAAGTAAACAACAGAGCTACAGAGCCAAGGGCACTTCCAGTCTAGGGAATATACCTTGGGAAAACTGAAAATCAAAAAGACACAGCCACCCCAAAATTTAGGGCTGCACTGCTTACAAGGACCTCAACTTGGGTACACCTTAAATATCCCAGGAAATATAAAAATGGTTCAAAAAATTGTGGTACTTACGTACGATGGAATATCCCTCAGCCATGAAATCAATGTCATAAGACCAGTAGCAGCAAAATGGGTGGATTCAGGTACGATGATTCTAAGTGAAATAAGTCACAGAGAAAAAGAAACTTATCATAAGATATCACTTATGAAGATCCTGTAAACATGGCTACACTTGAACTGAGTTAGGAAAGAGAACAGTGTCTCACATTTAGAAAACACTCTTATGCCTGCTTAAGGGGGAAGGAGAGGTGGGGTGATGCATAAAACCAGAGTTTGATATAAGCACAGGTACCGTTCCAAAAACCAACTATGGAATAGACAAGACCTACACCTTCCTCAGTGAAAGGGACTCAAAACCCCATATTTCCCGCAGAGGAATATATCTGACTAGTAAGAATCTTAAAACCTATGTATTGATATGTCTCCGTAAGGGAATCAAGTGTGTCTAGACTGGGATAAATATGGCAGCGAGAATCAGCTCAAACCCACTATAAAAAGGAATTTCAAAAATAAAACAAAAAAACTGGGAAATTCTTTACAATTCCTTCAGGGTCTCTGATGAAACCTGAAATGACCCAATCTACAATGATAGCTGGATGTGGCATAAGGCTGGACACTTGGGACTGAAGGATTGGTGAGATTGGGTGAGCAAATGCAGACCCTTTAAAGCAATAATGCATGGCACACATTCCATGGGTCCCAACTCTCCAGGTTGAAGGGAATATTACTACAGATATAACATGTACGGGAATCCTAGAAAACGGACACACTGTGAATACGAAAGGTTTCTAAAACTCAACGAATAGTCCCTCTCCTGGTGCTCCGGTTTGACTTTCCATCTGCTTTATTATCAACTTCCCAACTTGGAGAGACAGCCCCTTTAACCTCCTGGTTTGCACAGGTTGCCAATTTGGCAGAGGATGAAAGGGAAGAGGGAGAACCAATGAGAGAGTAGCTGTTAGGCATTTGGACGGGCACATATCACTGTAATTTCCCGGCAGGAAGAAGAATTAACCAAAGTCTCAGCCACCCACCGGGAATCAGTATAGATCCTGACCAAAATTTTGGACTTGCGGTCAGCTCACCAAAAACGAGTTGAAAAATGGAGCTCAGGGGCACAGCAATTCACAAACTGGCCGAGTAATAAAGGACAACTATAGTCCAATAATCTGTTGAGGGAAGGAAACGAGGCGGACTTGAAAGCGAGGCAGAATAGCAGGAAACATTTTTCAAGAGGTACGTTGGAATCGCCTTTAAAGCACAGGAAGAGGGGCACAACTTCGACAATGATGCACTTGGCCAAAAAGGGCGTATGCGTTTTCTCCTGAATATATTCAGGAGAAAACGCATACGCCCTTTTTGGCCAAGCAAGCAAGCGGGCAATGCAAATCTGCACTACAAAGAAGTATCACTTCCCACCGGTCAAAAGGGACATCCACAAAATGTGTAAAAACCAGAAAGGCAAGACAGGCCCTGGAGAACAGGGAGCCTTGTTATGCTGATGGGCGGGATGTAAATTGCCAACTGCCTCTCTGGAGGAGTGCATTGTGTTCCCTAAAACAAGTAAACAACAGAGCTACAGAGCCAAGGGCACTTCCAGTCTAGGGAATATACCTTGGGAAAACTGAAAATCAAAAAGACACAGCCACCCCAAAATTTAGGGCTGCACTGCTTACAAGGACCTCAACTTGGGTACACCTTAAATATCCCAGGAAATATAAAAATGGTTCAAAAAATTGTGGTACTTACGTACGATGGAATATCCCTCAGCCATGAAATCAATGTCATAAGACCAGTAGCAGCAAAATGGGTGGATTCAGGTACGATGATTCTAAGTGAAATAAGTCACAGAGAAAAAGAAACTTATCATAAGATATCACTTATGAAGATCCTGTAAACATGGCTACACTTGAACTGAGTTAGGAAAGAGAACAGTGTCTCACATTTAGAAAACACTCTTATGCCTGCTTAAGGGGGAAGGAGAGGTGGGGTGATGCATAAAACCAGAGTTTGATATAAGCACAGGTACCGTTCCAAAAACCAACTATGGAATAGACAAGACCTACACCTTCCTCAGTGAAAGGGACTCAAAACCCCATATTTCCCGCAGAGGAATATATCTGACTAGTAAGAATCTTAAAACCTATGTATTGATATGTCTCCGTAAGGGAATCAAGTGTGTCTAGACTGGGATAAATATGGCAGCGAGAATCAGCTCAAACCCACTATAAAAAGGAATTTCAAAAATAAAACAAAAAAACTGGGAAATTCTTTACAATTCCTTCAGGGTCTCTGATGAAACCTGAAATGACCCTATCTACAATGACAGCTGGATGTGGCATAAGGCTGGACACTTGGGACTGAGAGGATTGGTGAGATTGGGTGAGCAAATGCAGACCCTTTAAAGCAATAATGCATGGCACACATTCCATGGGTCCCAACTCTCCAGGTTGAAGGGAATATTACTACAGATATAACATGTACGGGAATCCTAGAGAACGGACACACTGTGAATACGAAAGGTTTCTAAAACTCAACGAATAGTCCCTCTCCTGGTGCTCCGGTTTGACTTTCCATCTGCTTTATTATCAACCTCCCAACTTGGAGAGACAGCCCCTTTAACCTCCTGGTTCGCACAGGTTGCCAATTTGGCAGAGGATGAAAGGGAAGAGGGAGAACCAATGAGAGAGTAGCTGTTAGGCATTTGGACGGGCACATATCACTGTAATTTCCCGGCAGGAAGAAGAATTAACCAAAGTCTCAGCCACCCACCGGGAATCAGTATAGATCCGGAACCAAAATTTTGGACTTGCGGTCAGCTCACCAAAAACGAGTTGAAAAATGGAGCTCAGGGGCACAGCAATTCACAAACTGGCCGAGTAATAAAGGACAACTATCGTCCAAAAATCTGTTGAGGGAAGGCAACGAGGCGGACTTGAAAGCGAGGCAGAATAGCAGGAAACAGATTTCCAGAGGTACGTTGGAATCGCCTTTAAAGCACAGGAAGAGGGGCACAACTTCGACAATGATGCACTTGGCCAAAAAGGGCGTATGCGTTTTCTCCTGAATATATTCAGGAGAAAACGCATACGCCCTTTTTGACCAAGCAAGCAAGCGGGCAATGCAAATCTGCACTACAAAGAAGTATCACTTCCCACCGGTCAAAAGGGACATCCACAAAATGTGTAAAAACCAGAAAGGCAAGACAGGCCCTGGAGAACAGGGAGCCTTGTTATGCTGATGGGCGGGATGTAAACTGCCAACTGCCTCTCTGGAGGAGTGCATTGTGTTCCCTAAAACAAGTAAACAACAGAGCTACAGAGCCAAGGGCACTTCCAGTCTAGGGAATATACCTTGGGAAAACTGAAAATCAAAAAGACACAGCCACCCCAAAATTTAGGGCTGCACTGCTTACAAGGACCTCAACTTGGGTACACCTTAAATATCCCAGGAAATATAAAAATGGTTCAAAAAATTGTGGTACTTACGTACGATGGAATATCCCTCAGCCATGAAATCAATGTCATAAGACCAGTAGCAGCAAAATGGGTGGATTCAGGTACGATGATTCTAAGTGAAATAAGTCACAGAGAAAAAGAAACTTATCATAAGATATCACTTATGAAGATCCTGTAAACATGGCTACACTTGAACTGAGTTAGGAAAGAGAACAGTGTCTCACATTTAGAAAACACTCTTATGCCTGCTTAAGGGGGAAGGAGAGGTGGGGTGATGCATAAAACCAGAGTTTGATATAAGCACAGGTACCGTTCCAAAAACCAACTATGGAATAGACAAGACCTACACCTTCCTCAGTGAAAGGGACTCAAAACCCCATATTTCCCGCAGAGGAATATATCTGACTAGTAAGAATCTTAAAACCTATGTATTGATATGTCTCCGTAAGGGAATCAAGTGTGTCTAGACTGGGATAAATATGGCAGCGAGAATCAGCTCAAACCCACTATAAAAAGGAATTTCAAAAATAAAACAAAAAAACTGGGAAATTCTTTACAATTCCTTCAGGGTCTCTGATGAAACCTGAAATGACCCTATCTACAATGACAGCTGGATGTGGCATAAGGCTGGACACTTGGGACTGAGAGGATTGGTGAGATTGGGTGAGCAAATGCAGACCCTTTAAAGCAATAATGCATGGCACACATTCCATGGGTCCCAACTCTCCAGGTTGAAGGGAATATTACTACAGATATAACATGTACGGGAATCCTAGAGAACGGACACACTGTGAATACGAAAGGTTTCTAAAACTCAATGAATAGTCCCTCTCCTGGTGCTCCGGTTTGACTTTCCATCTGCTTTATTATCAACCTCCCAACTTGGAGAGACAGCCCCTTTAACCTCCTGGTTCGCACAGGTTGCCAATTTGGCAGAGGATGAAAGGGAAGAGGGAGAACCAATGAGAGAGTAGCTGTTAGGCATTTGGACGGGCACATATCACTGTAATTTCCCGGCAGGAAGAAGAATTAACCAAAGTCTCAGCCACCCACCGGGAATCAGTATAGATCCTGAACCAAAATTTTGGACTTGCGGTCAGCTCACCAAAAACGAGTTGAAAAATGGAGCTCAGGGGCACAGCAATTCACAAACTGGCCGAGTAATAAAGGACAACTATCGTCCAAAAATCTGTTGAGGGAAGGCAACGAGGCGGACTTGAAAGCGAGGCAGAATAGCAGGAAACAGATTTCCAGAGGTACGTTGGAATCGCCTTTAAAGCACAGGAAGAGGGCACAACTTCGACAATGATGCACTTGGCCAAAAAGGGCGTATGCGTTTTCTCCTGAATATATTCAGGAGAAAACGCATACGCCCTTTTTGGCCAAGCAAGCAAGCGGGCAATGCAAATCTGCACTACAAAGAAGTATCACTTCCGACCGGTCAAAAGGGACATCCACAAAATGTGTAAAAACCAGAAAGGCAAGACAGGCCCTGGAGAACAGGGAGCCTTGTTATGCTGATGGGCGGGATGTAAATTGCCAACTGCCTCTCTGGAGGAGTGCATTGTGTTCCCTAAAACAAGTAAACAACAGAGCTACAGAGCCAAGGGCACTTCCAGTCTAGGGAATATACCTTGGGAAAACTGAAAATCAAAAAGACACAGCCACCCCAAAATTTAGGGCTGCACTGCTTACAAGGACCTCAACTTGGGTACACCTTAAATATCCCAGGAAATATAAAAATGGTTCAAAAAATTGTGGTACTTACGTACGATGGAATATCCCTCAGCCATGAAATCAATGTCATAAGACCAGTAGCAGCAAAATGGGTGGATTCAGGTACGATGATTCTAAGTGAAATAAGTCACAGAGAAAAAGAAACTTATCATAAGATATCACTTATGAAGATCCTGTAAACATGGCTACACTTGAACTGAGTTAGGAAATAGAACAGTGTCTCACATTTAGAAAACACTCTTATGCCTGCTTAAGGGGGAAGGAGAGGTGGGGTGATGCATAAAACCAGAGTTTGATATAAGCACAGGTACCGTTCCAAAAACCAACTATGGAATAGACAAGACCTACACCTTCCTCAGTGAAAGGGACTCAAAACCCCATATTTCCCGCAGAGGAATATATCTGACTAGTAAGAATCTTAAAACCTATGTATTGATATGTCTCCGTAAGGGAATCAAGTGTGTCTAGACTGGGATAAATATGGCAGCGAGAATCAGCTCAAACCCACTATAAAAAGGAATTTCAAAAATAAAACAAAAAAACTGGGAAATTCTTTACAATTCCTTCAGGGTCTCTGATGAAACCTGAAATGACCCTATCTACAATGACAGCTGGATGTGGCATAAGGCTGGACACTTGGGACTGAGAGGATTGGTGAGATTGGGTGAGCAAATGCAGACCCTTTAAAGCAATAATGCATGGCACACATTCCATGGGTCCCAACTCTCCAGGTTGAAGGGAATATTACTACAGATATAACATGTACGGGAATCCTAGAGAACGGACACACTGTGAATACGAAAGGTTTCTAAAACTCAATGAATAGTCCCTCTCCTGGTGCTCCGGTTTGACTTTCCATCTGCTTTATTATCAACCTCCCAACTTGGAGAGACAGCCCCTTTAACCTCCTGGTTCGCACAGGTTGCCAATTTGGCAGAGGATGAAAGGGAAGAGGGAGAACCAATGAGAGAGTAGCTGTTAGGCATTTGGACGGGCACATATCACTGTAATTTCCCGGCAGGAAGAAGAATTAACCAAAGTCTCAGCCACCCACCGGGAATCAGTATAGATCCTGAACCAAAATTTTGGACTTGCGGTCAGCTCACCAAAAACGAGTTGAAAAATGGAGCTCAGGGGCACAGCAATTCACAAACTGGCCGAGTAATAAAGGACAACTATCGTCCAAAAATCTGTTGAGGGAAGGCAACGAGGCGGACTTGAAAGCGAGGCAGAATAGCAGGAAACAGATTTCCAGAGGTACGTTGGAATCGCCTTTAAAGCACAGGAAGAGGGGCACAACTTCGACAATGATGCACTTGGCCAAAAAGGGCGTATGCGTTTTCTCCTGAATATATTCAGGAGAAAACGCATACGCCCTTTTTGGCCAAGCAAGCAAGCGGGCAATGCAAATCTGCACTACAAAGAAGTATCACTTCCCACCGGTCAAAAGGGACATCCACAAAATGTGTAAAAACCAGAAAGGCAAGACAGGCCCTGGAGAACAGGGAGCCTTGTTATGCTGATGGGCGGGATGTAAATTGCCAACTGCCTCTCTGGAGGAGTGCATTGTGTTCCCTAAAACAAGTAAACAACAGAGCTACAGAGCCAAGGGCACTTCCAGTCTAGGGAATATACCTTGGGAAAACTGAAAATCAAAAAGACACAGCCACCCCAAAATTTAGGGCTGCACTGCTTACAAGGACCTCAACTTGGGTACACCTTAAATATCCCAGGAAATATAAAAATGGTTCAAAAAATTGTGGTACTTACGTACGATGGAATATCCCTCAGCCATGAAATCAATGTCATAAGACCAGTAGCAGCAAAATGGGTGGATTCAGGTACGATGATTCTAAGTGAAATAAGTCACAGAGAAAAAGAAACTTATCATAAGATATCACTTATGAAGATCCTGTAAACATGGCTACACTTGAACTGAGTTAGGAAAGAGAACAGTGTCTCACATTTAGAAAACACTCTTATGCCTGCTTAAGGGGGAAGGAGAGGTGGGGTGATGCATAAAACCAGAGTTTGATATAAGCACAGGTACCGTTCCAAAAACCAACTATGGAATAGACAAGACCTACACCTTCCTCAGTGAAAGGGACTCAAAACCCCATATTTCCCGCAGAGGAATATATCTGACTAGTAAGAATCTTAAAACCTATGTATTGATATGTCTCCGTAAGGGAATCAAGTGTGTCTAGACTGGGATAAATATGGCAGCGAGAATCAGCTCAAACCCACTATAAAAAGGAATTTCAAAAATAAAACAAAAAAACTGGGAAATTCTTTACAATTCCTTCAGGGTCTCTGATGAAACCTGAAATGACCCTATCTACAATGACAGCTGGATGTGGCATAAGGCTAGACACTTGGGACTGAGAGGATTGGTGAGATTGGGTGAGCAAATGCAGACCCTTTAAAGCAATAATGCATGGCACACATTCCATGGGTCCCAACTCTCCAGGTTGAAGGGAATATTACTACAGATATAACATGTACGGGAATCCTAGAGAACGGACACACTGTGAATACGAAAGGTTTCTAAAACTCAACGAATAGTCCCTCTCCTGGTGCTCCGGTTTGACTTTCCATCTGCTTTATTTTCAACCTCCCAACTTGGAGAGACAGCCCCTTTAACCTCCTGGTTCGCACAGGTTGCCAATTTGGCAGAGGATGAAAGGGAAGAGGGAGAACCAATGAGAGAGTATCTGTTAGGCATTTGGACGGGCACATATCACTGTAATTTCCCGGCAGGAAGAAGAATTAACCAAAGTCTCAGCCACCCACTGGGAATCAGTATAGATCCTGAACCAAAATTTTGGACTTGCGGTCAGCTCACCAAAAACGAGTTGAAAAATGGAGCTCAGGGGCACAGCAATTCACAAACTGGCCGAGTAATAAAGGACAACTATCGTCCAAAAATCTGTTGAGGGAAGGCAACGAGGCGGACTTGAAAGCGAGGCAGAATAGCAGGAAACAGATTTCCAGAGGTACGTTGGAATCGCCTTTAAAGCACAGGAAGAGGGGCACAACTTCGACAATGATGCACTTGGCCAAAAAGGGCGTATGCGTTTTCTCCTGAATATATTCAGGAGAAAACGCATACACCCTTTTTGGCCAAGCAAGCAAGCGGGTAATGCAAATCTGCACTACAAAGAAGTATCACTTCCCACCGGTCAAAAGGGACATCCACAAAATGTGTAAAAACCAGAAAGGCAAGACAGGCCCTGGAGAACAGGGAGCCTTGTTATGCTGATGGGCGGGATGTAAATTGCCAACTGCCTCTCTGGAGGAATGCACTGTGTTCCCTAAAACAAGTAAAAAACAGAGCTACAGAGCCAAGGGCACTTCCAGTCTAGGGAATATACCTTGGGAAAACTGAAAATCAAAAAGACACAGCCACCCCAAAATTTAGGGCTGCACTGCTTACAAGGACCTCAACTTGGGTACACCTTAAATATCCCAGGAAATATAAAAATGGTTCAAAAAATTGTGGTACTTACGTACGATTGAATATCCCTCAGCCATGAAATCAATGTCATAAGACCAGTAGCAGCAAAATGGGTGGATTCAGGTACGATGATTCTAAGTGAAATAAGTCACAGAGAAAAAGAAACTTATCATAAGATATCACTTATGAAGATCCTGTAAACATGGCTACACTTGAACTGAGTTAGGAAAGAGAACAGTGTCTCACATTTAGAAAACACTCTTATGCCTGCTTAAGGGGGAAGGAGAGTTGGGGTGATGCATAAAACCAGAGTTTGATATAAGCACAGGTACCGTTCCAAAAACCAACTATGGAATAGACAAGACCTACACCTTCCTCAGTGAAAGGGACTCAAAACCCCATATTTCCCGCAGAGGAATATATCTGACTAGTAAGAATCTTAAAACCTATGTATTGATATGTCTCCGTAAGGGAATCAAGTGTGTCTAGACTGGGATAAATATGGCAGCGAGAATCAGCTCAAACCCACTATAAAAAGGAATTTCAAAAATAAAACAAAAAAACTGGGAAATTCTTTACAATTCCTTCAGGGTCTCTGATGAAACCTGAAATGACCCTATCTACAATGACAGCTGGATGTGGCATAAGGCTGGACACTTGGGACTGAGAGGATTGGTGAGATTGGGTGAGCAAATGCAGACCCTTTAAAGCAATAATGCATGGCACACATTCCATGGGTCCCAACTCTCCAGGTTGAAGGGAATATTACTACAGATATAACATGTACGGGAATCCTAGAGAACGGACACACTGTGAATACGAAAGGTTTCTAAAACTCAACGAATAGTCCCTCTCCTGGTGCTCCGGTTTGACTTTCCATCTGCTTTATTATCAACCTCCCAACTTGGAGAGACAGCCCCTTTAACCTCCTGGTTCGCACAGGTTGCCAATTTGGCAGAGGATGAAAGGGAAGAGGGAGAACCAATGAGAGAGTAGCTGTTAGGCATTTGGACGGGCACATATCACTGTAATTTCCCGGCAGGAAGAAGAATTAACCAAAGTCTCAGCCACCCACCGGGAATCAGTATAGATCCTGAACCAAAATTTTGGACTTGCGGTCAGCTCACCAAAAACGAGTTGAAAAATGGAGCTCAGGGGCACAGCAATTCACAAACTGGCCGAGTAATAAAGGACAACTATCGTCCAAAAATCTGTTGAGGGAAGGCAACGAGGCGGACTTGAAAGCGAGGCAGAATAGCAGGAAACAGATTTCCAGAGGTACGTTGGAATCGCCTTTAAAGCACAGGAAGAGGGGCACAACTTCGACAATGATGCACTTGGCCAAAAAGGGCGTATGCGTTTTCTCCTGAATATATTCAGGAGAAAACGCATACGCCCTTTTTGACCAAGCAAGCAAGCGGGCAATGCAAATCTGCACTACAAAGAAGTATCACTTCCCACCGGTCAAAAGGGACATCCACAAAATGTGTAAAAACCAGAAAGGCAAGACAGGCCCTGGAGAACAGGGAGCCTTGTTATGCTGATGGGCGGGATGTAAATTGCCAACTGCCTCTCTGGAGGAGTGCATTGTGTTCCCTAAAACAAGTAAACAACAGAGCTACAGAGCCAAGGGCACTTCCAGTCTAGGGAATATACCTTGGGAAAACTGAAAATCAAAAAGACACAGCCACCCCAAAATTTAGGGCTGCACTGCTTACAAGGACCTCAACTTGGGTACACCTTAAATATCCCAGGAAATATAAAAATGGTTCAAAAAATTGTGGTACTTACGTACGATGGAATATCCCTCAGGCATGAAATCAATGTCATAAGACCAGTAGCAGCAAAATGGGTGGATTCAGGTACGATGATTCTAAGTGAAATAAGTCACAGAGAAAAAGAAACTTATCATAAGATATCACTTATGAAGATCCTGTAAACATGGCTACACTTGAACTGAGTTAGGAAAGAGAACAGTGTCTCACATTTAGAAAACACTCTTATGCCTGCTTAAGGGGGAAGGAGAGGTGGGGTGATGCATAAAACCAGAGTTTGATATAAGCACAGGTACCGTTCCAAAAACCAACTATGGAATAGACAAGACCTACACCTTCCTCAGTGAAAGGGACTCAAAACCCCATATTTCCCGCAGAGGAATATATCTGACTAGTAAGAATCTTAAAACCTATGTATTGATATGTCTCCGTAAGGGAATCAAGTGTGTCTAGACTGGGATAAATATGGCAGCGAGAATCAGCTCAAACCCACTATAAAAAGGAATTTCAAAAATAAAACAAAAAAACTGGGAAATTCTTTACAATTCCTTCAGGGTCTCTGATGAAACCTGAAATGACCCTATCTACAATGACAGCTGGATGTGGCATAAGGCTAGACACTTGGGACTGAGAGGATTGGTGAGATTGGGTGAGCAAATGCAGACCCTTTAAAGCAATAATGCATGGCACACATTCCATGGGTCCCAACTCTCCAGGTTGAAGGGAATATTACTACAGATATAACATGTACGGGAATCCTAGAGAACGGACACACTGTGAATACGAAAGGTTTCTAAAACTCAACGAATAGTCCCTCTCCTGGTGCTCCGGTTTGACTTTCCATCTGCTTTATTTTCAACCTCCCAACTTGGAGAGACAGCCCCTTTAACCTCCTGGTTCGCACAGGTTGCCAATTTGGCAGAGGATGAAAGGGAAGAGGGAGAACCAATGAGAGAGTAGCTGTTAGGCATTTGGACGGGCACATATCACTGTAATTTCCCGGCAGGAAGAAGAATTAACCAAAGTCTCAGCCACCCACCGGGAATCAGTATAGATCCTGAACCAAAATTTTGGACTTGCGGTCAGCTCACCAAAAACGAGTTGAAAAATGGAGCTCAGGGGCACAGCAATTCACAAACTGGCCGAGTAATAAAGGACAACTATCGTCCAAAAATCTGTTGAGGGAAGGCAACGAGGCGGACTTGAAAGCGAGGCAGAATAGCAGGAAACAGATTTCCAGAGGTACGTTGGAATCGCCTTTAAAGCACAGGAAGAGGGGCACAACTTCGACAATGATGCACTTGGCCAAAAAGGGCGTATGCGTTTTCTCCTGAATATATTCAGGAGAAAACGCATACGCCCTTTTTGGCCAAGCAAGCAAGCGGGCAATGCAAATCTGCACTACAAAGAAGTATCACTTCCCACCGGTCAAAAGGGACATCCACAAAATGTGTAAAAACCAGAAAGGCAAGACAGGCCCTGGAGAACAGGGAGCCTTGTTATGCTGATGGGCGGGATGTAAATTGCCAACTGCCTCTCTGGAGGAGTGCACTGTGTTCCGTAAAACAAGTAAAAAACAGAGCTACAGAGCCAAGGGCACTTCCAGTCTAGGGAATATACCTTGGGAAAACTGAAAATCAAAAAGACACAGCCACCCCAAAATTTAGGGCTGCACTGCTTAC
Organism: Hyperoodon ampullatus; assembly: GCF_949752795.1. NCBI lineage: Eukaryota > Metazoa > Chordata > Mammalia > Artiodactyla > Ziphiidae > Hyperoodon > Hyperoodon ampullatus. Next base: position 73,117 of record NW_027640990.1, on the reverse strand, counting down.
AAGGACCTCAACTTGGGTACACCTTAAATATCCCAGGAAATATAAAAATGGTTCAAAAAATTGTGGTACTTACGTACGATGGAATATCCCTCAGCCATGAAATCAATGTCATAAGACCAGTAGCAGCAAAATGGGTGGATTCAGGTACGATGATTCTAAGTGAAATAAGTCACAGAGAAAAAGAAACTTATCATAAGATATCACTTATGAAGATCCTGTAAACATGGCTACACTTGAACTGAGTTAGGAAAGAGAACAGTGTCTCACATTTAGAAAACACTCTTATGCCTGCTTAAGGGGGAAGGAGAGGTGGGGTGATGCATAAAACCAGAGTTTGATATAAGCACAGGTACCGTTCCAAAAACCAACTATGGAATAGACAAGACCTACACCTTCCTCAGTGAAAGGGACTCAAAACCCCATATTTCCCGCAGAGGAATATATCTGACTAGTAAGAATCTTAAAACCTATGTATTGATATGTCTCCGTAAGGGAATCAAGTGTGTCTAGACTGGGATAAATATGGCAGCGAGAATCAGCTCAAACCCACTATAAAAAGGAATTTCAAAAATAAAACAAAAAAACTGGGAAATTCTTTACAATTCCTTCAGGGTCTCTGATGAAACCTGAAATGACCCTATCTACAATGACAGCTGGATGTGGCATAAGGCTGGACACTTGGGACTGAGAGGATTGGTGAGATTGGGTGAGCAAATGCAGACCCTTTAAAGCAATAATGCATGGCACACATTCCATGGGTCCCAACTCTCCAGGTTGAAGGGAATATTACTACAGATATAACATGTACGGGAATCCTAGAGAACGGACACACTGTGAATACGAAAGGTTTCTAAAACTCAACGAATAGTCCCTCTCCTGGTGCTCCGGTTTGACTTTCCATCTGCTTTATTATCAACCTCCCAACTTGGAGAGACAGCCCCTTTAACCTCCTGGTTCGCACAGGTTGCCAATTTGGCAGAGGATGAAAGGGAAGAGGGAGAACCAATGAGAGAGTAGCTGTTAGGCATTTGGACGGGCACATATCACTGTAATTTCCCGGCAGGAAGAAGAATTAACCAAAGTCTCAGCCACCCACCGGGAATCAGTATAGATCCGGAACCAAAATTTTGGACTTGCGGTCAGCTCACCAAAAACGAGTTGAAAAATGGAGCTCAGGGGCACAGCAATTCACAAACTGGCCGAGTAATAAAGGACAACTATCGTCCAAAAATCTGTTGAGGGAAGGCAACGAGGCGGACTTGAAAGCGAGGCAGAATAGCAGGAAACAGATTTCAAGAGGTACGTTGGAATCGCCTTTAAAGCACAGGAAGAGGGGCACAACTTCGACAATGATGCACTTGGCCAAAAAGGGCGTATGCGTTTTCTCCTGAATATATTCAGGAGAAAACGCATACGCCCTTTTTGGCCAAGCAAGCAAGCGGGCAATGCAAATCTGCACTACAAAGAAGTATCACTTCCCACCGGTCAAAAGGGACATCCACAAAATGTGTAAAAACCAGAAAGGCAAGACAGGCCCTGGAGAACAGGGAGCCTTGTTATGCTGATGGGCGGGATGTAAATTGCCAACTGCCTCTCTGGAGGAGTGCATTGTGTTCCCTAAAACAAGTAAACAACAGAGCTACAGAGCCAAGGGCACTTCCAGTCTAGGGAATATACCTTGGGAAAACTGAAAATCAAAAAGACACAGCCACCCCAAAATTTAGGGCTGCACTGCTTACAAGGACCTCAACTTGGGTACACCTTAAATATCCCAGGAAATATAAAAATGGTTCAAAAAATTGTGGTACTTACGTACGATGGAATATCCCTCAGCCATGAAATCAATGTCATAAGACCAGTAGCAGCAAAATGGGTGGATTCAGGTACGATGATTCTAAGTGAAATAAGTCACAGAGAAAAAGAAACTTATCATAAGTTATCACTTATGAAGATCCTGTAAACATGGCTACACTTGAACTGAGTTAGGAAAGAGAACAGTGTCTCACATTTAGAAAACACTCTTATGCCTGCTTAAGGGGGAAGGAGAGGTGGGGTGATGCATAAAACCAGAGTTTGATATAAGCACAGGTACCGTTCCAAAAACCAACTATGGAATAGACAAGACCTACACCTTCCTCAGTGAAAGGGACTCAAAACCCCATATTTCCCGCAGAGGAATATATCTGACTAGTAAGAATCTTAAAACCTATGTATTGATATGTTTCCGTAAGGGAATCAAGTGTGTCTAGACTGGCATAAACATGGCAGCGAGAATCAGCTCAAACCCACTATAAAAAGGAATTTCAAAAACAAAACAAAAAAAACTGGGAAATTCTTTACAATTCCTTCAGGGTCTCTGATGAAACCTGAACTGACCCTATCTACAATGACAGCTGGATGTGGCATAAGGCTGGACACTTGGGACTGAGAGGATTGGTGAGATTGGGTGAGCAAATGCAGACCCTTTAAAGCAATAATGCATGGCACACATTCCATGGGTCCCAACTCTCCAGGTTGAAGGGAATATTACTACAGATATAACATGTACGGGAATCCTAGAGAACGGACACACTGTGAATACGAAAGGTTTCTAAAACTCAACGAATAGTCCCTCTCCTGGTGCTCCGGTTTGACTTTCCATCTGCTTTATTATCAACCTCCCAACTTGGAGAGGCAGCCCCTTTAACCTCCTGGTTCGCACAGGTTGCCAATTTGGCAGAGGATGAAAGGGAAGAGGGAGAACCAATGAGAGAGTAGCTGTTAGGCATTTGGACGGGCACATATCACTGTAATTTCCCGGCAGGAAGAAGAATTAACCAAAGTCTCAGCCACCCACCGGGAATCAGTATAGATCCTGAACCAAAATTTTGGACTTGCGGTCAGCTCACCAAAAACGAGTTGAAAAATGGAGCTCAGGGGCACAGCAATTCACAAACTGGCCGAGTAATAAAGGACAACTATCGTCCAAAAATCTGTTGAGGGAAGGCAACGAGGCGGACTTGAAAACGTGGCAGAATAGCAGGAAACAGATTTCCAGAGGTACGTTGGAATCGCCTTTAAAGCACAGGAAGAGGGGCACAACTTCGACAATGATGCACTTGGCCAAAAAGGGCGTATGCGTTTTCTCCTGAATATATTCAGGAGAAAACGCATACGCCCTTTTTGGCCAAGCAAGCAAGCGGGCAATGCAAATCTGCACTACAAAGAAGTATCACTTCCCACCAGTCAAAAGGGACATCCACAAAATGTGTAAAAACCAGAAAGGCAAGACAGGCCCTGGAGAACAGGGTGCCTTGTTATGCTGATGGGCGGGATGTAAATTGCCAACTGCCTCTCTGGAGGAGTGCATTGTGTTCCCTAAAACAAGTAAACAACAGAGCTACAGAGCCAAGGGCACTTCCAGTCTAGGGAATATACCTTGGGAAAACTGAAAATCAACAAGACACAGCCACCCCAAAATTTAGGGCTGCACTGCTTACAAGGACCTCAACTTGGGTACACCTTAAATATCCCAGGAAATATAAAAATGGTTCAAAAAATTGTGGTACTTACGTACGATGGAATATCCCTCAGCCATGAAATCAATGTCATAAGACCAGTAGCAGCAAAATGGGTGGATTCAGGTACGATGATTCTAAGTGAAATAAGTCACACAGAAAAAGAAACTTATCATAAGTTATCACTTATGAAGATCCTGTAAACATGGCTACACTTGAACTGAGTTAGGAAAGAGAACAGTGTCTCACATTTAGAAAACACACTTATGCCTGCTTAAGGGGGAAGGAGAGGTGGGGTGATGCATAAAACCAGAGTTTGATATAAGCACAGGTGACGTTCCAAAAACCAACTATGGAATAGACAAGACCTACACCTTCCTCAGTGAAAGGGACTCAAAACCCCATATTTCCCGCAGAGGAATATATCTGACTAGTAAGAATCTTAAAACCTATGTATTGATATGTCTCCGTAAGGGAATCAAGTGTGTCTAGACTGGGATAAATATGGCAGCGAGAATCAGCTCAAACCCACTATAAAAAGGAATTTCAAAAATAAAACAAAAAAACTGGGAAATTCTTTACAATTCCTTCAGGGTCTCTGATGAAACCTGAAATGACCCTAACTACAATGACAGCTGGATGTGGCATAAGGCTGGACACTTGGGACTGAGAGGATTGGTGAGATTGGGTGAGCAAATGCAGACCCTTTAAAGCAATAATGCATGGCACACATTCCATGGGTCCCAACTCTCCAGGTTGAAGGGAATATTACTACAGATATAACATGTACGGGAATCCTAGAGAACGGACACACTGTGAATACGAAAGGTTTCTAAAACTCAACGAATAGTCCCTCTCCTGGTGCTCCGGTTTGACTTTCCATCTGCTTTATTATCAACTTCCCAACTTGGAGAGACAGCCCCTTTAACCTCCTGGTTCGCACAGGTTGCCAATTTGGCAGAGGATGAAAGGGAAGAGGGAGAACCAATGAGAGAGTAGCTGTTAGGCATTTGGACGGGCACATATCACTGTAATTTCCCGGCAGGAAGAAGAATTAACCAAAGTCTCAGCCACCCACCGGGAATCAGTATAGATCCTGAACCAAAATTTTGGACTTGCGGTCAGCTCACCAAAAACGAGTTGAAAAATGGAGCTCAGGGGCACAGCAATTCACAAACTGGCCGAGTAATAAAGGACAACTATCGTCCAAAAATCTGTTGAGGGAAGGCACGAGGCGGACTTGAAAGCGAGGCAGAATAGCAGGAAACAGATTTCAAGAGGTACGTTGGAATCGCCTTTAAAGCACAGGAAGAGGGGCACAACTTCGACAATGATGCACTTGGCCAAAAAGGGCGTATGCGTTTTCTCCTGAATATATTCAGGAGAAAACGCATACGCCCTTTTTGGCCAAGCAAGCAAGCGGGCAATGCAAATCTGCACTACAAAGAAGTATCACTTCCCACCGGTCAAAAGGGACATCCACAAAATGTGTAAAAACCAGAAAGGCAAGACAGGCCCTGGAGAACAGGGAGCCTTGTTATGCTGATGGGCGGGATGTAAATTGCCAACTGCCTCTCTGGAGGAGTGCATTGTGTTCCCTAAAACAAGTAAAGAAGAGAGCTACAGAGCCAAGGGCACTTCCAGTCTAGGGAATATACCTTGGGAAAACTGAAAATCAAAAAGACACAGCCACCCCAAAATTTAGGGCTGCACTGCTTACAAGGACCTCAACTTGGGTACACCTTAAATATCCCAGGAAATATAAAAATGGTTCAAAAAATTGTGGTACTTACGTACGATGGAATATCCCTCAGCCATGAAATCAATGTCATAAGACCAGTAGCAGCAAAATGGGTGGATTCAGGTACGATGATTCTAAGTGAAATAAGTCACACAGAAAAAGAAACTTATCATAAGATATGACTTATGAAGATCCTGTAAACATGGCTACACTTGAACTGAGTTAGGAAAGAGAACAGTGTCTCACATTTAGAAAACACTCTTATGCCTGCTTAAGGGGGAAGGAGAGGTGGGGTGATGCATAAAACCAGAGTTTGATATAAGCACAGGTACCGTTCCAAAAACCAACTATGGAATAGACAAGACCTACACCTTCCTCAGTGAAAGGGACTCAAAACCCCATATTTCCCGCAGAGGAATATATCTGACTAGTAAGAATCTTAAAACCTATGTATTGATATGTCTCCGTAAGGGAATCAAGTGTGTCTAGACTGGGATAAATATGGCAGCGAGAATCAGCTCAAACCCACTATAAAAAGGAATTTCAAAAATAAAACAAAAAAACTGGGAAATTCTTTACAATTCCTTAAGGGTCTCTGATGAAACCTGAAATGACCCTATCTACAATGACAGCTGGATGTGGCATAAGGCTGGACACTTGGGACTGAGAGGATTGGTGAGATTGGGTGAGCAAATGCAGACCCTTTAAAGCAATAATGCATGGCACACATTCCATGGGTCCCAACTCTCCAGGTTGAAGGGAATATTACTACAGATATAACATGTACGGGAATCCTAGAGAACGGACACACTGTGAATACGAAAGGTTTCTAAAACTCAACGAATAGTCCCTCTCCTGGTGCTCCGGTTTGACATTCCATCTGCTTTATTATCAACCTCCCAACCTAGAGAGACAGCCCCTTTAACCTCCTGGTTCGCACAGGTTGCCAATTTGGCAGAGGATGAAAGGGAAGAGGGAGAACCAATGAGAGAGTAGCTGTTAGGCATTTGGACGGGCACATATCACTGTAATTTCCCGGCAGGAAGAAGAATTAACCAAAGTCTCAGCCACCCACCGGGAATCAGTATAGATCCTGAACCAAAATTTTGGACTTGCGGTCAGCTCACCAAAAACGAGTTGAAAAATGGAGCTCAGGGGCACAGCAATTCACAAACTGGCCGAGTAATAAAGGACAACTATCGTCCAAAAATCTGTTGAGGGAAGGCAACGAGGCGGACTTGAAAGCGTGGCAGAATAGCAGGAAACAGATTTCCAGAGGTACGTTGGAATCGCCTTTAAAGCACAGGAAGAGGGGCACAACTTCGACAATGATGCACTTGGCCAAAAAGGGCGTATGCGTTTTCTCCTGAATATATTCAGGAGAAAACGCATACGCCCTTTTTGGCCAAGCAAGCAAGCGGGCAATGCAAATCTGCACTACAAAGAAGTATCACTTCCCACCGGTCAAAAGGGACATCCACAAAATGTGTAAAAACCAGAAAGGCAAGACAGGCCCTGGAGAACAGGGAGCCTTGTTATGTTGATGGGCGGGATGTAAATTGCCAACTGCCTCTCTGGAGGAGTGCATTGTGTTCCCTAAAACAAGTAAACAACAGAGCTACAGAGCCAAGGGCACTTCCAGTCTAGGGAATATACCTGGGAAAAACTGAAAATCAATAAGACAGAGCCACCCCAAAATTTAGGGCTGCACTGCTTACAAGGACCTCAACTTGGGTACACCTTAAATATCCCAGGAAATATAAAATTGGTTCAAAAAATTGTGGTAATTACGTACGATGGAATATCCCTCAGCCATGAAATCAATGTCATAAGACCAGTAGCAGCAAAATGGGTGGATTCAGGTACGATGATTCTAAGTGAAATAAGTCACAGAGAAAAAGAAACTAATCATAAGTTATCACTTATGAAGATCCTGTAAACATGGCTACACTTGAACTGAGTTAGGAAAGAGAACAGTGTCTCACATTTAGAAAACACTCTTATGCCTGCTTAAGGGGGAAGGAGAGGTGGGGTGATGCATAAAACCAGAGTTTGATATAAGCACAGGTACCGTTCCAAAAACCAACTATGGAATAGACAAGACCTACACCTTCCTCAGTGAAAGGGACTCAAAACCCCATATTTCCCGCAGAGGAATATATCTGACTAGTAAGAATCTTAAAACCTATGTATTGATATGTCTCCGTAAGGGAATCAAGTGTGTCTAGACTGGCATAAACATGGCAGCGAGAATCAGCTCAAACCCACTATAAAAAGGAATTTCAAAAACAAAACAAAAAAAACTGGGAAATTCTTTACAATTCCTTCAGGGTCTCTGATGAAACCTGAAATGACCCTATCTACAATGACAGCTGGATGTGGCATAAGGCTGGACACTTGGGACTGAGAGGATTGGTGAGATTGGGTGAGCAAATGCAGACCCTTTAAAGCAATAATGCATGGCACACATTCCATGGGTCCCAACTCTCCAGGTTGAAGGGAATATTACTACAGATATAACATGTACGGGAATCCTAGAGAACGGACACACTGTGAATACGAAAGGTTTCTAAAACTCAACGAATAGTCCCTCTCCTGGTGCTCCGGTTTGACTTTCCATCTGCTTTATTATCAACCTCCCAACTTGGAGAGGCAGCCCCTTTAACCTCCTGGTTCGCACAGGTTGCCAATTTGGCAGAGGATGAAAGGGAAGAGGGAGAACCAATGAGAGAGTAGCTGTTAGGCATTTGGACGGGCACATATCACTGTAATTTCCCGGCAGGAAGAAGAATTAACCAAAGTCTCAGCCACCCACCGGGAATCAGTATAGATCCTGAACCAAAATTTTGGACTTGCGGTCAGCTCACCAAAAACGAGTTGAAAAATGGAGCTCAGGGGCACAGCAATTCACAAACTGGCCGAGTAATAAAGGACAACTATCGTCCAAAAATCTGTTGAGGGAAGGCAACGAGGCGGACTTGAAAGCGTGGCAGAATAGCAGGAAACAGATTTCCAGAGGTACGTTGGAATCGCCTTTAAAGCACAGGAAGAGGGGCACAACTTCGACAATGATGCACTTGGCCAAAAAGGGCGTATGCGTTTTCTCCTGAATATATTCAGGAGAAAACGCATACGCCCTTTTTGGCCAAGCAAGCAAGCGGGCAATGCAAATCTGCACTACAAAGAAGTATCACTTCCCACCAGTCAAAAGGGACATCCACAAAATGTGTAAAAACCAGAAAGGCAAGACAGGCCCTGGAGAACAGGGTGCCTTGTTATGCTGATGGGCGGGATGTAAATTGCCAACTGCCTCTCTGGAGGAGTGCATTGTGTTCCCTAAAACAAGTAAACAACAGAGCTACAGAGCCAAGGGCACTTCCAGTCTAGGGAATATACCTTGGGAAAACTGAAAATCAACAAGACACAGCCACCCCAAAATTTAGGGCTGCACTGCTTACAAGGACCTCAACTTGGGTACACCTTAAATATCCCAGGAAATATAAAAATGGTTCAAAAAATTGTGGTACTTACGTACGATGGAATATCCCTCAGCCATGAAATCAATGTCATAAGACCAGTAGCAGCAAAATGGGTGGATTCAGGTACGATGATTCTAAGTGAAATAAGTCACACAGAAAAAGAAACTTATCATAAGATATCACTTATGAAGATCCTGTAAACATGGCTACACTTGAACTGAGTTAGGAAAGAGAACAGTGTCTCACATTTAGAAAACACACTTATGCCTGCTTAAGGGGGAAGGAGAGGTGGGGTGATGCATAAAACCAGAGTTTGATATTAGCACAGGTGACGTTCCAAAAACCAACTATGGAATAGACAAGACCTACACCTTCCTCAGTGAAAGGGACTCAAAACCCCATATTTCCCGCAGAGGAATATATCTGACTAGTAAGAATCTTAAAACCTATGTATTGATATGTCTCCATAAGGGAATCAAGTGTGTCTAGACTGGGATAAATATGGCAGCGAGAATCAGCTCAAACCCACTATAAAAAGGAATTTCAAAAATAAAACAAAAAAACTGGGAAATTCTTTACAATTCCTTCAGGGTCTCTGATGAAACCTGAAATGACCCTATCTACAATGACAGCTGGATGTGGCATAAGGCTGGACACTTGGGACTGAGAGGATTGATGAGATTGGGTGAGCAAATGCAGACCCTTTAAAGCAATAATGCATGGCACACATTCCATGGGTCCCAACTCTCCAGGTTGAAGGGAATATTACTACAGATATAACATGTACGGGAATCCTAGAGAACGGAAACACTGTGAATACGAAAGGTTTCTAAAACTCAACGAATAGTCCCTCTCCTGGTGCTCCGGTTTGACTTTCCATCTGCTTTATTATCAACCTCCCAACTTGGAGAGACAGCCCCTTTAACCTCCTGGTTCGCACAGGTTGCCAATTTGGCAGAGGATGAAAGGGAAGAGGGAGAACCAATGAGAGAGTAGCTGTTAGGCATTTGGACGGGCACATATCACTGTAATTTCCCGGCAGGAAGAAGAATTAACCAAAGTCTCAGCCACCCACCGGGAATCAGTATAGATCCTGAACCAAAATTTTGGACTTGCGGTCAGCTCACCAAAAACGAGTTGAAAAATGGAGCTCAGGGGCACAGCAATTCACAAACTGGCCGAGTAATAAAGGACAACTATCGTCCAAAAATCTGTTGAGGGAAGGCAACGAGGCGGACTTGAAAGCGAGGCAGAATAGCAGGAAACAGATTTCAAGAGGTACGTTGGAATCGCCTTTAAAGCACAGGAAGAGGGGCACAACTTCGACAATGATGCACTTGGCCCAAAAGGGCGTATGCGTTTTCTCCTGAATATATTCAGGAGAAAACGCATACGCCCTTTTTGGCCAAGCAAGCAAGCGGGCAATGCAAATCTGCACTACAAAGAAGTATCACTTCCCACCGGTCAAAAGGGACATCCACAAAATGTGTAAAAACCAGAAAGGCAAGACAGGCCCTGGAGAACAGGGAGCCTTGTTATGTTGATGGGCGGGATGTAAATTGCCAACTGCCTCTCTGGAGGAGTGCATTGTGTTCCCTAAAACAAGTAAACAACAGAGCTACAGAGCCAAGGGCACTTCCAGTCTAGGGAATATACCTGGGAAAAACTGAAAATCAATAAGACAGAGCCACCCCAAAATTTAGGGCTGCACTGCTTACAAGGACCTCAACTTGGGTACACCTTAAATATCCCAGGAAATATAAAATTGGTTCAAAAAATTGTGGTAATTACGTACGATGGAATATCCCTCAGCCATGAAATCAATGTCATAAGACCAGTAGCAGCAAAATGGGTGGATTCAGGTACGATGATTCTAAGTGAAATAAGTCACAGAGAAAAAGAAACTAATCATAAGTTATCACTTATGAAGATCCTGTAAACATGGCTACACTTGAACTGAGTTAGGAAAGAGAACAGTGTCTCACATTTAGAAAACACTCTTATGCCTGCTTAAGGGGGAAGGAGAGGTGGGGTGATGCATAAAACCAGAGTTTGATATAAGCACAGGTACCGTTCTAAAAACCAACTATGGAATAGACAAGACCTACACCTTCCTCAGTGAAAGGGACTCAAAACCCCATATTTCCCGCAGAGGAATATATCTGACTAGTAAGAATCTTAAAACCTATGTATTGATATGTCTCCGTAAGGGAATCAAGTGTGTCTAGACTGGCATAAACATGGCAGCGAGAATCAGCTCAAACCCACTATAAAAAGGAATTTCAAAAACAAAACAAAAAAAACTGGGAAATTCTTTACAATTCCTTCAGGGTCTCTGATGAAACCTGAAATGACCCTATCTACAATGACAGCTGGATGTGGCATAAGGCTGGACACTTGGGACTGAGAGGATTGGTGAGATTGGGTGAGCAAATGCAGACCCCTTAAAGCAATAATGCATGGCACACATTCCATGGGTCCCAACTCTCCAGGTTGAAGGGAATATTACTACAGATATAACATGTACGGGAATCCTAGAGAACGGACACACTGTGAATACGAAAGGTTTCTAAAACTCAACGAATAGTCCCTCTCCTGGTGCTCCGGTTTGACTTTCCATCTGCTTTATTATCAACCTCCCAACTTGGAGAGACAGCCCCTTTAACCTCCTGGTTCGCACAGGTTGCCAATTTGGCAGAGGATGAAAGGGAAGAGGGAGAACCAATGAGAGAGTAGCTGTTAGGCATTTGGACGGGCACATATCACTGTAATTTCCCGGCAGGAAGAAGAATTAACCAAAGTCTCAGCCACCCACCGGGAATCAGTATAGATCCTGAACCAAAATTTTGGACTTGCGGTCAGCTCACCAAAAACGAGTTGAAAAATGGAGCTCAGGGGCACAGCAATTCACAAACTGGCCGAGTAATAAAGGACAACTATCGTCCAAAAATCTGTTGAGGGAAGGCAACGAGGCGGACTTGAAAGCGAGGCAGAATAGCAGGAAACAGATTTCCAGAGGTACGTTGGAATCGCCTTTAAAGCACAGGAAGAGGGGCACATCTTCGACAATGATGCACTTGGCCAAAAAGGGCGTATGCGTTTTCTCCTGAATATATTCAGGAGAAAACGCATACGCCCTTTTTGGCCAAGCAAGCAAGCGGGCAATGCAAATCTGCACTACAAAGAAGTATCACTTCCCACCAGTCAAAAGGGACATCCACAAAATGTGTAAAAACCAGAAAGGCAAGACAGGCCCTGGAGAACAGGGTGCCTTGTTATGCTGATGGGCGGGATGTAAATTGCCAACTGCCTCTCTGGAGGAGTGCATTGTGTTCCCTAAAACAAGTAAACAACAGAGCTACAGAGCCAAGGGCACTTCCAGTCTAGGGAATATACCTTGGGAAAACTGAAAATCAAAAAGACACAGCCACCCCAAAATTTAGGGCTGCACTGCTTACAAGGACCTCAACTTGGGTACACCTTAAATATCCCAGGAAATATAAAAATGGTTCAAAAAATTGTGGTACTTACGTACGATGGAATATCCCTCAGCCATGAAATCAATGTCATAAGACCAGTAGCAGCAAAATGGGTGGATTCAAGTACGATGATTCTAAGTGAAATAAGTCACACAGAAAAAGAAACTTATCATAAGATATCACTTATGAAGATCCTGTAAACATGGCTACACTTGAACTGAGTTAGGAAAGAGAACAGTGTCTCACATTTAGAAAACACACTTATGCCTGCTTAAGGGGGAAGGAGAGGTGGGGTGATGCATAAAACCAGAGTTTGATATAAGCACAGGTGACGTTCCAAAAACCAACTATGGAATAGACAAGACCTACACCTTCCTCAGTGAAAGGGACTCAAAACCCCATATTTCCCGCAGAGGAATATATCTGACTAGTAAGAATCTTAAAACCTATGTATTGATATGTCTCCGTAAGGGAATCAAGTGTGTCTAGACTGGGATAAATATGGCAGCGAGAATCAGCTCAAACCCACTATAAAAAGGAATTTCAAAAATAAAACAAAAAAACTGGGAAATTCTTTACAATTCCTTCAGGGTCTCTGATGAATCCTGGAATGACCCTATCTACAATGACAGCTGGATGTGGCATAAGGCTGGACACTTGGGACTGAGAGGATTGGTGAGATTGGGTGAGCAAATGCAGACCCTTTAAAGCAATAATGCATGGCACACATTCCATGGGTCCCAACTCTCCAGGTTGAAGGGAATATTACTACAGATATAACATGTACGGGAATCCTAGAGAACGGACACACTGTGAATACGAAAGGTTTCTAAAACTCAACGAATAGTCCCTCTCCTGGTGCTCCGGTTTGACTTTCCATCTGCTTTATTATCAACCTCCCAACTTGGAGAGACAGCCCCTTTAACCTCCTGGTTCGCACAGGTTGCCAATTTGGCAGAGGATGAAAGGGAAGAGGGAGAACCAATGAGAGAGTAGCTGTTAGGCATTTGGACGGGCACATATCACTGTAATTTCCCGGCAGGAAGAAGAATTAACCAAAGTCTCAGCCACCCACCGGGAATCAGTATAGATCCTGAACCAAAATTTTGGACTTGCGGTCAGCTCACCAAAAACGAGTTGAAAAATGGAGCTCAGGGGCACAGCAATTCACAAACTGGCCGAGTAATAAAGGACAACTCTCGTCCAAAAATCTGTTGAGGGAAGGCAACGAGGCGGACTTGAAAGCGAGGCAGAATAGCAGGAAACAGATTTCCAGAGGTACGTTGGAATCGCCTTTAAAGCACAGGAAGAGGGGCACAACTTCGACAATGATGCACTTGGCCAAAAAGGGCGTATGCGTTTTCTCCTGAATATATTCAGGAGAAAACGCATACGCCCTTTTTGGCCAAGCAAGCAAGCGGGCAATGCAAATCTGCACTACAAAGAAGTATCACTTCCCACCGGTCAAAAGGGACATCCACAAAATGTGTAAAAACCAGAAAGGCAAGACAGGCCCTGGAGAACAGGGAGCCTTGTTATGCTGATGGGCGGGATGTAAATTGCCAACTGCCTCTCTGGAGGAGTGCATTGTGTTCCCTAAAACAAGTAAACAACAGAGCTACAGAGCCAAGGGCACTTCCAGTCTAGGGAATATACCTTGGGAAAACTGAAAATCAAAAAGACACAGCCACCCCAAAATTTAGGGCTGCACTGCTTACAAGGACCTCAACTTGGGTACACCTTAAATATCCCAGGAAATATAAAAATGGTTCAAAAAATTGTGGTACTTACGTACGATGGAATATCCCTCAGCCATGAAATCAATGTCATAAGACCAGTAGCAGCAAAATGGGTGGATTCAGGTACGATGATTCTAAGTGAAATAAGTCACACAGAAAAAGAAACTTATCATAAGATATCACTTATGAAGATCCTGTAAACATGGCTACACTTGAACTGAGTTAGGAAAGAGAACAGTGTCTCACATTTAGAAAACACTCTTATGCCTGCTTAAGGGGGAAGGAGAGGTGGGGTGATGCATAAAACCAGAGTTTGATATAAGCACAGGTACCGTTCCAAAAACCAACTATGGAATAGACAAGACCTACACCTTCCTCAGTGAAAGGGACTCAAAACCCCATATTTCCCGCAGAGGAATATATCTGACTAGTAAGAATCTTAAAACCTATGTATTGATATGTCTCCGTAAGGGAATCAAGTGTGTCTAGACTGGGATAAATATGGCAGCGAGAATCAGCTCAAACCCACTATAAAAAGGAATTTCAAAAATAAAACAAAAAAACTGGGAAATTCTTTACAATTCCTTCAGGGTCTCTGATGAAACCTGAAATGACCCTATCTACAATGACAGCTGGATGTGGCATAAGGCTGGACACTTGGGACTGAGAGGATTGGTGAGATTGGGTGAGCAAATGCAGACCCTTTAAAGCAATAATGCATGGCACACATTCCATGGGTCCCAACTCTCCAGGTTGAAGGGAATATTACTACAGATATAACATGTACGGGAATCCTAGAGAACGGACACACTGTGAATACAAAAGGTTTCTAAAACTCAACGAATAGTCCCTCTCCTGGTGCTCCGGTTTGACTTTCCATCTGCTTTATTATCAACCTCCCAACCTAGAGAGACAGCCCCTTTAACCTCCTGGTTCGCACAGGTTGCCAATTTGGCAGAGGATGAAAGGGAAGAGGGAGAACCAATGAGAGAGTAGCTGTTAGGCATTTGGACGGGCACATATCACTGTAATTTCCCGGCAGGAAGAAGAATTAACCAAAGTCTCAGCCACCCACCGGGAATCAGTATAGATCCTGAACCAAAATTTTGGACTTGCGGTCAGCTCACCAAAAACGAGTTGAAAAATGGAGCTCAGGGGCACAGCAATTCACAAACTGGCCGAGTAATAAAGGACAACTATCGTCCAAAAATCTGTTGAGGGAAGGCAACGAGGCGGACTTGAAAGCGAGGCAGAATAGCAGGAAATAGATTTCAAGAGGTACGTTGGAATCGCCTTTAAAGCACAGGAAGAGGGGCACAACTTCGACAATGATGCACTTGGCCAAAAAGGGCGTATGCGTTTTCTCCTGAATATATTCAGGAGAAAACGCATACGCCCTTTTTGGCCAAGCAAGCAAGCGGGCAATGCAAATCTGCACTACAAAGAAGTATCACTTCCCACCGGTCAAAAGGGACATCCACAAAATATGTAAAAACCAGAAAGGCAAGACAGGCCCTGGAGAACAGGGAGCCTTGTTATGCTGATGGGCGGGATGTAAATTGCCAACTGCCTCTCTGGAGGAGTGCATTGTGTTCCCTAAAACAAGTAAACAACAGAGCTACAGAGCCAAGGGCACTTCCAGTCTAGGGAATATACCTTGGGAAAACTGAAAATCAAAAAGACACAGCCACCCCAAAATTTAGGGCTGCACTGCTTACAAGGACCTCAACTTGGGTACACCTTAAATATCCCAGGAAATATAAAAATGGTTCAAAAAATTGTGGTACTTACGTACGATGGAATATCCCTCAGCCATGAAATCAATGTCATAAGACCAGTAGCAGCAAAATGGGTGGATTCAGGTACGATGATTCTAAGTGAAATAAGTCACACAGAAAAAGAAACTTATCATAAGTTATCACTTATGAAGATCCTGTAAACATGGCTACACTTGAACTGAGTTAGGAAAGAGAACAGTGTCTCACATTTAGAAAACACTCTTATGCCTGCTTAAGGGGGAAGGAGAGGTGGGGTGATGCATAAAACCAGAGTTTGATATAAGCACAGGTACCGTTCCAAAAACCAACTATGGAATAGACAAGACCTACACCTTCCTCAGTGAAAGGGACTCAAAACCCCATATTTCCCGCAGAGGAATATATCTGACTAGTAAGAATCTTAAAACCTATGTATTGATATGTCTCCGTAAGGGAATCAAGTGTGTCTAGACTGGCATAAACATGGCAGCGAGAATCAGCTCAAACCCACTATAAAAAGGAATTTCAAAAACAAAACAAAAAAAACTGGGAAATTCTTTACAATTCCTTCAGGGTCTCTGATGAAACCTGAAATGACCCTATCTACAATGACAGCTGGATGTGGCATAAGGCTGGACACTTGGGACTGAGAGGATTGGTGAGATTGGGTGAGCAAATGCAGACCCTTTAAAGCAATAATGCATGGCACACATTCCATGGGTCCCAACTCTCCAGGTTGAAGGGAATATTACTACAGATATAACATGTACGGGAATCCTGGAGAACGGACACACTGTGAATACGAAAGGTTTCTAAAACTCAACGAATAGTCCCTCTCCTGGTGCTCCGGTTTGACTTTCCATCTGCTTTATTATCAACCTCCCAACTTGGAGAGGCAGCCCCTTTAACCTCCTGGTTCGCACAGGTTGCCAATTTGGCAGAGGATGAAAGGGAAGAGGGAGAACCAATGAGAGAGTAGCTGTTAGGCATTTGGACGGGCACATATCACTGTAATTTCCCGGCAGGAAGAAGAATTAACCAAAGTCTCAGCCACCCACCGGGAATCAGTATAGATCCTGAACCAAAATTTTGGACTTGCGGTCAGCTCACCAAAAACGAGTTGAAAAATGGAGCTCAGGGGCACAGCAATTCACAAACTGGCCGAGTAATAAAGGACAACTATCGTCCAAAAATCTGTTGAGGGAAGGCAACGAGGCGGACTTGAAAGCGTGGCAGAATAGCAGGAAACAGATTTCCAGAGGTACTTTGGAATCGCCTTTAAAGCACAGGAAGAGGGGCACAACTTCGACAATGATGCACTTGGCCAAAAGGGGCGTATGCGTTTTCTCCTGAATATATTCAGGAGAAAACGCATACGCCCTTTTTGGCCAAGCAAGCAAGCGGGCAATGCAAATCTGCACTACAAAGAAGTATCACTTCCCACCAGTCAAAAGGGACATCCACAAAATGTGTAAAAACCAGAAAGGCAAGACAGGCCCTGGAGAACAGGGTGCCTTGTTATGCTGATGGGCGGGATGTAAATTGCCAACTGCCTCTCTGGAGGAGTGCATTGTGTTCCCTAAAACAAGTAAACAACAGAGCTACAGAGCCAAGGGCACTTCCAGTCTAGGGAATATACCTTGGGAAAACTGAAAATCAAAAAGACACAGCCACCCCAAAATTTAGGGCTGCACTGCTTACAAGGACCTCAACTTGGGTACACCTTAAATATCCCAGGAAATATAAAAATGGTTCAAAAAATTGTGGTACTTACGTACGATGGAATATCCCTCAGCCATGAAATCAATGTCATAAGACCAGTAGCAGCAAAATGGGTGGATTCAGGTACGATGATTCTAAGTGAAATAAGTCACACAGAAAAAGAAACTTATCATAAGATATCACTTATGAAGATCCTGTAAACATGGCTACACTTGAACTGAGTTAGGAAAGAGAACAGTGTCTCACATTTAGAAAACACACTTATGCCTGCTTAAGGGGGAAGGAGAGGTGGGGTGATGCATAAAACCAGAGTTTGATATAAGCACAGGTGACGTTCCAAAAACCAACTATGGAATAGACAAGACCTACACCTTCCTCAGTGAAAGGGACTCAAAACCCCATATTTCCCGCAGAGGAATATATCTGACTAGTAAGAATCTTAAAACCTATGTATTGATATGTCTCCGTAAGGGAATCAAGTGTGTCTAGACTGGGATAAATATGGCAGCGAGAATCAGCTCAAACCCACTATAAAAAGGAATTTCAAAAATAAAACAAAAAAACTGGGAAATTCTTTACAATTCCTTCAGGGTCTCTGATGAAACCTGAAATGACCCTATCTACAATGACAGCTGGATGTGGCATAAGGCTGGACACTTGGGACTGAGAGGATTGGTGAGATTGGGTGAGCAAATGCAGACCCTTTAAAGCAATAATGCATGGCACACATTCCATGGGTCCCAACTCTCCAGGTTGAAGGGAATATTACTACAGATATAACATGTACGGGAATCCTAGAGAACGGACACACTGTGAATACGAAAGGTTTCTAAAACTCAACGAATAGTCCCTCTCCTGGTGCTCCGGTTTGACTTTCCATCTGCTTTATTATCAACCTCCCAACTTGGAGAGACAGCCCCTTTAACCTCCTGGTTCGCACAGGTTGCCAATTTGGCAGAGGATGAAAGGGAAGAGGGAGAACCAATGAGAGAGTAGCTGTTAGGCATTTGGACGGGCACATATCACTGTAATTTCCCGGCAGGAAGAAGAATTAACCAAAGTCTCAGCCACCCACCGGGAATCAGTATAGATCCTGAACCAAAATTTTGGACTTGCGGTCAGCTCACCAAAAACGAGTTGAAAAATGGAGCTCAGGGGCACAGCAATTCACAAACTGGCCGAGTAATAAAGGACAACTATCGTCCAAAAATCTGTTGAGGGAAGGCAACGAGGCGGACTTGAAAGCGAGGCAGAATAGCAGGAAACAGATTTCCAGAGGTACGTTGGAATCGCCTTTAAAGCACAGGAAGAGGGGCACAACTTCGACAATGATGCACTTGGCCAAAAAGGGCGTATGCGTTTTCTCCTGAATATATTCAGGAGAAAACGCATACGCCCTTTTTGACCAAGCAAGCAAGCGGGCAATGCAAATCTGCACTACAAAGAAGTATCACTTCCCACCGGTCAAAAGGGACATCCACAAAATGTGTAAAAACCAGAAAGGCAAGACAGGCCCTGGAGAACAGGGAGCCTTGTTATGCTGATGGGCGGGATGTAAATTGCCAACTGCCTCTCTGGAGGAGTGCATTGTGTTCCCTAAAACAAGTAAACAACAGAGCTACAGAGCCAAGGGCACTTCCAGTCTAGGGAATATACCTTGGGAAAACTGAAAATCAAAAAGACACAGCCACCCCAAAATTTAGGGCTGCACTGCTTACAAGGACCTCAACTTGGGTACACCTTAAATATCCCAGGAAATATAAAAATGGTTCAAAAAATTGTGGTACTTACGTAGGATGGAATATCCCTCAGCCATGAAATCAATGTCATAAGACCAGTAGCAGCAAAATGGGTGGATTCAGGTACGATGATTCTAAGTGAAATAAGTCACAGAGAAAAAGAAACTTATCATAAGATATCTCTTATGAAGATCCTGTAAACATGGCTACACTTGAACTGAGTTAGGAAAGAGAACAGTGTCTCACATTTAGAAAACACTCTTATGCCTGCTTAAGGGGGAAGGAGAGGTGGGGTGATGCATAAAACCAGAGTTTGATATAAGCACAGGTACCGTTCCAAAAACCAACTATGGAATAGACAAGACCTACACCTTCCTCAGTGAAAGGGACTCAAAACCCCATATTTCCCGCAGAGGAATATATCTGACTAGTAAGAATCTTAAAACCTATGTATTGATATGTCTCCGTAAGGGAATCAAGTGTGTCTAGACTGGGATAAATATGGCAGCGAGAATCAGCTCAAACCCACTATAAAAAGGAATTTCAAAAATAAAACAAAAAAACTGGGAAATTCTTTACAATTCCTTCAGGGTCTCTGATGAAACCTGAAATGACCCTATCTACAATGACAGCTGGATGTGGCATAAGGCTGGACACTTGGGACTGAGAGGATTGGTGAGATTGGGTGAGCAAATGCAGACCCTTTAAAGCAATAATGCATGGCACACATTCCATGGGTCCCAACTCTCCAGGTTGAAGGGAATATTACTACAGATATA
This sequence comes from Hyperoodon ampullatus, assembly GCF_949752795.1. Lineage (NCBI taxonomy): Eukaryota > Metazoa > Chordata > Mammalia > Artiodactyla > Ziphiidae > Hyperoodon > Hyperoodon ampullatus. The sequence goes on along the minus strand of NW_027640990.1, from coordinate 53,185 downwards.
ACATGTACGGGAATCCTAGAGAACGGACACACTGTGAATACGAAAGGTTTCTAAAACTCAACGAATAGTCCCTCTCCTGGTGCTCCGGTTTGACTTTCCATCTGCTTTATTATCAACCTCACAACTTGGAGAGACAGCCCCTTTAACCTCCTGGTTCGCACAGGTTGCCAATTTGGCAGAGGATGAAAGGGAAGAGGGAGAACCAATGAGAGAGTAGCTGTTAGGCATTTGGACGGGCACATATCACTGTAATTTCCCGGCAGGAAGAAGAATTAACCAAAGTCTCAGCCACCCACCGGGAATCAGTATAGATCCTGAACCAAAATTTTGGACTTGCGGTCAGCTCACCAAAAACGAGTTGAAAAATGGAGCTCAGGGGCACAGCAATTCACAAACTGGCCGAGTAATAAAGGACAACTATCGTCCAAAAATCTGTTGAGGGAAGGCAACGAGGCGGACTTGAAAGCGAGGCAGAATAGCAGGAAACAGATTTCCAGAGGTACGTTGGAATCGCCTTTAAAGCACAGGAAGAGGGGCACAACTTTGACAATGATGCACTTGGTCAAAAAGGGCGTATGCGTTTTCTCCTGAATATATTCAGGAGAAAACGCATACGCCCTTTTTGGCCAAGCAAGCAAGCGGGCAATGCAAATCTGCACTACAAAGAAGTATCACTTCCCACCGGTCAAAAGGGACATCCACAAAATGTGTAAAAACCAGAAAGGCAAGACAGGCCCTGGAGAACAGGGAGCCTTGTTATGCTGATGGGCGGGATGTAAATTGCCAACTGCCTCTCTGGAGGAGTGCATTGTGTTCCCTAAAACAAGTAAACAACAGAGCTACAGAGCCAAGGGCACTTCCAGTCTAGGGAATATACCTTGGGAAAACTGAAAATCAAAAAGACACAGCCACCCCAAAATTTAGGGCTGCACTGCTTACAAGGACCTCAACTTGGGTACACCTTAAATATCCCAGGAAATATAAAAATGGTTCAAAAAATTGTGGTACTTACGTACGATGGAATATCCCTCAGCCATGAAATCAATGTCATAAGACCAGTAGCAGCAAAATGGGTGGATTCAGGTACGATGATTCTAAGTGAAATAAGTCACAGAGAAAAAGAAACTTATCATAAGATATCACTTATGAAGATCCTGTAAACATGGCTACACTTGAACTGAGTTAGGAAACAGAACAGTGTCTCACATTTAGAAAACACTCTTATGCCTGCTTAAGGGGGAAGGAGAGGTGGGGTGATGCATAAAACCAGAGTTTGATATAAACACAGGTACCGTTCCAAAAACCAACTATGGAATAGACAAGACCTACACCTTCCTCAGTGAAAGGGACTCAAAACCCCATATTTCCCGCAGAGGAATATATCTGACTAGTAAGAATCTTAAAACCTATGTATTGATATGTCTCCGTAAGGGAATCAAGTGTGTCTAGACTGGGATAAATATGGCAGCGAGAATCAGCTCAAACCCACTATAAAAAGGAATTTCAAAAATAAAACAAAAAAACTGGGAAGTTCTTTACAATTCCTTCAGGGTCTCTGATGAAACCTGAAATGACCCTATCTACAATGACAGCTGGATGTGGCATAAGGCTGGACACTTGGGACTGAGAGGATTGGTGAGATTGGGTGAGCAAATGCAGACCCTTTAAAGCAATAATGCATGGCACACATTCCATGGGTCCCAACTCTCCAGGTTGAAGGGAATATTACTACAGATATAACATGTACGGGAATCCTAGAGAACGGACACACTGTGAATACAAAAGGTTTCTAAAACTCAACGAATAGTCCCTCTCCTGGTGCTCCGGTTTGACTTTCCATCTGCTTTATTATCAACCTCCCAACTTGGAGAGACAGCCCCTTTAACCTCCTGGTTCGCACAGGTTGCCAATTTGGCAGAGGATGAAAGGGAAGAGGGAGAACCAATGAGAGAGTAGCTGTTAGGCATTTGGACGGGCACATATCACTGTAATTTCCCGGCAGGAAGAAGAATTAACCAAAGTCTCAGCCACCCACCGGGAATCAGTATAGATCCTGAACCAAAATTTTGGACTTGCGGTCAGCTCACCAAAAACGAGTTGAAAAATGGAGCTCAGGGGCACAGCAATTCACAAACTGGCAGAGTAATAAAGAACAACTATCGTCCAAAAATCTGTTGAGGGAAGGCAACGAGGCGGACTTGAAAGCGAGGCAGAATAGCAGGAAACAGATTTCAAGAGGTACGTTGGAATCGCCTTTAAAGCACAGGAAGAGGGGCACAACTTCGACAATGATGCACTTGGCCCAAAAGGGCGTATGCGTTTTCTCCTGAATATATTCAGGAGAAAACGCATACGACCTTTTTGGCCAAGCAAGCAAGCGGGCAATGCAAATCTGCACTACAAAGAAGTATCACTTCCCACCGGTCAAAAGGGACATCCACAAAATGTGTAAAAACCAGAAAGGCAAGACAGGCCCTGGAGAACAGGGAGCCTTGTTATGTTGATGGGCTGGATGTAAATTGCCAACTGCCTCTCTGGAGGAGTGCATTGTGTTCCCTAAAACAAGTAAACAACAGAGCTACAGAGCCAAGGGCACTTCCAGTCTAGGGAATATACCTGGGAAAAACTGAAAATCAATAAGACAGAGCCACCCCAAAATTTAGGGCTGCACTGCTTACAAGGACCTCAACTTGGGTACACCTTAAATATCTCAGGAAATATAAAATTGGTTCAAAAAATTGTGGTACTTACGTACGATGGAATATCCCTCAGCCATGAAATCAATGTCATAAGACCAGTAGCAGCAAAATGGGTGGATTCAGGTACGATGATTCTAAGTGAAATAAGTCACAGAGAAAAAGAAACTTATCATAAGTTATCACTTATGAAGATCCTGTAAACATGGCTACACTTGAACTGAGTTAGGAAAGAGAACAGTGTCTCACATTTAGAAAACACTCTTATGCCTGCTTAAGGGGGAAGGAGAGGTGGGGTGATGCATAAAACCAGAGTTTGATATAAGCACAGGTACCGTTCCAAAAACCAACTATGGAATAGACAAGACCTACACCTTCCTCAGTGAAAGGGACTCAAAACCCCATATTTCCCGCAGAGGAATATATCTGACTAGTAAGAATCTTAAAACCTATGTATTGATATGTCTCCGTAAGGGAATCAAGTGTGTCTAGACTGGCATAAACATGGCAGCGAGAATCAGCTCAAACCCACTATAAAAAGGAATTTCAAAAACAAAACAAAAAAAACTGGGAAATTCTTTACAATTCCTTCAGGGTCTCTGATGAAACCTGAAATGACCCTATCTACAATGACAGCTGGATGTGGCATAAGGCTGGACACTTGGGACTGAGAGGATTGGTGAGATTGGGTGAGCAAATGCAGACCCTTTAAAGCAATAATGCATGGCACACATTCCATGGGTCCCAACTCTCCAGGTTGAAGGGAATATTACTACAGATATAACATGTACGGGAATCCTAGAGAACGGACACACTGTGAATACGAAAGGTTTCTAAAACTCAACGAATAGTCCCTCTCCTGGTGCTCCGGTTTGACTTTCCATCTGCTTTATTATCAACCTCCCAACTTGGAGAGGCAGCCCCTTTAACCTCCTGGTTCGCACAGGTTGCCAATTTGGCAGAGGATGAAAGGGAAGAGGGAGAACCAATGAGAGAGTAGCTGTTAGGCATTTGGACGGGCACATATCACTGTAATTTCCCGGCAGGAAGAAGAATTAACCAAAGTCTCAGCCACCCACCGGGAATCAGTATAGATCCTGAACCAAAATTTTGGACTTGCGGTCAGCTCACCAAAAACGAGTTGAAAAATGGAGCTCAGGGGCACAGCAATTCACAAACTGGCCTAGTAATAAAGGACAACTATCGTCCAAAAATCTGTTGAGGGAAGGCAACGAGGCGGACTTGAAAGCGTGGCAGAATAGCAGGAAACAGATTTCCAGAGGTATGTTGGAATCGCCTTTAAAGCACAGGAAGAGGGGCACAACTTCGACAATGATGCACTTGGCCAAAAAGGGCGTATGCGTTTTCTCCTGAATATATTCAGGAGAAAACGCATACGCCCTTTTTGGCCAAGCAAGCAAGCGGGCAATGCAAATCTGCACTACAAAGAAGTATCACTTCCCACCAGTCAAAAGGGACATCCACAAAATGTGTAAAAACCAGAAAGGCAAGACAGGCCCTGGAGAACAGGGTGCCTTGTTATGCTGATGGGCGGGATGCAAATTGCCAACTGCCTCTCTGGAGGAGTGCATTGTGTTCCCTAAAACAAGTAAACAACAGAGCTACAGAGCCAAGGGCACTTCCAGTCTAGGGAATATACCTTGGGAAAACTGAAAATCAAAAAGACACAGCCACCCCAAAATTTAGGGCTGCACTGCTTACAAGGACCTCAACTTGGGTACACCTTAAATATCCCAGGAAATATAAAAATGGTTCAAAAAATTGTGGTACTTACGTACGATGGAATATCCCTCAGCCATGAAATCAATGTCATAAGACCAGTAGCAGCAAAATGGGTGGATTCAGGTACGATGATTCTAAGTGAAATAAGTCACACAGAAAAAGAAACTTATCATAAGATATCACTTATGAAGATCCTGTAAACATGGCTACACTTGAACTGAGTTAGGAAAGAGAACAGTGTCTCACATTTAGAAAACACACTTATGCCTGCTTAAGGGGGAAGGAGAGGTGGGGTGATGCATAAAACCAGAGTTTGATATAAGCACAGGTACCGTTCCAAAAACCAACTATGGAATAGACAAGACCTACACCTTCCTCAGTGAAAGGGACTCAAAACCCCATATTTCCCGCAGAGGAATATATCTGACTAGTAAGAATCTTAAAACCTATGTATTGATATGTCTCCGTAAGGGAATCAAGTGTGTCTAGACTGGGATAAATATGGCAGCGAGAATCAGCTCAAACCCACTATAAAAAGGAATTTCAAAAATAAAACAAAAAAACTGGGAAATTCTTTACAATTCCTTCAGGGTCTCTGATGAAACCTGAAATGACCCTATCTACAATGACAGCTGGATGTGGCATAAGGCTGGACACTTGGGACTGAGAGGATTGGTGAGATTGGGTGAGCAAATGCAGACCCTTTAAAGCAATAATGCATGGCACACATTCCATGGGTCCCAACTCTCCAGGTTGAAGGGAATATTACTACAGATATAACATGTACGGGAATCCTAGAGAACGGACACACTGTGAATACGAAAGGTTTCTAAAACTCAACGAATAGTCCCTCTCCTGGTGCTCCGGTTTGACTTTCCGTCTGCTTTATTATCAACCTCCCAACTTGGAGAGACAGCCCCTTTAACCTCCTGGTTCGCACAGGTTGCCAATTTGGCAGAGGATGAAAGGGAAGAGGGAGAACCAATGAGAGAGTAGCTGTTAGGCATTTGGACGGGCACATATCACTGTAATTTCCCGGCAGGAAGAAGAATTAACCAAAGTCTCAGCCACCCACCGGGAATCAGTATAGATCCTGAACCAAAATTTTGGACTTGCGGTCAGCTCACCAAAAACGAGTTGAAAAATGGAGCTCAGGGGCACAGCAATTCACAAACTGGCCGAGTAATAAAGGACAACTATCGTCCAAAAATCTGTTGAGGGAAGGCAACGAGGCGGACTTGAAAGCGAGGCAGAATAGCAGGAAACAGATTTCAAGAGGTACGTTGGAATCGCCTTTAAAGCACAGGAAGAGGGGCACAACTTCGACAATGATGCACTTGGCCAAAAAGGGCGTATGCGTTTTCTCCTGAATATATTCAGGAGAAAACGCATACGCCCTTTTTGGCCAAGCAAGCAAGCGGGCAATGCAAATCTGCAATACAAAGAAGTATCACTTCCCACCGGTCAAAAGGGACATCCACAAAATGTGTAAAAACCAGAAAGGCAAGACAGGCCCTGGAGAACAGGGAGCCTTGTTATGCTGATGGGCGGGATGTAAATTGCCAACTGCCTCTCTGGAGGAGTGCATTGTGTTCCCTAAAACAAGTAAACAACAGAGCTACAGAGCCAAGGGCACTTCCAGCCTAGGGAATATACCTTGGGAAAACTGAAAATCAAAAAGACACAGCCACCCCAAAATTTAGGGCTGCACTGCTTACAAGGACCTCAACTTGGGTACACCTTAAATATCCCAGGAAATATAAAAATGGTTCAAAAAATTGTGGTACTTACGTACGATGGAATATCCCTCAGCCATGAAATCAATGTCATAAGACCAGTAGCAGCAAAATGGGTGGATTCAGGTACGATGATTCTAAGTGAAATAAGTCACAGAGAAAAAGAAACTTATCATAAGATATCACTTATGAAGATCCTGTAAACATGGCTACACTTGAACTGAGTTAGGAAAGAGAACAGTGTCTCACATTTAGAAAACACTCTTATGCCTGCTTAAGGGGGAAGGAGAGGTGGGGTGATGCATAAAACCAGAGTTTGATATAAGCACAGGTACCGTTCCAAAAACCAACTATGGAATAGACAAGACCTACACCTTCCTCAGTGAAAGGGACTCAAAACCCCATATTTCCCGCAGAGGAATATATCTGACTAGTAAGAATCTTAAAACCTATGTATTGATATGTCTCCGTAAGGGAATCAAGTGTGTCTAGACTGGGATAAATATGGCAGCGAGAATCAGCTCAAACCCACTATAAAAAGGAATTTCAAAAATAAAACAAAAAAACTGGGAAATTCTTTACAATTCCTTCAGGGTCTCTGATGAAACCTGAAATGACCCTATCTACAATGACAGCTGGATGTGGCATAAGGCTGGACACTTGGGACTGAGAGGATTGGTGAGATTGGGTGAGCAAATGCAGACCCTTTAAAGCAATAATGCATGGCACACATTCCATGGGTCCCAACTCTCCAGGTTGAAGGGAATATTACTACAGATATAACATGTACGGGAATCCTAGAGAACGGACACACTGTGAATACGAAAGGTTTCTAAAACTCAACGAATAGTCCCTCTCCTGGTGCTCCGGTTTGACTTTCCATCTGCTTTATTATCAACCTCACAACTTGGAGAGACAGCCCCTTTAACCTCCTGGTTCGCACAGGTTGCCAATTTGGCAGAGGATGAAAGGGAAGAGGGAGAACCAATGAGAGAGTAGCTGTTAGGCATTTGGACGGGCACATATCACTGTAATTTCCCGGCAGGAAGAAGAATTAACCAAAGTCTCAGCCACCCACCGGGAATCAGTATAGATCCTGAACCAAAATTTTGGACTTGCGGTCAGCTCACCAAAAACGAGTTGAAAAATGGAGCTCAGGGGCACAGCAATTCACAAACTGGCCGAGTAATAAAGGACAACTATCGTCCAAAAATCTGTTGAGGGAAGGCAACGAGGCGGACTTGAAAGCGAGGCAGAATAGCAGGAAACAGATTTCAAGAGGTACGTTGGAATCGCCTTTAAAGCACAGGAAGAGGGGCACAACTTCGACAATGATGCACTTGGCCAAAAAGGGCGTATGCGTTTTCTCCTGAATATATTCAGGAGAAAACGCATACGCCCTTTTTGGCCAAGCAAGCAAGCGGGCAATGCAAATCTGCACTACAAAGAAGTATCACTTCCCACCGGTCAAAAGGGACATCCACAAAATGTGTAAAAACCAGAAAGGCAAGACAGGCCCTGGAGAACAGGGAGCCTTGTTATGCTGATGGGCGGGATGTAAATTGCCAACTGCCTCTCTGGAGGAGTGCATTGTGTTCCCTAAAACAAGTAAACAACAGAGCTACAGAGCCAAGGGCACTTCCAGTCTAGGGAATATACCTTGGGAAAACTGAAAATCAACAAGACACAGCCACCCCAAAATTTAGGGCTGCACTGCTTACAAGGACCTCAACTTGGGTACACCTTAAATATCCCAGGAAATATAAAAATGGTTCAAAGAATTGTGGTACTTACGTACGATGGAATATCCCTCAGCCATGAAATCAATGTCATAAGACCAGTAGCAGCAAAATGGGTGGATTCAGGTACGATGATTCTAAGTGAAATAAGTCACAGAGAAAAAGAAACTTATCATAAGATATCACTTATGAAGATCCTGTAAACATGGCTACACTTGAACTGAGTTAGGAAAGAGAACAGTGTCTCACATTTAGAAAACACTCTTATGCCTGCTTAAGGGGGAAGGAGAGGTGGGGTGATGCATAAAACCAGAGTTTGATATAAGCACAGGTACCGTTCCAAAAACCAACTATGGAATAGACAAGACCTACACCTTCCTCAGTGAAAGGGACTCAAAACCCCATATTTCCCGCAGAGGAATATATCTGACTAGTAAGAATCTTAAAACATATGTATTGATATGTCTCCGTAAGGGAATCAAGTGTGTCTAGACTGGCATAAACATGGCAGCGAGAATCAGCTCAAACCCACTATAAAAAGGAATTTCAAAAACAAAACAAAAAAAAAACTGGGAAATTCTTTACAATTCCTTCAGGGTCTCTGATGAAACCTGAAATGACCCTATCTACAATGACAGCTGGATGTGGCATAAGGCTGGACACTTGGGACTGAGAGGATTGGTGAGATTGGGTGAGCAAATGCAGACCCTTTAAAGCAATAATGCATGGCACACATTCCATGGGTCCCAACTCTCCAGGTTGAAGGGAATATTACTACAGATATAACATGTACGGGAATCCTAGAGAACGGACACACTGTGAATACGAAAGGTTTCTAAAACTCAACGAATAGTCCCTCTCCTGGTGCTCCGGTTTGACTTTCCATCTGCTTTATTATCAACCTCCCAACTTGGAGAGACAGCCCCTTTAACCTCCTGGTTCGCACAGGTTGCCAATTTGGCAGAGGATGAAAGGGAAGAGGGAGAACCAATGAGAGAGTAGCTGTTAGGCATTTGGACGGGCACATATCACTGTAATTTCCCGGCAGGAAGAAGAATTAACCAAAGTCTCAGCCACCCACCGGGAATCAGTATAGATCCTGAACCAAAATTTTGGACTTGCGGTCAGCTCACCAAAAACGAGTTGAAAAATGGAGCTCAGGGGCACAGCAATTCACAAACTGGCCGAGTAATAAAGGACAACTATCGTCCAAAAATCTGTTGAGGGAAGGCAACGAGGCGGACTTGAAAGCGAGGCAGAATAGCAGGAAACAGATTTCAAGAGGTACGTTGGAATCGCCTTTAAAGCACAGGAAGAGGGGCACAACTTCGACAATGATGCACTTGGCCAAAAAGGGCGTATGCGTTTTCTCCTGAATATATTCAGGAGAAAACGCATACGCCCTTTTTGGCCAAGCAAGCAAGCGGGCAATGCAAATCTGCACTACAAAGAAGTATCACTTCCCACCGGTCAAAAGGGACATCCACAAAATGTGTAAAAACCAGAAAGGCAAGACAGGCCCTGGAGAACAGGGAGCCTTGTTATGCTGATGGGCGGGATGTAAATTGCCAACTGCCTCTCTGGAGGAGTGCATTGTGTTCCCTAAAACAAGTAAACAACAGAGCTACAGAGCCAAGGGCACTTCCAGTCTAGGGAATATACCTTGGGAAAACTGAAAATCAACAAGACACAGCCACCCCAAAATTTAGGGCTGCACTGCTTACAAGGACCTCAACTTGGGTACACCTTAAATATCCCAGGAAATATAAAAATGGTTCAAAAAATTGTGGTACTTACGTACGATGGAATATCCCTCAGCCATGAAATCAATGTCATAAGACCAGTAGCAGCAAAATGGGTGGATTCAGGTACGATGATTCTAAGTGAAATAAGTCACAGAGAAAAAGAAACTTATCATAAGTTATCACTTATGAAGATCCTGTAAACATGGCTACACTTGAACTGAGTTAGGAAAGAGAACAGTGTCTCACATTTAGAAAACACTCTTATGCCTGCTTAAGGGGGAAGGAGAGGTGGGGTGATGCATAAAACCAGAGTTTGATATAAGCACAGGTACCGTTCCAAAAACCAACTATGGAATAGACAAGACCTACACCTTCCTCAGTGAAAGGGACTCAAAACCCCATATTTCCCGCAGAGGAATATATCTGACTAGTAAGAATCTTAAAACCTATGTATTGATATGTATCCATAAGGGAATCAAGTGTGTCTAGACTGGCATAAACATGGCGGCGAGAATCAGCTCAAACCCACTATAAAAAGGAATTTCAAAAACAAAACAAAAAAAACTGGGAAATTCTTTACAATTCCTTCAGGGTCTCTGATGAAACCTGAAATGACCCTATCTACAATGACAGCTGGATGTGGCATAAGGCTGGACACTTGGGACTGAGAGGATTGGTGAGATTGGGTGAGCAAATGCAGACCCTTTAAAGCAATAATGCATGGCACACATTCCATGGGTCCCAACTCTCCAGGTTGAAGGGAATATTACTACAGATATAACATGTACGGGAATCCTAGAGAACGGACACACTGTGAATACGAAAGTTTTTAAAACTCAACGAATAGTCCCTCTCCTGGTGCTCCGGTTTGACTTTCCATCTGCTTTATTATCAACCTCCCAACTTGGTGAGACAGCCCCTTTAACCTCCTGGTTCGCACAGGTTGCCAATTTGGCAGAGGATGAAAGGGAAGAGGGAGAACCAATGAGAGAGTAGCTGTTAGGCATTTGGACGGGCACATATCACTGTAATTTCACGGCAGGAAGAAGAATTAACCAAAGTCTCAGCCACCCACCGGGAATCAGTATAGATCCTGAACCAAAATTTTGGACTTGCGGTCAGCTCACCAAAAACGAGTTGAAAAATGGAGCTCAGGGGCACAGCAATTCACAAACTGGCCGAGTAATAAAGGACAACTATCGTCCAAAAATCTGTTGAGGGAAGGCAACGAGGCGGACTTGAAACCGTGGCAGAATAGCAGGAAACAGATTTCAAGAGGTACATTGGAATCGCCTTTAAAGCACAGGAAGAGGGGCACAACTTCGACAATGATGCACTTGGCCAAAAAGGGCGTATGCGTTTTCTCCTGAATATATTCAGGAGAAAACGCATACGCCCTTTTTGGCCAAGCAAGCAAGCGGGCAATGCAAATCTGCACTACAAAGAAGTATCACTTCCCACCGGTCAAAAGGGACATCCACAAAATGTGTAAAAACCAGAAAGGCAAGACAGGCCCTGGAGAACAGGGAGCCTTGTTATGCTGATGGGCGGGATGTAAATTGCCAACTGCCTCTCTGGAGGAGTGCATTGTGTTCCCTAAAACAAGTAAACAACAGAGCTACAGAGCCAAGGGCACTTCCAGTCTAGGGAATATACCTTGGGAAAACTGAAAATCAACAAGACACAGCCACCCCAAAATTTAGGGCTGCACTGCTTACAAGGACCTCAACTTGGGTACACCTTAAATATCCCAGGAAATATAAAAATGGTTCAAAGAATTGTGGTACTTACGTACGATGGAATATCCCTCAGCCATGAAATCAATGTCATAAGACCAGTAGCAGCAAAATGGGTGGATTCAGGTACGATGATTCTAAGTGAAATAAGTCACAGAGAAAAAGAAACTTATCATAAGATATCACTTATGAAGATCCTGTAAACTTGGCTACACTTGAACTGAGTTAGGAAAGAGAACAGTGTCTCACATTTAGAAAACACACTTATGCCTGCTTAAGGGGGAAGGAGAGGTGGGGTGATGCATAAAACCAGAGTTTGATATAAGCACAGGTACCGTTCCAAAAACCAACTATGGAATAGACAAGACCTACACCTTCCTCAGTGAAAGGGACTCAAAACCCCATATTTCCCGCAGAGGAATATATCTGACTAGTAAGAATCTTAAAACCTATGTATTGATATGTCTCCGTAAGGGAATCAAGTGTGTCTAGACTGGGATAAATATGGCAGCGAGAATCAGCTCAAACCCACTATAAAAAGGAATTTCAAAAATAAAACAAAAAAACTGGGAAATTCTTTACAATTCCTTCAGGGTCTCTGATGAAACCTGAAATGACCCTATCTACAATGACAGCTGGATGTGGCATAAGGCTGGACAGTTGGGACTGAGAGGATTGGTGAGATTGGGTGAGCAAATGCAGACCCTTTAAAGCAATAATGCATGGCACACATTCCATGGGTCCCAACTCTCCAGGTTGAAGGGAATATTACTACAGATATAACATGTACGGGAATCCTAGAGAACGGACACACTGTGAATACGAAAGGTTTCTAAAACTCAACGAATAGTCCCTCTCCTGGTGCTCCGGTTTGACTTTCCATCTGCTTTATTATCAACCTCCCAACTTGGAGAGACAGCCCCTTTAACCTCCTGGTTCGCACAGGTTGCCAATTTGGCAGAGGATGAAAGGGAAGAGGGAGAACCGATTAGAGAGTAGCTGTTAGGCATTTGGACGGGCACATATCACTGCAATTTCCCGGCAGGAAGAAGAATTAACCAAAGTCTCAGCCACCCACCGGGAATCAGTATAGATCCTGAACCAAAATTTTGGACTTGCGGTCAGCTCACCGAAAACGAGTTGAAAAATGGAGCTCAGGGGCACAGCAATTCACAAACTGGCTGAGTAATAAAGGACAACTATCATCCAAAAATCTGTTGAGGGAAGGCAACGAGGCGGACTTGAAAGCGAGGCAGAATAGCAGGAAACAGATTTCAAGAGGTACGTTGGAATCGCCTTTAAAGCACAGGAAGAGGGGCACAACTTCGACAATGATGCACTTGGCCAAAAAGGGCGTATGCGTTTTCTCCTGAATATATTCAGGAGAAAACGCATACGCCCTTTTTGGCCAAGCAAGCAAGCGGGCAATGCAAATCTGCACTACAAAGAAGTATCACTTCCCACCGGTCAAAAGGGACATCCACAAAATGTGTAAAAACCAGAAAGGCAAGACAGGCCCTGGAGAACAGGGAGCCTTGTTATGCTGATGGGCGGGATGTAAATTGCCAACTGCCTCTCTGGAGGAGTGCATTGTGTTCCCTAAAACAAGTAAACAACAGAGCTACAGAGCCAAGGGCACTTCCAGTCTAGGGAATATACCTTGGGAAAACTGAAAATCAAAAAGACACAGCCACCCCAAAATTTAGGGCTGCACTGCTTACAAGGACCTCAACTTGGGTACACCTTAAATATCCCAGGAAATATAAAAATGGTTCAAAAAATTGTGGTACTTACGTACGATGGAATATCCCTCAGCCATGAAATCAATGTCATAAGACCAGTAGCAGCAAAATGGGTGGATTCAGGTATGATGATTCTAAGTGAAATAAGTCACACAGAAAAAGAAACTTATCATAAGATATCACTTATGAAGATCCTGTAAACATGGCTACACTTGAACTGAGTTAGGAAAGAGAACAGTGTCTCACATTTAGAAAACACTCTTATGCCTGCTTAAGGGGGAAGGAGAGGTGGGGTGATGCATAAAACCAGAGTTTGATATAAGCACAGGTACCGTTCCAAAAACCAACTATGGAATAGACAAGACCTACACCTTCCTCAGTGAAAGGGACTCAAAACCCCATATTTCCCGCAGAGGAATATATCTGACTAGTAAGAATCTTAAAACCTATGTATTGATATGTATCCGTAAGGGAATCTAGTGTGTCTAGACTGGCATAAACATGGCAGCGAGAATCAGCTCAAACCCACTATAAAAAGGAATTTCAAAAACAAAACAAAAAAAACTGGGAAATTCTTTACAATTCCTTCAGGGTCTCTGATGAAACCTGAAATGACCCTATCTACAATGACAGCTGGATGTGGCATAAGGCTGGACACTTGGGACTGAGAGGATTGGTGAGATTGGGTGAGCAAATGCAGACCCTTTAAAGCAATAATGCATGGCACACATTCCATGGGTCCCAACTCTCCAGGTTGAAGGGAATATTACTACAGATATAACATGTACGGGAATCCTAGAGAACGGACACACTGTGAATACGAAAGGTTTCTAAAACTCAACGAATAGTCCCTCTCCTGGTGCTCCGGTTTGACTTTCCATCTGCTTTATTATCAACCTCCCAACTTGGAGGGACAGCCCCTTTAACCTCCTGGTTCGCACAGGTTGCCAATTTGGCAGAGGATGAAAGGGAAGAGGGAGAACCAATGAGAGAGTAGCTGTTAGGCATTTGGACGGGCATATATCACTGTAATTTCCCGGCAGGAAGAAGAATTAACCAAAGTCTCAGCCACCCACCGGGAATCAGTATAGATCCTGAACCAAAATTTTGGACTTGCGGTCAGCTCACCAAACACGAGTTGAAAAATGGAGCTCAGGGGCACAGCAATTCACAAACTGGCCGAGTAATAAAGGACAACTTTCGTCCAAAAATCTGTTGAGGGAAGGCAATGAGGCGGACTTGAAAGCGTGGCAGAATAGCAGGAAACAGATTTCAAGAGGTACGTTGGAATCGCCTTTAAAGCACAGGAAGAGGGGCACAACTTCGACAATGATGCACTTGGCCAAAAAGGGCGTATGCGTTTTCTCCTGAATATATTCAGGAGAAAACGCATACGCCCTTTTTGGCCAAGCAAGCAAGCGGGCAATGCAAATCTGCACTACAAAGAAGTATCACTTCCCACCGGTCAAAAGGGACATCCACAAAATGTGTAAAAACCAGAAAGGCAAGACAGGCCCTGGAGAACAGGGAGCCTTGTTATGCTGATGGGCGGGATGTAAATTGCCAACTGCCTCTCTGGAGGAGTGCATTGTGTTCCCTAAAACAAGTAAACAACAGAGCTACAGAGCCAAGGGCACTTCCAGTCTAGGGAATATACCTTGGGAAAACTGAAAATCAAAAAGACACAGCCACCCCAAAATCTAGGGCTGCACTGCTTACAAGGACCTCAACTTGGGTACACCTTAAATATCCCAGGAAATATAAAAATGGTTCAAAAAATTGTGGTACTTACGTACGATGGAATATCCCTCAGCCATGAAATCAATGTCATAAGACCAGTAGCAGCAAAATGGGTGGATTCAGGTACGATGATTCTAAGTGAAATAAGTCACACAGAAAAAGAAACTTATCATAAGATATCACTTATGAAGATCCTGTAAACATGGCTACACTTGAACTGAGTTAGGAAAGAGAACAGTGTCTCACATTTAGAAAACACACTTATGCCTGCTTAAGGGGGAAGGAGAGGTGGGGTGATGCATAAAACCAGAGTTTGATATAAGCACAGGTACCGTTCCAAAAACCAACTATGGAATAGACAAGACCTACACCTTCCTCAGTGAAAGGGACTCAAAACCCCATATTTCCCGCAGAGGAATATATCTGACTAGTAAGAATCTTAAAACCTATGTATTGATATGTCTCCATAATGGAATCAAGTGTGTCTAGACTGGGATAAATATGGCAGCGAGAATCAGCTCAAACCCACTATAAAAAGGAATTTCAAAAATAAAACAAAAAAACTGGGAAATTCTTTACAATTCCTTCAGGGTCTCTGATGAAACCTGAAATGACCCTATCTACAATGACAGCTGGATGTGGCATAAGGCTGGACACTTGGGACTGAGAGGATTGGTGAGATTGGGTGAGCAAATGCAGACCCTTTAAAGCAATAATGCATGGCACACATTCCATGGGTCCCAACTCTCCAGGTTGAAGGGAATATTACTACAGATATAACATGTACGGGAATCCTAGAGAACGGACACACTGTGAATACGAAAGGTTTCTAAAACTCAACGAATAGTCCCTCTCCTGGTGCTCCGGTTTGACTTTCCATCTGCTTTATTATCAACCTCCCAACTTGGAGAGACAGCCCCTTTAACCTCCTGGTTCGCACAGGTTGCCAATTTGGCAGAGGATGAAAGGGAAGAGGGAGAACCAATGAGAGAGTAGCTGTTAGGCATTTGGACGGGCACATATCACTGCAATTTCCCGGCAGGAAGAAGAATTAACCAAAGTCTCAGCCACCCACCGGGAATCAGTATAGATCCTGAACCAAAATTTTGGACTTGCGGTCAGCTCACCAAAAACGAGTTGAAAAATGGAGCTCAGGGGCACAGCAATTCACAAACTGGCCGAGTAATAAAGGACAACTATCGTCCAAAAATCTGTTGAGGGAAGGCAACGAGGCGGACTTGAAAGCGAGGCAGAATAGCAGGAAACAGATTTCAAGAGGTACGTTGGAATCGCCTTTAAAGCACAGGAAGAGGGGCACAACTTCGACAATGATGCACTTGGCCCAAAAGGGCGTATGCGTTTTCTCCTGAATATATTCAGGAGAAAACGCATACGCCCTTTTTGGCCAAGCAAGCAAGCGGGCAATGCAAATCTGCACTACAAAGAAGTATCACTTCCCACCGGTCAAAAGGGACATCCACAAAATGTGTAAAAACCAGAAAGGCAAGACAGGCCCTGGAGAACAGGGAGCCTTGTTATGCTGATGGGCGGGATGTAAATTGCCAACTGCCTCTCTGGAGGAGTGCATTGTGTTCCCTAAAACAAGTAAACAACAGAGCTACAGAGCCAAGGGCACTTCCAGTCTAGGGAATATACCTTGGGAAAACTGAAAATCAAAAAGACACAGCCACCCCAAAATTTAGGGCTGCACTGCTTACAAGGACCTCAACTTGGGTACACCTTAAATATCCCAGGAAATATAAAAATGGTTCAAAAAATTGTGGTACTTACGTACGATGGAATATCCCTCAGCCATGAAATCAATGTCATAAGACCAGTAGCAGCAAAATGGGTGGATTCAGGTACGATGATTCTAAGTGAAATAAGTCACAGAGAAAAAGAAACTTATCATAAGATATCACTTATGAAGATCCTGTAAACATGGCTACACTTGAACTGAGTTAGGAAAGAGAACAGTGTCTCACATTTAGAAAACACTCTTATGCCTGCTTAAGGGGGAAGGAGAGGTGGGGTGATGCATAAAACCAGAGTTTGATATAAGCACAGGTACCGTTCCAAAAACCAACTATGGAATAGACAAGACCTACACCTTCCTCAGTGAAAGGGACTCAAAACCCCATATTTCCCGCAGAGGAATATATCTGACTAGTAAGAATCTTAAAACCTATGTATTGATATGTCTCCGTAAGGGAATCAAGTGTGTCTAGACTGGGATAAATATGGCAGCGAGAATCAGCTCAAACCCACTATAAAAAGGAATTTCAAAAATAAAACAAAAAAACTGGGAAATTGTTTACAATTCCTTCAGGGTCTCTGATGAAACCTGAAATGACCCTATCTACAATGAGAGCTGGATGTGGCATAAGGCTGGACACTTGGGACTGAGAGGATTGGTGAGATTGGGTGAGCAAATGCAGACCCTTTAAAGCAATAATGCATGGCACACATTCCATGGGTCCCAACTCTCCAGGTTGAAGGGAATATTACTACAGATATAACATGTACGGGAATCCTAGAGAACGGACACACTGTGAATACGAAAGGTTTCTAAAACTCAACGAATAGTCCCTCTCCTGGTGCTCCGGTTTGACTTTCCATCTGCTTTATTATCAACCTCCCAACTTGGAGAGACAGCCCCTTTAACCTCCTGGTTCGCACAGGTTGCCAATTTGGCAGAGGATGAAAGGGAAGAGGGAGAACCAATGAGAGAGTAGCTGTTAGGCATTTGGACGGGCACATATCACTGTAATTTCCCGGCAGGAAGAAGAATTAACCAAAGTCTCAGCCACCCACCGGGAATCAGTATAGATCCTGAACCAAAATTTTGGACTTGCGGTCAGCTCACCAAAAACGAGTTGAAAAATGGAGCTCAGGGGCACAGCAATTCACAAACTGGCCGAGTAATAAAGGACAACTATCGTCCAAAAATCTGTTGAGGGAAGGCAACGAGGCGGACTTGAAAGCGAGGCAGAATAGCAGGAAACAGATTTCAAGAGGTATGTTGGAATCGCCTTTAAAGCACAGGAAGAGGGGCACAACTTCGACAATGATGCACTTGGCCCAAAAGGGCGTATGCGTTTTCTCCTGAATATATTCAGGAGAAAACGCATACGCCCTTTTTGGCCAAGCAAGCAAGCGGGCAATGCAAATCTGCACTACAAAGAAGTATCACTTCCCACCGGTCAAAAGGGACATCCACAAAATGTGTAAAAACCAGAAAGGCAAGACAGGCCCTGGAGAACAGGGAGCCTTGTTATGCTGATGGGCGGAATGTAAATTGCCAACTGCCTCTCTGGAGGAGTGCATTGTGTTCCCTAAAACAAGTAAACAACAGAGCTACAGAGCCAAGGGCACTTCCAGTCTAGGGAATATACCTTGGGAAAACTGAAAATCAAAAAGACACAGCCACCCCAAAATTTAGGGCTGCACTGCTTATAAGGACCTCAACTTGGGTACACCTTAAATATCCCAGGAAATATAAAAATGGTTCAAAAAATTGTGGTACTTACGTACGATGGAATATCCCTCAGCCATGAAATCAATGTCATAAGACCAGTAGCAGCAAAATGGGTGGATTCAGGTACGATGATTCTAAGTGAAATAAGTCACACAGAAAAAGAAACTTATCATAAGATATCACTTATGAAGATCCTGTAAACATGGCTACACTTGAACTGAGTTAGGAAAGAGAACAGTGTCTCACATTTAGAAAACACTCTTATGCCTGCTTAAGGGGGAAGGAGAGGTGGGGTGATGCATAAAACCAAAGTTTGATATAAGCACAGGTACCGTTCCAAAAACCAGCTATGGAATAGACAAGACCTACACCTTCCTCAGTGAAAGGGACTCAAAACCCCATATTTCCCGCAGAGGAATATATCTGACTAGTAAGAATCTTAAAACCTATGTATTGATATGTCTCCATAAGGGAATCAAGTGTGTCTAGACTGGCATAAACATGGCAGCGAGAATCAGCTCAAACCCACTATAAAAAGGAATTTCAAAAATAAAACAAAAAAAACTGGGAAATTCTTTACAATTCCTTCAGGGTCTCTGATGAAACCTGAAATGACCCTATCTACAA
The DNA here is from genome assembly GCF_949752795.1 of Hyperoodon ampullatus. Classification (NCBI taxonomy): domain Eukaryota; kingdom Metazoa; phylum Chordata; class Mammalia; order Artiodactyla; family Ziphiidae; genus Hyperoodon; species Hyperoodon ampullatus. The sequence continues at coordinate 34,203 of NW_027640990.1, read as the reverse complement.
TGACAACTGGATGTGGCATAAGGCTGGACACTTGGGACTGAGAGGATTGGTGGGATTGGGTGAGCAAATGCAGACCCTTTAAAGCAATAATGCATGGCACACATTCCATGGGTCCCAACTCTCCAGGTTGAAGGGAATATTACTACAGATATAACATGTATGGGAATCCTAGAGAACGGACACACTGTGAATACGAAAGGTTTCTAAAACTCAACGAATAGTCCCTCTCCTGGTGCTCTGGTTTGACTTTCCATCTGCTTTATTATCAACCTCCCAACTTGGAGAGACAGCCCCTTTAACCTCCTGGTTCGCACAGGTTGCCAATTTGGCAGAGGATGAAAGGGAAGAGGGAGAACCAATGAGAGAGTAGCTGTTAGGCATTTGGATGGGCACATATCACTGTAATTTCCCGGCAGGAAGAAGAATTAACCAAAGTCTCAGCCACCCACCGGGAATCAGTATAGATCCTGAACCAAAATTTTGGACTTGCGGTCAGCTCACCAAAAACGAGTTGAAAAATGGAGCTCAGGGGCACAGCAATTCACAAACTGGCCGAGTAATAAAGGACAACTATCGTCCAAAAATCTGTTGAGGGAAGGCAACGAGGCGGACTTGAAAGCGAGGCAGAATAGCAGGAAACAGATTTCCAGAGGTACGTTGGAATCGCCTTTAAAGCACAGGAAGAGGGGCACAACTTTGACAATGATGCACTTGGCCAAAAAGGGCGTATGCGTTTTCTCCTGAATATATTCAGGAGAAAACACATACGCCCTTTTTGGCCAAGCAAGCAAGTGGGCAATGCAAATCTGCACTACAAAGAAGTATCACTTCCCACCGGTCAAAAGGGACATCCACAAAATGTGTAAAAACCAGAAAGGCAAGACAGGCCCTGGAGAACAGGGAGCCTTGTTATGCTGATGGGCGGGATGTAAATTGCCAACTGCCTCTCTGGAGGAGTGCATTGTGTTCCCTAAAACAAGTAAACAACAGAGCTACAGAGCCAAGGGCACTTCCAGTCTAGGGAATATACCTTGGGAAAACTGAAAATCAACAAGACACAGCCACCCCAAAATTTAGGGCTGCACTGCTTACAAGGACCTCAACTTGGGTACACCTTAAATATCCCAGGAAATATAAAAATGGTTCAAAAAATTGTGGTACTTACGTACGATGGAATATCCCTCAGCCATGAAATCAATGTCATAAGACCAGTAGCAGCAAAATGGGTGGATTCAGGTACGATGATTCTAAGTGAAATAAGTCACAGAGAAAAAGAAACTTATCATAAGTTATCACTTATGAAGATCCTGTAAACATGGCTACACTTGAACTGAGTTAGGAAAGAGAACAGTGTCTCACATTTAGAAAACACTCTTATGCCTGCTTAAGGGGGAAGGAGAGGTGGGGTGATGCATAAAACCAGAGTTTGATATAAGCACAGGTACCGTTCCAAAAACCAACTATGGAATAGACAAGACCTACACCTTCCTCAGTGAAAGGGACTCAAAACCCCATATTTCCCGCAGAGGAATATATCTGACTAGTAAGAATCTTAAAACCTATGTATTGATATGTATCCATAAGGGAATCAAGTGTGTCTAGACTGGCATAAACATGGCGGCGAGAATCAGCTCAAACCCACTATAAAAAGGAATTTCAAAAACAAAACAAAAAAAACTGGGAAATTCTTTACAATTCCTTCAGGGTCTCTGATGAAACCTGAAATGACCCTATCTACAATGACAGCTGGATGTGGCATAAGGCTGGACACTTGGGACTGAGAGGATTGGTGAGATTGGGTGAGCAAATGCAGACCCTTTAAAGCAATAATGCATGGCACACATTCCATGGGTCCCAACTCTCCAGGTTGAAGGGAATATTACTACAGATATAACATGTACGGGAATCCTAGAGAACGGACACACTGTGAATACGAAAGTTTTTAAAACTCAACGAATAGTCCCTCTCCTGGTGCTCCGGTTTGACTTTCCATCTGCTTTATTATCAACCTCCCAACTTGGTGAGACAGCCCCTTTAACCTCCTGGTTCGCACAGGTTGCCAATTTGGCAGAGGATGAAAGGGAAGAGGGAGAACCAATGAGAGAGTAGCTGTTAGGCATTTGGACGGGCACATATCACTGTAATTTCACGGCAGGAAGAAGAATTAACCAAAGTCTCAGCCACCCACCGGGAATCAGTATAGATCCTGAACCAAAATTTTGGACTTGCGGTCAGCTCACCAAAAACGAGTTGAAAAATGGAGCTCAGGGGCACAGCAATTCACAAACTGGCCGAGTAATAAAGGACAACTATCGTCCAAAAATCTGTTGAGGGAAGGCAACGAGGCGGACTTGAAACCGTGGCAGAATAGCAGGAAACAGATTTCAAGAGGTACATTGGAATCGCCTTTAAAGCACAGGAAGAGGGGCACAACTTCGACAATGATGCACTTGGCCAAAAAGGGCGTATGCGTTTTCTCCTGAATATATTCAGGAGAAAACGCATACGCCCTTTTTGGCCAAGCAAGCAAGCGGGAAATGCAAATCTGCACTACAAAGAAGTATCACTTCCCACCGGTCAAAAGGGACATCCACAAAATGTGTAAAAACCAGAAAGGCAAGACAGGCCCTGGAGAACAGGGAGCCTTGTTATGCTGATGGGCGGGATGTAAATTGCCAACTGCCTCTCTGGAGGAGTGCATTGTGTTCCCTAAAACAAGTAAACAACAGAGCTACAGAGCCAAGGGCACTTCCAGTCTAGGGAATATACCTTGGGAAAACTGAAAATCAACAAGACACAGCCACCCCAAAATTTAGGGCTGCACTGCTTACAAGGACCTCAACTTGGGTACACCTTAAATATCCCAGGAAATATAAAAATGGTTCAAAAAATTGTGGTACTTACGTACGATGGAATATCCCTCAGCCATGAAATCAATGTCATAAGACCAGTAGCAGCAAAATGGGTGGATTCAGGTACGATGATTCTAAGTGAAATAAGTCACAGAGAAAAAGAAACTTATCATAAGTTATCACTTATGAAGATCCTGTAAACATGGCTACACTTGAACTGAGTTAGGAAAGAGAACAGTGTCTCACATTTAGAAAACACTCTTATGCCTGCTTAAGGGGGAAGGAGAGGTGGGGTGATGCATAAAACCAGAGTTTGATATAAGCACAGGTACCGTTCCAAAAACCAACTATGGAATAGACAAGACCTACACCTTCCTCAGTGAAAGGGACTCAAAACCCCATATTTCCCGCAGAGGAATATATCTGACTAGTAAGAATCTTAAAACCTATGTATTGATATGTATCCATAAGGGAATCAAGTGTGTCTAGACTGGCATAAACATGGCGGCGAGAATCAGCTCAAACCCACTATAAAAAGGAATTTCAAAAACAAAACAAAAAAAACTGGGAAATTCTTTACAATTCCTTCAGGGTCTCTGATGAAACCTGAAATGACCCTATCTACAATGACAGCTGGATGTGGCATAAGGCTGGACACTTGGGACTGAGAGGATTGGTGAGATTGGGTGAGCAAATGCAGACCCTTTAAAGCAATAATGCATGGCACACATTCCATGGGTCCCAACTCTCCAGGTTGAAGGGAATATTACTACAGATATAACATGTACGGGAATCCTAGAGAACGGACACACTGTGAATACGAAAGTTTTTAAAACTCAACGAATAGTCCCTCTCCTGGTGCTCCGGTTTGACTTTCCATCTGCTTTATTATCAACCTCCCAACTTGGTGAGACAGCCCCTTTAACCTCCTGGTTCGCACAGGTTGCCAATTTGGCAGAGGATGAAAGGGAAGAGGGAGAACCAATGAGAGAGTAGCTGTTAGGCATTTGGACGGGCACATATCACTGTAATTTCACGGCAGGAAGAAGAATTAACCAAAGTCTCAGCCACCCACCGGGAATCAGTATAGATCCTGAACCAAAATTTTGGACTTGCGGTCAGCTCACCAAAAACGAGTTGAAAAATGGAGCTCAGGGGCACAGCAATTCACAAACTGGCCGAGTAATAAAGGACAACTATCGTCCAAAAATCTGTTGAGGGAAGGCAACGAGGCGGACTTGAAACCGTGGCAGAATAGCAGGAAACAGATTTCAAGAGGTACATTGGAATCGCCTTTAAAGCACAGGAAGAGGGGCACAACTTCGACAATGATGCACTTGGCCAAAAAGGGCGTATGCGTTTTCTCCTGAATATATTCAGGAGAAAACGCATACGCCCTTTTTGGCCAAGCAAGCAAGCGGGCAATGCAAATCTGCACTACAAAGAAGTATCACTTCCCACCGGTCAAAAGGGACATCCACAAAATGTGTAAAAACCAGAAAGGCAAGACAGGCCCTGGAGAACAGGGAGCCTTGTTATGCTGATGGGCGGGATGTAAATTGCCAACTGCCTCTCTGGAGGAGTGCATTGTGTTCCCTAAAACAAGTAAACAACAGAGCTACAGAGCCAAGGGCACTTCCAGTCTAGGGAATATACCTTGGGAAAACTGAAAATCAACAAGACACAGCCACCCCAAAATTTAGGGCTGCACTGCTTACAAGGACCTCAACTTGGGTACACCTTAAATATCCCAGGAAATATAAAAATGGTTCAAAGAATTGTGGTACTTACGTACGATGGAATATCCCTCAGCCATGAAATCAATGTCATAAGACCAGTAGCAGCAAAATGGGTGGATTCAGGTACGATGATTCTAAGTGAAATAAGTCACAGAGAAAAAGAAACTTATCATAAGATATCACTTATGAAGATCCTGTAAACTTGGCTACACTTGAACTGAGTTAGGAAAGAGAACAGTGTCTCACATTTAGAAAACACACTTATGCCTGCTTAAGGGGGAAGGAGAGGTGGGGTGATGCATAAAACCAGAGTTTGATATAAGCACAGGTACCGTTCCAAAAACCAACTATGGAATAGACAAGACCTACACCTTCCTCAGTGAAAGGGACTCAAAACCCCATATTTCCCGCAGAGGAATATATCTGACTAGTAAGAATCTTAAAACCTATGTATTGATATGTCTCCGTAAGGGAATCAAGTGTGTCTAGACTGGGATAAATATGGCAGCGAGAATCAGCTCAAACCCACTATAAAAAGGAATTTCAAAAATAAAACAAAAAAACTGGGAAATTCTTTACAATTCCTTCAGGGTCTCTGATGAAACCTGAAATGACCCTATCTACAATGACAGCTGGATGTGGCATAAGGCTGGACAGTTGGGACTGAGAGGATTGGTGAGATTGGGTGAGCAAATGCAGACCCTTTAAAGCAATAATGCATGGCACACATTCCATGGGTCCCAACTCTCCAGGTTGAAGGGAATATTACTACAGATATAACATGTACGGGAATCCTAGAGAACGGACACACTGTGAATACGAAAGGTTTCTAAAACTCAACGAATAGTCCCTCTCCTGGTGCTCCGGTTTGACTTTCCATCTGCTTTATTATCAACCTCCCAACTTGGAGAGACAGCCCCTTTAACCTCCTGGTTCGCACAGGTTGCCAATTTGGCAGAGGATGAAAGGGAAGAGGGAGAACCGATGAGAGAGTAGCTGTTAGGCATTTGGACGGGCACATATCACTGCAATTTCCCGGCAGGAAGAAGAATTAACCAAAGTCTCAGCCACCCACCGGGAATCAGTATAGATCCTGAACCAAAATTTTGGACTTGCGGTCAGCTCACCGAAAACGAGTTGAAAAATGGAGCTCAGGGGCACAGCAATTCACAAACTGGCTGAGTAATAAAGGACAACTATCATCCAAAAATCTGTTGAGGGAAGGCAACGAGGCGGACTTGAAAGCGAGGCAGAATAGCAGGAAACAGATTTCAAGAGGTACGTTGGAATCGCCTTTAAAGCACAGGAAGAGGGGCACAACTTCGACAATGATGCACTTGGCCAAAAAGGGCGTATGCGTTTTCTCCTGAATATATTCAGGAGAAAACGCATACGCCCTTTTTGGCCAAGCAAGCAAGCGGGCAATGCAAATCTGCACTACAAAGAAGTATCACTTCCCACCGGTCAAAAGGGACATCCACAAAATGTGTAAAAACCAGAAAGGCAAGACAGGCCCTGGAGAACAGGGAGCCTTGTTATGCTGATGGGCGGGATGTAAATTGCCAACTGCCTCTCTGGAGGAGTGCATTGTGTTCCCTAAAACAAGTAAACAACAGAGCTACAGAGCCAAGGGCACTTCCAGTCTAGGGAATATACCTTGGGAAAACTGAAAATCAAAAAGACACAGCCACCCCAAAATTTAGGGCTGCACTGCTTACAAGGACCTCAACTTGGGTACACCTTAAATATCCCAGGAAATATAAAAATGGTTCAAAAAATTGTGGTACTTACGTACGATGGAATATCCCTCAGCCATGAAATCAATGTCATAAGACCAGTAGCAGCAAAATGGGTGGATTCAGGTATGATGATTCTAAGTGAAATAAGTCACACAGAAAAAGAAACTTATCATAAGATATCACTTATGAAGATCCTGTAAACATGGCTACACTTGAACTGAGTTAGGAAAGAGAACAGTGTCTCACATTTAGAAAACACTCTTATGCCTGCTTAAGGGGGAAGGAGAGGTGGGGTGATGCATAAAACCAGAGTTTGATATAAGCACAGGTACCGTTCCAAAAACCAACTATGGAATAGACAAGACCTACACCTTCCTCAGTGAAAGGGACTCAAAACCCCATATTTCCCGCAGAGGAATATATCTGACTAGTAAGAATCTTAAAACCTATGTATTGATATGTATCCGTAAGGGAATCTAGTGTGTCTAGACTGGCATAAACATGGCAGCGAGAATCAGCTCAAACCCACTATAAAAAGGAATTTCAAAAACAAAACAAAAAAAACTGGGAAATTCTTTACAATTCCTTCAGGGTCTCTGATGAAACCTGAAATGACCCTATCTACAATGACAGCTGGATGTGGCATAAGGCTGGACACTTGGGACTGAGAGGATTGGTGAGATTGGGTGAGCAAATGCAGACCCTTTAAAGCAATAATGCATGGCACACATTCCATGGGTCCCAACTCTCCAGGTTGAAGGGAATATTACTACAGATATAACATGTACGGGAATCCTAGAGAACGGACACACTGTGAATACGAAAGGTTTCTAAAACTCAACGAATAGTCCCTCTCCTGGTGCTCCGGTTTGACTTTCCATCTGCTTTATTATCAACCTCCCAACTTGGAGGGACAGCCCCTTTAACCTCCTGGTTCGCACAGGTTGCCAATTTGGCAGAGGATGAAAGGGAAGAGGGAGAACCAATGAGAGAGTAGCTGTTAGGCATTTGGACGGGCATATATCACTGTAATTTCCCGGCAGGAAGAAGAATTAACCAAAGTCTCAGCCACCCACCGGGAATCAGTATAGATCCTGAACCAAAATTTTGGACTTGCGGTCAGCTCACAAAACACGAGTTGAAAAATGGAGCTCAGGGGCACAGCAATTCACAAACTGGCCGAGTAATAAAGGACAACTTTCGTCCAAAAATCTGTTGAGGGAAGGCAATGAGGCGGACTTGAAAGCGTGGCAGAATAGCAGGAAACAGATTTCAAGAGGTACGTTGGAATCGCCTTTAAAGCACAGGAAGAGGGGCACAACTTCGACAATGATGCACTTGGCCAAAAAGGGCGTATGCGTTTTCTCCTGAATATATTCAGGAGAAAACGCATACGCCCTTTTTGGCCAAGCAAGCAAGCGGGCAATGCAAATCTGCACTACAAAGAAGTATCACTTCCCACCGGTCAAAAGGGACATCCACAAAATGTGTAAAAACCAGAAAGGCAAGACAGGCCCTGGAGAACAGGGAGCCTTGTTATGCTGATGGGCGGGATGTAAATTGCCAACTGCCTCTCTGGAGGAGTGCATTGTGTTCCCTAAAACAAGTAAACAACAGAGCTACAGAGCCAAGGGCACTTCCAGTCTAGGGAATATACCTTGGGAAAACTGAAAATCAAAAAGACACAGCCACCCCAAAATCTAGGGCTGCACTGCTTACAAGGACCTCAACTTGGGTACACCTTAAATATCCCAGGAAATATAAAAATGGTTCAAAAAATTGTGGTACTTACGTACGATGGAATATCCCTCAGCCATGAAATCAATGTCATAAGACCAGTAGCAGCAAAATGGGTGGATTCAGGTACGATGATTCTAAGTGAAATAAGTCACACAGAAAAAGAAACTTATCATAAGATATCACTTATGAAGATCCTGTAAACATGGCTACACTTGAACTGAGTTAGGAAAGAGAATAGTGTCACACATTTAGAAAACACTCTTATGCCTGCTTAAGGGGGAAGGAGAGGTGGGGTGATGCATAAAACCAGAGTTTGATATAAGCACAGGTACCGTTCCAAAAACCAACTATGGAATAGACAAGACCTACACCTTCCTCAGTGAAAGGGACTCAAAACCCCATATTTCCCGCAGAGGAATATATCTGACTAGTAAGAATCTTAAAACCTATGTATTGATATGTCTCCATAATGGAATCAAGTGTGTCTAGACTGGGATAAATATGGCAGCGAGAATCAGCTCAAACCCACTATAAAAAGGAATTTCAAAAATAAAACAAAAAAACTGGGAAATTCTTTACAATTCCTTCAGGGTCTCTGATGAAACCTGAAATGACCCTATCTACAATGACAGCTGGATGTGGCATAAGGCTGGACACTTGGGACTGAGAGGATTGGTGAGATTGGGTGAGCAAATGCAGACCCTTTAAAGCAATAATGCATGGCACACATTCCATGGGTCCCAACTCTCCAGGTTGAAGGGAATATTACTACAGATATAACATGTACGGGAATCCTAGAGAACGGACACACTGTGAATACGAAAGGTTTCTAAAACTCAACGAATAGTCCCTCTCCTGGTGCTCCGGTTTGACTTTCCATCTGCTTTATTATCAACCTCCCAACTTGGAGAGACAGCCCCTTTAACCTCCTGGTTCGCACAGGTTGCCAATTTGGCAGAGGATGAAAGGGAAGAGGGAGAACCAATGAGAGAGTAGCTGTTAGGCATTTGGACGGGCACATATCACTGCAATTTCCCGGCAGGAAGAAGAATTAACCAAAGTCTCAGCCACCCACCGGGAATCAGTATAGATCCTGAACCAAAATTTTGGACTTGCGGTCAGCTCACCAAAAACGAGTTGAAAAATGGAGCTCAGGGGCACAGCAATTCACAAACTGGCCGAGTAATAAAGGACAACTATCGTCCAAAAATCTGTTGAGGGAAGGCAACGAGGCGGACTTGAAAGCGAGGCAGAATAGCAGGAAACAGATTTCAAGAGGTACGTTGGAATCGCCTTTAAAGCACAGGAAGAGGGGCACAACTTCGACAATGATGCACTTGGCCCAAAAGGGCGTATGCGTTTTCTCCTGAATATATTCAGGAGAAAACGCATACGCCCTTTTTGGCCAAGCAAGCAAGCGGGCAATGCAAATCTGCACTACAAAGAAGTATCACTTCCCACCGGTCAAAAGGGACATCCACAAAATGTGTAAAAACCAGAAAGGCAAGACAGGCCCTGGAGAACAGGGAGCCTTGTTATGCTGATGGGCGGGATGTAAATTGCCAACTGCCTCTCTGGAGGAGTGCATTGTGTTCCCTAAAACAAGTAAACAACAGAGCTACAGAGCCAAGGGCACTTCCAGTCTAGGGAATATACCTTGGGAAAACTGAAAATCAACAAGACACAGCCACCCCAAAATTTAGGGCTGCACTGCTTACAAGGACCTCAACTTGGGTACACCTTAAATATCCCAGGAAATATAAAAATGGTTCAAAAAATTGTGGTACTTACGTACGATGGAATATCCCTCAGCCATGAAATCAATGTCATAAGACCAGTAGCAGCAAAATGGGTGGATTCAGGTACGATGATTCTAAGTGAAATAAGTCACAGAGAAAAAGAAACTTATCATAAGATATCACTTATGAAGATCCTGTAAACATGGCTACACTTGAACTGAGTTAGGAAAGAGAACAGTGTCTCACATTTAGAAAACACTCTTATGCCTGCTTAAGGGGGAAGGAGAGGTGGGGTGATGCATAAAACCAGAGTTTGATATAAGCACAGGTACCGTTCCAAAAACCAACTATGGAATAGACAAGACCTACACCTTCCTCAGTGAAAGGGACTCAAAACCCCATATTTCCCGCAGAGGAATATATCTGACTAGTAAGAATCTTAAAACCTATGTATTGATATGTCTCCGTAAGGGAATCAAGTGTGTCTAGACTGGGATAAATATGGCAGCGAGAATCAGCTCAAACCCACTATAAAAAGGAATTTCAAAAATAAAACAAAAAAACTGGGAAATTGTTTACAATTCCTTCAGGGTCTCTGATGAAACCTGAAATGACCCTATCTACAATGAGAGCTGGATGTGGCATAAGGCTGGACACTTGGGACTGAGAGGATTGGTGAGATTGGGTGAGCAAATGCAGACCCTTTAAAGCAATAATGCATGGCACACATTCCATGGGTCCCAACTCTCCAGGTTGAAGGGAATATTACTACAGATATAACATGTACGGGAATCCTAGAGAACGGACACACTGTGAATACGAAAGGTTTCTAAAACTCAACGAATAGTCCCTCTCCTGGTGCTCCGGTTTGACTTTCCATCTGCTTTATTATCAACCTCCCAACTTGGAGAGACAGCCCCTTTAACCTCCTGGTTCGCACAGGTTGCCAATTTGGCAGAGGATGAAAGGGAAGAGGGAGAACCAATGAGAGAGTAGCTGTTAGGCATTTGGACGGGCACATATCACTGTAATTTCCCGGCAGGAAGAAGAATTAACCCAAGTCTCAGCCACCCACCGGGAATCAGTATAGATCCTGAACCAAAATTTTGGACTTGCGGTCAGCTCACCAAAAACGAGTTGAAAAATGGAGCTCAGGGGCACAGCAATTCACAAACTGGCCGAGTAATAAAGGACAACTATCGTCCAAAAATCTGTTGAGGGAAGGCAACGAGGCGGACTTGAAAGCGAGGCAGAATAGCAGGAAACAGATTTCAAGAGGTATGTTGGAATCGCCTTTAAAGCACAGGAAGAGGGGCACAACTTCGACAATGATGAACTTGGCCCAAAAGGGCGTATGCGTTTTCTCCTGAATATATTCAGGAGAAAACGCATACGCCCTTTTTGGCCAAGCAAGCAAGCGGGCAATGCAAATCTGCACTACAAAGAAGTATCACTTCCCACCGGTCAAAAGGGACATCCACAAAATGTGTAAAAACCAGAAAGGCAAGACAGGCCCTGGAGAACAGGGAGCCTTGTTATGCTGATGGGCGGAATGTAAATTGCCAACTGCCTCTCTGGAGGAGTGCATTGTGTTCCCTAAAACAAGTAAACAACAGAGCTACAGAGCCAAGGGCACTTCCAGTCTAGGGAATATACCTTGGGAAAACTGAAAATCAAAAAGACACAGCCACCCCAAAATTTAGGGCTGCACTGCTTATAAGGACCTCAACTTGGGTACACCTTAAATATCCCAGGAAATATAAAAATGGTTCAAAAAATTGTGGTACTTACGTACGATGGAATATCCCTCAGCCATGAAATCAATGTCATAAGACCAGTAGCAGCAAAATGGGTGGATTCAGGTACGATGATTCTAAGTGAAATAAGTCACACAGAAAAAGAAACTTATCATAAGATATCACTTATGAAGATCCTGTAAACATGGCTACACTTGAACTGAGTTAGGAAAGAGAACAGTGTCTCACATTTAGAAAACACTCTTATGCCTGCTTAAGGGGGAAGGAGAGGTGGGGTGATGCATAAAACCAAAGTTTGATATAAGCACAGGTACCGTTCCAAAAACCAGCTATGGAATAGACAAGACCTACACCTTCCTCAGTGAAAGGGACTCAAAACCCCATATTTCCCGCAGAGGAATATATCTGACTAGTAAGAATCTTAAAACCTATGTATTGATATGTCTCCATAAGGGAATCAAGTGTGTCTAGACTGGCATAAACATGGCAGCGAGAATCAGCTCAAACCCACTATAAAAAGGAATTTCAAAAATAAAACAAAAAAAACTGGGAAATTCTTTACAATTCCTTCAGGGTCTCTGATGAAACCTGAAATGACCCTATCTACAATGACAACTGGATGTGGCATAAGGCTGGACACTTGGGACTGAGAGGATTGGTGGGATTGGGTGAGCAAATGCAGACCCTTTAAAGCAATAATGCATGGCACACATTCCATGGGTCCCAACTCTCCAGGTTGAAGGGAATATTACTACAGATATAACATGTATGGGAATCCTAGAGAACGGACACACTGTGAATACGAAAGGTTTCTAAAACTCAACGAATAGTCCCTCTCCTGGTGCTCTGGTTTGACTTTCCATCTGCTTTATTATCAACCTCCCAACTTGGAGAGACAGCCCCTTTAACCTCCTGGTTCGCACAGGTTGCCAATTTGGCAGAGGATGAAAGGGAAGAGGGAGAACCAATGAGAGAGTAGCTGTTAGGCATTTGGATGGGCACATATCACTGTAATTTCCCGGCAGGAAGAAGAATTAACCAAAGTCTCAGCCACCCACCGGGAATCAGTATAGATCCTGAACCAAAATTTTGGACTTGCGGTCAGCTCACCAAAAACGAGTTGAAAAATGGAGCTCAGGGGCACAGCAATTCACAAACTGGCCGAGTAATAAAGGACAACTATCGTCCAAAAATCTGTTGAGGGAAGGCAACGAGGCGGACTTGAAAGCGAGGCAGAATAGCAGGAAACAGATTTCAAGAGGTACGTTGGAATCGCCTTTAAAGCACAGGAAGAGGGGCACAACTTCGACAATGATGCACTTGGCCAAAAAGGGCGTATGCGTTTTCTCCTGAATATATTCAGGAGAAAACGCATACGCCCTTTTTGGCCAAGCAAGCAAGCGGGCAATGCAAATCTGCACTACAAAGAAGTATCACTTCCCACCGGTCAAAAGGGACATCCACAAAATGTGTAAAAACCAGAAAGGCAAGACAGGCCCTGGAGAACAGGGAGCCTTGTTATGCTGATGGGCGGGATGTAAATTGCCAACTGCCTCTCTGGAGGAGTGCATTGTGTTCCCTAAAACAAGTAAACAACAGAGCTACAGAGCCAAGGGCACTTCCAGTCTAGGGAATATACCTTGGGAAAACTGAAAATCAACAAGACACAGCCACCCCAAAATTTAGGGCTGCACTGCTTACAAGGACCTCAACTTGGGTACACCTTAAATATCCCAGGAAATATAAAAATGGTTCAAAAAATTGTGGTACTTACGTACGATGGAATATCCCTCAGCCATGAAATCAATGTCATAAGACCAGTAGCAGCAAAATGGGTGGATTCAGGTACGATGATTCTAAGTGAAATAAGTCACAGAGAAAAAGAAACTTATCATAAGTTATCACTTATGAAGATCCTGTAAACATGGCTACACTTGAACTGAGTTAGGAAAGAGAACAGTGTCTCACATTTAGAAAACACTCTTATGCCTGCTTAAGGGGGAAGGAGAGGTGGGGTGATGCATAAAACCAGAGTTTGATATAAGCACAGGTACCGTTCCAAAAACCAACTATGGAATAGACAAGACCTACACCTTCCTCAGTGAAAGGGACTCAAAACCCCATATTTCCCGCAGAGGAATATATCTGACTAGTAAGAATCTTAAAACCTATGTATTGATATGTATCCATAAGGGAATCAAGTGTGTCTAGACTGGCATAAACATGGCGGCGAGAATCAGCTCAAACCCACTATAAAAAGGAATTTCAAAAACAAAACAAAAAAAACTGGGAAATTCTTTACAATTCCTTCAGGGTCTCTGATGAAACCTGAAATGACCCTATCTACAATGACAGCTGGATGTGGCATAAGGCTGGACACTTGGGACTGAGAGGATTGGTGAGATTGGGTGAGCAAATGCAGACCCTTTAAAGCAATAATGCATGGCACACATTCCATGGGTCCCAACTCTCCAGGTTGAAGGGAATATTACTACAGATATAACATGTACGGGAATCCTAGAGAACGGACACACTGTGAATACGAAAGTTTTTAAAACTCAACGAATAGTCCCTCTCCTGGTGCTCCGGTTTGACTTTCCATCTGCTTTATTATCAACCTCCCAACTTGGTGAGACAGCCCCTTTAACCTCCTGGTTCGCACAGGTTGCCAATTTGGCAGAGGATGAAAGGGAAGAGGGAGAACCAATGAGAGAGTAGCTGTTAGGCATTTGGACGGGCACATATCACTGTAATTTCACGGCAGGAAGAAGAATTAACCAAAGTCTCAGCCACCCACCGGGAATCAGTATAGATCCTGAACCAAAATTTTGGACTTGCGGTCAGCTCACCAAAAACGAGTTGAAAAATGGAGCTCAGGGGCACAGCAATTCACAAACTGGCCGAGTAATAAAGGACAACTATCGTCCAAAAATCTGTTGAGGGAAGGCAACGAGGCGGACTTGAAACCGTGGCAGAATAGCAGGAAACAGATTTCAAGAGGTACATTGGAATCGCCTTTAAAGCACAGGAAGAGGGGCACAACTTCGACAATGATGCACTTGGCCAAAAAGGGCGTATGCGTTTTCTCCTGAATATATTCAGGAGAAAACGCATACGCCCTTTTTGGCCAAGCAAGCAAGCGGGCAATGCAAATCTGCACTACAAAGAAGTATCACTTCCCACCGGTCAAAAGGGACATCCACAAAATGTGTAAAAACCAGAAAGGCAAGACAGGCCCTGGAGAACAGGGAGCCTTGTTATGCTGATGGGCGGGATGTAAATTGCCAACTGCCTCTCTGGAGGAGTGCATTGTGTTCCCTAAAACAAGTAAACAACAGAGCTACAGAGCCAAGGGCACTTCCAGTCTAGGGAATATACCTTGGGAAAACTGAAAATCAACAAGACACAGCCACCCCAAAATTTAGGGCTGCACTGCTTACAAGGACCTCAACTTGGGTACACCTTAAATATCCCAGGAAATATAAAAATGGTTCAAAGAATTGTGGTACTTACGTACGATGGAATATCCCTCAGCCATGAAATCAATGTCATAAGACCAGTAGCAGCAAAATGGGTGGATTCAGGTACGATGATTCTAAGTGAAATAAGTCACAGAGAAAAAGAAACTTATCATAAGATATCACTTATGAAGATCCTGTAAACTTGGCTACACTTGAACTGAGTTAGGAAAGAGAACAGTGTCTCACATTTAGAAAACACACTTATGCCTGCTTAAGGGGGAAGGAGAGGTGGGGTGATGCATAAAACCAGAGTTTGATATAAGCACAGGTACCGTTCCAAAAACCAACTATGGAATAGACAAGACCTACACCTTCCTCAGTGAAAGGGACTCAAAACCCCATATTTCCCGCAGAGGAATATATCTGACTAGTAAGAATCTTAAAACCTATGTATTGATATGTCTCCGTAAGGGAATCAAGTGTGTCTAGACTGGGATAAATATGGCAGCGAGAATCAGCTCAAACCCACTATAAAAAGGAATTTCAAAAATAAAACAAAAAAACTGGGAAATTCTTTACAATTCCTTCAGGGTCTCTGATGAAACCTGAAATGACCCTATCTACAATGACAGCTGGATGTGGCATAAGGCTGGACAGTTGGGACTGAGAGGATTGGTGAGATTGGGTGAGCAAATGCAGACCCTTTAAAGCAATAATGCATGGCACACATTCCATGGGTCCCAACTCTCCAGGTTGAAGGGAATATTACTACAGATATAACATGTACGGGAATCCTAGAGAACGGACACACTGTGAATACGAAAGGTTTCTAAAACTCAACGAATAGTCCCTCTCCTGGTGCTCCGGTTTGACTTTCCATCTGCTTTATTATCAACCTCCCAACTTGGAGAGACAGCCCCTTTAACCTCCTGGTTCGCACAGGTTGCCAATTTGGCAGAGGATGAAAGGGAAGAGGGAGAACCGATGAGAGAGTAGCTGTTAGGCATTTGGACGGGCACATATCACTGCAATTTCCCGGCAGGAAGAAGAATTAACCAAAGTCTCAGCCACCCACCGGGAATCAGTATAGATCCTGAACCAAAATTTTGGACTTGCGGTCAGCTCACCGAAAACGAGTTGAAAAATGGAGCTCAGGGGCACAGCAATTCACAAACTGGCTGAGTAATAAAGGACAACTATCATCCAAAAATCTGTTGAGGGAAGGCAACGAGGCGGACTTGAAAGCGAGGCAGAATAGCAGGAAACAGATTTCAAGAGGTACGTTGGAATCGCCTTTAAAGCACAGGAAGAGGGGCACAACTTCGACAATGATGCACTTGGCCAAAAAGGGCGTATGCGTTTTCTCCTGAATATATTCAGGAGAAAACGCATACGCCCTTTTTGGCCAAGCAAGCAAGCGGGCAATGCAAATCTGCACTACAAAGAAGTATCACTTCCCACCGGTCAAAAGGGACATCCACAAAATGTGTAAAAACCAGAAAGGCAAGACAGGCCCTGGAGAACAGGGAGCCTTGTTATGCTGATGGGCGGGATGTAAATTGCCAACTGCCTCTCTGGAGGAGTGCATTGTGTTCCCTAAAACAAGTAAACAACAGAGCTACAGAGCCAAGGGCACTTCCAGTCTAGGGAATATACCTTGGGAAAACTGAAAATCAAAAAGACACAGCCACCCCAAAATTTAGGGCTGCACTGCTTACAAGGACCTCAACTTGGGTACACCTTAAATATCCCAGGAAATATAAAAATGGTTCAAAAAATTGTGGTACTTACGTACGATGGAATATCCCTCAGCCATGAAATCAATGTCATAAGACCAGTAGCAGCAAAATGGGTGGATTCAGGTATGATGATTCTAAGTGAAATAAGTCACACAGAAAAAGAAACTTATCATAAGATATCACTTATGAAGATCCTGTAAACATGGCTACACTTGAACTGAGTTAGGAAAGAGAACAGTGTCTCACATTTAGAAAACACTCTTATGCCTGCTTAAGGGGGAAGGAGAGGTGGGGTGATGCATAAAACCAGAGTTTGATATAAGCACAGGTACCGTTCCAAAAACCAACTATGGAATAGACAAGACCTACACCTTCCTCAGTGAAAGGGACTCAAAACCCCATATTTCCCGCAGAGGAATATATCTGACTAGTAAGAATCTTAAAACCTATGTATTGATATGTATCCGTAAGGGAATCTAGTGTGTCTAGACTGGCATAAACATGGCAGCGAGAATCAGCTCAAACCCACTATAAAAAGGAATTTCAAAAACAAAACAAAAAAAACTGGGAAATTCTTTACAATTCCTTCAGGGTCTCTGATGAAACCTGAAATGACCCTATCTACAATGACAGCTGGATGTGGCATAAGGCTGGACACTTGGGACTGAGAGGATTGGTGAGATTGGGTGAGCAAATGCAGACCCTTTAAAGCAATAATGCATGGCACACATTCCATGGGTCCCAACTCTCCAGGTTGAAGGGAATATTACTACAGATATAACATGTACGGGAATCCTAGAGAACGGACACACTGTGAATACGAAAGGTTTCTAAAACTCAACGAATAGTCCCTCTCCTGGTGCTCCGGTTTGACTTTCCATCTGCTTTATTATCAACCTCCCAACTTGGAGGGACAGCCCCTTTAACCTCCTGGTTCGCACAGGTTGCCAATTTGGCAGAGGATGAAAGGGAAGAGGGAGAACCAATGAGAGAGTAGCTGTTAGGCATTTGGACGGGCATATATCACTGTAATTTCCCGGCAGGAAGAAGAATTAACCAAAGTCTCAGCCACCCACCGGGAATCAGTATAGATCCTGAACCAAAATTTTGGACTTGCGGTCAGCTCACCAAACACGAGTTGAAAAATGGAGCTCAGGGGCACAGCAATTCACAAACTGGCCGAGTAATAAAGGACAACTTTCGTCCAAAAATCTGTTGAGGGAAGGCAATGAGGCGGACTTGAAAGCGTGGCAGAATAGCAGGAAACAGATTTCAAGAGGTACGTTGGAATCGCCTTTAAAGCACAGGAAGAGGGGCACAACTTCGACAATGATGCACTTGGCCAAAAAGGGCATATGCGTTTTCTCCTGAATATATTCAGGAGAAAACGCATACGCCCTTTTTGGCCAAGCAAGCAAGCGGGCAATGCAAATCTGCACTACAAAGAAGTATCACTTCCCACCGGTCAAAAGGGACATCCACAAAATGTGTAAAAACCAGAAAGGCAAGACAGGCCCTGGAGAACAGGGAGCCTTGTTATGCTGATGGGCGGGATGTAAATTGCCAACTGCCTCTCTGGAGGAGTGCATTGTGTTCCCTAAAACAAGTAAACAACAGAGCTACAGAGCCAAGGGCACTTCCAGTCTAGGGAATATACCTTGGGAAAACTGAAAATCAAAAAGACACAGCCACCCCAAAATCTAGGGCTGCACTGCTTACAAGGACCTCAACTTGGGTACACCTTAAATATCCCAGGAAATATAAAAATGGTTCAAAAAATTGTGGTACTTACGTACGATGGAATATCCCTCAGCCATGAAATCAATGTCATAAGACCAGTAGCAGCAAAATGGGTGGATTCAGGTACGATGATTCTAAGTGAAATAAGTCACACAGAAAAAGAAACTTATCATAAGATATCACTTATGAAGATCCTGTAAACATGGCTACACTTGAACTGAGTTAGGAAAGAGAACAGTGTCTCACATTTAGAAAACACACTTATGCCTGCTTAAGGGGGAAGGAGAGGTGGGGTGATGCATAAAACCAGAGTTTGATATAAGCACAGGTACCGTTCCAAAAACCAACTATGGAATAGACAAGACCTACACCTTCCTCAGTGAAAGGGACTCAAAACCCCATATTTCCCGCAGAGGAATATATCTGACTAGTAAGAATCTTAAAACCTATGTATTGATATGTCTCCATAATGGAATCAAGTGTGTCTAGACTGGGATAAATATGGCAGCGAGAATCAGCTCAAACCCACTATAAAAAGGAATTTCAAATATAAAACAAAAAAACTGGGAAATTCTTTACAATTCCTTCAGGGTCTCTGATGAAACCTGAAATGACCCTATCTACAATGACAGCTGGATGTGGCATAAGGCTGGACACTTGGGACTGAGAGGATTGGTGAGATTGGGTGAGCAAATGCAGACCCTTTAAAGCAATAATGCATGGCACACATTCCATGGGTCCCAACTCTCCAGGTTGAAGGGAATATTACTACAGATATAACATGTACGGGAATCCTAGAGAACGGACACACTGTGAATACGAAAGGTTTCTAAAACTCAACGAATAGTCCCTCTCCTGGTGCTCCGGTTTGACTTTCCATCTGCTTTATTATCAACCTCCCAACTTGGAGAGACAGCCCCTTTAACCTCCTGGTTCGCACAGGTTGCCAATTTGGCAGAGGATGAAAGGGAAGAGGGAGAACCAATGAGAGAGTAGCTGTTAGGCATTTGGACGGGCACATATCACTGCAATTTCCCGGCAGGAAGAAGAATTAACCAAAGTCTCAGCCACCCACCGGGAATCAGTATAGATCCTGAACCAAAATTTTGGACTTGCGGTCAGCTCACCAAAAACGAGTTGAAAAATGGAGCTCAGGGGCACAGCAATTCACAAACTGGCCGAGTAATAAAGGACAACTATCGTCCAAAAATCTGTTGAGGGAAGGCAACGAGGCGGACTTGAAAGCGAGGCAGAATAGCAGGAAACAGATTTCAAGAGGTACGTTGGAATCGCCTTTAAAGCACAGGAAGAGGGGCACAACTTCGACAATGATGCACTTGGCCCAAAAGGGCGTATGCGTTTTCTCCTGAATATATTCAGGAGAAAACGCATACGCCCTTTTTGGCCAAGCAAGCAAGCGGGCAATGCAAATCTGCACTACAAAGAAGTATCACTTCCCACCGGTCAAAAGGGACATCCACAAAATGTGTAAAAACCAGAAAGGCAAGACAGGCCCTGGAGAACAGGGAGCCTTGTTATGCTGATGGGCGGGATGTAAATTGCCAACTGCCTCTCTGGAGGAGTGCATTGTGTTCCCTAAAACAAGTAAACAACAGAGCTACAGAGCCAAGGGCACTTCCAGTCTAGGGAATATACCTTGGGAAAACTGAAAATCAAAAAGACACAGCCACCCCAAAATTTAGGGCTGCACTGCTTACAAGGACCTCAACTTGGGTACACCTTAAATATCCCAGGAAATATAAAAATGGTTCAAAAAATTGTGGTACTTACGTACGATGGAATATCCCTCAGCCATGAAATCAATGTCATAAGACCAGTAGCAGCAAAATGGGTGGATTCAGGTACGATGATTCTAAGTGAAATAAGTCACAGAGAAAAAGAAACTTATCATAAGATATCACTTATGAAGATCCTGTAAACATGGCTACACTTGAACTGAGTTAGGAAAGAGAACAGTGTCTCACATTTAGAAAACACTCTTATGCCTGCTTAAGGGGGAAGGAGAGGTGGGGTGATGCATAAAACCAGAGTTTGATATAAGCACAGGTACCGTTCCAAAAACCAACTATGGAATAGACAAGACCTACACCTTCCTCAGTGAAAGGGACTCAAAACCCCATATTTCCCGCAGAGGAATATATCTGACTAGTAAGAATCTTAAAACCTATGTATTGATATGTCTCCGTAAGGGAATCAAGTGTGTCTAGACTGGGATAAATATGGCAGCGAGAATCAGCTCAAACCCACTATAAAAAGGAATTTCAAAAATAAAACAAAAAAACTGGGAAATTCTTTACAATTCCTTCAGGGTCTCTGATGAAACCTGAAATGACCCTATCTACAATGACAGCTGGATGTGGCATAAGGCTGGACACTTGGGACTGAGAGGATTGGTGAGATTGGGTGAGCAAATGCAGACCCTTTAAAGCAATAATGCATGGCACACATTCCATGGGTCCCAACTCTCCAGGTTGAAGGGAATATTACTACAGATATAACATGTACGGGAATCCTAGAGAACGGACACACTGTGAATACGAAAGGTTTCTAAAACTCAACGAATAGTCCCTCTCCTGGTGCTCCGGTTTGACTTTCCATCTGCTTTATTATCAACCTCCCAACTTGGAGAGACAGCCCCTTTAACCTCCTGGTTCGCACAGGTTGCCAATTTGGCAGAGGATGAAAGGGAAGAGGGAGAACCAATGAGAGAGTAGCTGTTAGGCATTTGGACGGGCACATATCACTGTAATTTCCCGGCAGGAAGAAGAATTAACCAAAGTCTCAGCCACCCACCGGGAATCAGTATAGATCCTGAACCAAAATTTTGGACTTGCGGTCAGCTCACCAAAAACGAGTTGAAAAATGGAGCTCAGGGGCACAGCAATTCACAAACTGGCCGAGTAATAAAGGACAACTATCGTCCAAAAATCTGTTGAGGGAAGGCAACGAGGCGGACTTGAAAGCGAGGCAGAATAGCAGGAAACAGATTTCAAGAGGTATGTTGGAATCGCCTTTAAAGCACAGGAAGAGGGGCACAACTTCGACAATGATGAACTTGGCCCAAAAGGGCGTATGCGTTTTCTCCTGAATATATTCAGGAGAAAACGCATACGCCCTTTTTGGCCAAGCAAGCAAGCGGGCAATGCAAATCTGCACTACAAAGAAGTATCACTTCCCACCGGTCAAAAGGGACATCCACAAAATGTGTAAAAACCAGAAAGGCAAGACAGGCCCTGGAGAACAGGGAGCCTTGTTATGCTGATGGGCGGAATGTAAATTGCCAACTGCCTCTCTGGAGGAGTGCATTGTGTTCCCTAAAACAAGTAAACAACAGAGCTACAGAGCCAAGGGCACTTCCAGTCTAGGGAATATACCTTGGGAAAACTGAAAATCAAAAAGACACAGCCACCCCAAAATTTAGGGCTGCACTGCTTATAAGGACCTCAACTTGGGTACACCTTAAATATCCCAGGAAATATAAAAATGGTTCAAAAAATTGTGGTACTTACGTACGATGGAATATCCCTCAGCCATGAAATCAATGTCATAAGACCAGTAGCAGCAAAATGGGTGGATTCAGGTACGATGATTCTAAGTGAAATAAGTCACACAGAAAAAGAAACTTATCATAAGATATCACTTATGAAGATCCTGTAAACATGGCTACACTTGAACTGAGTTAGGAAAGAGAACAGTGTCTCACATTTAGAAAACACTCTTATGCCTGCTTAAGGGGGAAGGAGAGGTGGGGTGATGCATAAAACCAAAGTTTGATATAAGCACAGGTACCGTTCCAAAAACCAGCTATGGAATAGACAAGACCTACACCTTCCTCAGTGAAAGGGACTCAAAACCCCATATTTCCCGCAGAGGAATATATCTGACTAGTAAGAATCTTAAAACCTATGTATTGATATGTCTCCATAAGGGAATCAAGTGTGTCTAGACTGGCATAAACATGGCAGCGAGAATCAGCTCAAACCCACTATAAAAAGGAATTTCAAAAATAAAACAAAAAAAACTGGGAAATTCTTTACAATTCCTTCAGGGTCTCTGATGAAACCTGAAATGACCCTATCTACAATGACAACTGGATGTGGCATAAGGCTGGACACTTGGGACTGAGAGGATTGGTGGGATTGGGTGAGCAAATGCAGACCCTTTAAAGCAATAATGCATGGCACACATTCCATGGGTCCCAACTCTCCAGGTTGAAGGGAATATTACTACAGATATAACATGTATGGGAATCCTAGAGAACGGACACACTGTGAATACGAAAGGTTTCTAAAACTCAACGAATAGTCCCTCTCCTGGTGCTCTGGTTTGACTTTCCATCTGCTTTATTATCAACCTCCCAACTTGGAGAGACAGCCCCTTTAACCTCCTGGTTCGCACAGGTTGCCAATTTGGCAGAGGATGAAAGGGAAGAGGGAGAACCAATGAGAGAGTAGCTGTTAGGCATTTGGATGGGCACATATCACTGTAATTTCCCGGCAGGAAGAAGAATTAACCAAAGTCTCAGCCACCCACCGGGAATCAGTATAGATCCTGAACCAAAATTTTGGACTTGCGGTCAGCTCACCAAAAACGAGTTGAAAAATGGAGCTCAGGGGCACAGCAATTCACAAACTGGCCGAGTAATAAAGGACAACTATCGTCCAAAAATCTGTTGAGGGAAGGCAACGAGGCGGACTTGAAAGCGAGGCAGAATAGCAGGAAACAGATTTCCAGAGGTACGTTGGAATCGCCTTTAAAGCACAGGAAGAGGGGCACAACTTTGACAATGATGCACTTGGCCAAAAAGGGCGTATGCGTTTTCTCCTGAATATATTCAGGAGAAAACACATACGCCCTTTTTGGCCAAGCAAGCAAGTGGGCAATGCAAATCTGCACTACAAAGAAGTATCACTTCCCACCGGTCAAAAGGGACATCCACAAAATGTGTAAAAACCAGAAAGGCAAGACAGGCCCTGGAGAACAGGGAGCCTTGTTATGCTGATGGGCGGGATGTAAATTGCCAACTGCCTCTCTGGAGGAGTGCATTGTGTTCCCTAAAACAAGTAAACAACAGAGCTACAGAGCCAAGGGCACTTCCAGTCTAGGGAATATACCTTGGGAAAACTGAAAATCAAAAAGACACAGCCACCCCAAAATTTAGGGCTGCACTGCTTACAAGGACCTCAACTTGGGTACACCTTAAATATCCCAGGAAATATAAAAATGGTTCAAAAAATTGTGGTACTTACGTACGATGGAATATCCCTCAGCCATGAAATCAATGTCATAAGACCAGTAGCAGCAAAATGGGTGGATTCAGGTACGATGATTCTAAGTGAAATAAGTCACACAGAAAAATAAACTTATCATAAGATATCACTTATGAAGATCCTGTAAACATGGCTACACTTGAACTGAGTTAGGAAAGAGAACAGTGTCTCACATTTAGAAAACACTCTTATGCCTGCTTAAGGGGGAAGGAGAGGTGGGGTGATGCATAAAACCAGAGTTTGATATAAGCACAGGTACCGTTCCAAAAACCAACTATGGAATAGACAAGACCTACACCTTCCTCAGTGAAAGGGACTCAAAACCCCATATTTCCCGCAGAGGAATATATCTGACTAGTAAGAATCTTAAAACCTATGTATTGATATGTCTCCGTAAGGGAATCAAGTGTGTCTAGACTGGGATAAATATGGCAGCGAGAATCAGCTCAAACCCACTATAAAAAGGAATTTCAAAAATAAAACAAAAAAACTGGGAAATTCTTTACAATTCCTTCAGGGTCTCTGATGAAACCTGAAATGACCCTATCTACAATGACAGCTGGATGTGGCATAAGGCTGGACACTTGGGACTGAGAGGATTGGTGAGACTGGGTGAGCAAATGCAGACCCTTTAAAGCAATAATGCATGGCACACATTCCATGGGTCCCAACTCTCCAGGTTGAAGGGAATATTACTACAGATATAACATGTACGGGAATCCTAGAGAACGGACACACTGTGAATACGAAAGGTTTCTAAAACTCCACGCATAGTCCCTCTCCTGGTGCTCCGGTTTGACTTTCCATCTGCTTTATTATCAACCTCCCAACTTGGAGAGACAGCCCCTTTAACCTCCTGGTTCGCACAGGTTGCCAATTTGGCAGAGGATGAAAGGGAAGAGGGAGAACCAATGAGAGAGTAGCTGTTAGGCATTTGGACGGGCACATATCACTGTAATTTCCCGGCAGGAAGAAGAATTAACCAAAGACTCAGCCACCCACCGGGAATCAGTATAGATCCTGAACCAAAATTTTGGACTTGCGGTCAGCTCACCAAAAACGAGTTGAAAAATGGAGCTCAGGGGCACAGCAATTCACAAACTGGCCGAGTAATAAAGGACAACTATCGTCCAAAAATCTGTTGAGGGAAGGCAACGAGGCGGATTTGAAAGCGAGGCAGAATAGCAGGAAACAGATTTCCAGAGGTACGTTGGAATCGCCTTTAAAGCACAGGAAGAGGGGCACAACTTCGACAATGATGCACTTGGCCCAAAAGGGCGTATGCGTTTTCTCCTGAATATATTCAGGAGAAAACGCATACGCCCTTTTAGGCCAAGCAAGCAAGCGGGCAATGCAAATCTGCACTACAAAGAAGTATCACTTCCCACCGGTCAAAAGGGACATCCACAAAATGTGTAAAAACCAGAAAGGCAAGACAGGCCCTGGAGAACAGGGAGCCTTGTTATGCTGATGGGCGGGATGTAAATTGCCAACTGCCTCTCTGGAGGAGTGCATTGTGTTCCCTAAAACAAGTAAACAACAGAGCTACAGAGCCAAGGGCACTTCCAGTCTAGGGAATATACCTTGGGAAAACTGAAAATCAACAAGACACAGCCACCCCAAAATTTAGGGCTGCACTGCTTACAAGGACCTCAACTTGGGTACACCTTAAATATCCCAGTAAATATAAAATTGGTTCAAAAAATTGTGGTACTTACATACGATGGAATATCCCTCAGCCATGAAATCAATGTCATAAGACCAGTAGCAGCAAAATGGGTGGATTCAGGTACGATGATTCTAAGTGAAATAAGTCACAGAGAAAAAGAAACTTATCATAAGTTATCACTTATGAAGATCCTGTAAACATGGCTACACTTGAACTGAGTTAGGAAAGAGAACAGTGTCTCACATTTAGAAAACACTCTTATGCCTGCTTAAGGGGGAAGGAGAGGTGGGGTGATGCATAAAACCAGAGTTTGATATAAGCACAGGTACCGTTCCAAAAACCAACTATGGA
Organism: Hyperoodon ampullatus; assembly: GCF_949752795.1. Lineage (NCBI taxonomy): Eukaryota > Metazoa > Chordata > Mammalia > Artiodactyla > Ziphiidae > Hyperoodon > Hyperoodon ampullatus. The sequence continues at coordinate 8,386 of NW_027640990.1, read as the reverse complement.
ATAGACAAGACCTACACCTTCCTCAGTGAAAGGGACTCAAAACCCCATATTTCCCGCAGAGGAATATATCTGACTAGTAAGAATCTTAAAACCTATGTATTGATATGTCTCCATAAGGGAATCAAGTGTGTCTAGACTGGCATAAACATGGCAGCGAGAATCAGCTCAAACCCACTATAAAAAGGAATTTCAAAAACAAAACAAAAAAACTGGGAAATTCTTTACAATTCCTTCAGGGTCTCTGATGAAACCTGAAATGACCCTATCTACAATGACAGCTGGATGTGGCATAAGGCTGGACACTTGGGACTGAGAGGATTGGTGAGATTGGGTGAGCAAATGCAGACCCTTTAAAGCAATAATGCATGGCACACATTCCATGGGTCCCAACTCTCCAGGTTGAAGGGAATATTACTACAGATATAACATGTACGGGAATCCTAGAGAACGGACACACTGTGAATACGAAAGGTTTCTAAAACTCAACGAATAGTCCCTCTCCTGGTGCTCCGGTTTGACTTTCCATCTGCTTTATTATCAACCTCCCAACTTGGAGAGACAGCCCCTTTAACCTCCTGGTTCGCACAGGTTGCCAATTTGGCAGAGGATGAAAGGGAAGAGGGAGAACCAATGAGAGAGTAGCTGTTAGGCATTTGGACGGGCACATATCACTGTAATTTCCCGGCAGGAAGAAGAATTAACCAAAGTCTCAGCCACCCACCGGGAATCAGTATAGATCCTGAACCAAAATTTTGGACTTGCGGTCAGCTCACAAAAAACGAGTTGAAAAATGGAGCTCAGGGGCACAGCAATTCACAAACTGGCCGAGTAATAAAGGACAACTATCGTCCAAAAATCTGTTGAGGGAAGGCAACGAGGCGGACTTGAAAGCGAGGCAGAATAGCAGGAAACAGATTTCAAGAGGTACGTTGGAATCGCCTTTAAAGCACAGGAAGAGGGGCACAACTTCGACAATGATGCACTTGGCCCAAAAGGGCGTATGCGTTTTCTCCTGAATATATTCAGGAGAAAACGCATACGCCCTTTTTGGCCAAGTAAGCAAGCGGGCAATGCAAATCTGCACTACAAAGAAGTATCACTTCCCACCGGTCAAAAGGGACATCCACAGGGCTTCCCTGGTGGCGCAGTGGTGGCGAGTCCGCCTGCCGATGCAGGGGACGCGGGTTCGTGCCCCGGTCCGGGAGGATCCCACATGCCGCGGAGCTGCTAGGCCCGTGAGCCATGGCCGCTGAGCCTGCGTGTCCGGAGCCTGTGCTCCGCAACGGGAGAGACCACAACAGTGAGAGGCCCGCGTACCGCAAAAAAAAAAAAAAAAAAAAAAAGGGACATCCACAAAATGTGTAAAAACCAGAAAGGCAAGACAGGCCCTGGAGAACAGGGTGCCTTGTTATGCTGATGGGCGGGATGTAAATTGCCAGCTGCCTCTCTGGAGGAGTGCATTGTGTTCCCTAAAACCAGTAAACAACAGAGCTACAGAGCCAAGGGCACTTCCAGTCTAGGGAATATACCTTGGGAAAACTGAAAATCAAAAGACAGAGCCACCCCAAAATTTAGGAGTGCACTGCTTACAAGGACCTCAACTTGGGTACACCTTAAATATCCCAGGAAATAGAAAAATGGTTCAAAAAATTGTGGTACTTACGTACGATGGAATATCCCTCAGCCATGAAATCAATGTCATAAGACCAGTAGCAGCAAAATGGGTGGATTCAGGTACGATGATTCTAAGTGAAATAAGTCACACAGAAAAAGAAACTTATCATAAGATATCACTTATGAAGATCCTGTAAACATGGCTACACTTGAACTGAGTTAGGAAAGAGAACAGTGTCTCACATTTAGAAAACACTCTTATGCCTGCTTAAGGGGGAAGGAGAGGTGGGGGTGATGCATAAAACCAGAGTTTGATATAAGCACAGGTACCGTTCCAAAAACCAACTATGGAATAGACAAGACCTACACCTTCCTCAGTGAAAGGGACTCAAAACCCCATATTTCCCGCAGAGGAATATATCTGACTAGTAAGAATCTTAAAACCTATGTATTGATATGTCTCCGTAAGGGAATCAAGTGTGTCTAGACTGGGATAAATATGGCAGCGAGAATCAGCTCAAACCCACTATAAAAAGGAATTTCAAAAATAAAACAAAAAAACTGGGAAATTCTTTACAATTCCTTCAGGGTCTCTGATGAAACCTGAAATGACCCTATCTACAATGAGAGCTGGATGTGGCATAAGGCTGGACACTTGGGACTGAGAGGATTGGTGAGATTGGGTGAGCAAATGCAGACCCTTTAAAGCAATAATGCATGGCACACATTCCATGGGTCCCAACTCTCCAGGTTGAAGGGAATATTACTACAGCTATAACATGTACGGGAATCCTAGAGAACGGACACACTGTGAATACGAAAGGTTTCTAAAACTCCACGCATAGTCCCTCTCCTGGTGCTCCGGTTTGACTTTCCATCTGCTTTATTATCAACCTCCCAACTTGGAGAGACAGCCCCTTTAACCTCCTGGTTCGCACAGGTTGCCAATTTGGCAGAGGATGAAAGGGAAGAGGGAGAACCAATGAGAGAGTAGCTGTTAGGCATTTGGACGGGCACATATCACTGTAATTTCCCGGCAGGAAGAAGAATTAACCAAAGACTCAGCCACCCACCGGGAATCAGTATAGATCCTGAACCAAAATTTTGGACTTGCGGTCAGCTCACCAAAAACGAGTTGAAAAATGGAGCTCAGGGGCACAGCAATTCACAAACTGGCCGAGTAATAAAGGACAACTATCGTCCAAAAATCTGTTGAGGGAAGGCAACGAGGCGGACTTGAAAGCGAGGCAGAATAGCAGGAAACAGATTTCCAGAGGTACGTTGGAATCGCCTTTAAAGCACAGGAAGAGGGGCACAACTTCGACAATGATGCACTTGGCCCAAAAGGGCGTATGCGTTTTCTCCTGAATATATTCAGGAGAAAACGCATACGCCCTTTTAGGCCAAGCAAGCAAGCGGGCAATGCAAATCTGCACTACAAAGAAGTATCACTTCCCACCGGTCAAAAGGGACATCCACAAAATGTGTAAAAACCAGAAAGGCAAGACAGGCCCTGGAGAACAGGGAGCCTTGTTATGCTGATGGGCGGGATGTAAATTGCCAACTGCCTCTCTGGAGGAGTGCATTGTGTTCCCTAAAACAAGTAAACAACAGAGCTACCGAGCCAAGGGCACTTCCAGTCTAGGGAATATACCTGGGAAAAACTGAAAATCAATAAGACAGAGCCACCCCAAAATTTAGGGCTGCACTGCTTACAAGGACCTCAACTTGGGTACACCTTAAATATCCCAGTAAATATAAAATTGGTTCAAAAAATTGTGGTACTTACATACGATGGAATATCCCTCAGCCATGAAATCAATGTCATAAGACCAGTAGCAGCAAAATGGGTGGATTCAGGTACGATGATTCTAAGTGAAATAAGTCACAGAGAAAACGAAACTTATCATAAGTTATCACTTATGAAGATCCTGTAAACATGGCTACACTTGAACTGAGTTAGGAAAGAGAACAGTGTCTCACATTTAGAAAACACTCTTATGCCTGCTTAAGGGGGAAGGAGAGGTGGGGTGATGCATAAAACCAGAGTTTGATATAAGCACAGGTACCGTTCCAAAAACCAACTATGGAATAGACAAGACCTACACCTTCCTCAGTGAAAGGGACTCAAAACACCATATTTCCCGCAGAGGAATATATCTGACTAGTAAGAATCTTAAAACCTATGTATTGATATGTCTCCATAAGGGAATCAAGTGTGTCTAGACTGGCATAAACATGGCAGCGAGAATCAGCTCAAACCCACTATAAAAAGGAATTTCAAAAACAAAACAAAAAAACTGGGAAATTCTTTACAATTCCTTCAGGGTCTCTGATGAAACCTGAAATGACCCTATCTACAATGACAGCTGGATGTGGCATAAGGCTGGACACTTGGGACTGAGAGGATTGGTGAGATTGGGTGAGCAAATGCAGACCCTTTAAAGCAATAATGCATGGCACACATTCCATGGGTCCCAACTCTCCAGGTTGAAGGGAATATTACTACAGATATAACATGTACGGGAATCCTAGAGAACGGACACACTGTGAATACGAAAGGTTTCTAAAACTCAACGAATAGTCCCTCTCCTGGTGCTCCGGTTTGACTTTCCATCTGCTTTATTATCAACCTCCCAACTTGGAGAGACAGCCCCTTTAACCTCCTGGTTCGCACAGGTTGCCAATTTGGCAGAGGATGAAAGGGAAGAGGGAGAACCAATGAGAGAGTAGCTGTTAGGCATTTGGACGGGCACATATCACTGTAATTTCCCGGCAGGAAGAAGAATTAACCAAAGTCTCAGCCACCCACCGGGAATCAGTATAGATCCTGAACCAAAATTTTGGACTTGCGGTCAGCTCACAAAAAACGAGTTGAAAAATGGAGCTCAGGGGCACAGCAATTCACAAACTGGCCGAGTAATAAAGGACAACTATCGTCCAAAAATCTGTTGAGGGAAGGCAACGAGGCGGACTTGAAAGCGAGGCAGAATAGCAGGAAACAGATTTCAAGAGGTACGTTGGAATCGCCTTTAAAGCACAGGAAGAGGGGCACAACTTCGACAATGATGCACTTGGCCCAAAAGGGCGTATGCGTTTTCTCCTGAATATATTCAGGAGAAAACGCATACGCCCTTTTGGGCCAAGTAAGCAAGCGGGCAATGCAAATCTGCACTACAAAGAAGTATCACTTCCCACCGGTCAAAAGGGACATCCACAGGGCTTCCCTGGTGGCGCAGTGGTGGCGAGTCCGCCTGCCGATGCAGGGGACGCGGGTTCGTGCCCCGGTCCGGGAGGATCCCACATGCCGCGGAGCTGCTAGGCCCGTGAGCCATGGCCGCTGAGCCTGCGTGTCCGGAGCCTGTGCTCCGCAACGGGAGAGACCACAACAGTGAGAGGCCCGCGTACGGCAAAAAAAAAAAAAAAAAAAAAAAAAAGGGACATCCACAAAATATGTAAAAACCAGAAAGGCAAGACAGGCCCTGGAGAACAGGGTGCCTTGTTATGCTGATGGGCGGGATGTAAATTGCCAGCTGCCTCTCTGGAGGAGTGCATTGTGTTCCCTAAAACCAGTATACAACAGAGCTACAGAGCCAAGGGCACTTCCAGTCTAGGGAATATACCTTGGGAAAACTGAAAATCAAAAGACAGAGCCACCCCAAAATTTAGGAGTGCACTGCTTACAAGGACCTCAACTTGGGTACACCTTAAATATCCCAGGAAATAGAAAAATGGTTCAAAAAATTGTGGTACTTACGTACGATGGAATATCCCTCAGCCATGAAATCAATGTCATAAGACCAGTAGCAGCAAAATGGGTGGATTCAGGTACGATGATTCTAAGTGAAATAAGTCACACAGAAAAAGAAACTTATCATAAGATATCACTTATGAAGATCCTGTAAACATGGCTACACTTGAACTGAGTTAGGAAAGAGAACAGTGTCTCACATTTAGAAAACACTCTTATGCCTGCTTAAGGGGGAAGGAGAGGTGGGGTGATGCATAAAACCAGAGTTTGATATAAGCACAGGTACTGTTCCAAAAACCAACTATGGAATAGACAAGACCTACACCTTCCTCAGTGAAAGGGACTCAAAACCCCATATTTCCCGCAGAGGAATATATCTGACTAGTAAGAATCTTAAAACCTATGTATTGATATGTCTCCGTAAGGGAATCAAGTGTGTCTAGACTGGGATAAATATGGCAGCGAGAATCAGCTCAAACCCACTATAAAAAGGAATTTCAAAAATAAAACAAAAAAACTGGGAAATTCTTTACAATTCCTTCAGGGTCTCTGATGAAACCTGAAATGACCCTATCTACAATGAGAGCTGGATGTGGCATAAGGCTGGACACTTGGGACTGAGAGGATTGGTGAGATTGGGTGAGCAAATGCAGACCCTTTAAAGCAATAATGCATGGCACACATTCCATGGGTCCCAACTCTCCAGGTTGAAGGGAATATTACTACAGCTATAACATGTACGGGAATCCTAGAGAACGGACACACTGTGAATACGAAAGGTTTCTAAAACTCCACGCATAGTCCCTCTCCTGGTGCTCCGGTTTGACTTTCCATCTGCTTTATTATCAACCTCCCAACTTGGAGAGACAGCCCCTTTAACCTCCTGGTTCGCACAGGTTGCCAATTTGGCAGAGGATGAAAGGGAAGAGGGAGAACCAATGAGAGAGTAGCTGTTAGGCATTTGGACGGGCACATATCACTGTAATTTCCCGGCAGGAAGAAGAATTAACCAAAGACTCAGCCACCCACCGGGAATCAGTATAGATCCTGAACCAAAATTTTGGACTTGCGGTCAGCTCACCAAAAACGAGTTGAAAAATGGAGCTCAGGGGCACAGCAATTCACAAACTGGCCGAGTAATAAAGGACAACTATCGTCCAAAAATCTGTTGAGGGAAGGCAACGAGGCGGACTTGAAAGCGAGGCAGAATAGCAGGAAACAGATTTCCAGAGGTACGTTGGAATCGCCTTTAAAGCACAGGAAGAGGGGCACAACTTCGACAATGATGCACTTGGCCCAAAAGGGCGTATGCGTTTTCTCCTGAATATATTCAGGAGAAAACGCATACGCCCTTTTAGGCCAAGCAAGCAAGCGGGCAATGCAAATCTGCACTACAAAGAAGTATCACTTCCCACCGGTCAAAAGGGACATCCACAAAATGTGTAAAAACCAGAAAGGCAAGACAGGCCCTGGAGAACAGGGAGCCTTGTTATGCTGATGGGCGGGATGTAAATTGCCAACTGCCTCTCTGGAGGAGTGCATTGTGTTCCCTAAAACAAGTAAACAACAGAGCTACCGAGCCAAGGGCACTTCCAGTCTAGGGAATATACCTGGGAAAAACTGAAAATCAATAAGACAGAGCCACCCCAAAATTTAGGGCTGCACTGCTTACAAGGACCTCAACTTGGGTACACCTTAAATATCCCAGTAAATATAAAATTGGTTCAAAAAATTGTGGTACTTACATACGATGGAATATCCCTCAGCCATGAAATCAATGTCATAAGACCAGTAGCAGCAAAATGGGTGGATTCAGGTACGATGATTCTAAGTGAAATAAGTCACAGAGAAAAAGAAACTTATCATAAGTTATCACTTATGAAGATCCTGTAAACATGGCTACACTTGAACTGAGTTAGGAAAGAGAACAGTGTCTCACATTTAGAAAACACTCTTATGCCTGCTTAAGGGGGAAGGAGAGGTGGGGTGATGCATAAAACCAGAGTTTGATATAAGCACAGGTACTGTTCCAAAAACCAACTATGGAATAGACAAGACCTACACCTTCCTCAGTGAAAGGGACTCAAAACCCCATATTTCCCGCAGAGGAATATATCTGACTAGTAAGAATCTTAAAACCTATGTATTGATATGTCTCCGTAAGGGAATCAAGTGTGTCTAGACTGGGATAAATATGGCAGCGAGAATCAGCTCAAACCCACTATAAAAAGGAATTTCAAAAATAAAACAAAAAAACTGGGAAATTCTTTACAATTCCTTCAGGGTCTCTGATGAAACCTGAAATGACCCTATCTACAATGAGAGCTGGATGTGGCATAAGGCTGGACACTTGGGACTGAGAGGATTGGTGAGATTGGGTGAGCAAATGCAGACCCTTTAAAGCAATAATGCATGGCACACATTCCATGGGTCCCAACTCTCCAGGTTGAAGGGAATATTACTACAGATATAACATGTACGGGAATCCTAGAGAACGGACACACTGTGAATACGAAAGGTTTCTAAAACTCAACGAATAGTCCCTCTCCTGGTGCTCCGGTTTGACTTTCCATCTGCTTTATTATCAACCTCCCAACTTGGAGAGACAGCCCCTTTAACCTCCTGGTTCGCACAGGTTGCCAATTTGGCAGAGGATGAAAGGGAAGAGGGAGAACCAATGAGAGAGTAGCTGTTAGGCATTTGGACGGGCACATATCACTGTAATTTCCCGGCAGGAAGAAGAATTAACCAAAGTCTCAGCCACCCACACGGGAATCAGTATAGATCCTGAACCAAATTTTGGACTTGCGGTCAGCTCACAAAAAACGAGTTGAAAAATGGAGCTCAGGGGCACAGCAATTCACAAACTGGCCGAGTAATAAAGGACAACTATCGTCCAAAAATCTGTTGAGGGAAGGCAACGAGGCGGACTTGAAAGCGAGGCAGAATAGCAGGAAACAGATTTCAAGAGGTACGTTGGAATCGCCTTTAAAGCACAGGAAGAGGGGCACAACTTCGACA